>NC_048575.1:12467344-13147344 GCF_013265735.2 Oncorhynchus mykiss
ACCACCTTTCCCCCAGATCATACTGAATACCCTCCTCTCTTTCCCCATTACCACCTTTCCCCCAGATCATACTGAATAACCTCCTCTCTTTCCCCCATTACCACCAATATTCCCTCCAACTTTTTAATCTCGCTCGGTCACCCCCCTTTCTCCATCTCCTGCTCATCTTCCCATCTCTGTTGTTGCCAGAGCCCATTGGGCCCGAGTGGTTCCAACAGTCACGGCCAGTCCTGACGACCGATTATGATTTTTCAACGCCGATACCGATACCGATTATTGGAGAACAAAAAAAAAACGATACCGATTAATCGGCCTATTTTTAAAATTGATTGTAATAATAACAATTACAACAATACTGAAGGAACACTTATTTTAACTTAATATAATACATCAATAAAATCAATTTAGCCTCAAATAAATAATGAAACATGTTCAATTTGGTTCAAATAATGCAAAAACAAAGTGTTGGAGAAGAAAGTAAAAGTGCAATATGTGCCATGTAAGAAAGCTAAGGTTTAAGTTCCTTGCTCAGAACATTGAAAGCTGGTGGTTCCTTTTATTAACATGAGTCTTCAATATTCCCAGGTAAGAAGTTTTAGGTTGCAGTTATTATAGGAATTATAGGACTATTTATCTCTATACCATTTGTATTTCATATACCTTTGACTATTGGATGTTCTTATAGGCACTTTAGTATTGCCAGTGTAACAGTATAGCTTCCGTACCTCTCCTCGCTCCTACCTGGGCTCGAACCAGGAACACATCGACAACAGCCACCCTCGAAGCAGCGTTAACCATGCAGAGCAAGGGGAACAACTACTCCAAGTATCAGAGCGAGTGATGCTTGAAACGCTATTAGCGCGCACCCCGCTAACTAGCTAGCCATTTCACATCACATCGTTACACCAACCTAATCTCGGGAGTTGATAGGCTTGAAGTCATAAACAGCAGAGCTGCTGGCAAAACGCACGAAAGTGCTGTTTGAATGAATGCTTATGAGCCTGCTGGTGCCTTCCATCGCTCAGTCAGACTGCTCTATCAAATCATAGACTTAATTATAACATAATAACATACAGAAATGCGAGCCTTAGGTCATTAATATGGTCGAATCCGGAAACTATCATCTCGAAAACAAAACGTTTATTATTTCAGTATTTTATCTAACGGGTGGCATCCATAAGTCTAAATATTCCTGTTACATTGCACAACATTCAATGTTATGTCATAATTATGTAAAATTCTGGCAAATTAGGCAGCCCAAACTGTTGCATATACTCTGCGTGCAATGAACGCAAGAGAAGTGACACAATTTCACCTGGTTAATATTGCCTGCTAACCTGGATTTCTTTTAGCTAAATATGCAGGTTTAAAAATATATACTTCTGTATATTGATTTTAAGAAAGGCATTGGTGTTTATGGTTAGGTACACGTTGGAGCAATGACAGTCCTTTTTCGCGAATGCGCACTGCATCGCATATGCAACGCAGGACACGCTAGATAAACTAGTAATATCATCTATCACTATCTGGTGACAGTATTTTCATGATTATGTTGGGTTACATTCATACAGTATGTTTGTAGATCTGATATGGGAACTTTTTATTTATTTATATGTGTAGTTATAACTAGTGATTATGATTGATTAAGTTTAATGCTAGCTAGCAACTTACCTTGGCTACTTACTGCATTTGTGTAACAGGCAGGCTCCTCGTGAGGCAGGTGGTTAGAGCGTTGGACTAGTTAACCATAAGGTTGCAAGATTGAATCCCTGAGCTGACAAGGTAAAAATCTGTTGTTCTGCCCCTGAACAAGGCAGTTAACCCACTGTTCCTAGGCCGTCATTGAAAATAAGAATGTGTTCTTAACTGACTTGCCTAGTTAAATAAAGATTAAATAAAATGTGTAAAAAAAAAGAAGATTATTATTTAAAAAAAATTTAAATAGGCAAAATCGGCATCCAAAAATACTGACTTCCGATTGTTATGAAAACGTGAAATCGGCCCTAATTAATCGGCCATTCCGATTAATCGGTCAACCTCTAGTCCTGACACCTGATAAGGGGGGTTGTTATCACCCAACACCCCCTGTTTCCAAGGTGATTAAACTGGGTGGCAACGTGCATGACCTGACACGTTAGAGGGTGGCTGCATGACCCAATAACCTGGTAATTACCTACCTGCCCACTTAATGCACGGCCAGTCAGTATTAACACGGGCCGAGGCTATAGCCTTATTACTGAGACGCAGCAGGCTGGTCATACAGCTCAGGCTTTAGCTCTGTTGACTGACACTTTGCTGAAGTAGTGCTGCTTGATTCGCTCTGCTTTCTCAAGCACTTTAGCGCGTGGCTCAAACTATGCCCATTTGAAATATAGATATGTCCCTTCTGTGGCCATGTGATTGCGTTTTGGTGTGTAGTCTATGTGTGTGGGACTACAGTTTCAGAGTGTGTGTGTGTGTGCGCACAATTGTGTGAATCTATGAATGTATGTGTTTGAATGTATATGTTTCTCTAGGAGTAGGACATTAAGGAAAGCGAGGCACCCTGGGACGTGTCTTACGACTCCCATGTGATATTAATGAGTCACTCCTCAGTCCTCTTTCTTGGCAGCAAAACAAACCCTCTGTGGCTCTATGTATGACAAGGATTACCAATGCCTCACTCCAATGCCAGTTACAGGAGACTACTACAATCTGAAACGAATTACTTTCTACGCGAAAAACAGGAAATAGGGAAAGCCCTGCATTTCTAAAAGGGGAACATCAACGCCAAAAGGGACAGTAAGAAACAGATGAAGGCAAAGTCTATGATTCTCTTCACTGCATTTACTGAATGTTGTCTTTAACTGGTATGACGTCAGCCTCTGAATATACTGCCCGAGTAAAGAGTTGAGAACACAACAAGGGAAGAAATTATAACACAATATCACAGTGCAATGTCCTAATGACATCAACATCCTGGGCCTCTGACACCAACATTCCAGTCCTTCAGGTGGGAGCAACAGATCTAGGCAGGGGAGCCGACCCTACAATGGTAGGGGAAACACTGCCCAGCTGCTAATATTCTCCTTCTCAGAAGGATGGGCAGATTTCTGAAGAGCCATATCAGAAAGGTCTGTGGGGCTGTGACTAGTTCTGGAGCAAGTGTGGAGTGAAGTACGCTCCTCCACAGGTTAGGAGCTATAGGATACCAGAAAGCTACTGTGAACTTGCTTCCTCCTGTCAGGTTCTTCCAAATCAGTTCAGATGGAAGAGAGGAGATGAGCCAGCTTAGACTAACGAGATGCACCCGCTCTCGTGCTGAGAGGAGAGATGACAGTGTGAGGGATTTGAGAGGTGCTGCAGGGCTGAAGAGGAGAGATGACAGTGTGAGGGATTTGAGAGGGGCTGCAGGGCTGAAGAGGAGAGATAACAGCGTGAGGGATTTGAGAGGGGCTGCAGGGCTGAAGAGGAGAGATGACAGTGTGAGGGATTTGAGAGGGGCTGCAGGTTTGAAGAGGAGAGATGACAGTGTGAGGGATTTGAGAGGGGTTGCAGGGCTGAAGAGGAGAGATGACAGTGTGAGGGATTTGAGAGGGGCTGCAGGGCTGAAGAGGAGAGATGACAGTGTGAGGGATTTGAGAGGGGCTGCAGGGCTAAAAAGGAGAGATGACAGTGTGAGGGATTTGAGGGCTGAAGAGGACTCTGGGGGCCCGGGGCCAGATGGCCAGCACTCAACACACATTTCAGACTGAAGAGCCATAAGAAATAAAGAGAAAGGAAAAACAACGATTGAGAGATGGTTGAAACAGACGGGAGGCAGGCTAGATGTGGACTAGTTCTGGACACGTAGCATCAAATCATCCAAATCTTCCTTGTATTTGCTGGAGCTTTATGGAATTACAGTTGGTATATAGCCTAGAGTCACCAGACAGCAGCTTAGTAGTGTAATACCTGGTTGAAGAAAGCAGCCTCAAAAAGGCATACAGTTTAAGTTGGAAGTTTACATACACTTAGGATGGAGACATTAAAACTCATTTTTCAACCACTCCACAAATTTCTTGTTAACAAACTTGAGTTTTGGCAAGTCGGTTAGGACATCTACTTTGTGCAATTTTCCCAACAATTGTTTACAGACAGATTATTCCATTTATAATCCACAGTATCACAATTCCAGTGGGTCAGAAGTTTACAAATACTAAGTTGACTGCCTTTAAACAGCTTGGAAAATTCCAGAAAATTATGTCATGGCTTTACAAGCTTCTGATAGGCTAATTGACATCATTTGAGTCAATTGAATGTATTTCAAGGCCTACCTTCAAACTCAGTGCCTCTTTGCTTGACATCATGAAAAAAAATTGAAAGAAATCAGCAAAGACCTCAGAAAAATAATTGTATACCTCCACAAGTCTGGTTCATCCTTGGGAGCAATTTTCAAACGCCTGAATGTGCCACGTTCATCTGTACAAACAATAGTACGCAAGTATAAACACCATGGGACCAAGCAGCTGTCATACCGCTCAGGAAGGAGACGTGTTCTGTCTCCTAGAGATGAAGTACTTTGGTGTGAAAAGTGCAAATCAATCCCAGAACAACAGCAAAGGACCTTGTGAAGATGCTGGAGGAAACAGGTACAAGGCTGCTCAGCCAGGAAGAAGCCACTGCTCCAAAACCACCATAAAAAAGCCAGACTTCGGTTTGCAACTGCACATTGGGACAAAGATCATACTTTTTGGAGAAATGTCCTCTGGTCTAATGAAACACAAATAGAACGGTTTGGTAAAAATGACCATTATTATGTTTGGAGGAAAAAGGGGGAAGCTTGCAAACCGAAGAACACCATCCCAACTGTGAAGCACGGGGGTGGCAGCATCATGTTGTGGGGGTGCTTTGCTGCAGGAGGGACTGGTACACTTCACAAAATAGATGGCATCATGAGAAGGAAAATTACGTGGATATATTGAAGCAACATCTCAAGACATCAGTCAGGAAGTTAAAGCTTGGTGGCAAATGGGTCTTCCAAATGGACAATGACCTCAAGCATACTTCCAAAGTTGTCTCAAAATGGCTTAAGGACAACAGAGTCAAGGTATTGGAGTGACTTTCACAAAGCCCTGACCTCAATCATATAGAACATTTGTGGGCAGAACTAAAAAAGCATGTGCGAGCAAGGAGGCCTACAAACCTGACTCAGTTACACCAGCTCTGTCAGGAGGAATGGGATAGAATTCCCCAAACGTGTTGTTGGAAGCTTGTGGAAGGCTACCCGAAATGTTTGACCCAAGTTAAACAATTTATAGGCAACGCAACCAAATACTAATTGAGTGTATGTAAACTTCTGACCCACTGGGAATGTGATGAAAGAAATAAAAGCAGAAATAAATCATTCTCTCTACTATTATTCTGACATTTCACATTCTTAAAATAAAGTGGTGATCCTAACTGACCTAGAACAGATAATTTTTACTCAGATTAAATGTCAGGAATTGTGAAACACTGAGTATAAATGTATTTGGCTAAGGTGTATGTAAACTTCCGACTTCAATTGTATATGCTGGCAGTAGGGCTGCACAATTGATCACATTTTAATCGAAATTGTGATATTGCCATGTGTAATATCCATATCACAAAAGGCTGCGATATTTTGAAACCCCACTTAGTGTGTAATGCCTGTTTTTTTCATGTGATTTATTGCTCGCGTTGACGGAGTTCTCTCTCCATTTCTTCTCTTTTGTCCACTTCCCAATCCCACACGCCAAGCCCCGCCCCATCACTCACTCAGTTCCTTGTGCTCGAGATTCACTCTGACTCTGCAAACATTGACTAAACCACAGCATGCAGTCAGATTTTCCCCAAGCAAGAACGACGCAGCTTTCCACTTAGCTTCTTAATATAAATCCATGTTTTCTATATTATACTTTTAGTTTGTGTAACTTGTTCTCTTCAAAACACTAATTAGTTGTTCTTAGCAAGTTGTAAATATGCCTACAAAATGTGTGTTAGCCCCTAATGCTAAGTGATACCTGGCTAGCTAAATCCTCTGAGAAGGTAAATCACTCTAACAAACCTTTGCTTTAATACAGGCTGGTACTAGTGGGGGATTATGTCATGATTGTTTGTGGCTTGTTCTTAAAATCAGAGGAAATGGCAAAGAGAATGTACCTATTTAAATCTAATTACGGTCCTATCGAAAAACATTGACCAACACTTTGGTTCCTACTCTGACACAACCACCTCCTTCCTTCCTTTTTCATTTGCTGTCATGCCAAACAAAACTGCATTCCAACCACAAAGTTAGAATGAGCAATCTATTTCTATGATTCCAACAGTTTAGCCAAGGGTGAAAATCGCAAGTCAAATATTTGGTACAAAAAAAAACACAATTAAATGTTTCCCCCATATCGTGCAGGCCTAGCAGGCAATGAGGCACACCCACACACAATTCTCTCTATTCGTCTTCCACTGAGAACATCCCACTGGCATTCTAGGGAAATAGAGCGACGCTGAATAATTCAACACTGAGGGAAGAGACACTTCAGAGTGCCAGTGGGTTAGCTACACCTAAAACTGACACCCCTGCCGCAACACAGCGAATTCCAGCCTTGCATTAAAACCCATTAAAGATCCTTTGAAGATTCCCAGTAAAACTACACTGGCAAGGCAAGGCACACAGTTGGGAGTTTAGGCTACATTAAGAGGCTGCAGAGATTGCAGTAGTGGCTTAATGGTGTCCAAGCACGCATTCAGCTACAAAAGCAAACGTAAAACGCCTCTTTCCAGCTTTTCAGGGGGCTTGACTTGAACGGGGGTATATAGAGCAAGGATTTACATAACCTTTCAGACTCTCCCATTTACACAGGCCTTGTTGACTCTCCTCTCAACAGAAAGTTTCTCTCAAAGAAAGTTCTTCAGATTTCTGGAGTGCATTAATCAAGTGAGAGGGAGTTAAGTGTTTGTCCCACGAGCCTATTTAAAATTACTAATGCTCATCGACGTCCATTTTGAGAAAGAGATACAGGTATCTCTAGGAATTGTAGATAAATGGTATCTGACAGGTGTTTTAAATTGATATTTTAAATATGTCTCATTCTGTGCTTCTCTGGGATTATCAGTATGAACTATGGAACTTGACTCATCTTGAACACTGCAATTATTCTTATTCCGTGCTCATCCATAATGCCATGAGAGGCAATAGAACAGCAAGGTGTCAACACACAGAAATAGGATATGACACCAATAGGCCTATAGCCTAATTAATGGGTTTGGTGGTTCATGACAATGAAAAGTATGCTTAAATACCAAGTCACAAATCCCATAATGAGGCATAGGAGATGTGACAGCTATTTTGCCATTTAGTGGGACACTGTCATATAGACTTATGCCAGCAGTCTTCAAGTGAAGCATAGACAACATTACCAAAAGGAGACTATAGAAGTGTTGGACAAAACCACCCCGCGAGTGCTTACTTACGAGCCCTTTTCCAACAATACAGAGTTCAAAAGTAAGTCAAATGTGCAAAAAAAAGGAAATAGTCACAAAGTAATGAGACTATATTCAAGGAGTACCGGTACTGAGTCAATGTGCAGGGGTGTGAGGTAGTTGAGGTAACACAGTATGTACATATAGGTAGGGGTAAAAGTGACTAGGCAATCGGGATAGATAATAAACAGTAGAAGCAGTGTGTGTGAAGATCATGAAAGAGTGTCTGTGTGTGGTGTCAAAATGCATGTGTGTGTTTTTCTGTGAGAGCGTATGTAGTGTGTGTGTGTGTTGGCGTGTCAGTGTGTGCACAAAGCCAGTGCAGCAGCATACCACCCTGCATACCACTGCTGCCTTGCTTCTGAAGCTAAGCAGGGTTGGTCCTGGTCAGTTCCTGGATGGGAGACAAGATGCTGCTGGAAGTGGTGTTGGAGGGCCAGTAGGAGGCACTCTTTCCCCTGGTCTAAAAAAGAAATATCCCAATGACACTGCCCTGTGTAGGGTGCCGTCTTTCAGATGGGACGTTAAACGGGTGTCCTGACTCTCTGAGGTCATTAAAGATCCCATGGCACTTATTGTAAGAGTAGGAGTGTTAACCTTGGCTAAATTTCCAATCTGGCCCTCAAACGGTCACCTAATAATCCCCCATTTAGAATTGGCTCATTCATCCCCCTCCTCTCCCCTGTAACTATTCCCCAGGTCATTGCTGCAAATGAGAATGTGTTCTCAGTCAACTTACCTGGTAAAATAACAGATAAAGAGAGTCAGAGGACAGCTCTACCATGATGATAACGTGTCCAAGTCATTTCTCAGGTTACCAAGTCATTTCATCTCACAGACTGAGTGGAACTGTTCATGAAGACAATCTCCAATCTGAATTTTTCATTTTCTCCCTTTCAATCAGTCTGTGTGTCGGGATAATTGATTGTGTGTGTGTGTCAAGTCACTCTTCATCAGTCAGACCGCAGCTTAGGTAAATGGTTTGTTTCTGGTGAACACTATTTCATCACATGTATCACATGCTTATCTGACTGTCCATCACAAAAGTCCAAGCTGCGAAATACAGATTTGAAAAAGGTAAGGGTTTGTTTTTAGTGCTATAATCCTGTACAGTGTACATACATATACTACAGTGTACATACATATACTACAGTGTACATACATATACTACATTGTACATACATATACTACAGTGTCCACACATATACTACAGTATACATACATATACTACAGTGTACACACACTTAGTATATACAACTTTTTGAACACCTGCTCTTTCCATGATATAGGCCATCCAGGTGAATGATATTCTTTATTGATGCCACTAGTTAAATCCAATTCAAATCAGTGTAGATGAAGGGGAAGAGAAGGATTTTTAAGCCTCAAGACTACTCAGACATGAATTGTGTACGTGTGCCATTCAGAGGGTGAATGGGCAAGACAAAATGTTTAAGTGCCTTTGAACAGGGTAAGGTGGTAGGTGCACTGGTTTGTGTCAAGAACGGCAATGCTGCTGGGTTGACGCTCAACAGCTTCCTGTGTGTATCAAGAATGATACACCACCCAAAGGACATCCAGTCAACTTGACAACTGGAGTCAACACGAGCCAGCATCCATGTGTACATACAGATACTGCATTGTAAATACATACAGTGAATTGAGAAAGCATTCAGACCCCTTGACCTTTTCCATATTTTGTTATGTTACAGCCTAATTCTAAGCTACACACAATACCCCATAATGACAAAGCAAGAACAGGTTTTTAAAGACCTGATTGGTGGAGTGCTGTAGAGATGGGAGAACGTTCCAGAAGGACAACCAGCTCCACAGAGGAACTCCGGAGCTATGTCAGAGTGCGCATCGGGTTCTTGGTCACCAAGGCCCTTTTCCTCCGATTGCTCAGTTTGGCCGGGTGGCCAGCTCTAGGAAGAGTCTTGGTGGTTCCAAACTTCTTCTATTTAAGAATGATGATGGAGGTCGCTGTGCTCTTGGGAACCTTCAATGCTGCAGACATTTTTTGGTACCCTTCCCCAGGTTTGTGCCGACACAATCTTGTCTCAGAGCTCTAGGGACACTTCGACCTCAAGAGGGGGGAGTATTTATTTTATATAGTCTATCCTGATCGAAGATAATTCATAGAGAATTAACATTTACATTGATAAAGATACATATAAAGTCCCTCTGGATCACACCATCCATTTCTGTCTAAAACAGAAACTATGCTCATCCTCTACAGCCATAATACTGTAGTAGATGTGGACGGGCAATCTTTCCCCTGTTGTTGTTGCTGAGCTGAGGAGCGTTTACGCAGCATGGTAAAACAAATGTGTAGTACATAATGTGTTGTTCTATCGCGTGCGCAATGATGTCAGCGGGGGAAAACTGTTTGTTGTTTACAGTAACTTTTGTTTTCGTAATATCGCAAATGGACATGGCAGTTTCACCATTAAGGATTCCAGCTTCAAGTAAAAATGACTGGATGGTCATGCAGGGGGGTGTTTCCTTTCGATGAGTCAAGTACATGGTGATAAGGCACAGTGGCGTTTTAGGACAAGCAGTAATCCCCCCACAACATTACATGGATAGCGGTTGGCGTGCTCTGCTCTACCACTGAAACTCTCAAAGAGCAGTGTGGGTGCAGAGTCGGCAGCAGTAGGCGGAGATTTTCAGTGTCAGCAGCATGGCAGTAAAGAGAGAAAGAGAAAGGCAGGGAGGAGAATTTCAATTAGGTTTCCCCCTACCATCAAAGAAGCTCAGAGCCTTCTTTGTGGAGAGCCAGAATAAATGTATTTAAGTTCAGGCTTTTCTTGGAACTGTGAACATGTCACCCAGTACAGGCAAGCGAACATTATAACTATCTAACTAATCACCTAACTAACTAACTAACTAACAGGGTGAGGGGCATTGTCGGTGTGAGAGGGAAGTGGGGGAAATATATTTTGTTGAGTGAGAAGGGGAGAAAGTTGATTTATCAATATAATCTATGATTTCAGCGGGAGGGAAGGGCAAAGCGAGAGAGAATGAAGGAGGGATGAAGGGAGGAGAGACATCAGCTGTGAAGGAAACCTCAGCATGTCTTCAGGGTCAATGGGTGGGAATCATCATACAACAACAAAAAAACAGGCGATCGATAGGACAGAGGCGGTTGCCAGATGTTTCACACATCTTACAGAGAAAGAAGCTAATGAGGAAACTGCCGATGACCCGGGACTATTCCCGGGCCCTGCCGCAACAAGATCTCTCCACTCATCTCAGAGTTGAAGCAGGTGTGCAGCAGATGGACCCGCAGCCAAGAGCACCGCGATTACCCAAAATAAGATTGCTTCTCTTGTCCCATGAGGGGCTCGTAAATGTTGCCATGTTTAATCCGGGCAGGTGTGGCGCATCGCCGCCTACCCCCGACCTGTCACACAACTCAATACCCCATGCTCGCCAGAGAGAGACATTTTGCCGACATGTTTAATACTGCCGGGGGTCCTGGTAGTGGGACCGGTGGTAGATAAATAACCTGTGGGTAGAGAAAGGAAAGGATGGGCTTCCACTCTGTCACACTTGGGTCTCGTAAACACTGGCCATGTTCAATACTAGCAGGTTCTCCGTTCAAATCAGGCCTGGTGATAAATAGTGATGACAGAGGACCTGGACTGGAGAAATAAAATATGATATAGTTTCTCTTAGTGCCGGCCAGGTGTGCCAGGACAGAACTGTATGGTAAATCCAGACACTGGTGGAATTCAAGATCGGCTCTCAGTTAACTAGGGGGACGACAACGCTCAATGCTCAACAGTGGCAGGTGTTCCGTGAGAATGAGTATGGCATAAATAACCAAGCAGAATACAAAAATCAGGTCCCAGTCATCCAGCTCAAAATTGTGTCGAAGTGTCGATTGTTGCAAAAATCAGTGGACAGCTTTGGTTGTATTGGTTATCTTATTGTATCCAATTTTCTGAGAAACTAGCCCCAAATCCTCCAGTATGATATGCTAGACACCTTTGGTAAATCGGCAGTATACTAAAGCACTAATAGTACCAAAGGACCAGAGTCCTTTTTTTAACAAACCTAACCAAATACCCAACTCAGCAGTCGCTATCGTGACAACTGCATAATGACTGGCTATTAGCATTAGCAATGAGCTATTAACGTTAACTCGTTAACGTTAGCTTGCTATACCCTTCAGGGTGAGTGTAGAATTACAACAGGGCCATATAAGCAGCCATCGCAGTAGGTATGAGCATCAACTAGATGCATAACACCGCCTCATATCCTACGTAAAGCTGGAATCCATAGAGGTGAAACTGCCACGTCTGTTTGCGATATTACAACAAATACCTTACTTCAAACAACAAAATACGTCCGTCCCTCCATCACTGCACGTGCGATAGAACAGCAGAGTATTAACTAGGATGTTTTTAACCACAACGCTGGACGTTCATTTCCTCAAAACAAAGATAAGAACAAATGCACAGATTTCAGCTTTAAGGAAAAATTATAGTCTTGCCTCCCTTTTGATCTTTGCACTTACAAAAACTACCAATACTAGTGCCACATCAGGTGTTCACGGCAAACTATAGGCCATATCTAACCTTTCGGTTCATGCGAGATTGCCAATTCAACTGGGGATAGCATGTGCTGGGGATGGGGGGGATCTCTCGGGAAAGTGTGTGTGTGTGTGTATGTGTGTGTGTCATGGCGAGCAGGTGTCATGGCGGTGAATCATGTCCAGAGCCCCACTGAAGAAGATCCTTGAACTAATGAACAGGAACGCGGCAGGAAATGTAGAGGAGAGAAAGGAAAGGGGTGAAATTACAGTAACACTTGATATACTGCAGAGGTCTGGCTGCTTGATTTAATAAAGACATTTGTTATTCTTCAAACTCAACAGATCCTGAGTGATATACAGAGAGCTTCATGGTTATTTATGACTAACTCTTGACAGGTGGAGTCTGGCTGAGGACTGGAGGAATAAAAGGAGAACAAAATAAAAGGTTTCCAGAAATCCTGGAGATAAGAGCCACGGCGGGACATCCCTCTGCAACCTTTGACCTACGAGCCTTGATCATCAAGGTTTTTTCATTTCGGAGATCCTGTTTGGCATGCTGGGACAGTTGTGTGTATTAAAACACGCTTGAGGGACGAGAGGAAAAAAAGAAAGCCTTACATCTCAATCGTCGACTACTCCACGCAAATCACCTCAAAGGGTTTTTCGCAGAAGCAGAGGGACTTTGTAAATTCCTCAAGATTACACGCTGTAGAGACATGTTGGCTCGCCGGCTGTGTGGAACTTTTCAGAGCCAGAATGCGTATGCATACAGTAAGTGTATATGTGTTTAAGAGGGAAAGGTAACTAATGAATGCAAGTGAGGCATATTGTTTTTTAAGTATTGATGCGGTGTTCCTGTGCTTGACATCTGGAGACGGGTGAGGAAGGAGAAGCTATTTTGCTTGATTGTCTTCGTGGTTCAAATCCAGGATAGGGCTGATTCTCAATAGAGACAGAGATACAGTTGAGAACAACATGGTTGGGTACAAACATAACAGGAGATATGCAGGATAGCATTAGCATTTCTACACAAAGAGGCCGGGAGAAGTAGCCAACACAATAATACCAATCAAAGCCTGTCCAATACCCTTTATGTCTGTAAGAACCCCCTTCGTACCCTACAGATGTAGGATCTTAATTTGAGCCAGTAATAACCCTGTAACAGGAAATGTAAAGGGCCTTATTGTAGAGGTTAGTACATTTTCTGTAAGGGACAATCAAGTCTGACATTTCTAAATGGAAAATCCAAACTTTAGAAGCCTTTTTAAACCACTACACTAAATACACTACTGCAGGAAAGTTGTTTTGTAACAGGGTGATCAAATTAAAGATCCTACATCTGTACCTGTACCATCTGCCACAGTGAACTATCTTTGCACCAGTATTAGGCATTCCCCTTCAACCTAAGGCCCCATTATATTGGCTTTCTAATAGGGTTACCATGGAAATGCACTGCCAGGTAAAGCAGCAGGCAGTTGATTACAGCCGCGCTCGGCTTCCATTTGAAAGGAACGTGACTCCTTTTTTTCATCCTTTTTGAGAATCGATGAAGCGAGAAGCTGATTCCTTTCCCCTGCTTCTCTCTCCCCGTCTTCCTTTCCTTACTCACTCTCCTCCTTGCCTTCTTTGGAGAACCGCCAACTTCTTTTCTCTTTTCTTCCCTTCATTTTCCTGGCTAGCTCGGTCACTTAGCTCCTGTCTTGTCAGCCTAAACAATATGGAGAGTGTGGGTGGCCTGCACATGAAGAGTGTGCTGGTAAAAAAAAGGAAAGGGAAAACAATTACCTGCCATCGTCTGAACCCCCCCTAACGGTAAGGGGCAGGGCTTTTAAGCTTTGGGGTTGGTTGGGTGGTTTTGGCAGAGCTTACCCATGAGGGTGAGCGACAGGCACAATGGAGAAACCTCCAGAGCCTTTACTGACTATGGCTTCTCTCAGACAGCCTCTACCCTGTTCTCACTGTCCATTTCACTCTCTCCGTCTCTCCACATCAAAGTCCCTCTTTATCAGTCTTCTATTCTTTCTCCCTCTGACACACACACACACTGACAACAGCACACGGTTGATGAACGACAGGAATATCTCATTAGCTGCCGAGCCAAATGTTCTCAAACTCCACAATAACGCTAAATTAGGAAAAGTAACTATTCTACCTGTCGACTACAGGTCCTATATATCCATGTGTATTATGGGACTAGCTATCTCCGTGCAACTCTTGGAATGACTTTTGAAGTGGATGAGTCAGGTCAAAGTAGATTCACCTGGAATGCTTTTCCAACAGTTCCCACATATGCTGAGCACGTGGCTGCTTTTCCTTCACTCTGCTCATCCCAAACCATCTCAATTGGGTTGAGGTGCGTTGGGTCATTGTCCTGTTGAAAAAAATGATAGTCCCACTAAGCGCAAACCAGATGGGAGGCGTATCGCTGTAGAATGCTGTGGTAGCATGCTGCTTAAGTGTGCCTTGAATTCTAAATAAATCACTGGACAGTGTCACCAGCAAAGCACCACCACACCATCACACCTCCATGCCTCATGGTGGGAACTACACATGCGAGATCATCCGTTCACTTACTCTGCGTCTCACAAAGACACCAGACCAAAGGACAGATTTCCACCGGTCTAATGTCCATTGCTCCTGTTTCTTGGCCCAAGCAAGTCTCTTCTTATTATTGGTGTCCTTTAGTAGTGGTTTGATGGCAGCAATTCGACCATGAAGGCCTGATTCACACAGTCTCCTCTGAACAGTTGATGTTGAGATGTGTCTGTTACTTGAACTATTTGGGCGGGTAACTCTAATGAACTTATCCTCTGCAGCAGAGGTAACTCTGGGTCTTCCTTTCCTGTGGCGGTCCTCATGAGAGCCAGTTTCATCATAGCGCTTGGTTTTTGCAACTGCACTTGAGGAAACTTTCAAAGTTCTTGACATTTTCTGGATTGACGGACCTTCATGTAATGGACTGTCGTTTCTCTTTGCTTATTTGAGCTGTTCTTGCCATAATATGGACTTCTGTATTCCACCCCTACGTTGTCACAACACAACTGATTGGCTCAAATGCATTAAGGAAAGAAATTCCTCAAATGAACTTAACTAGACACACCTGTTCATTTCAATGCATTCTAGGTGACTACCTCATGAAGCTGGTTAAAAGAATGCCAAGAGTGTGCAAAGCTGTCATCAAGGCAAAGGGTGGCTACTTTGAAGAATCTCAAATATATTTTGATTTGTTTAACACTTTTTTGGGTTACTACATGATTCCATGTGTTATTTAATAGTTTTGATGTCTTCACTATTATTCTACAATGTAGAAAGTAGGTGTCCAAACTTTTGACTGCGACTGTATATTATTTCTTAATTCCACGTTTACTTTTAGAAGTGTGTATTGTTGTGGATTGTTAGATACTACTGAACTGTTGGAGCTAGGAACACAAGCATTTCGCTACATCCGCAATAACATCTGCTAAATATGTGTATGTGACCAATAAAATGTGATTTTGATTTGATTAATGTGTGGTGGGTTAGAATGTGCATAGCGAATAAACTCTGTTAGGACAAGGGGCATCAGATGCACACCCCCTCGGACACCTCAGAGGTTTTATAAGGCACATACTCTACACATGTTTTATTTATTTAACCAGGCAAATCAGTTAAGAACAAATTCTTATTTACAATGATGGCCTACCCCCGCCAAACACTAACCCGGGCAACGCTGAGCTAATTGTGCAGAGCCCTATGGGACTCCCAATCATGGCCGGTTGTGTTTCAGCCTGGAATCGAACCAGGGTCTGGAGTGATGCTTCTAGCACTGAGATGAAGTGCCTTAGACCGCTGCACCACTCGGGAGCCTAAATGTGTACACAAACACTTAGGAGGAGCGGTGAGATCCAAGCCCGCGGGGAGCATGTCACAGCAACACAGTGATAATTGGAAGCGCCAATTCTGGCTGGGATTTTTTTATTTTATTTTTCTCCCGAGCTCATTATATAGCAGGTTTGTTCATTGTTTTCACTCCTTGGACAAGGTGAGAAATCCACTAAACGGAATCACCGGAGCACTCCCATCCAGAAATAAACTATTTGCATATGGCACCAATATATAAAAATAGTTAGTTATTGAATGAATTCTACTTCCAAAACACTTAGCACTTTCACATGCGCGCACACGCATATGCACACAATGCTAGCACACACACAAACCCACTACACACGTACATTGTAATATTATTGTATGGTTGGAATTATACATTTTGTAGTGTAGCTACGTAGTGATGTAATAATGTTATATGAAGTCCTTTTTCATCTTTTGTTTTATGTGTGATGTAAGTTCCTTAATGTGTTTGGACCCCAGGAAGAGTGTGGATAATAATAAATACGAATATACACACCATGAGGAGAAGGGTGCGTGTAGAGAAAAAGCATTTTAAAAAGCTTGAGTTTGATCAATGAGCGGCCTGGGGCATGTTTTGGAGGCCTTGTGGTGTGGAGGGCCAGCTGAGATGAGCAGCGAGGTCTTAAAACGTCACTGGCCTGATGATACGTGACATGGCAATGTAAACATTGGGAGCGCTGCCCTCCATCATCATTCCTCATACTTCACATCCCTTAAACATCGCCACTGGCCTTCCCTGACAAGGGAGTCCATAAGACGGGGCCTTTTAAAATTGTAATGCTATACGGCTCAAATCCCACACAGAGACAGAGATAGAGAGGTGGAGGAGCAATGCAGGGATAGATGGATGGACAGAGAAAAAGTAGAGAGTGGCGAGGAGAATGGGGGAGCAAGAATGACATTGATAGAGTATTTTCATTACTCACTACTGACTGATTTGGCAACAATATAGAAAATGATCCAGAAATCATGTATGTGGGTATAACCTTCAGTATCTTGGCTCATTGGTTTCCCCACATATTGTGGGTGTGTTTTAGTGTTGTATGCACCACAGCTGTAGAGTTCACGACATCCTCTCCTACGAGCTGTACTCGCACGTTGAGATGATTATCAGTTAAATTGGCAAATGAAATTGGGTCATTTTGGCAGCCCTTCCTCCCTAAAACCCACTCTGTTCTGGTTGTTGTGCTTGTTGGGTGTCGGGCTTGGCTGAGCAAACGTCTCCCACTAGCACACGGTCAGGTGCGGGTGGGGGGTGGAGTTGGGCTTTGGATCGATAAGAGATGGAGAAGTAGTTTGTGGCTGAGTATAGAAGGGTCCTATGAAATCTGTGATGCAGAGAACAGGAGAGAATCACGGAATCCAGACATTAAAATGGAATTCAAAAACCTACATTTTTTTTATTGAACTTAGTAGGGAATCAAGTGAATGTATTGAAAATGTATTAATTTGCCCAAGTTTATCATAAACCATGAACAGAATGCATTCGTGATTTGCAGGGGTGTCGAGCACCCCAAAAGTCTGAGGGGGCACAATGTATGTATAGATAGCTGGGGGCTGGTCCGGAGAGGGCTATAACCCCAGTCAGGACGGTGGAGAATTTTGCCTTTTTCAAACACCCGAAACAGCTTTTTCTTGCAATCTAGAACCATTAACATTATGCTTAATTCTACTTTTTTTTAAAAAGTATAATGTCTACTTTTCTGTACATCTAAGTCTACCACTTGAGTTGTCTGTATCCTCCTGACTGGTGGTTCTTATTTTAAACAAACTAAATATTCTTCTCTGCATCTGGGTAAAAGATTGAAAGGAATGTGAGTCTTATTCAGTACATTAAGTTATTGCTTTCTTTTCTAAAGTCTTCAAACCTTGCCAGCAGGCATGCCAGTTAAGATCGTTAGACAAGCTATCTACTCTAAACGTGACTGATAGCCTGAAATGGGAGAATGGGAACCTATCTCGGCTAGCTAAAGCCATCTTCATAAAATTGCTAGTAGTATTACAGAGAGAGAAAAACAGTTTTTTTAGGGGGAAACAGAACAAAATCTGAGGGCATGACGCCTCTGGTGATTCATATTTCCTGCAACTTTCTGAAGAGGCAATGAGAATTCTCCCTGTCTGTGTATGTTCGGTGCGCGAATCTACCACCTAGTAGACGTTAGCAATGACGCTAATGAAAAGTATTCTGGTAGATGGAAAGGCTTTCCCAAAAACCTTCTCAATTGAATGTTTACTTTGTAGTCGACTATGCTTACCTGGCAGAATGATATCATGATTATTTGCCACAATCCAATGGGTATTTGTTTTGCAAAACTCTCAACATCACGTGCGGTACAGAAAAACCCTAAACATCTTGCACTGGAATTAAAGGCTAACTACACAAACAACAAAAAAATCAACATTTCTCAAATGTTACCAGACCTCAAAAGTGGTCTACTGATGTGATTTAAGCATTGTTGTGGACTTAGAAAACAACTAAATTGTATGTTCAATTAAAAAGAAGTTGGGGAAAATGGAAACTTGGAAAAACAATAACGGAGAAAACAGAATTGGGGTGGGGGGGAATGATTTTATAGGGCCCTAGTATAACAGAAAAGCATGTGTGTACATTAAGGGCCTAGCCAAGCCCTAATGTTGACATGAAATGCTTTGATATGGTTAACACCACCTAGATGCAGTGTGTGCGCGTGCATGCTTCTTTTTTCTGCAGAAAAACATTCCCGCAAACTCCCCTTCAGACTGGGAAGAAGCCAAGGGCATTTTCTCAGGAAGCTGGAGCTAGATGCGGTTCATTTCGGCCCCCGAGTTACGCAAGTATATGAGTCAGAGCAAGGAACAGCTGTCACTTCCCCATGGAGTGAGGCAGCATGGGGCCAAACATTTGTAATTAGATACGGAATTAAGCCAAAAAATATGATTATTCATGTCTAAATACACGGGTAAATGTGTGTTTGCGTGCGCACGTATGTGCGTGTGGTGCCCGAGACCACAAAGTGTTTTTCCATCAAGACGCCAAGCTCTGAGAAATAGCTGCCTTGTTTTAGGGAACTCACTGCCCCTCTGCTTGCTCAGCTGTAGTAATAGCTGATGCACTGACTTCTCAGGGGGAAAAAACGAACAAAAAAAACATTCCATTCATTCAACACTGATTATTCACTTTTTCCATTCCCCTCATATTTCAGAACATGTGGAAGTTGAACTATAGCTTAGGAACACAGCTGCACTTTCACATGTGCCAAGACATACCCTTGTTTGGAAAGAGATTAAGGCCTGGGACATTGTCAGTGGACTACTACAATACAGGGTATGTGTTGGGGCATGAGGGAGTCAGTGTGCAACCCTTATTCTAGATTTTGACACTGTACTTTTCTGCCTAGCACCCCATGATCAATTATGACCGCAAACACATTTTCATACGACTTTTGACCCTTTGAGCACAAGTGTGACATATCCTGTGGCCGTGCTGCGTAGTACAGTTGTAGAGGTCTTGGAATAGCGTAGCTAGTGGTAAGTCATTACTTCCTGAATGGTGGTCATACACAGTTACACATGAGCATTTACACACGCTAGGCTTGGGCCAATTACCGGGGTATTTAGAAATAGCCACAGGATGGTTTTTCGATACTGTCAATACCGTTGAAACTATTTATTTGAAGTGTTTTATTACATTTGAATATTTGTAGCTTCTTAAATAATTACCTGCCATATGTTATGATAAGAAAATCGAGTTCTTCATTTTACCATTGTTTTCCATTATGAAACTTACCGGTGGTTCCCAGTCACGTAGTGTTTGTTTACAAGCATGACGAGAGACCGGGGCCTTGTGAGTGTTGTGCAGTACTTGACAGGTGATCTAATTACAGTACCGAATTCACAACTAAATGTTTGCCAACTAGATATCTTAAATCATATTCAAATAAAATGTTATTGGTCACATACACATATTTAGCAGATATTGCGGGTGTAGCAAAATGCTTGTAATAACACACAAACAATCAAAATACTGCAAAGTTGCTTGGTAGCTAGAAGCAGAACGGCCATATTTGTCTAAAATGGGCTAAATGCTAACCTTTGGATTACAAAGACTCAGTGGGGTTTGAAAACAGCGCCCCTTGTGTTCAGTGCCGGTATGAAGGTATGACAATCTGGATACCACCCAAGCCGTACACACACACAATAGCCAGCCTTGCCTTAAAAGTGATGTCAAAGAGAATGTTAGGGGGAGAAAATGAGAAATGTACAGTTCCTTTACATATTGTATTAGCCTGGTCTCTCCTGCGGCCGTTGTTATGCAATGCAATGACCACAGGAGTTGGCAGGACAACAAACAGACCTGGGTAGAATTGTAGAGTAGAATTGTATGGGGCACCTCTGTCAAAAGGGACAGCTGTGGCCAAAGAATTCGACAATGAGCACGGTTACATGCACACATTAATGAGATTATTGTGGATAGTCAGGTTAATATAATAGTTTAAAATGTTTGCATGCTTTACAAGAATGATTTCCCTAATAATCCTGTTTACATGGACACATCTGAAAACACGCTACTGATTGGACTTTTGATAAATGCAGAACACCGACAATCAAAATAAATGTTCAAACCAAGTGACCATGTTATTTTTGTGAAGACTATTTGATTCTGAGTTCAGGCATACGGGGCGGCAGGGTAGCCTAGTGGTTAGAGCGTTGGACTAGTAACCGGAAGGTTGCGAGTTCAAACCCCCGAGCTGACAAGGTACAAATCTGTCGTTCTGCCCCTGAACAGGCAGTTAACCCACTGTTCCCAGGCCGTCATTGAAAATAAGAATTTGTTCTTAACTGACTTGCCTGGTTAAATAAAGGTAAAATAAAAAATAAAAATAAAAAATAATACAGGGGCGGCAGGGTAGCCTAGTGGTTAGAGCGTTGGACTAGTAAATTCAAGTAAGTTGCAAGTTCAAATCCCCAAGCTGACAAGGTACGAATCTGTTGTTCTGCCCCTGAACAGGCAATTAACCCACTGTTCCTAGGTTGTCATTGAAAATACAAATTTGTTCTTAACTGACTTGCCTAGTTAAATAAAGGTAAAATAAATACAAAGTTTGTATGTAAAAACTATTAGATGTATCATTTCAGTTTCTCCAAACGTACTTAACTCGCACATAAGAAGGAAGCTTGCTCTACCCGGTGCAGGCACACACGTGTTTACATGTCCTAATAATTTGAAAGATTGCTCAGAAAACTACAGTTGAAAGTGGAAATGTACATACACCGAATACATTTAAACTCAGTTTTTCACAATTCCTGACATTTAATCCGAATAAAAAATGTCTGTCCGTTAGGATCACCACTTTATTTTAAGAATGTGAAATGTCAGAATAATAGTAGAGAGTACGATTTATTTCAACCTTATTTACTTTCATCACATTCCCAGTGGGTCAGAGGTTTACATACACTCTTATTTCAACATAATTCCATCCAATTCCACTGTTGCAGACCGGTATAGCCACAAGACTATCATATTAACATGACCTGAAGAACTGTGATATCCTATGTTTCTCTGAGTTGTGTCTGAACAAGGACATGGATGATATACAGTTGAAGTCGGAAGTTTACATACACCATAGCCAAATACATTTAAACTCAGTTTTTACAATTCCTGACATTTAATCTGAGTAAAAATTCCCTGTTCTAGGTCAGTTGGGATCACAACTTTATTTTAAGAATGTGAAACATCAGAATAATAGTAGAGAGAATGATTTATTTCAGCTTTATTTCTTTCATCACATTCCCAGTGGGTCAGACATTTAAATACACTCAATTAGTATTTGGTAGCATTGCCTTTAAATTGCTGAACTTGGGTCAAATGTCTCAGGTAGCCTTCCACAACCTTCCCACAATAAGTTGGGTGAATTTTGGCCCATTCCTCCTGACAGAGCTGGTGTAACAGAGTCAGGTTTGTAGGCCTCCTTGCTCGCATACACTCTTTTTCAGTTCTGCCCACACATTTTCTATAGGGTTGAGGTCAGGGCCACTCCAATACCTTGACTTTGTTGTCCTTAAGCCATTTTGCCACAACTTTGGAAGTATGCTTGGAGTATTCTTGGGGTCATTGTCCATTGTCCATTTGGAAGACCCATTTGCGATCAAGCTTTAACTTGAGGTCTTGAGATGTTGCTTCAATATATCCACATCATTTCCCTCCCTCATGATGCCATCTATTTTGTGAGGTTCACCAGTCACTCCTGCAGCAAAGCACCCCCACAACATGATGCTGCCACACTCCCCTGCTTCACAGTTGGGATGGTGTTCTTTGGCTTGCAAGCTTCCCCCTTTTTCCTCCAAACATAACAATGGTCATTATGGCCAAACAGTTCTATTTTTATTTCATCAGACCAGAGGACATTCCAAAAAGTATCATCTTTGTCCCCATGTGCAGTTGCAAACAGTAGTCTAGCTTTTTTATGGCGGTTTCGGAGCTGTGGCTTCTTCCTTGCTGAGCGTCAAGGTAGGACTCTTTTAACTGTGGTTATAGATACTGTTATACCTGTTGTTTCCCCCAGCATCTTTACAAGGTCCTTTCCTGTTGTTCTGGGATTGATTTGCACTTTTCGCACCAAAGTACTTCATCTCTAGGAGACAGAACACGTCTCCTTCCTGAGCGGTATGACGGCTGCGTGGTCCCATGGTGTTTATACTTGTGTACTATTGTTTGTACAGATGAACGTGGTACCTTCAGGCGTTTGGAAATTGCTCCCAAGGATGAACCAGACTTGTGGAGGTATAAAATTGTTTGCTGATTTCTTTCAATTTTCCCATGATGTCAAGCAAAGAGGCACTGAGTTTGAAGGTAGGCCTTGAAATACATCCACAGGTACACCTACAATTGACTCAAATCATGTCAATTAGCCTATCAGAAGCTTCTAAAGCCATGACATCATTTTCTGGAATTTTCCAAGCTGTTTGAAGGCACAGTCAGCTTAGTGTATGTAAACTTCTGACCCACTGGAATTGTGATCAAGTGAATTATTAGTGAAATAATCGGTCTGTAAACAATTGTTGGAAAAATTACTTGTGTCATGCACAAAGTAGATGTCCTAACCGACTTGCCAAAATTATAGTTTGTTAACAAGACATTTATGGAGTGGTTGAAAAATGAGTTTTAATGACTCCAACCCAAGTGTATGTAAACTTCCTACTTCAACTGTAGGGTTTTTTATTTGCACATTATTACTTTGATTATGACCTCACGCCAATTAAGATAAGCCGAGTAAGGGGTTAACAAGACTAATGCCATACTCTGCCTTCTGCCATAATCAGTTTAATATTGAATTATTAGCGTGCATGTAAACCTACTCAATATCATATGACAATGGGAATGCGATAAAATACACATCTAAATGGTACACTTAATGTATACATCTACCCATCGGTCTCATAGAAATGGTTGCCAAAAGGTTGTCAAGACTCACAGTTCAGATCTCACAGAGGACAACAAAACTCAACTGATTTCCTTTCACACAGCATCTCTCACAACTATTGTAGGAGGCTATTCACTCTAGGCTCCAACACAGTCGATAGCCGGACTAGGACAGCTGATAGCGCGCCCCCCCCCCCCCAGTCTACCAACCCTTTGCTTATTTTCCATAATACCGTTACCTTGGAAACGCCAGATGGCTGTGGCAGGCAGGTATAGGCCTCCCATTCCACGCAAGAATCTAGATTCCCTTTGTTGTTATCCATCAAAACAAGAGACGGCTTCACTAACAATTGTCAAGCCAAGGCAAAAGTATCGAAGTGATGAGACATTTCTCTCTCCTCTTAAAACATGCCAGTAAGTGATCCCCACCCCCCTTATTGAAAAGTGGGTACCGGCCAAGCGTGACAGTCCCCTTCGGTCTTCTTCTACTTACACACACACACACACACACACACACACACACACACACACACACACACACACGGTGGAGTAACAGGTCATGTTTTTTGTCCTCAGGCAGCTTTGACACTTTCCCATGAGGTGGGCTAACATATCAAGCCTATATCAACTCTGTTATGGGAAGGATATGGCACCCATCACTTAGACACAAATGGTCTTAGTAACAACAATAGAGGCAAAGCATCACTGTGCACTGCTATAAAGCATAGAACAGTTATGACAGGGTTATGTCAGGTGATGTTAGGCTGAGTTCCATCAACAACAGTAATGACCAGATGTGTCATTCTATACCATGGCGTTGTTGAACACTTGTTTCTTATTGGCTTGAAGGGCATTTGAGTGTGTGCATTATTTCCCTATAATGCACAGCAATAAGCAACAGATATGAGTTTTCTGGTTATTTCAGAACAATTTATAAAACAATTTTCATAAATAGTTAGCTAGATTATATTTAGGAGGACTGATTGTTTTGATCGCTTGTAAGTCTGTATGGTTAACAAGGCAACGTCAGTGAACGTTGAACACTGTGTATGTGTGGGTGTTAAATTATAGCCGTGGTGTCAACAGGAATATCATCAAGGGGCACAAGACATTCAATGGAAAGTAATGCAACTCCCAGGAAGTTCAGTGCCACACTGCTGTGCTTCGTGGGGCACACACACACACACACACACACACACACACACACACACACACACACACACACACCTTCCACGTCTCTTACTTGCGGCAGTTTAATGCAGGTTTACTGCAGGTGACCGCTGACATGCTGTAACTGTAATCATAGTCTCATAAAGGCTCACTAAAAACATAATTCCATAAAAGTTATCATTATCTTAACATTTATAAGAGCATGCATACCAACAAAATATCATTACAAGCCACTCCCAATATAGCCTACAGCTACCAGCATCTGGGGTATAATGGCTAGTGCACACAAACTGGTAGAAAACCCTTTTTACACACGTCCTCTTCAAATGACTGCAATAAATGTCGGCGCCATCAGATGAATCCGCATTACTGCTACCCGGGTTACTTTTCTTTAAGAGCAGCCCTGCAATTAAACACCTTTTAGAGGTGGCAGATTAAACCTAATGGAAGTCGTCGGGAAATAAACGATCAGGCATTTGATGTCACTTAATGCACTAAATGGCGGTTAGCCCAGGCAAAATGAGTGGTTATCTATTTATTTACGCACCGTCACGATGGGGGACGCCATCTGGTAGTAATGCGTTGGTGGTCTGCTTTGTTCTCTTTTGTCGTGCCAGTCATTAGAACGTGAACAGGATGCTGCTATATGACTTGTTGATGACAATATTCTGCCATTCATTTAGCAGCTGTTTGTCAAAGAGATGTGCTACAGAAACTACGTAGGCTTTTTTCAAATCAACCTAATAATAAAAATCACTCCACGATTCCTTTGATGGGATTGGAGATTTGTTTAGTAGTGCTAAATGCCAAGGGAGTTTAGATTTGGATGCAGATAACTGACAAATCCCTTGCTCTCCCCTCAACATGCACACACACACTTGAGTGGTCTACTATACTGTTTATAATGGAGGTTAGCAAGAAAACCTTTCCTCTTTGTCCAATTTCAAAAGGCACTATCAGTGACATTTCCTGCTGTTCAATGGTCATTTCAATGAATGATGTACCCATTGGTTCCTACATTTCTCCAGCCCCATCCCTCAGCTTCCCAAACAAAAGTGGCAGAGTCAGAAAGTAGAAATGACAGATACTGCTTTAGTGCTACTTAAAGGCACTATGCTCTACTGTAGTGGCCACAGTTTCAATGACAGGACCAAAAACAAGTGCCATATTTCATCACAGTAGCTGGCTTTATGAGAGGCAGGAGATGAACAACTGACACTTACCTACAGTAAAACAAAGACAAGGACAGCACAGGTGGGACCATAGGCAGTAGACAAAGAAAGAACAAACAATTATTGGACATATCTAAACGGTGTTCATTTCTGCAGTGCAAATGATACAAGTCAACATCTGAATGAACTGATGGATTACAATTATGAAGCAGCCTTGCTACAGGAAGTCCTTCCCTCATCATTCTTTCACGACCACTGATAAAAAGAGAGAGAGTAAAGTAGAAGGATTGTATGTACAGAGAAAAGGCCTGGGTATTGCGGTCTCCCGTCGTGTCCAATCAAATCAGTGGTCGTGTAGGAGAGGAAGCTGAGAAACGATGCTTTTACAACCCTTTGAGAGAGAGGAAGGAGGAGGAAGAGGCCAGCAACTCAGAGAGACCAAGACGAGTGGATTACCATTACACAGTTACAGTGCGGCAATGAACACTGCATCAAACAAGCGGCAGGTTGTGGAGTGTGTGTGTGTGTGTCAGATAAGTGACAGTCAACCATAAGGTAATTAAGTGCTAGTTAATGGGGCTAATGATGAAACAGATGGTGCAGTCAGAGCCCCGACCGACCGTCACTCCCAAGACCTTGTGCTGGAGATTATGGGAAAAGGCAGAGTCTTGATTGTCTGGAAGGCAATTCTCAAAAGCTGCCTGCCCCCAAAAGGCCTCTAAAGATCCACTCAACAACCCAGAGATTTAGTCAGCTCTTCCAGACCTTATAACTCCTTTAAACCAAGCAGAAGCAGATCCTTGGGACAGAACTTCCACTGTCCCACCCACGGAACAACAAAACGCAACTCCGAAGTACACTGTCCCCCTCACGGAACAACAAAACGCAACTCCGAAGTCCACTGTACACCTCAGGCGTCAACTCTTAAAAAAATAAATAACAGTAAGTTTGTTCTCTTGGCATCCTTCAATCCCATGCCGCTCTTTTTTTCTGGAGGGATTGCAGCGGTGTTTCTAATCTTGTGTAGCCGGTGAATTAAAAACATCTTGAACAACTCCTAATCTCCAAACATTTTAGAAATCAAACCACCAACGACGACAACAAAACGCAACAGAAAACTCTTGTCTGATCTTGAGCGATGTGTAAAAATGTGTCAACTGCTGCTCCTCTCACTGTAATTGGAGCCCCTGTCATTCACCTATCATCTACGTGCTTATCCAAACTCGACTGAGGCGGACATGCCACCTGAGGTAACCGAGTTAAGACTGCTCAGTATGAGAATGGCCCTCATTTTTCAGTTTTACCTCCCTGTGAAGCTTTGACAATTACCTTCCACAGCTTATGTTTAATTCAAATCTCTCGCTCTGTGTGTGTGTGTGTGTGTGAGTGAGATGAGGAAGAAATCCCATCTCATGACATGTTTTCCCCCAACGTCTTGTCCCAGGATGCTACAGCATACTGTACGCCAGTCAAGATGGGGGGGGGGGGGGTGTTTCTTAAATAAAGGGGGATGGGGAGAAAGACACGTTGGGAGCACTTGGGCCAAACAAACAAACGTCGCTAATGAGAGAGGGAATCTTTAAAAAATGGCACTGTGAAACTCTTGGGATGAATCCATGAGATAGGCCACTTTGGGAAGGGAAAGGGGGAAGACAAAACCAAAAACTAAATGAGATTAAGGGGAGGGGTAGTGTTTCTAAATTAGAAAACCCCTCTCCTCACTGGGGCATCAGTGAAAAATGGGATAACTCCGCCACGCTGCCCTGTATCGATCAAGATGGATGCCGGCGTTCATTTGCAGGAGTACTCTCCCAAATTGATTCAATAAGAATCCTTACAAGAATTATCACAGAGAGAGCGACTATCTTTCTCTGCTTATTGTTGAGTCTAATGGGGCGACTTCAGCAGGGGCCATATTAACATGCAAATCAAAAGTGTTGTGATATTGAACAAGATGCAGTCAAGCGTGCACGGCAAAGAAAAATCCCCCGACATGGCCCTATTCTCATGCTAAATCTGCAAAGACCTGTAAACATCGACTTGAGGCGCGGAAGGATTAGCCGTGAAAATACCTGAATAAAGGAATGTTGGGTCAGGTTAAAGATCCTATGCCCTCTGCAGCTCCCTTCTTTAGGAGAAGAATGGACCCAACACAATGGAAATACTGTTGAATGTAAGATGGCTGAATGTGGAGTTTCTTCCCTCGTGGCCCGGACACAATCACCCTTTTCCCAATTGGGTCTCATTCAATGAAGTTGAAAACATTAGCAATAAGCTATAACAGGCCTTCACGGCCCACTCCCTGAAACAGATTTTATTTGTATTATGATCGGGTAAGAAAGTTAGCTCTAAGATTTTAAATCAAACTTTATTGGTCGCGTACACAGATTTGCAGACATTATCACAGGTGCAGCGAAATTATTGTTTGTAGCTCCAACAGTGCAGTAATAACGAACAAAAAAATATATACAATAAAGAAACAATTAAATATCAGAACAAGCCATGTGCCCGGAGACCGGAATATAAATATATACTTAATTTATTCTTCAACAAAGGCAATCATCTCTAAATTGTTAGGTGTCAGCACCTTTAATTACAGAAAGGACTTGTAAATAAGACCACTTCTGAACAACAAAAATCTATTGCCAACCTAGTGTTTTGAAAGTAGGCCATTTCAGTGAAAAGCATTCCAAAAAGTAAATAGTTTAAAAAGGTTCAAATAAATTAGATGGAAAAAAAACCACTGCTTCAAGGCACTCTGTCAGTTTCAGTTCTTTGGGGAGCAATGTGTATGTTTACACTCTAAAAAGCTTCAACATCAACAGATCATTAGTTTATAGTAGTGGTGCATAAACTCAGAAATCATTATCAATTCCATACTAACAGCCTTTCGGATATTCGGAAGTGGCAATTTATCTAAACATTTCTGTCATCTGTCAGAGATCGTGTGGAAGCATAAGAAAGTGCAGTTGAAAAGATCCAGTTCCATTCTGGTGCCACTCTGTTCCCAGCGCTTTCATTCCCGGCATCCGGGGAAAGCCACCGTGCCTGTCTAGAGCATAGGATGACATCTGGGAATGAGGGATACGGACGCCACCGCTGGGCCGTTGTCCGGGTGGATGACGTGTTGGGGCTGACTCTGCTCCCGTCTTGTCAGTCTCACCTCCACTAATGGACCTTCACTAACACTTATCATGGCCAGAGAGTGGCCAGAAAATAAATAAATGCCTCCCATCTACCAGGCTAGTAAATTGTCTTACAAAAGAACACACTATTATATAGAACAAGGTTATGGATTACAATTGATAATAAAAACAGTCAAAATAAACACCAAAACGCAGTTAAAAAAAACACACAAAAAACTAATTGACCAAATACATCAAGCCAGAGGAACCTATAAAGCATGAATAATAATTCCAAGTACATTATTATGATCCCCAGTCCCCTCCTCCCCTCTCTCCCTCCGCTCTCTTATACATCCCAAATACATTATGATGATCCCCAGTCCCCTCCACCCCTCTCTCCCTCCGCTCTCTTATACATCCCAAAGAAGAAAGGAAAGAAGGCGACCATCCCCTTAACAGTGGGGCCATATTTCATTACAGGCTCTGATATGATTCAGCAGTTGGTTACAGTGTGTTTGTTATTCAGTGAGAATGGGTTGGGCCCAACTGTCACGCTTCAGAGTGAATACCCTCAGAAGATAAAGTTTCTTTATTCCCTGTGCACAGCTCATCCCTCCGGGACAGGGACAATTCCTGTTTCATTCCGCACGCCAATAATTAATATGCCAAAAGGAGTACATAATATAATTTGTATTCCAGTTCATACAGGGACACGGCGAGGGAGAGAGACATCCAATCCAAAGAAGCATCAATTGCAAGGTTCCCCAACTGACGGCCCCTCAAGTTCTGAGCAAACATTTAGATTTTGGGGGATTTTCATAAAAGACTAAAAACACCAGGACATTAGATCCAAGTGATTTTTATTTAGGAAATCTGTATTCCCACGCATAATAGAGAGACACACGGTCATATACAAGCAAGGTTTGAAATTATTATTTATTGCGGTGAATCTGCAGTCGATATTATTTGTAATTACGTTCTGGCCCCCTGACAATACACTCAAGATGTATTTTTTAAACGGCACACGGCTGAATCTAGTTGATGATCCCTGACCTATTGATTAGGATTAAGGTTGAAATGCTCCTTTTGAGAAGGAAAGAAGCCCGTATTCATATTGGGCATAAATGCATGAGGGTTTGTGCCCGGCTATTCTTTGTACAAGTCTATACATATAGCACTGTGTATTTCTAGGGGTGAGTGTGGGGGTGGGGGTGTGTGTGAGTGTGGGGGTGAGTGTGGGGATGAAGGTGACACTTTATCTCGGAGTCAAGTAACCGAGGATGCTTTAACATATTTCAGAAGGCATAAAGGCGGTTTAAACATTTATGAAGAGTTTACGCCTCGAGCGAGTTGCCAGACACCCTCGTTGACAAGTGCCTCCTCGCACATCAGGGTCAGGGAATCAGGTTAGGGTTGGTTATACTCCATCAGTAGCTGCATGGAGCTTCAAAAGGGAAGCCTGCAGTCTGTTGTCTCGTTTGCAGAATGAGGTGCCACATTCCCTGGGTTTAGACAGCCTTTACCACTAACTGGGACTTCAAGGAGGTGGAAAAGAAGCGGGTACGCCCGGGACAATCTGACATCTGTGACCCCCCCCCCCAATTAGTGACGGATGTCCCGGCTAATTAAATGACAGATTAGTGCTCAGGGGCCCTGTAGAATGAAAGGCTTTCACTCCGTATAGACACACCCACCCTAATCAGAGAAGCTCAACATCACACCTCAGTCTAATCTGCAGTGTAAACAATGCAACAGTGCCAAGTCGTTGGTGCTAGCCTAAGATATGTGACCCATGTAAACAGACAACCTATCTACACCAGCCAACCAGGCATACTATGGCAGGAATCACACCTCTGGGGCAAAACAAACAACCAGCCATGAAGGAACAACGGCGTTTCTGAAGTGACTGAAACTTTTTCCTAGTTTCGTCTAAGAAAACCTTGAGGGCATTCATCTCCAAAGATGATGTTTTTATATAACAGCAAAACGGTCGGGGAAAGAAACATTGGCGAAAACAACAAGGGCCTTTCGGAGATTTCGCTTTGAACAGCCTGCCAAGATGTAAGCGCAAAGACACAAACTGGGCTGGCGTTGACGTTGTTTCAGCAGACACACACTGACAGCTGGGTAATAAACTCTCCAGAATCAATATTCGCCTCCCGCGAGACCGTTCCGCTGGTGCGAGATGAGTCAAACCTATAAGTTGTAGGTGTTGTGCACTGATGACGTTTATGTGAAAATAAAAAGACCTGTGCTGTAGCAGAGCAGTTCAGAACCGATTGAAACCTGTGGGGGAAACACAACTGCATTCTTGTCGGAGTCTAAGTTTAGACTGCGACAGTGAGTTTTGGGAGTCATAAAACAAAAGTTAAACACCATCTCTTCACAACTCGCCAAACTTACAGATCACATCCAGTGCATGCTAAATTGGTCTATCAAGTTGATGCATTCTGATTCTAACACGTCTGTGAAAATGTAGTCGCGGAAGTTCAATATCACTCATTCGGTCTTCTCATTCTGATCTTAGTTCAGGGTTGCGCAACGTCAGTCCTCAATGTAACATCTCATCAAATAAGTGAATAAAAAAAAGGTGAAGATGACATTTTGTAGATGGTACTGTTGCCCTAGAAGATCAGGACTTACATCTGTGACATCAGTGACCGACAATTTTTTTAAAAAGGGAGGGAGAGAATGAAAAGGGCACGTTGAGCGAACGTGAAATCAAGTTATACCTCCATAATCATTAGGAGACATCCAGCCCACCATTTATTTTGTAACCTATGCTTTGTTTCCATTTCCTTAAACCTGGTATTTGTGCCTCCGTCAACCTTCCTGTTCAAATTGAGTAGTGATAGCCATCCTTTGTCTGCGAAAGAGCAAGCGTTTACTCGTTGTCTCGAGCCTATGTTGGCTGCATCCGTTAGTCAGCCTCTGGTTTTGTGGTAATATAGTCACCTATCCGTGTAACGCTTTCATGTTTGGCATCTTCAAGGCCATAGCCTTTTCTATAGTCCCATCAGTCTGCTACTGCCCTTCAGTGAAGCCAAGAAACGACAGACGTCTCAAGCACTCGCACTGGACCTGTTATATTGGAGAGGTCCCAAAGTGCAATGGAATAAACAAAAGGATTGCATGCAGTAAGATATCAGCCGAGACCCAGCGGAACCGTAGTGAAGAGCTAATCTCCGTTATTGTAAATACAAGGCAGAGCACACCACTCCGCCGAGATTAACCTCTGAGACGAAGAGGGTCTGAACAGAGCGCTGTAATGATCGCTCCCCAATGATCCCTTTCCCTGTTCTCCTGTAACTCAAAGAGACGGACGCTAAATCCCACTAGCTAATAAGGGCCTTATTAGAAGCATGACCTCCCTGGTAGCCTCTCCTCACTGTATGGTTTGTACGCCAAGCTACACTAACAGACAAAGTTTACCATCAAGGCCATATCCACCTAGAATCATTTTGCATAAACATAAATTAATCTGTTGTGAATCACTGTTGCAAAATGATCAAATCACCCTGGGATGGATTACTGTCGGATACATACACAGAAGGATCTTGGTGGCTGACCAACACACAAATATAGAAATCTGATTTGACAACACAAAATACTTATTCAGGGTCTGCTTAGCCAGGTGCAGGCTGGGAACTGTGCCAAACGCTCGCACCTGCATCGAGGGGTTGTCACCCCCATTTTTCAGGCGCTATAAAAATGAGATTAAGAGGCATGACAATATCTGTGAAATGTATTCACATTCTCCCTTGTCGTCATAGCCTCCTTGCCAACCATCACGAGAGTCCGACTTTGCTTTCCTAACAGTGAGACAGAGTATAGCCCTGCATGATGGAGGGGGGGCTTTCATCATTATTCCGTTTTTTTATTTTGGCTACCTACGGGAGTTTACAGAGTGGGATTAGTTGATAATGGCTCACAGTACAACAAGGTAAAAAGGAGAACACAAATCACAGTGTGATTCTAGCTGGTGTCTGTCTGCTACCCTGGGGGAGCGCCGAAGAGCACAACTATATCACAGCTGGTTTGAACCAGGAACAAAGAAGTCAATTTCAGTCCCTTAAAAGGGCAACAGACCAAACAAAATGGAAAATGAAAAACACATTTCAAATCAGTTCTATCCAGGTGTCCTCCAGTCCATCGAGAGAAAATAGGGTCAGGAAGTAATCTTTTGTGGTAAACAGAAATATTGCTGGCCTCCATTCTCCATGCCCTGTTGTAAAGACTTTCCTCTTATCTAGGCTACAAAGGGGAGACAGCTTCCTTCCAACTTGGCTCATAATTTCTTCATCCTCTGAAACCACTGAATATTTCATCCATTCTGGAGGTACTGGGGACATGTATTATGCACAGACGGCTCTTACTCAAAAGAGATTATTCCTCTGCTCTCCATACCATGTCTCAAGACATGCCCACAAGGGAGAGAGGGGACCATGGGGAAGAGTTGGGGGAACTAAGAAGTGGGTGGGCTGTGGGGCTTATGTCGTCTTCGTTATCCCACCACCGTACCCTATACTGGAAGTGAGCTTTTCTACTCGTCTCGTCACATCTTTCATTTTAGACCCTTCTCTGTTTTAAAGGGCAGGGTTGGAAACAAGTCATTCACTTCCTTCCTCTCATCAACACTCTCACACCACACTGACTCATCCTGTGGATTTAAAGTGATGCATGATGGTCATTAAAACGGTGGCTACATTTCTCCCTTCATCTCAATTTACATACAGAGGAGAGAGGCGATGGATTTTCCCTTGCCTTAAATACACTGAAGAGTTGTGTGTGAAGTTAGGAGTCTATACCGCCCAGGCCTGATCAGCCATGTTTCATGGGCTGAGTAGTAGGCTTAGAGACTTGTGTCAAAAAGACTGGTTGGCAAGACGTATAACCATTACTCTGTTTGTATGGCTACAGCTGGTGTTGCTTACCACTGCCAGGGCCCATCCCCCTAATCATCATGTATTCAACAATCTGTGGGAAGGTACTGGTGAGATTCTCACTCAAATGCAGCAGGCGCAACACAAACGCTCAGAGCACTACACTAATTGCCAAGAAGGTTCATGAGCTACGCCAGCTAGGTTCTGGCCTCTGTGACGGGTCGCAATGCAAATGCAAAGGGGGTCACAAACACTTCCTCCTGGGGTTTCAACCTCCGAAAGGTCACAACCTTTCAGCATGTCGCAGAAAACAAAACCGTGGACTCAAAGCTGGATCAAAAAGAAAACAAGATGTAAACACAAGAGACCTTAACACCTCTTAATATTATAGGTTTTGGCTTCCTCCCCCCGCGTTTCCTCTACATTGAATAGTTAATTCAAAGGGTTGCTCCTTGGCTCATACAATACAATCTTATTCACATATGGAAATGGTGCTTTTCCAATAGACATGCATCAGCAGTCCTGAGAACTGGGAGAAACATGAACTTACCATACAAAATGTCACCGTAGTGGCCATAACATAAATTCCTAATCATTTATGGGAGCAGCAATGGTTGTCCATAATATGTTATCAATCCTAGAACAGCCATTGGGTCAGTGGCATGAATATTTCACAGACAAAAAAAATAAGCATATCAGAAACAATATGTAGGCTTGGCCTTCTGCATGCTTAGTCTGCCTGTCCTTCAACAACTCAAATGAGATACTTAAGTATCTGCAAATTAGTTACAGAAAAAGTCTCACCTAAAAAAAATGTAATTGTCCTTGATGCACAACTTAGATAAACTATTTATCATATTTAGCGACTACTTTTACCAGGAAGTTATTCTGTGATATAGAATATCTACTCAGGGAGACCTGGCCAAGAAACGGAAAAAAAAACCTAGGAGAGAAACTAGAATGAGTATGAAAGAGCAGGACAGTGAAGAGAAGAGATGAAGAATAGCTTGGTTTTCATCTTTGTCACGAAAACAAATTGAAATTGAAAACAAATTGAGCAAGGCCATTGTCAACCTGCTTCTACGTCGACACTTTTTCCCTATCCACACTCTTAGCCCTCACTTTCTCTTGTCAACCTTTCCCTTTCTGCCTCTCCCTCCTTCCCTGTCTTCTTCCACACAAGTTATTAGTCTTCCTCCAGTGTCTCCTTCTCCACATCAAAAGAGCACCCGTTCATTCAAGGCCTCGGTGTCACTTGCTGTCACATGCCCACCTTATTTAAAGGCAGCCTGTGTGTGTATCAGCGGCCATATGCTCACAAGGCAGTGGCACCGAAGCAGAATGGGACAGGGTCTCATGGGGCATTCATATCGGCATCCACATCAGAAAACATTTCAAACACTGGATTTCAATCAAATCAACATATCCAATGCCATGCCAAACTGTTGCTTAATGAAATGAGGGATGAAGGACAAGAAAGAGACAGTGATGTGGAAGCACAATAAAAGGCAGATTTTTTCTCTCTTACCTTGAACCAGGTTAGTAGGTGGTAAACAGCCAGCGAGCCAATAAAATAGGAGAGAAAGAGAGAAATTAAAAAGTTTAGTCTCAGAGAAAATGTATACAGTCACCTACACACATCTAAGCTTCATCAAAATATCTCTTTATAACCCTTTACATTCGTACCCGTATGCAGTTGAAAGACTTGGGCACTGATAAAAACGCCCAAAATGAAAGGCATTGGCTGTACAATAACATGCTATATATGACATCAGAGCTCAGGCTCTGCGCTTCACAGCTCTATGGGTTTTGACTGGCAGACGTTCTGAATTTGAGCATCTCCCCCCTCTATCCCCCTAAATTGGGGGACTTTTGCACATTTTTGGTTGTCTGAGTGAGGGAATGCTGTAAATTATGAGGACTATGTATTATGAAAGATGAGACGTTGAGAATTATAATAAATAAGTCCACAAGTACACTTCACATTTCCATATAAAACTCATGTCATATACAGTGTCAATGTTAATGATCACCATGTTTGATGTACAGTTACAAGATGACATGGTGTCACACCCTGGGTTGTTCTGAACAGAATGAGCCTATATGTTTGAACATTAGCTGCGACACACACACACACACACACACACACACACACACACACACACACACACACACACACACACACACACACACACACACACACACACACACACACACACACACACACACACACACCTGAATGCCCTCATGATTCCTTTGTATGTGCACCAAAATGATGATCAGTTTCCCTGAATTGCAATGTGAAAGCCTAACACTAACGCATCGTATTTTATAATTTAGCAAGTCGAATTGGCAATAGAACCCACTTTCAAGTGATGCCCACCTGACCCAGATTGCGATTTATAATGTACCATTTTTGGATGGTAGTAATTGTGTGAGGGCGGCACATTCAGGCTTGTGTTCCAAACAAACTAACTATAACTGTGCTTGCTCTAGTTCCTCAACGGCACAACTAGGAGAGCTCAGAAAATAAATTACTTAGGAACTGTGCACACTTTAGAGAGGTGTGTGGACACTTGGAGACACCAGTTAGTCCTCTCACTCAAAACATTGTCATTTTGTCATCTTTTGTTGCACCTACCTAGGGTTTGCAAGGGTCAGAAACTTTACGGGACTTTTCCGGACATTTTTACATGAGAAGTTTGGTTAAATTCATCAAAAAGTTAGCTTATAACAGCAAAACTTTTTTTGTGGGATACACATAAGACAATTCTAGGTCTTGTGGCATATTTTGGTTAAACTATCTCCAATTCAATGGAATTGCCACCCTCTGCATGCACAGCGCATTATTCCATCACATGTACAGCTGATTCTCAAGATCTTGCACACTAATGAGATGCTATTGAGCCCACACTACTACACTGTCTGAGCCAAGGACTACATGCTTTCTGGTAAGTTTTGATTACAATTCTGGGTGGGGGGAATATATTTTATATGACATAGATTATTTTTTGTTGACTAGTAAATAGTAGCCTACCGCAAATTATGTTAAAATAATTTCTAACTTGTTAATTCACCTGTTTTCCTAAAACATGTATCTTACTAAGGAGTTGTTTAATCTAACTGCTTAACTATTTATCTGTACATCAAATTGTATTTGGGTTTTAAAAAATATATATATATTCTAATCTTTACAGGAAAATGCCAGGGCACTATCTGATGTGTGGAGACATTTCACTGCAGCTAATGTAGAAGGAAAAGCTGTGTACATTTGCAAATACTGTGCGAAGAATGCAACAAAGATGCATAATCATCCGGCCAAGTGCATAAAATTCCCTCAGCGCTCACAACAAGCAACCTCTGATAAAAGTTCCTCTACTTCTATTCGAGGTGAAAATGATGAATCAGACACCTTATCGATCGCAACAGCTCATGGTCCTCCTGGAATCAGAAGTTTTTTTGACTCAGTGGAGGAACATAGTCAGAGAAATGCTGATGAACGTCTTGCTCAAGCTGTGTATGCAACTAGTTCACCTCTGATGCTCACAAGCAATGTGTATTGGTAGATATTTCTGAATGTTCTTCACCCAGCATACACCCATCCAACCAGACATGCTTTATCTTCTAATTTTCTCAATATGGAGTTCAAGCGAAGGTCAAGCAAATCATAGAGAAAGCAGACTGTATTGCAATCATCTCTGATGAGTGGTCGAATGTTCGTGGGCAAGGAATTATTAACTACATCATCTCCACCCCTTAACCAGAATTCTACAAGAGCACAGACAAGGGACAGACACACCGGTCTCTACATTGCAGATGAGCTGAAGGGAGTCAATGAGCTTGGACCACAGAAGGTATTTTCACTGGTGAGGAAGACAGCAAGACAACCAAAGCTTTAGTTTCTAGACTATAATTTTACAGATGTACGTTGAAAACGTATGATGGATCATTGGGGATCATTCAATATTCCCTTTTGTTGTTCAGTGAAATCATCACATGTGAAGAGTCAACTCATTTAATTAAAGTTCAATTCATAACATTTTTTTTTTATTTCTATTGGAATTATTTAATAATTTGCAATTATGTCTTCTTATGATAAGGTAAAAGGTTTATGTTTGTCTCCATATGATATGGTAAATATATCCAATGCAAAAAACATATACATTTAAATGGTATTAATATTAATTTGCATACATTTCCATTAATTCCCACGGCAAGTTTCCACCTCTGAATATTCCCCAAAATGTGCAACCCTACACCCACCCCACATTTCCAGGAATATTCTTATGTAACTGAATGTATCCAGAGTATTTACAGATTATGTTAATCAACAAATGCATCGAAAGGTACAGTAAATGTCAAATGCACAGAAAATCAACAGTGTACTGTTTGGATTCAGTCTTGTGTCAGGTGAACTGTTGTGTCCTCTACTCATTTTCCCATAAATCTCCAAACGGTTCTTTCAATTACCACCATGATTATTCATATGCTTTCCATATTTCTTCTGTAAGGAACATTTCAATTTAGCCCTATCCATATAGGCCAATCCCCAAGAGTGTAAAAGGTTAAAGCCAAGGTTGCTCCAGAATACATTAAGGACCTTTAAGGCCTTCACCCACCATTGTGTGTGCATGCACACATGCGTGTTTGAAAGTAAATCTGAGAAACAATGGCACATTAAAGAACGAGGTGCGAGGCCACATTAAGCGACTCTATTCTGAGGATATGTTCTACACATCACTCCCACATTCAACTGTATTCACTGTGTACAATTCTAAGGGTTCTGAGACTAAGTTGTTGATGCAATATGCATGGAATGCTGTAACACAGGACAAGCAGAGTGCTATTCTCCTGTTCTCCCAGGTGCGAGAGAGACTGTCAGCTAGCGGCAAGTGATGCCGTTCTGACAAGGAGGAGAGGAACATGGGGAAGGGAAAAGCTGTTACAGAGGGCCAGTCAAATGGATCATATACTTTTCCACCAAAGGCAAATACATATTTTCATTCTCTTCCATTTGATTGCAGACAGTGTTCTACAGAGAGTGTTCACAAATGACGTCAGGTTGGATGGACGCCAATCTTTCGGTTAGTGTTGAAAGAGACTGCAAATCAAGCTGTACTACTGCAGCTACCCAGTGAACCCCCATTGGAGCAGTCAGTGTGCAGAACAGTATATTGTCGATTTATAGGGCCCCTAAATGCCACACAATATGCTGTGGGAGCCAGATTAGTAGTAGTTCCAAGGGATAATCGGAACCAACACAGAAGCCCTTCTGACCTCTGGGCTTGGGATTACCAAGAGATACCAACCGAGTGCGATTTCCACCCTGTCATGTGAGCTAACGAATGAGCCAATCATAAATCATCCCCATCATTATAGTAATATAAACCACCGTCAGTACCATAGCTGTTGTTAGCATTAGCTCGCCGGAGTACAGTGCACCATTTCTATACACCCAGTCAAACGTTGTCCTAAAGATGCTAGGCAAGATGCTATCTGATCGGATCCTATTTGATTACATGGTTGGTTGCATAATCACTCCCTTTGGCACCCCAGAACACCTATAATTCCTCTACTATTAACAGGTAGAGGACCAGTGGATGGGTACTTTGATCTCAAGGTCTTGTGACATGAATGATGACCGGGCACTTGACCCCTTTCTGGCCCCCTTTGGCTAAGTGAAAAACAGGGTGATGGGACCAATGGGGGTCATGCTCATGCAGTGAAAGAGCAAAAAGCTAAAGCAAAGACACCAATCATCAATCAAGATGAAGGCCTTTCAGTTATGTGACTGTCCCATCCAAATTGGGCTTGGGATAACATGGTCACATGGTACAGTATACCGGTTTTATCTCCCAAAATGATTGGTCATATACCATAAACAACATAAGAGTACTGAAAGGACAGAAATTCCAGGCATCCGGGGTCACGACCCAAGTTTACCGTGCTAAGCCCCCTGCCTTGCCCGGCAGGATGTAGCCTCACCACCTAGGTCTTGATAAACAGTGGTGTTTGACACAAGATGCCTCCCACTCGGGAGCGGTAATTTAATCAAGCCAATAAAGGAACGCTCTTCTGAAATGTGTCCCGTCTTTTGTCCACCTCTGGAGGACGGCTTCCACCACTGACCTTTAACCTTTCTGCTGCTGTTGTCGGGCGGCAATCACTCAGGGTGGTGTTTTTTGGGAGGTTCATCCTAAAGAACTGTGACCTTCTGGATAGTGGAGGGGGTTTGGGCTGAGGAGTGAGGAGTGAGGAGTGAGTCCAGATGGTACAGCACCCAAATCAAGGCTTAACCAAGAAAAATAACAGTCTAACTGAACTGCAACATCACTGGCGTAACTACTCTATCCAGGCTTTCAGCCTTCTTTTAAAACGCATGGGGAGAGGCAAAGTGTATCTTCTGTTAGAAAACTCATTTATCACTCCATGAGCTCCATCTCATGCGCTGCAAACCTCAAACAGATGCTGGCCGAAAAACTTCAGAGCAGACTTTGCCGTTTGGCAGAGACTCAACGACCAAACGGATGATTAGGAAACCGCAAGGAAAACTAGAGCAAGAGTTAAGCTGTTATCCCTATGAGATAAAGCCATACAAGTGAGCCTCTTAACCTACTGTGTTAACATGGTCACAACACAAGATAGCTCTATTCGCTAGACTAGACAGAGTGACCACGAGGAACAAGGCAGATATCCAATCAGTAAAACACAAAAGTGTGTAGAAATGATAACGGAGTTATACATTTAAAATAAGATCATCTTTAAGAACTAACATGCTGACTAAACCGACCATGTTGCGCAAGTGTTGCAAAATAAATGCACACGTTATTCAATAGGTGTCTGCGTTGCCAGGTGCTAAAATAGAACTTGGTTCTATTTTAGACGCTTGACGCGCAGCAAGTCCCGCCTCTCCCATCTACTCATTGATTTTTACGAGCACATACCAAGGTGGATCACTGAAAGATGAAGTTGGTGGCAGTGATGCATCTTAAAGTTGGTTGCCAACCGCCATATAAAAATCCACAGAAGAAGAAAGATGGAGAGAGGAAATAAATTTAAAAAACATTTTATCTGTGGATTAAATTGTCGGAGACCACATGGTTTTGATTGACTGAAAATGGTTCAAAATTCTACAAAGATCCAGCAAAAGAAAAAGGACCATTACATTTCAGCTAAAATGACAACCCAATGTGTATCTCCCAGGGCAAATTAGCTAGCAATAGCAACCTAGCTAAATGTCCATGAATGTTTTGACCTCTCCCCAAATTAATATAGTTGGTTTTGGTATTTTAACCTGTGTGTTACGAACACGCCTGGAAGGGATAGAAATCTGTAAAGCTAAGAGACAACTTCTTACAGCTCTTAAAAAAGATTCATAAATTAGCAGAACATACAGTGCCTTGCGAAAGTATTCGGCCCCCTTGAACTTTGCGACCTTTTGCCACATTTCAGGCTTCAAACATAAAGATATAAAACTGTATTTTTTTGTGAAGAATCAACAACAAGTGGGACACAATCATGAAGTGGAACGACATTTATTGGATATTTCAAACTTTTTTAACAAATCAAAAACTGAAAAATTGGGCGTGCAAAATTATTCAGCCCCTTTACTTTCAGTGCAGCAAACTCTCTCCAGAAGTTCAGTGAGGATCTCTGAATGATCCAATGTTGACCTAAATGACTAATGATGATAAATACAATCCACCTGTGTGTAATCAAGTCTCCGTATAAATGCACCTGCACTGTGATAGTCTCAGAGGTCCGTTAAAAGCGCAGAGAGCATCATGAAGAACAAGGAACACACCAGGCAGGTCCGAGATACTGTTGTGAAGAAGTTTAAAGCCGGATTTGGATACAAAAAGATTTCCCAAGCTTTAAACATCCCAAGGAGCACTGTGCAAGCGATAATATTGAAATGGAAGGAGTATCAGACCACTGCAAATCTACCAAGACCTGGCCGTCCCTGTAAGGGATTTCTTCCATTGACGGAGAGGCGGACCAAAGCGCAGCGTGGTTGTTTTGATTCATGTTTTAATAAATCACTTCACATGAACAAACTAACAAAAACAAGAAACGTTTAAACCCAAAACAGCCCTATCTGGTGCAAAACACAGAGACAGGAACAATCACCCACAAACACACAGTGAAACCCAGGCTACCTAAGTATGATTCTCAATCAGAGACAACTAATGACACCTGCCTCTGATTGAGAACCATACTAGGCCGAAACATAGAAATACCCAAATCATAGAAAAACAAACATAGACTGCCCACCCCAACTCTGACCATACTAAATAATGACAAAACAAAAGGAAATAAAGGTCAGAACGTGACAGTCCCTCTAAACTTTCAGCTCATACAAGGAGAAGACTGATCAGAGATGCAGCCAAGAGGCCCATGATCACTCTGGATGAACTGCAGAGATCTACAGCTGAGGTGGGAGACTCTGTCCATAAGACAACAATCAGTCGTATATTGTGTCCCACTTGTTGTTGATTCTTCACAAAAAAATACAGTTTTATATCTTTATGTTTGAAGCCTGAAATGTGGCAAAAGGTCGCAAAGTTCAAGGGGGCCGAATACAGTGCCTTGCGAAAGTATGTGTCAGGGATATATGTATGCCTACATCCAAACCTCGTTTTATCAAAAAGAGAAATTTAAAACATTTCAATGAACAGGCCTTTTTTTGTGACCTTTATTTTCCAGAGCTATCTGAAATCATACACAACAGAAATGCTGCCTGGGCCAAAGCTAGATTCAGGCGATTGTGAAATCTGTGCGTAAAACTAGTTTAAAAAAACTAAATGATGTTAAATTAATACACTATCTGAATATACAGGGACCACAGCTACATTTTGGAAAGCATTTTGGAAATTCATCGATAAAGAAGTCCTGGTTGCTTTGCTAACATTAGACTAACAAACATCCCCAGGGGCTGATCACTTGGAGCCTAGTCTGCAGCACCCCTTATTGCTGGCTCAGTAGCCCACATTTTTTATTTAAAATTGTTAAAATTAAGTATTCCAAAAGCATGGAAATTCCCATAAACTCAAAAAATAAAACGTCCTCTCACTGTCAACTGCGTTTATTTTCAGCAAACGTGTAAATATTTGTATGAACATAAGATTCGACAACAGACAAACTGAACAAGTTCCACAGACATGTGACTAACAGAAATGGAATAATGTGTCCCTGAACAAAGGGGGTGTCAAAAATCAAAAGTAAGAGTCAGTATCTGGTGTGGCCAGCAGCTGCATTAAGTACTGCAGTGCATCTCCTCCTCATGGATTGCACCAGATATGCCAGTTCTTGCTGTGAGATGTTACCGCACTCCTCCACCAAGGCACCCACAAGTTCCTGGACATTTCTGGGGGGAATGGCCCTAGCCCTCACCCTCCGATCCAACATGTCCCAGACATGCTCAATGGGATTGAGATCCGGGCTCTTCGCTGGCCATGACAGAACACTGACATTCCTGTCTTGCAAGAAATTACACGCAGAGTGAGCAGTTTGGCTGCTGGCATTGTCATGCAGGAGGGCCATGTCAGGATGAGCCTGCAGGAAGGGTACCACATGAGGGAGGAGGATGTCTTCCCTGTAACAAGCTCAGTCCGATGATGCTGTGACATACCGCCCCAGACCATGACGGACCCTCCACATCGATCCCGCTCCAGGGTACAGGCTTTTGTGTAACGCTCAATCCTTCGACGATAAACAAGGGTCCAGTGACAGTGGGTTTGTGCCCATAGGCGACGTTGTTGCCAGTGATGTCTGGTGAGGACCTGCCTTACAACAGGACTACAAGCCCTCAGTCTAGCCTCTCTCAGCCTATTGCGGACAGTCTGAGCACTGAAGGAGGGATTGTGCATTCCTGGTGTAACTCAGGCAGTTGCTACCATCCTGTACCTGTCCCACAGGTGTGGTGTTCGGATGTACCGATCCTGTGCAGGTGTTGTTACACGTGGTCTGCCACTGCGAGGACCATCAGTTGTCCGTCCTGTCTCCCTGTAGCACAGTCTTAGGTGTCTCACAGTACGAACATTGCAATTTTTTGCCCAGGCCACATCTGCAGTCTTCATGCCTCCTTGCAGCATGCCAAAGGCACGTTCACGCAGATGAGCAGGGACCCTGGGCATCTTTCTTTTGGTGTTTTTCAGAGTCAGTAGAACGTCCTCTTTACTGTCCTAAGTTTTCATAACTGGGGCATTAATTGCATACCGTCTGTAAGCTGTTAGTGTCTTAGCAACCGTTCCACAGGTGCATGTTCATTAATTGTTTATGGTTCATTGAACAAGCATGGGAAACAGTGTCTAAACCCTTTACAATGAAGATCTGTGAAGTTATTTGGATTTTTACAAATGATCTTTGAAAGACAGGGTCCTGAAAAGGGGGCATTTCTTTTTTTGCTGAGTTTATGTGCAGCCACTCCATAAAGGTGGACATACAAATGATCGTGACAAGTATCGCCCCATTTCAAGACTACCTTGTTTAGCTAAGATTCATGAATCCTTGGTTAATGTACAACTTCGTTCCTTTTTATCAGAATTGTATTTTTTATATAAACCAAATGGGGGTTTAGGCCTGGGCATAGTACTACCACGCTAGTTGTTAATGATCTTGTCAATGCCTCGGATGCTAAAAAGAGCTGTGCTGCCTTGTTCATTGACCTGTCAAAGGCGTTCGACACTGTTGATCATTCTGTTTCGCTGACGAAGTTATCAAAGAATAGGCCTGAGATATACAGCCTATTTATGGTTTTAGAATTATCTTAGCGACAGAACTCAGGCCATCTTGACAGACAGATGGGGTTAATTCTACATTTCTTGAGATTCAAAAAGAGTGTTCCTCGGGGTTTGATTTTGGGTCCATTGTTCACCTTGTATATGAATGACATAGGGAGCACTGTTACTACTTGTAACATTCATGTCTTTGCAGATGGTACAGTTTTGTATTCCTGTGCCACCTCGGTGCAGCATGCCCTTCAGCATGCCTTCAATTCAATTCAGAAATCACTTACAGAGCTTAAATTAGTCTTAAATACAAGTAAAACCAAGCTCATGCTGTTCTCTAGGTCACGTAATTCTTGCATATTTGCGCAACAAATATAACAAATATAACAATAGAAGTAGCTGGGTGTCTGGATTGATGACAAGTTGTCCTTTGTAACGCATATATAAAATCTGACGAAGAAGCTAAGAATAAATCATGCCTCAGTATTGAAAATAGGAGAAAGATTGTTCAAACAAGGCTTCTTTCTGCCTGTATTGAATTTTGGTGATATCGTTTACATGCAGCAACCTCTGTTCTGAAAGCCTCGGATGCAGTCTACCATTACCACAGGGGACAATTTTAGGACTCATCATTGCAGTCTGTATAACAATTTGGGATGGACCTCTGTCTATAAGAGAGCTGCATTCTTTTATTTAGTTACAAAGCCATCTTACATAAACTCCCTTCATATGCAACTTCATTAATTAAGTTAAGAGTCATAAGTTACCAAGCCTGTTCTCACTAATGGATAACACTAGAGATCCCTTCAGTCTCCACAGATTTGGGAAAAATCTGCATTTTGTTTTTTGCCCCTAATTTGCGGAACAATCTGCACACACTGTAGTTATATGTGCTGGTGCCACTCAGGAAGTTTACATTATTATTACCTCTATGTAGTTGAATGTGACTGCTTTTATCAAATATCAAATATGTTTATTTTGTTATTGTGTGCTGAATTATATTGTTTTATTTATTTATTTTTATTTTACCTTTATTTAACTAGGCAAGTCAGTTAAGAACAAATTCTTATTTTCAATGATGGCCTAGGAACAGTGGGTTAACTGCCTTGTTCAGGGGCAGAACGACAGATTTGTACCATGTCAGCTCGGGGGATTTGAACTTGCAACCTTTCGGTTACTAGTCCAACGCTCTAACCACTATACTTATACACGTGTATGTTTTATTTTTCGGTTTTTATTGTAATGTATATAGATAGGGCTCTTGTAAAATAGATGTTTCATCTCAATGTGACTCCCTGTTTAAATAAAAATGAACTATACCTCAGCTATAAAAAGGGAGACAAAAAACAAAACAAAAAAACAGGCCCCATCCAGAGAAAACAAAAACTAAATATTGATTTCTAATAGTCCTCTGTCGCGTTCACGAGGCCTAAAAACACTTCGTAATTGATTGCTGCCCACAGCAGCCCTAGCCAGGTCCTGTTGAGGCTTTAAAGTGGTCCAAGCTTCAATACACCAGATGTGTCTTTACACAGTAGAGCAGACCATTAGCAATCAATACACTGTCCCCCAAGGCTTTAGTTTGGAAATAGCACCGCGGAATGAGCCGTTCCTATTCTAGGAAATACATATACATGAATACAACAGCAGTAAGGTGCAATCTCTAGGTGATCCATGAGCTTGTAAATAGCATACAGTAGCCATACTGTGATTAACATGGCTTTGTGGCACAGCATGTCTTCTCGTAAGACTCCTGGCAAGCTATCCAACCAATGAAGACTACATAATCTGTGCATAGGAGAGATTCAAATGTCTCATAGGTGCAAGGAATGGAAGCGAATCTCCAGAGTCGACACAGAGTCGACACTCTGAACGTAAACACTAAAAGCAAGAGATAGCAGGTCCTCTTTCTAAGGTGTCCATATTAGGCCAGAACACAGTGTCCATATTAGGCCAGAACACAGTGTCCATATTAGGCCAGAATACAGTGTCCATATTAGGCCAGAACACAGTGTCCATATTAGGCCAGAATACAGTGTCCATATTAGGCCAGAACACAGTGTCCATATTAGGCCAGAATACAGTGTCCATTTTAGGCCAGTATACAGTGTCCATATTAGGCCAGAATACAGTGTCCATATTAGGCCAGAATACAGTGTCCATATTAGGCCAGAATACAGTGTCCATATTAGGCCAGAATACAGTGTCCATATTTGGCCAGAATACAGTGTCCATATTAGGCCAGAATACAGTGTCCATATTAGGCCAGAACACAGTCTCCATATTAGGCCAGAACACAGTGTCCATATTAGGCCAGAACACAGTGTCCATATTTGGCCAGAATACAGTGTCCATATTAGGCCAGAATACATTGTCCATACTAGGCCAGAATACAGTGTCCATATTAGGCCAGAATACAGTGTCCATATTAGGCCAGAACACAGTGTCCATATTAGGCCAGAATACAGTGTCCATATTAGGCCAGAATACAGTGTCCATAAGCTTCAAAATGACCTCTTTAGCCCTGAATTTGATTTAAAGGCCCCAGCTGCCGTGTGTTGTATTATTGGACCCAACATGTTGACTCTGGGCCTTTTCTGTTGGTGTCCAGGGTCTTACATTAACCACCCATTGGCAGGGGGTTAACATCTTTCATTGAATACCTGGGTAACATGAGCCCAATAAATTATGAGGTACAGCTGCCACCTTTTTGATAAGTGGAAGCGTCGCAACTACCCTCAAATCTCCTTAAGCCTGCGGAAACACACACAAACACGAACGCACACACACAATTTGCAATTTCTACTAATAGTACACAGAGAGTGATTACTTCCACAATGAAGCAGAGGTCATTTCCTGTATTTAATAGCCATAGGGTTGGCGGGGTCCCTGACTGCTACAGGCTTTGTTTTTTTATACAAGGTTGGACGTTAGCACGTGGGGTGCACCGATTGGTGTCACCTCGTTGGTCAGTATGTGCTACACCTGTGCTGATTTGTCAATCTCGTTAGTCGGAAGGTGTTTCACATGTGAGGGCCCAAGTGATATTTAAGAGTGGCTGGCCCAGAGCTCCAGGTCTTGAGAGATTTGGAGGGTTAAAACCACTTAAGGATACGCTCCTTTAAAATGTTTGCCTAAAATGATAAACAGGCAGTTTGATTTGGGTAGCTCAGGCCCTGAAGCAAGAATATGCATATACATTTGAAAGGAAACACTGAAGTTTGTGGAAATGTGAAAGAAATGTAGGAGAATATAACACAGATCTGGTAAAATATATGTTTTTGTACTATCTTTGAAATGCAAGAGAAAGGCCATAGTGTATTATTCCAGACCAGGTGCAATTTTATATTTTGGCCACTAGATGACAGAAGTGTATGTGCAAAGTTTTAGACTGATCCAATGAGCCATTGCATTTCTGTTCAAAATGTTGTATCAAGACTGCCCAAATGTGCCTAATTTGTTCATTAATAACTAAGTTCAAAACTGTGCACTCTCCTCAAACAATAGCATGGCATTATTTCACTGTAATAGCTACTGTAAATTGGATAGTGTCGTTAGATTAACAAGAATTTAAGCTTTCTGCCAATATCAGATATGTCTATGTCCCGGGAAATTTTGTTACTTACAACCTCATGCTAATCGCATTGGCCTACGTTAGCTCAACTGTCCCGCGGGGGACCCGCCGATTTCGAAGGTTAACACATTTAGCTGTCTCTCCCTATTTGATTTCTAGAAAAACAATCCTTTATCTGATCTGCCCTGTTTTTGTTTTGCTCCATCATTTGTTTGCTTCCTGTCTTTAAGTTTGGTGTGGCCTTTCATTTTGTTTGCCTGTTCTTGGGAAAATGTTGTGGGCTCTCGTGGTGGTTGTCTTTTAGGTCCCGGTTGTTGTTGCTAGTCAACTTACAGTGGCCCCCCCATGAGTGTCTTTCAGAACCCCTCCTTAAACCCCACCTGTTTCGTATGGGTTGTTTTCTATTACTCTGTTAGTTCCCCTTTATGTTTGAGCAACAGTTTTTGGTTTTCTTTTTGGGGAACTTAACACCGACCATAAAAGCCTAATGTAAAAGTGTCTGTTTACCCGAGCACACACAAACATTTAAACACTGACAGATGCAAACAAATGCAAGCGCATTTGGTCAATATTGTAATATACACACAAGCTAGTGTTAAACTGCTAAGAGACCTTTGCGACATTTTGTGTGGGGGGAAAAAGCTTTTGCACTGAGAGAGGGATATGCTACACTGCCACACAAACTACTTGATCTGAGCCTTCAAGTTCACAAGCAGAGGATGGAGGACCAAAATGTGGAGGAGTAAACAATTATCCAAAACCAAACGAGGAGGGATGTGGATTTTTTTTTTGTGCGCTAGGCAAGATCATGTGGTAGGAAGAGAGATGGAGTTGTGTACACAGTCTGAAGAAGATCATGTGGTAGGAAGAGAGATGGAGCTGTGTACACAGTCTGAAGAAGATCATGTGGTAGGAAGAGAGATGGAGTTGTGTACACAGTCTGAAGAAGATCATGTGGTAGGAAGAGAGATGGAGCTGTGTACACAGTCTGAAGAAGATCATGTGGTAGGAAGAGAGATGGAGTTGTGTACACAGTCTGAAGAAGATCATGTGGTAGGAAGAGAGATGGAGCTGTGTACACAGTCTGAAGAAGATCATGTGGTAGGAAGAGAGATGGAGCTCTGTACACAGTCTGAAGAAGATCATGTGGTAGGAAGAGAGATGGAGCTGTGTACACAGTCTGAAGAAGATCATGTGGTAGGAAGAGAGATGGAGCTGTGTACACAGTCTGAAGAAGATCATGTGGTAGGAAGAGAGATGGAGCTGTGTACACAGTCTGAAGAAGATCATGTGGTAGGAAGAGAGATGGAGCTGTGTACACAGTCTGAAGAAGATCGTGTGGTAGGAAGAGAGATGGAGCTGTGTAAACAGTCTGAAGAAGCAGAGGGGTCTCTAATACCCACTACTACATTCCCTGCAGTGACCTCAGAATAACTTGACGCCCAGTAAATCACGAAGAGAGGGACCCCCTCTCCCTCTCTCTTAAACCTGTCCATATCCTGTTTCCTTCCTGCGCTCCTTCTTTTCATGTTGTGGACAGTCTGGCTGAATGAGGGATTTACATTTGAGTTATTTAGCAGATGCTCTTATCCAGAGCGACTTACAATTAGTGCATTCAGCTTAAGATACTCAAAAGATGGGCAGGGTCTCCGCTGTCCTGACTTTAGGGGGAAGCTTGGCATTGGGGTGCCAGGACAGAGAAGAGCTTTGGGATGAGTCTGATGGGCCTTTGAAGTGCACAGCCTGGATCATACCACAGGGGGCGAGAGAGTGCAAGAGTGATTGAGTAAGCAGGGGATGGAGTGGTGGAGAGACAACATGTTGGAGATAGCTAGAGAGAGCCCTACTGGAATCTGTATGTTGTTTTGGCATGCAGGCATACAGCATGGAGGTGTTTGACAAATGGCAGGTCAGGATGACCAACTGCTGGACCGGGACTAATTCTTCCCAGGTTCTAGTTTATGGAGAAACATGGCTGCCTGAAGGCTTTGTTTATTTTGTGTTGAAGTGATCATCTGAACAGCTTTGGGTGGGTTATGGCCCCAACAATTTCGGAAACCAGGTTAGCAGAGTTTCAACTGACATCTCTGCTGTATCAACAAGTTGAAACCAATGGCGCAAATCCTGACTCAAGATATAACTAGGTTAACTATAATCATTAAGGTGCACTTCTGCATAACGTATCTGAAGTTTAGATTTGAGCTAATGTCGCTATAGTCTGGAATGACAATCTGTTGCCCAGCAACTGTAAAACCACTATGGTCATTCAGTTTGAAACGAGTGATCAGCAGTATTCTTCTGACATGAACGAAAGCTTCAGGTGTCCTGAGATTCACACTGTGGAAGAGATGCATCCCACAGATGAGAGCGGGGCTGGTAAAATAAATATCCCACTTTTTTTCCCCCTCTGCCCGCATTCAACTACCGGCACATGGCTTTGTCTGGTGCTTATCCACACCGAGCACGGGTCTGCGGTGCGATAAATAATTCATTTAAAAGAAGAAAAAAAAACATACCCTGCAACCATTTTACCCCACCCCTCTGTTAATTAGAAAAAGTAGACACGAAGCTGGGGGAATAAGGCATAGTCCTTCCATGAGACATTTCACCCCCCCCCCCCCCCCCCCTCCTCCGGGTCCCCCGCATTCCATTCATTTTCCCTTTCAGAATCTGCTCTGTGCATGCACTGAGAGCGGATGGTTCCAGGAGAGAGACGGACGGACGGGAGGGGTGTTCTGTATTGTCAGTGTTCTGTACCTCCCTATGAACTTCCTGTGCACTGCTCTTACGCGGTCTGCTGCCATTTCTGATCACTCTGTGTGTGTGTGCGCAAGCAACGCCAATCTGACTTCCACACCATGCACATCCTCTAAACTACAGCTGTAAAATGGAAAGTGTTGAGACGGGGTTCTTGTCTCCACCTAAGTAGAATTCATATCTGGCTGAGATGGAGAGAAAATGAGTGGGTGAGAAAAGGGGGGGGAAGGACAATGAGAGCAAAGAAGATGCATCTCTCCCCCCTCTCGGGTTCCCCTTACCTCAGGGTCATGTTGTGTGACCTGCAGATATCATCCTCTATTTATTGCTGTCACAACTCCACAGAGAACACGTGTTGCTGAACCATGCCAAAATAATTATGCAGTACACAGCGTACAAAAGCTTGTAAGTGAAAATGGGTAAGCAATGCACAACACTAGGACGAAGAGCACAAGTGGTTACCAGTGGTCACAAATTGTCCGTTTCCCTGCTTCAACTGTTTTTTCATTGTTTTACAGATTGAAGCACCAATTGCAATCCAGAAAGGTGAGGTTGGGTTCAACTCCATTACAATTCCAGCCAATACAGAGCTAACATTGGCCACATGAATTTGAATATAAAAATGTCCTTAGGGAAACAGGGTATATTAGAATTCAAAGACCAAAACTGAAGCGTCAGGCCCAATAGCTGTGCATTCAAGACAATGTCTACGGGAGAGAATTAAATGCCCTAAATCGACTTCTCACCGACAGCAACCGCCTAGCTAGTCTGCATGCAGCTGCTGTTGTCTGCCAGGTTGGAGAGAGAATGATTCATTAATTCTATGGGAAACCATGGCGGTGCATCACTGTTAAAAAGCGAACCCAATATGTCCCTCGGCATGCAAAGCGCAACAGTTTGGCATTTGCATTTTCCCACAATTCAATTAGCACGGTTGTCAGCCACCTGGGCCCGTTCACATGGCATCCAACAGACTGGCGCCCCTCATCTCGCACTGACCCATCTAAGCTTTTTGGAGAAATAAAATGCCCCCTCCTTCCAGCTTTCTCCCCACCCTAACACTCTCACGAACTCAATATCACCCTACACAACACTGAATTCAACTTAACAGGGGTGCTTTAACTCCAACTTGAAACATTGACCTCTGAGGGGCTATTCAAATGGTGTTACCTTGGAAAAGAGAAAGTGTAGCACACACGCGCCTTCTACAATAACTCTTTCTTTAAATCCAGTCCACAACCCTGTCATCCCCCAAGTCAAGGATCCAGCTCTGTTAGTAGCTCAGCAGCACACTAACATAGTGGTTTATGGCTCTCAGTTCTGTGTTCTCAAAAATATATATATTTTAGAAGGCCTCCCAAGATGGCAGCTTCAAGAAATCCATCAGGGCTCCATAGGGCTAATAAACTACCCCACAGTAGGAGAAGCAGACTGAAACCACTAGTCGAGTGCATGGGAGACAGTCCCATCACCCCAGACAATACATCAACTTCATCTCAGACAGTTTTAATATCTTAATCTTCACCACTCCCCAAAAAGGTGCATAGGAAGTCTTGTCCAAAAAACATCAACAATCTGATTTGTTGATGTTCTCTGGGAAAGTTGGCTGTAAAATATTCCAGGCCCAAGCAGATACAAGTGACACAAAACAATGGGACCAGACGCAGGGAAATCGAGTATGGGCAAATTCCAGATCATGTATTTTTGTACGACCCCTACTACACATTTTATTTATTTAATACAAGAAATGTAATCTCAGACGAGTATGGTGGCAAGAGAGAGGAGTCCAACATATGGTAGTCTAATTAAACGTTGAATTAATAAAACCACTGACTCACATTGGAACTCTGGAGAGATGCTGGACCAGCGCCACAGTTTACCGTTCAAATTAATTCAAAGCAAAATCTGGGATTTCTGCAGTATTTGGCAGATGGCACCAACTGGACTAAAAATCACCTGAAACCCTCATGTCATCTTTCAGGTTCTTAAACATGACATAACATTTTAGTCATTTAGCAGGCTCTTGCGCAGAGCAACTTACAGGCGCAATTAGGGGTAAGTGCCTTGCTCAAGGGCACAGGCAGATTTTTCACCTAATCAGCTCTGGGATTCGAACCAGCGACCTTTTGGTTACTGGTCCAATGCTCTTAACTGCTAGGCTACCTGCCAACCCATTGATTTGATATCTCCTGTTGTTAATTGCTACCTTGGGGTTGTCCTTCACCAATGAAACAGTCTGTTCCATTTCTATTCCCTTCTGTTTGGTCTGTAACAGGCACCAATGAAACTCAATAGTAATACTGCCAGTCCTACAGAAGTAGACCTACGTGAATACCAAGATGGAAATGAGAGAGTAGCCAACCTGCATTCAGAATTGTCAGATCTCGCCGGGGGCGCTGGACTCGTAGCTCTGCAAGCGCGTCATAATCCTTCACAGAAACTTAAAAGCGAGCGGTAACTTATGTCAGATTTCTGCAGGTTTCAATCAAATGATTTATGCCAGAGTTGACATGGGTTTCTAGGGTAGAGACATGGGTTTCTAGGGTAGGGTAGAGACATGGGTTTCTAGGGTAGGGGAAAGCACATCTGGCTTCTGATGGACAGCTCATTTAAGGCAAGCTATAAAAGTGGAGCGAGGGGGAGAGCGCCTGGATCGAAGATATGATTTCCTGGAATCATACTGACCACGACAGTACCACCCCGGAAGACAGAGTGAATGAGCGCCCCTCGGGAACCTGGGGTATTGGCATCTTCCGAACGATGCCAAGTTATTTTCCGGAGTGAAGCCTTTGTGTACCCTGATGAAGGGGAGGAGATAAACTATCACTCCCTTTTGTCCTCAATTACTCTTTGGCAACAGTTTGAGGTCAACATGGAGGCTACAGTATTGTACATTCTACCTTCCGTACTTAACCCCTACCCCCCAATCCCTAGCTCCCATCCATCCCTCCCTTCTCTACCCCCATCCATCCCTCTTTTACCCCCCCCTTCTTCCCCTCCCCCAACCCCTCCCATACCTCTTCTACCCCTCCCCCCTCCTATCCCTCCCCATCCCTCTTCTACCCCCCCATCCCTCTTCTACCGCTCCCCCTCCTATCCTTTCTTCTAACCCTCCCCATACCTCTTCTACCCCTCCCCATCCCTCCTTCTACCCCACCTCCCATCCCTCCACCCCATCCATCTTCTAATCCCCATCCCTCCCTCCTCCACCCCCCTTCTAACCATTCCCCCCTCTTTTAACCCTCCCCATCCCTCCCCTCTTTAACCCCCTCCTACCCCTTCTTCTAACCCTCCCCATTCACCCCACTTCTAACCCTTCCCCCTTCTCCCTCCCTCTTCTAACCCTCCCCATCCCTCCCCCCTTTTACCCCCCTCCTACCCCCCTTCTACCCCTCCTTCTTCTAACCCTCCCCATTCACCCCACTTCTAACCCTTCCCCCATCTCCCCCCCTCTTCTACCCCTCCTTCTACCCCTCCCCATTCCGCCAACCCCCCTTCTACCCATCCCTCCTCCACCCCCTTCTTCTAACCCTTCCCCCTTTTCCCTCCCTCCCTCTTCTAACCCTTCCCCCTTCTCCCTCCCTCCCTCTTCTAACCCCCATCCATCCCTTCCTCCTCTACCCCATCCTTCCCTCTTCTAACACTCCCCCTTCACCCCCGTTCTTCTAACCTTCCCTCCTTCTACCCCTCCCCCATCTACCCATCCTACCCCTTCTTCTAACCCTCCTCCATCGCTCTTCTACCCCTCCCCCATCTACCCCTCCTACCCCTTCTAACCCTCCCCCATACCTCTTCTACCCCTCCCCCTCTTCTACCCCTCCCCCCTCTTCTACCCCATCCACCACACCTTCTACCCCCCCATTCCTCCACCCCCCCCCTTCTATCCCTCCCTCCCCCTTCTTCTAACCCTCATCCATCCTTCTGCCAGCAGCATACCACCCTGCATACCACTGCTGCCTTGATTCTGAAGCTAAGCAGGGTTGGTCCTGGTCAGTTTCTGGATGAGAGACCAGATGCTGCTAGAAGTGGTGTTGGAGGGCCAGTAGGAGGCACTCTTTCCTCTGGTCTAAAAAAATATCCCAATGCCCCAGCGCAGTGATTGGGGACACTGCCCTGTGTAGGGTGCCGTCTTTCGGATGGGATGTTAAACGGGTGTCCTGACTCTGAGGTCATTAAAGATCCTATGGCACGTATCGTAGGGGTGTTAACCCCGGTGTCCTGGCTAAATTCCCAATCTGGCCATCAAACCATCACGGTCACCTAATAATCCCCAGTTTACAATTGGGCTCATTCATCCCTCTCCTCTCCCCTGTAACTATTCCCCAGGTCGTTGCTGCAAATGAGAACGTGTTCTCAGTCAACGTACCTGGTAAAATAACGGATAAATAAAATAATAATTCTAACCCTCCCCCATCCATCTTCTAACCCACCATCCCTCCCTCTTCTACCCCGTCCACCCCTCCCTCAACACTTCACCACACCTTCTACCCCTATCCCCTATCCCTCCTTCCCCCTTTTTCTAACCCTCCCCATCCATCTTCTAACCCACCATCCCTCCCTCCTCCACCCCCTTCTAACCCTTCCCCCCCTCTTCTAACCCTCCCCATCTTCTAACCCTCCCTCCCTCCCATATCTTCCTACTTTTCTTTCCTTGATTTCCTCTAGCTTAATGTTTAGACTTTTTTTTCTGCTCCGATGGGAACATTTGCGAGTGGTACAATAGAACAGCTGTCGGGAGACTAGGCTGGGCCCAAGAATGACTGCAAATATCCCAGGGAGAGAGGGAGGAAAATAGGATAAATGCTGCACGATTTCTGGCTTCATGCCGACTGAGTCACAAATGGGGTCTGCAGATGAGCGAATGCATTCTCCGTTCCAGGGCATTCACAAGAAATGCTACTATCCAGAGCACTGCATTGAGGGTAAATCGCAATGGGTGTCAAGCCAAGTTTCCACCCTGACCCAGGTGTATGCATTTCCAAAACACTCCAATATCAGATAACATAGCAGTGAGCAACATTTACGGAACCTCCCACGTACTTATCTGCCATGAGGTTCTGACTCTCGGTGCAGCATATCATGGTTGGTAGTGTGTAAATCGCCCTCTAGCAATCCCCACATGCCCCCAGATCCCCCTTGTAAAGCGCAATAACAGTGGTATAAATAGTGTCCCACATGGAGATGAATATCTTTGGTGAGGAATACGCATCAATCTTTTCTCTCTAGACTCATCTCCCACACGTGTCACATTTTTATGCGTACCGGAGTAGGGATCTCTCGCCTACTTGTCAGACATTCGCTTCCTCTGATTTCTCTCCTGACTTTGGATTTTTCCTTCACCATCGCCTCTTGTCTATCAACGGTCTTGACAGTAAGCTGGAATTGAATATGTAGCATGGTGAGACAGACCTAAATCTAAAGTCAAGCACAAGGCATGATTGAGGCATAGAACAGATCCAAAATTGCTTCAGAGTCAAGGTCATTTGTAAAATGTTATAACCCCAGTGCTATGCACAGTATGACCAATGCATCCAAGGACAGATTGGATAAACTCATGCAAGTTTGGCAAAATCAAAACGTCTGACTTTCTGTAGGACTTAGGTGGATGGATTTCACTTCCCCATATGTATGATTTATATGCTGTCAGAACCCACATTTGTTTTACTAGCCCAGGGGGGTCCCAAAGAATGATGCACACTCAGAGGAGTGGATCTCTACATGCAAAATGTATTTGTGTGCCACCAGATTCAAATGGGAGCACCTTCTGACAGAACTCACCCTCGGTCTCCAACACACAGGGGTTTTGTTGATCGCTGTGCTCTGTGAGGAGTGGTAGGCAAGGTCGTGGGCGGCATAAGAGGCGGTAGCAGCAGCACGCTGAGCTAAAAGGTCTTCTCGCTCAGCTCTAAATGTGACGCATTAGGAGACGTGTCAGAAAAGGATGAGACAAGGGAACAGGGAACCAGCCCTCTCCTGTAGTTTCAGACCCTGGTGAAGTAGAATCCACTGCACTGACTCATTCACACAGTTTGTGAAGTTCGGGGAGGGGCCACATGCAAATGGAGTGAATACAAGAGGCACACTTTGTAACAAATGTGCCAATTCAGAACCATTACACACCAAATGGAGAATACAGAACCATTACAAATCAAATGGAGAATACAGAACCATTACAAATCAAATGGAGAATACAGAACCATTACAAATCAACAGAACCATTACACACCAAATGGAGAATACAGAACCATTACACACCAAATGGAGAATACAGAACCATTACACACCAAATGGAGAATACAGAACCATTACAAATCAAATGGAGAATACAGAACCATTACACACCAAATGGAGAATACAGAACCATTACAAATCAAATGGAGAATACAGAACCATTACAAATCAAATGGAAAATATGGGCTCCCGAGTGACCCAGCGGTTTAAGGCACTGCATCTCAGGTGCAAGAGGCATCACTACAGTTCGAATCCAAGCTGTGTCACATCCAGCTGTAATCGGGAGTCCCATTGGCCAGCCCACAACTGGCCCAGTGTCGTCCGGGTTTAGCCAAGGGTAGGCCGTCATTGTAAATAAAAATGTGTTCTTAACTGACTTGCCTAGTTAAATAAAGGTGAATAAAGATCTGACCATGTAGCTCAGGACCTGAAGCAAGGATATGGATATTCTTGATACCATTTCAAATGAATGTAGGACAATATAACACAGATCCGGTAAAAGATAATGCAAAGAAAAAAAGCATGCATATTTAAAATGCAAGAGAAAGGCCATAATGTATTATTCCAGCCCAGGTGCAATTTAGATTTTGGCCACTAGATGGCATCAGTGTACGTGCAAAGTTTGACACTGATCCAATGAACCATTACATATCTGTTCAAAATGTTGCATCAAGACTGCCCAAATGTGCCTAATTGGTTTATTAATACATTAATACGTTAATAATTGTGCACTCTCCTCAAACAATAGCATGGTATTTCACTGTAATAGTTACTGTAAATTGGACAGATGTCTGTCCTTGCAATTTGTTTAGTTAATTACAACCCCATGTTAATCACATTAGCCTACGTTAGCTAAACCGTCCCGCGGTGGGGACCGAGGCCATGGAGGACACACACACAAAAAAAATGGAGAATATAGAACCATTACAAACCAAAATGTGTAACCTTCTCACAACCTGCCATAACACTGCAGCAACTGTCCCTGGCTCCGCTCTCCCTCTCCGCAGCATATCATCTTGAGTTCTCAAACACTGCAGGGGCAATACGTCACCACAGGAATTTTCTCCTTGCCTCTCTGAACCCTTCCCATTCACATTGAGTCGTATGGTACGACCATCACATTACTAGAACTATGACGAGGAAATGATGAGAGGGCCATTATATCAGTGAGATGGATCAAAATAGTATCCACCAAACGTGATAAGGCCACTAGATCCATGTGGAGTCTCACGAGGTATGGGGATGCTGCTCTGACACTAGGTGGCGAGGGGGCCTTTATAAAAGTTACGTTCTAAATGAAAAATATTATTAGGACTTTTAAAATGGGGATTCATAAAATAGTGGTTTCCCTCTCACAGTTGGCTTACTCACTTTCCTCAGCATTTACTTCTTCCATTTTAGAGAAACTAAGAAAAAGTACTGAGAGTTCAAACATTTATCCTGCCTACTAGCATCTATTCATGTGTTGTTGCTCATAAATGGCTCCGCTTTCAGTTTTGGTTGTGGTTCTTTAGAAACACCCCCAGTTCTCTTCACATCCTGCTAGGATTTGCTCAATTCCTCACAGAGAGTGTTTATGTGATTCAGAGGTGGCCTATGAGGACTTCACCCTTCCAGAGGAGTTGGAAGAGACAGATTACCTCAGATTGATGTGATAGGCCTCTTATCTATTATTAGACTGAACTGGTGGAGGCCTTTTCATTCCAGTTTAGATGACAGAAAATATGGGGTAGAGAGTACACTTCAGAACCAGAGCTCTTTCTTTCACTTTCATTACCTCATGAACACACACACGATGATCGCCTCGACGCTGTTCTTCATAGCCATACATTAAGGTCACCAATTCCAAAATAAAGAACCTTTTTCCGGCTAATCAGTCATCTCATTGTAATTTGTTCCTTGTCGGGAGAAGCAATTGGGTGAACACAGAATATGTCCATTTATCATATCTTTGGTGCTATAAATGACTACCGGGTGCCATTTTCAACACAAGTTTGCCGGCGTGTGATAGAAGATAGAAAGCCACTCCATCAGGGCCTGGTTCAAATCTTTATTTTGAAGAAGAAACCCCGCCAAGGTCAAGTTGATTAAGCAAAAAAGCCATTGAGAATTACATTTTCCACAGGCTAGCTGACATGTTGCTGTGATAAGATGGCCAATCCTGGATGATATCTACTGTACAGCTCCAGCTTGTACCCCCAAGCCATAAGACTGCTTAACAGTTAACCAATAGCTGCTACCCAGACTCTACATTGACCCTTTTTGTACCAACTCTTTATCTTTCCTGTTGCCTAGTGACTTTATCCCTACCTATATCAAAATCAAATCAAATGTTATTTGTCACATACACATGGTTTGCAGATGTTAATGCGAGTGTAGCGAAATGCTTGTGTTTCTTGTTCTGACAATGCAGTAATATCCAACGAGTAATCTAACCTAACAATTTCACAACAATTACCTGTAAAGGAATGAATAAGAATATGTACATCAAAAAAAATATGAATGAGTGATGGTCAAGAACGGCATAGGCAAGATGCAGTGGATGGTATCGAGTACAGTATATACATATGAGATGAGTAATGTAGGTTATGTAAACATATAGAAGTGGCATTGTTTAAAACCTCTTGATACTAGCCATCCCGGATCCGGGATCGTAAATACAGCCTCAAGCCCATTACCATAACGCAACGTTAACTATTCATGAAAATCGCAAATGAAATGAAATAAATATGCTAGCTCTCAAGCTTAGCCTTTTGTTAACAACACTGTCATCTCAGATTTTCAAAATATGCTTTTCAACCATAGCAAAACAAGCATTTGTGTAAGAGTATTGATAGCTAGCGTAGCATTCAGCGGGCAACATTTTCACAAAAACACGAAAAGCCTTCAAATAAAATAATTTACCTTTGAAGAACTTCGGATGTTTTCAATGAGGAGACTCTCAGTTAGATAGCAAATGTTCAGTTTTTCCAAAAAGATTCTTTGTGTAGGTAGCCACGTTATCGTTAATCATTGTGTATTTATTCCTTGTGTTATCCTTTTTCTAGGATTTTCTCTTTTGTCTCTGCATTATTCTGTTAGTCTACACCGGTTGTTTACGAGGCATGTGACAAATGGTAGTGTTGAAAGTGGTGACGTCATGATGAGGCAACATTTTCCATGAGCAGTCTATCAATCATAGATGAGTCGAGCCTATCAGGAGGCAAAAATTACTGCTTTTTTTGGATGCCATTTTCTCCTCAACATCAAGGAGATTCAATTGTGTTGAATCAGTCAATGGCCGACAGAAAATGATAACCTTGGCCATCAAAGAGCTCTTAAAGCCTTGTGTTCTTCAAATTGCTCCACATGAATCAGGTATATCTGCAACTGATACATCTAAATAGAAGGGGAGAGCTGCTTGTGCAACGGCCTTCCCTTCAGTCTAGTCAGCGAACAGACAAGGCGGGGATTAATCAAAATGTTTCGTCGGGCAGCAGTTTCTCCCTTTTCACAGGGTTTAGCCGCCGAGGTAAATATCTAGCTGCATTTTCTGGTAACGGTACATTACAGTAGTGTTTTTACAGGGTAACAACATTGTAGTTACAGTGTCATTGTAAAGTGCACTTAATTAACACTTTACTCTTTGCAAAAAAATAATCCAACAGGTAGGCTGAAGAACGACAACTCGGTCCACAGAAAAAAATATACATTTCTATGGTTGGGTCGTTCACACAACGGCATGGTCTTTCTACATAGAAGGTTACATTTCTATGGTTGGGTCATTCACACAACGGCATGGTCTTTCTACATAGAAGGTTACATTTCTATGTGGGTTAACTGTAATTACTCTAGTGTATGGCACATGTTTTGCCCTTGACTTCATAGTGACAGCGTCTGTGAGCTTTCAGCAAGGAGCAACAATGTTTTATCACATTGAGTCCATGTTACGGCAGAAACTCAAAACCAACAGATGCCCGTCCGTCCTGTTCTCAGTAAGCTGTTCGCCCCCCCTCTCAAGAAAAACATTAATGATTTTTATGAATGTCTTCATCCATAACTGTTGGTAACACAGTAATTGATTGTGCCAGCCCTACTTAAGCTAACAAGTCAAATGTTTCTAAATCAGATCACCACAAGTATCAAAAGATTTGTTTAAAGGATAAAGTCAAACAGGTGTATCTAAGCCCAGTGTCTTCTCATGCAACCAAGATAGTATTAGTGCAGGGTTTATGCTGCAATACTCCCAAACTATATAATCTAAATAAATCCTCCTTATCTACTGACAGAAATAAGAAAATACTAACTTGTATTGTATATAGCATAGGCCTACATGTACATAGTAACATAACAATGTACACTGTATAATCCTTTCCCAGGCAAACACAGTTGAAGGATTTGCATAGCCGCAGAACCTTTTTTGGTGCCAACAGCCTTTAATCCCACTGATCTGATAGGATTAACACGAGGACCATGCTGGCTCAGAAAGCCATGGCTTTGCCTTGGTGCCTTGGGCTTGCCTAGAAGTCAGGAAAGTAACTCAACTAGGGAAGCAGCCCATCTCAGGTGAGCAGGTGATCTTCTCAACACAAGAGCCGGTCACCTGGCTAGCAGGTTATCGTGAGAGGAGATGTAATGCTAAAAAGTTTAGCAGACATATTGACTGCACAAAGATAGGGCACAAATTGCCCTATCCAATGTGAAACTCATTATAGATTCCATTTCCATCTGCACTTCCATTCTGAAGCCAAACCATCTGCACCAATGACGGTATTAGCTCGCTCCTGACTAATAATAATAATAATTTGGTGGGTGCTTAATATTTGTCCTATTTCACACATGTACAAGTATGAATCAATACACATGCGTGAATTGGAAATGCATTTTTGAGCATATTCCAACTCCCCGAGACACGCTAGGAGAGTGGGGTCACAGCCAGGGTTTGGCCATCATCAACGGCGACCCTGGAGCAATTAGAGTTAAGTGCCATGCTCTAGGGCCTATCAGATTTTACCTTCTCGGTTCAGATATTGGAACTAACAACCTTTCGGTAAAATGGCCCACGCTCTAACTTCTAGGCTACCTGCTGCCCGACTAGCTCACTAAAAATAAGATTTGGCAGATGCTCAGCAAGGAGGCCCGCACTCTCCAATACATGATGACACAAAATCAAATAAAGGCTTGAAATAGAACGTCATGATGCCATGGCATAGACCCCTCTCTCCACTCTGCTCAAAGACAGAGCAGAACAAGGAACAGCTACATTCAATCCAGAGGAGTCAGAGCTCAAATAGCTTGAGCCTGACCCCCTTCTGCTAACTGACAGTGGTGAAATGGGCCTCTTCAATAATTTACTTAAATTAAGCCAACCTCCCTCTCCTCACTTCTTCCCTTTTTAGCAACTTTAAGCAGTTTCTTCTCAAAGCTAATGGTGTTATAGTGGGCAGGCAGTACTTGACTGAATAGTTCACACACTGTTCCCAAAAAGGATAGGATGGGAGTGAAATTGAATAAGACTCCCAATTAGATGGAATGTGTGGCTGGAGTAGCCCCCCTTGTGGATGGAGGCTAATGCAGATAGCCTGACAAAGGGCCTGGGGAATTGGATTCAAGTCAACTAAATGCCCCATCTATCCTACCGTGTATATTCTACCAGAGTCAGAAGCCCATAGACTGACCACCAGTGTCCATCTTCGGAATAAACAGCAGCTATTGTACCTATCATCTAGAAAAGCACTTCACTTCCTGAATAGCAGAACAGTGTGGGCAAAGAAAAGAGCCAGAGGGGAAATGGTTGTCTACATGAACTACAGGGCCCAGGGTCAGGTTCCCAGGGTAAACAAATGACTCATAAAATATCTTAAAAATTGTGAGGCTAAACCAGCCTCTCGCTCACCCCCCCCCCCCCCAAAAAAGGGAAAGCCAGCCAGAGAGGGTTTGGCTTTTCATTTGTCTCCACAGATAGTTAGCAACTTAGTTGTGGCCCCCATACCCCACCACACGTAGGCCGGCCCTGTCCCACAGCCATGCACTAAATCACTGGTGCTATTATTAGAGCTAAGGAACACCTTTCAACAGGATTACAGGGGTAGTGTGGCAAGCACCACTACCCATTGACAGGTTATAAACTCAGCAAAAAAAGAAAACATCCCTTTTTCAGGACCCTGTCTTTCAAAGAGAATTCGTAAAAATCCAAATAACTTCATAGATCTTAATTTCCCATGCTTGTTCACTGAACCATAAACAATTAATGAACAGGCACTTGTGGAACGGTCGTTAAGACCCTCACAGCAGACTGTAGGCAATTAATGTCACAGTTCTGAAAACTTAGGACACTATAGAGGCCTTTCTACAGACTCCGAAAAACACAAAAAGAAAGATGCCCAGGGCAATTAATTGCAATGTCCGTACTGTGAGACGCTTAAGACCACACTACAGGGAGACAGGGAGGACAGCTGATCATCCTCACAGCGGCAGACCACGTGTAACAACACCTGCACAGGATCGGTACATCCAAACAGCACAACTGCGGGACAGGTACAGGATGGCAACAACAACTGCCCGAGTTACACCAGGAACGTACAATCCCTTCATCAGTGCTCAGACTGTCCGCAATAGGCTGAGAGAGGCTGGACTGAGGGCTCTTCACTGACGAGTCGCGGTTTTGTCTCACCAGGGGTGATGGTCAGATTTGTGTTTATCGTCGAAGGAATGAGCGTTACACCGAGGCCTGTACTCTGGAGCGGGATCGATTTGGAGATGGAGGGTCCGTCATGGTCTGGGGCGGTGGGTCCCAGCATCATCGGACTGAGCTTGTTTTCATTGCAGGCAATCTCAACGCTGTGCATTACAAGGAAGACATCCTCCTCCCTCATGTGGTACCCTTCCTGCAGGCTCATGCTGACGTGACAATGCCACCAGCAAAACTGCTCGTTCTGTGAGTGATTTCTGTTACTTTTGACCCCCCCTTTGTTCAGGGACACATTATTCCATGTCTGTTAGTCACATGTCTGTGGAACCTGTTCAGTTTATGTCTCAGTTGTTGAATCTTGTCATGATCATAGACATATTTACACATGTTAAGTTTGCTGAAAATAAACACAGTTGACAGTGAGAGGACGTTTCTTTTTTTGCTGAGTTTACATCTGCTCAGCCCCGTGCTCTCCTGACCCCTTTTGGATTGTTTTTAAAAAAAAAAATATATATATATATATATATATATATATATATATATATATATATATATATATATATATATATATATTTTTTTTTTTTTTTTTTAAATCAGCCCAAGCCCATTGCTCAACGTAGCCTATATTTTAATACACCAAGCGTAGTATTGACGAGTTAGTAGTTCACCACACTGTCCTTCATTTTGAATAAAAGGCTATTGAATAACTGTTCTATTAAGAGAACGGTAGAATATTTCTATTTAAAGAATGTTTAGGGTGTCTAAATTTGCATCAATTAAAACAAGATGATCAGTCAATTAGATTCCCTTGTGAGGATGGGACCCAAATTCTCACCAGCAATCAGTCTATTCTAGGTCCCCAACTAATATATATTTTCTGAATTGTGGTACATTCTCCAAAACCACTGACTAATAATACGAACTGGGAGGGGGGGTATACAGTGTCCTTTAATAGATTAAATAGACCACATTAAGTTCCAAGCAAAGCTACAGCGCCAAATGCAGAACAATGGCGTCACTGTGCGGAGGGCGAGCTGCTATTGAGGCAGATCTCAATAAGTAACACTCAACACCAATGTTGACTGGCAGTCTGGGCTGCTGGACTAGAAGATGACGTGTCCTGTTCACGTTGTTAGATTTTTTTCCCATTTCATTATAATTGGGCCCAATTTAGAAATGCACAGTGCAGTCAAGATAAGCAAAAATGTTTCAGCAAAGTGGTCCTCTTCAGTGTGCAGAGTAGGTCAACTCCTCAAACTGAAATACTGGAGGTATTGACTTGCAATTCCTAGGGGGGGGGGGGGGGTTGTTGATGTCTGTAAATGACAAGAGACTGACACTTAAAACTGGAGGCTACAAAGTAATTGTACCAATATTCAAAAATTTATGTTTTCTGTTTTTGACAGACGGAGGACAAATTCCCTATGGGGTATCCAAATAGTCAAGGGATACAAACAGTTTAGTGCTCAAATAATCAACCATTTAATTGTATCTGGTAGAGCAGAGACATTAACTTGGTCCTAGGTCCTAGGTCTGGAATGTTTTCCAGGAACTTATCTTTCGTGCTGCGGACAGGTGGGGGGTTATTGTACAATCGTTTGAATCCATTTGGAAAGACATACTGTACATCACATATCCGCAAAATACTGTAGAATTGATAGGCATATATGACCAGTGGCGAACTGTCATTCAGGGCAGGTGGGTCAGAGCCTCAAATGTTTTGACCCCCACATTCTTAGCAAAAAATAAATAAATATTTGGGGGGGAGGTTGAATCAATACGTGTCACATATCAGTTTGCAAACAATGTAAAAAATATATATATCATTTAGTTAATAAAGTTGCATACACACGGTCTCTTTTGTTGTTTTCTTGAGTAAGACAGCTCAAAAATGCAGGCGTTTTAGCCTAGCTCAGTGCCTACTGTAGTGGTGTGGGAGCCAGCAGAAAATAGGAGCATAGCGCCGTGATTGGCTCAGTGATCCGTCACTCATGGGGACAGTACGTCATCGGCAATTTGAAGTCCTTAGTAAGGGTAGACATCCCTTTGGCTCCTGCCATATAGTTATATTACAAGTGCCCTTGGAAGAATGCTCAAGGTCATTAGCCACAGATAACGTGATTTAACGTCATTTTATATGTACAGTAGCTTTGAATGGACTGTGTCAAAGTCTAAGCTAGCAGTCATCATGAATCAAGTCGACAAATCTACTGGCAAATCTTTTTTAATCCTTGTCATTTGAAGATAAATTATTGATAAAACGTATCGGTGCTCATCAGCCATTGGACAAAGATTACACAAGTTGGAAATCGCAAATTCAACAATGAGTTGTTTGGAAGGAATCAGTGGCTAACTGCAAGCAGTGCAAAGCAACCACTAACGTTAGCCTGCTATTCAATGAAGTTCTCTCACTCTCGAGAATGTCAGACTTTGATGACAAAATGTGCCCACAAAAGAATATCTTGTACGCTGTTGCATAAATGTAATATGCAATATTACATGCAAGATAGTATTACTTTATTAGCTACAGTATACATAAGTACGTTGAGTAGTAAGCTGTTAGTAACCCATGTGCGTCACCCTAATAATTTTCAGAGGCGGTATTGTAAACATCGTTCGTGGCCCGGCCCCGTGTGCTTGTTTGCCAACTTTTGTTGTACAGCTTTGACAGTGCTACCGATAGTAGTGGTGGCGCTTGGCTTGCATGTGCAAATTCAGCACACAACCATTCCGTAATAGAATTGTGCTATTTGACGTGTCAAATTAAAAGCTTATTTAACGCATTAAATTGTGTTATGACGTGTATCTTTGACACGCAAAGACCCAAACAGTGTTCAATGTGCCTCAACCTAATAACTGTCTATTTTCACCTCTTAAATTTAGCCTACTGTTCTAACTTGGTGGTACACATGTAGCCTATAACCTGTTTAAGATAAATGTAACCATTGAATATTGTAAGAGCTTTCATTGCCTGTTTATATGCCTCCTTTATTTATCCTATGGTTCTGACTTGTACAAGGAATACACTATAAGAACGGCCCATGTTCTGAATTCTGTCGCTGTACATTTCAAAAGTGCTGAACAAATATTTGACTACGTCTGTCGTCGCTCATTAATGTCTTAAATCAAAATTACAGATTGCCTCTTATCCGCTTGGCGTTCACTTACGCCATAGTTTGTACATCTAAATTGTCAGTGGAAACCACATTTGTTTAAGCAAGTCAGCCATATCAGCTATTTTGTTGTTTTTTTAAAGGCAGTAAATGAGGCTGAATGAACTGTTTCGCTGCCAGGCAAGGCTCCGCCAGGTGTAGCAGTGGTAAGGTGTTGGGACTCTGCTGTTGGGACTCTGCAGTTGGTACAGCTTTATGTAGGCCCTAACAGTTTGTGGGCCCCGCTTATCACCGTTATCATGCAAATAATGTATTGTTTAGTGTTGTGGCTTTGCTGGCATGCATCCCACATTTTTTTGTTTGTTTGCCCCACCAAGATTTACATGCTAAAATCGCTACTGCTCCTGACAGTCCCTCACAAACAGACACAGCTGTTCCAGACAAAACACATTACAGAATGTGAGAGTAACTGTCTGCCCAAGGTCACATGCTCACAAATGACACAAGCAGAAGTGTTGTTGACATGACACACCTTGAAAAAAAGATCTGCCTTCATTCTTCAGCGACTCTACAATCATGCAAGCTGATTAGAACTGGGCCTATTTCTGCTTGAGGCAGCAAGGATGTTAGGAAAGCATAATATGGAAGAGGCAGACATGGGTGTTACGAACATACTCATGTGACACACACAGGGTGATGGTCTGTGCATCGGTTAGTTTGAGGCACTTGTTGGCTCCTAACACCTCATTCACTGCAGCTATTATCGCCACGATAGTGATGAAGCTTGACTTCGGACAAAAACAAGACACCATTACTTTTGAGGGAAGTACTTTTGATATTTCATTGGAGTACGCTGAAAAATCCCCAGAGGTTTTGCTGTGAGAACCACTCAAACTTGCTTTCTTTTCTTGCATTTCCAACCTTCAAATCTCTGAAGGTCCAATGCAACTGTTTTCCCCTCAATATCAAATCATTTCTAGGCAACAATGAAGTACCTTATTGAAATAGTTTTCCATTAAAATGACCAAAGCCATTCAAATGGACAAGCAAGAATTTTGCTAGGACTGTCTGGGAGTGGTCTGAGTGCGGGATCTAATTGGAGGAGCCTAACGGGAGGGATATGTAACCAGAAAACTAGCTGTTACTGGTCTATAAAGCCTAGTGATGTCACCAGGCAAAAGAAAACTCCACCCTGCCTATTAGAAAGTCCTCTGTAGATTGTATTTTCAACCAGACACTATCAGGAAATAACAGACACTGGGTGCAGACACCTACCTAATATTGAGTTACAACTCCGGGAGCCACTTTCAAAACTGCAAAAAGGGTAATCAGGGTTATTAGTGCTCAAAATGACAGACAGGTTTGGAATGCCCAGTACGACATGATGAGAACTCATCTTGACTTTTAAATATACATCATTTAAATGACTGATGGCTGTCGCTCTCATCAGATATTGATTACATAAAAAAATCCAGAGGTGCTCCATTGGAATCTATTTGCAAACACAACTATCTTCCCCTGACATTCTCATGCTTACTTCACATTACCACACGTGATTATGTCACACTGCAATTTATTGTGAATGTAGCACGTTCATTATCACAGACGTCATGTGTAGGCTACAATAAAAAAAATATGAGCAGCTGGAAAGGCCGTAATCAGATTTTTCAAATGTGGTGCATTCAATCCATGTTGTTAAAAACAGAGAGGGGAAGGCTACTTGTTGACATGGATCTATCAGTCAGAGCTGAAGGTTGTGATGCACTGCAAAAACTAAGGAGGCTTGCTGGCAGCAGAGCCATATTACACCTGCGCTTCAGGACATAATTGATGCGCTTAGCCAGCGATGTACAGCATTAGGCCAGTTGATCTCATTTGTCTAACCCCTTCTCTCACAGTGATTGGACATAACCATCCACCAAATGCCCATTTCCATCAGTATAGCATGTGGTGGAACATCCGTGATGGTAGGCCATTGGGACCTTTCCGTGTCTTTTGGTCCACTCGCAATCCAGGGCTGTTTTCAGGGTGGTTGGAAAAAAAGAGGGATATAGTCGTTATCAAAATGATTCCCTAATACAGGCACATCGGAGAATAGAAGGACAACAGCCAGTGGTATACCGAGCTCAAATAAGGGAACGAGGCAAATCACTGACAATTAGTGGTCAACGGTGCAGATGAAAACACCCCCAGGAAATAGAGCTCCAAAATGTGTGTAAACACAGAATTCATTTCTAACCATATTAAATGTCTGAATGTTAAAAATAAAAAACAGTAAACCATATATTCAACCCCAGATGCTGGCCATGTTTGCCATGACAAAATACAACTTTGTCAAAGAACAACAAAATGCATTATTATTTACCAGCCATGCAAATTTAACAAAATGTCAGGAGACCTTGAAATCAGAACTACTAACACTGGCCATGGAAACACTGACGGTGCCCATTCGATTGACAGAAGGATTTTTCCAGATATGCAACATTCATGAGGCATGCATTTTGAAAGATGACCCTATTGTGCATGCATAGGCAGGGTAGCCTAGTGGTTAGAGCGTTGGACGAGTAACCGGAAGGTTGCAAGTTCAAACCCCCGAGCTGACAAGGTACAAGTCTGTCATTCTGCCCCTGCACAGGCAGTTAACCCACTGTTCCTAGGCCGTCATTGAAAATAAGAATTTGTTCTTGACTGACTTGCCTAGTTAAAGGTAAAATAAAAAATGTATAGAACCATGAATTGTACTCACAAAATGCATGCATGTGTCACTAAGTCGCATGGGATAAAAGTGCTGGCTAAATTGCATACATATACACACAAAAGTATGTGGACACCTGCTTGTTGAACAGCTCATTCCAAAATCATGGGCATTAATATGGAGTTGGTCCCCCCTCTGCCATAACAGCCTCCACTCTTCTGGGAAGGCTTTCCACTAGATGGTGGAACATTGCTGCGGGAACTTGCTTTGATTCAGCCACAAGAGCATTTGTGAGATGTGGGCACGTATGGCAATTATGCTTGAATTATGCCTGAATTGTAGTCTGCGTTCCCATTCATGCCAAAGTTGCTCAATAGAGTTGAGGTCGGGGCTCTGTTTTTTTCCACAGCGATCTTGACAAAGCATTTCTGTTTGGACCTCGACTTGTGCATGGGGGCATTATCATGCTGAAACAGGAAAGGGTCTTCTCCAAACTTGCAAGCACAGAATCTTCTAAAAATGTAGCATGACTGTAGCATGACTTCACTGAAACTAAAGGGGCCTAGCCCGAACCATGAAAAACAGCCCCAGATCATTATACCTCCTCCACCAAACTTTATAGCTGACACTACGCATTGGGGCAGGTAGCGTTCTCTTCACATCCGCCAAACCCAGATTCGTCCATCGGACTGCCAGATGGTGAAGCGTGATTTATCACTCCAGAGAACGCGTTTCCACTGCGCCAGAGTCCATTGGCGGCCAGCTTTACGCCAATCCAGCCGACATAGCACATGTTGATCTTAGGCTTGTGTGCAGCTGCTCTGCCATGGAAACCCAGTTCATGAAGCTCCCAGCAAACAGTTTATTTGACTTCCAGGCAGTTTGGAACTCAGTAGTGCTCCTAGACGTTTCCACTTCACAATAACAGCAATTACAGTTGACCGGGGAAGCTCTAGCAGTTCAAGGCTTTTTCTTTATTTTCCTATATTATAGAATAATAGTTAATACATCAAAACTATGAAATAACACATATGGAATCAAGTTGTAACCAAAGAAGTGATAAACAAATCAAAATCGACTTTACATTTGAGATTCTTCAAAGTAGTCACCATTTGCCTTGACATCTTTGCACACTTTTGGCACTCTCAACCAGCTTCACCTGGAATGCTTTTCCAACAGTCTTGAAGGAGTTCCCAGATATGCTGAGCACTTGTTGGTTGCCTTTCCTTCCCAAACCATCTCAAAATGGGTTGAGGTCAGGTGATTGTGGAGGCCAGGTCATCTGATGCAGCACTCCACCACTCTCCTCCTTGGTAAAATAGCCCTTACACAGCCTGGAGGTGTGTTTTGGGTCATTGTCCTGTTGAAAAAGAAACGATAGTGGGACTAAGCGCAAACCAGATAGGATGGCGTATCGCTGCAGAATGCTATAGTAGCCATGCTGGTTAAGTGTGCCTCGAATTCTAAATAAATCACAGTGTCACCAGCAAAGCACCCCCACAACGTCACACCTCCATGTTTTATGGTGGGAACCACACATGCGGAGATCATCGGTCTTACAAAGACACACCGGTCTAATGTCCATTGCCCGTGTTTCTTGGCCTAAGTAAGTCTCTTCTTCTTATTGGTGTCCTTTAGTAGTGGTTTCTTTGCAGCAAATCAACCATAAAAGGCCTGATTCACGCGGTCTCCTCTGAACAGTTGATGTTGAGATGGGTCTATAACTTGAACTCTGAAGCATTTATTTGGACTCTAATGAATGTATCCTCTGCACCAGAGGAAACTCTGGGTCTTCTTGTGGCAGTCCTCCTGATAACCAGTTTCATCATAGCGCTTGATGGTTTCTGCGACTGCACTTGAAGAAACGTTCAAAGTTCTTGAAATGTTCAGTATGGACTGACCTTCATGTCTTAATGTAATTGGCTGTCATTTCTCTTTGCTTATTTGAGCTGTTCTTGCTATAATATGGACTTGGTATTTTACCAAATAGGGCCGTCTTCTATTTACCACCCTTACCTTGTAACAACATAACTGATAAGCGCATTAAGAAATTCCACAAATGATCTTTTAACAAGGTGTAACGGATGTGAAATAGCTAGCTAGTTAGCGGTGGTGCGCGCTAAATAGCGTTTCAATCGGTGACGTCACTCGCTCTGAGACCTTGAAGTAGTGGTTCCCCTTGCACTGCAAGGGCCGTGGCTTTTGTGGAGTGATGGGTAACGATGCTTCGTGGGTGTCAGTTGTTGATGTGTGCTGAGGGTCCCTGGTTCGCGCCCGGGTATGGGCGAGGGGACGGTTTAAAGTTATACTGTTACAAAGGCACACCTGTTAATTGAAATGCATCCCAGGTGACTACCTCATTTAGCTGGTTGAGAGAATGCCAAGAGTGTGCAAAGCTGTCAAGGCAAAGGGTGGCTATTTGAAGAATCTCAAATATATTTAGATTTGTTTAACACTTTTGTTTCTACAGGATTCCATGTGTTAATTCATAGTTGTCTTCACTATTATTCTACAACATAGAAAATAGTAAAAATAAAGAAAAACCCTTGAATGAGTAGGCGTGTACACATTTTTGACTGGTACTGTACATACACATACAGTAGCCAATGTATTAGGTACATCATCCCATTCACAAAAATGGCTTGCTATATAAAGCAGGCAGACATGCAGCAAGTCAGGATGGGCAAAACAAGTGACCTAATCAACTTTGAGCATGGTATCATCGTCAGTGCCAGGCGCGCCGGTTTCAGTATCTCAGAAACGGCCGGCCTCCTGGGCTTTTCACACGCGACAGCATCTAGGGTTTACAGAGACTGGTGCAACAAACAAAAATAAACACCCAGTCAGCAGCAGTCCTGTAGGCAAAAACAGCTTTTTGATGAGAGAGGTCGAAGGAGAATAGCAAGAATGATGCAAGCTAACAGGCGGGCTACAAACAGACGAATAATAGCATTTCGGAATGAACAACTTGTCGGTCCTTGTCACGGATGGGCTATTGCAGCAGACGACCACACCGGGTTACACTCCTATCAGCTAAAAACAAGAAGCTGCTGCTCAAGTGGGCAGGCGAATACCAACACTGCACAATTGAGGAGAGGAAAAATATTACCTGGTCTGACAAAATCCTGGAGCCTGTTGCATCATGCTGATGTCAGAGTCAGGAATTGGCATAAGCATCTCGAGTCCATGGCCCCACCCTGTCTGGTGTCAACTGTGTAATGGTGTGGGGAATGTTTTCCTGGCACACATTAGGTTCCTTGATACTAACTAAGCGACATTTGAATGCCACAGCATATGGACATAGAATCCATGCCCCAAAGAATTCAAGCTGTTCTGAAGGCAAAGAGGTGACTGGCCAGGGTACTAGATGTGTGTACCTAATAAACTGGCCACTGAGTGAGTAAATTGCCCTCTTGAAATTGTGGCCCAACCTTCATCATTTTGTACGATTTGATGGCATCGATGATTTGTTTGTAAAATGTTCAGCCCCAATGTGGAACTCGGTTCATCAGGCCAATAAAACCCAGCACTGGGACTGACTATTAAAACTGACCTTATCAGTTTGAGTAAAACAAAGATGGCCCTGGACCAGTGGTGAGTGGCACACCGCATCTAGGCCTATATACCTTAACCTAGTAGCATAGTGATAGGTGAAACTACTCAATGGCGTGATCCCCAGCTAGGGAGCACACTAGATTGTTGAAACGTCCCCCGGTTTATATAATGTGGGATTGTGACAGATGGAGTGACGCAATGTCTTATTCTGATTTGAAGTGGAGAAGACTGCAATCAGTATGATGTCACACTGACAGGACTTAATGCAGTGCCGATGCTGTTTGATAGAACTTGTCAAGTGTTAAGCTCCTGGTTTATTATGGTGCCATCCCATGGAGCCCTGGACTCAGCTAGGGAAACCCCCTACTGCCCAAATTAATAGGAAGATTTCCACAGAGGATCTCTGTCATCTCGGTTGTCAAAATAGCATTGGATGTTGCTAGAGTGCAAATAACAAAGCCCTGCGAAGTTTCCAATGCAGGCCTGTACAACACCTCTCAACACGGAGGTGGAATCTGGTATTTATGAAGCATGAGGAGGACCCCGACCAGACGTCATCATGTGTGTGAATTCATGGTATTGTGCAGCACTCTATGCAAAACAATGGTTTGAGATCAAGTGAATTGATGACGTAGATAAACATTTTATTGTATAGTGGGCTAAACAACGTGGATGCCTGGTCAAGTAGCATGTCATGTCAAAATAGGTGGTGGTCAAAGTGTACTTGCTATTCCTGAGGACCCTGATGTGAACATGTCCCCTGGTGTGATATTGCAAATACAGAACAGGAATCCATATCATCAGTGTTTACAAGAGCTGTTGTTAACGTAGTCATTTTCCACTTTTAGGGGCAGATAATGTTTACCCCGCACGCTGGGTTGAGAGGGGGACCCGGGGGCAACAGCATAGACTACGGATGTGTGACTCTTCATTCTAATATGCGCCTCATGGACGAATAACGTTACCATTAAATAGGGTTATTTTCCTAATGCGACATAGTCTACTATGTTACAATGCCCGTAAGAGAAGCAAAACTGAGGAGAGTTAAGACAAATATAAATGTCAAAACATTCCGCACATACCTCAGTTTTTTTGATTTATTTTCTCTCTTGTTGAGCACTCCAGGAACGCAGTTTGTGAGTTCGGTCCAATCCGCATGTAACCCGCAACTCCAGCCAGTGGAGAACCTCGAAAACAGCCAGGTCTCCTTTCTGTTGGGACGGTAGCATGTACACTTTTTCTGCCCTGGTCTGCAATCACACGGGACTTCTAGTCTAACATTTTGCACCAGATGCCTGCCAAAAGTGGTTCCGCCAGTTTTCTGTATGTGAAGAAACACGATCACATCTTCACCCTTGATCTCGAAATCAACGGTGCGTTCCAAGTCCCTGACAGGGAAGTAGTACTTTTTCACATAATGGGGATCCGGAGTGGGGAAAATATCCATGTTGTCCTCGGCGAGGTACCCCTGCGGAGACCCGAAGTTCATCACCCCAGGAGCCACGTACTGATATAGAATCAGCATGAAGAAGACGGATCCGACGACGATCAACAAAAATTTGCTGGTCCTCTCAACCATGTTCCCTCCAGTGCCGTTCATTTGTTACCATCTCCCAGATAACCGAAATGGGGGTACTTGGTACCTGAGCGTTGCGCTTTTCGTTTGTCCCTCCATAGACAGTGGGTTTGAGCTCGTCAGAGGACCGCGAAGCAATGAGAGGTCGGGCATGGATACATTGTATTGCTCCCGCTTTCACCTAGCAAAACTCAATCCGAGTTGGCAAAAATCCAAAACTGCAGATTACAATCGACTTTGAACCCTACACCAATAGTCACAGCACTCTCAGCTCGCATTTAACAAAGTAAGCAGCGTTCGAGGTGTCTTCCCTCTCTGCACCGTGTTTCTGTTCCTCTTGGACCAGCATGCACAGCGACACCCACTTCTCAACACACATTTGCACATATTCACGTAGGCTACATTTAACACACACGCGAGAAAAGAAAAGCTACGGATAGGCCTACACATTTAGTTATTGGTTTGAATTACAACGCCCACAGTGGAATTATTTGTCCACAAAACATTTATGAGATGAATAATTCTGAGATTAATTAACAACATATTTTAGGCCATATGGTATCTACAATGTGTTTTATAATGCGAGACTCATTTATCCCAAGGATACAATCAAAATATGTAAATATAATTGAAAAAACAAGCATTTGTAGGTCTAATATCAGTGAAACAATTTATAGTGAACAACAGCAGTGGTGTAAAGTATTAAAGTAAAAATACTTTAAAGTACTATTTACAGTAAGTCGTTTTGGGGTTTATCTGTACTTTACTATTTACATTTGTGACAACTTTTACTTTAACTTCACTACATTCCTAAAGAAAATAATGTACTGTACTTTATACTCCATACAATTTCTTTGACACCCAAAAGTACCTGTTCCCTGTTGAATGCTTAGCAGGATAGAAACATTTTCAAATTCACACGCTTATCAAGAGAACATCCCTGGTCATCTCTACTGCCTCTAATTTGGCAAACTCACTAAACACACATTCTTCATTTACAAATGATATCTGAGTGTTGGAGAGTGCCGCTGGCAATCCATAAATAAAATAAAAACAAGAAAATTGTGCCATCTAGTTTGCTTAGCATAAGGATTTTTTTTAAATTATTTATACTTTTACTTTTGATACTTAAGTATATTTGAGCAATTACATGTACTTTTGATACTTAAGTATATTTTAGCAATTACATATACTTTTGATACATAAGTATATTCAAAACCAAATACTTTTAGACTTTTACTCAACTAGTAGTTTACTGGGTGACTTTCATTTTTACCTAAGTCATTTTCTATTAAGGTGTCTACTTTGGTACTTTTTTCCACCACTGGAAAGTATTTTGTGGGGGCATTTATGGCCAAATTTCATGGCTTTGAATGAATGGATATATCTTGTATACTTTTATCCCCAAAATTGCCCCTTCAGTTTCAACAGGCATGGTGCCTCTGGTGGAAAATGTTGAACAACGTCTAATTCATACTACAATGCAGTCAATTTCCCCTGAAATTATAGTATCACACATAATCAAATGTCATGTTAGCAATAATCAAAATATTTTTTATATAATGACTTCAGATAATGATTGAACCAAAATGAGAATAATGATTATCATTACAGTAGGAGCATCTTAACCAGAAGATCAAACTTTGGAAATGTCTGGTATGTAAAGGCTGTGTTTACAAAGGCAGACCAATTCTGATATTATTTTCACTAATTGGTATGTTGGCCAATCACATCAGATCTTTTCACATCAGATATTTTTCAGGGCTGATCTGATTGGTCAAAATACCAATTACTGAAAAAAATATCAGAATTGGGCTGTCTGTCTAAATGCAGCCAAGGTTTTTTACTGGAGTGGATTCGGCTTTGTTTACACAGTCAGCCCAAATCTTCACTAATTGCATCTTTTGACCAATCAGATCAGCTCTTTTGCCAATAAATGGGAAAAGAGCAGAATTAGGTTGCCTGTGTAAACACAGCCTTAGTAGGGGGCAACTGCTTTTACCTCAAAGACATTTAAAAACAGCATATTGCTCACACAATATTATACATAGCCCTGGCCGTCAGAATGATGCAGTTCTTATGAAACAAGAATGTAACACATCTATACATAGTGTGTAGATTGTCCAGAATAGGCCTATAGTATTCGTACGTATTTATATCATTCAAATGCAAAGTGCTACATATTATTGCTGTGATATGGATTACATTTGTTCTAGAGGGGAAAGCCTGGTTGAGGCTACATTTGTTCAAATGTAGGTAGTCTAGTTGTGATTATGGTATGGGTATGTAGCCTATAGAAAAGTTAATAATGGTCATACGCACATCCTTAAAAACCTAGGTGATGGGCTAATAAATAATACCAGTAAAGAACAGGAAGGCCCTCACACTGTTTACTCTCCTCCCGAATTCACTGCTTGTCAACGTTTCGATCCGAACCGGATCTTTGTCAGTTAAATAACGGGAATGTAGCCTATCATAGAAAATAAATATATATACTTTTGTCCCAGATATATGGCATAATGATACCTGTTATCTTACCCAGCTGGTTTGTGTGTACACTACTTGAAATGGCTATGCATCAGACACTTAATCAAACCATGATCATTTTCTTCTAAGTTTTTGTTTTACCATATTCTAAACGCAGGCCTTTCTGCAGACCATGAACCATAGAGACGAGGCAGGTGGCAGACCGCATGTAGCATGATCACATCAGTGCCATGACAATATGCAACACACTCATCTATCAGGGAAATCAGCTGAAATCTCCAACATAATCTCTGTGATGGAGTGCTGCTGCTCCATTAGGAACATGCACTCTCTCTCCTGTACCGACGCTGTAAGAGCACTTGTGTGGAGGCATCGATTCATGCTTTCACCCCATTTGTTTAACTGTCACCAGTGGGAAGCTTGACCCTGATCCCTTTTAACACACACAGTGATGGTTATTTGGCGGCTTGAAACGCACTAAGAGGTGGCATTATAGCTCTTCTCATGTTGAAGAATGCAAATAAATGATGTTTATACAATGATGCCTTCATATGTCGTGCCTGAACCCAGCGCCTATTTGTTCCCAGAACGGCGGCCCACACATTCACACTTATCATTTATTATCAGATTGTGTTTCGCCGCATGTGTAATTGAACTATGCAAATCTATTGGTGCATATCTGGATTGCATTACGTGTAAGAGGAAGCCATGTACCTCACTGTGCTGCAGTATTACAACTCTTCCAGAGCCATACATGCACATGTATCTGAACTCCTGACCTTTATGCAAATATGATATCTTACAACTCTTTGGTGCAGGGAGAGCCTCAAGTACAGTTTTTTTTTTAAATCATTTTGTGTGTTAGTAGTTGAATGTCACAGGTCAATATCAAACCTAATTTGCCCTGATCTATGACTTCTCAGATCATTTGGGTACTTTTCTTACAATCTATGGCTGCTTAAGTGATCATTTTAATAATAGCCTGCCGAAAATGAATTGTTCACCTCAAGTAGCCTATTCAGAAAGTGGCATTGCACTGTATCCATGGATACATGTAAGAATATACATGAAATAGACCATATTCAAGGAGAATTAACAAATATAATGAACAAATACCAACCTGACTGAAAAAATACCATCATTAAAATGTAAAAGTTCTGTGACAAGAGCAGAGTCATACAGGTTCATATCTTCCAAGAGGAGTTATATCGATTTTGAACACTACATGAGGTTTTATAATCTGGAGAAAGGAAATAGCTGTTAATTGAAAGACCAGGCCCAGTGTGAAACTGGACTGACTAATATCCTGGGATCACTTCCCTATCTCCAATGTGCAAATTGAATTTCCTGACTGCTGGGAAACTTTTCTTTTTAGACTGTGATATTTAAAGTTTCTTTAAAGGGCAAGCATAAGAGTAGACTAGAGCAAGAGTGAGAATTGGAGTTGATGATCATTGATGATCATTGATTAGTAGCCTAATGCCTGGCATATGTCTATAAATTCCTGTGCGTTACGTGAACTGATTTAGATGCTGGTTGCTTACAGATAATAAAATCACATTTTATATAGCTCATGTCTAGTCTTAACTTTCATTATATTCCCCAAACCCTCCAAACAGCAAACTACACTATGGTATTCATTAGAACGAAATCAATTTAAAACAGTATTTCATTATTTACCCAGTAGCATATAAACCTGTGTCTGTGTTGGTCTGTGAGGTAGGCTGTCACAGTGAGTGTAGCAGTGAGAAGGCAGACAAGAATAGTATGTTTTTTCTGCCCAAGGTGAGAGGGCATTTTTAAAGGGAGAATAAACGGGCACCAAAAAATAATAAACAAGTCAGAGCACTCACCTAACCCAGGCCTCAGTAATGCCTAATAGAAATTAGCACGAGCAGCATGATAGAGACACAGGTTGACTCCCCCCTCACAGTCAGGCAGATCCTTCAGTTTTTAGGGCAAAGTAGGCCTACTTCTGGAAACAGACATTTTACTTGTTTGGCTTAATTGAATCTTTATCAAACACAGCTAGCCATGGAATTGTATTTTTTCTTTTAAATGAACACATTGATTGTACTCCGTAAATATACAGAAATAAAAGCCAAGATTTGACTACTAAACACATCCTTCACTGATAATGAGTAGGTCAGTCAGTTGAAATACTGCATACAAACAGGAGCTTATTGCTAATGAATGACCATTGGTGCAAATGACCTCGTCGCACAGAACTGTCCTCAGTTAGTGCATTGGTGGACTGTTTTGACAATAACCTTAGCTATTTGCCTGTAGGGATTGAAGGCAGTGGAGCATGTTAGCTAGTGGCTTAAGTTCCTATAATGTGCAAGGACAAAGCACTCAGCCTAGCCTTCTCCAACCCCTCTGTAATTGCATTTAATTAGTTCTCTTGTTGACCAAAGGTCTATAGTCAGCTTCCTCGAGGGAGAAGAGACGTACAATAAATCAAGGAAAGGGGTATAAAAAAGGCTCCCAAACTGCACTGGAAGGGCATGGAGCAATACCTCACAATATGTGGTGTCCAGTTGTTTTGGAAGGATTTAAGGTACTACTGTTGCAGCTTTTAACACACACACATAGCCCAGGTTCTAGAACCTCACATGCACATAGCCCAGGTTTTCGACCTCACATGCACATAGCCCAGGTTTTAGAACCTCACATGAACAGGTTCTAGAACCTCACATGCACATAGCCCAGGTTCTAGAACCTGACACACATTCACACAAACACACACCTAGCTCATGTTCTAGAACCTCACATGAACAGGTTCTAGAACCTCACATGCCCATGTTCTAGAACCTCACATGCCCATAGCCCAGGTTCTAGAACATCATATGCACATAGCCCAAGTTCTAGAACCTCACATGCACATAGCCCAGGTTCTAGAACCTGGCACACATTCACACAAACACACACCTAGCCCATGTTCTAGAACCTCACATGAACAGGTTCTAGAACCTCACATGTCCATGTTCCTGAACCTCACATGCACATAGCCCAGGTTCTAGAACATCATATGCACATAGCCCAAGTTCTAGAACCTGTCATGCACATAGCTCAGGTTCTAGAAATGCACATGCACATAGCCCAGGTTCTAGTATCTCACAAGCACATAGCCCAGGTTCTAGAACATCACATGCACATAGCCCAGGTTCTAGAACATCACATGCACACAGCCCAGGTTCTAGAATTTCACATGCACATAGCCTAGGTTCTAGAACCTGGGCTATGTGGTTGTGTGTCTGAATGTGTGTGTGTGTGTGTGTCTGAATGTGTGTGTGTGTGTGGGTGTGTGTGTGTGTTTGTGTGTGCATGGCTACCTCTGAAACATACAGTATAACACCTACCCACCATGTGACTTAATTCCCAACCTGTGACTGTGCCTGTATGGGGACACTTTTCCACTTACGAAGGCATATCCATAATCGACAGACCATCCTGATTGGGAATGAGTTGTTTGCACCTCCGAACTGTATACTTACTGTTATTAACTGTATACATGACCGCAAGCTTTGTAGGGCTAACACACACTTAGAAACCAGAAGAGGCTGGTGGGAGGAGCTATAGGAGGATGGGTTCATTGTAATGGCTGGAATGGAATAGATGGAATGGTATAAAACACACCATACATTTGGAAACCACATTTGACTCCGTTCCATGTATTCTATTCCAGCCATAACAATGAGCTTGTCCTCATATAGCTCCTCCCACCAGCCTTTTTGCATTTTGGGGCCACTTGTACACAGCTCACACAGAATGGAACGTTTTATAAAAGCCAACTAGCTACAGTATGTGTAACAGGGTCGATGTGTCCTAATTAGAATAATTACGGTAGTCATGTGAAATCTGTATGCTTTCCTATTGGTACGTTTAAATGAATCTATTGTATGCTCTGATTGGTTGGAGTAACCTGCTGGAGAGGGAAACACACAGACAGAGATGCTGCTGTCTTCAAGAACCACACCTGCTTTTCCTGTTTGAACAAAACTTCAGCTACAGTTGACAATCTTCTGGATTGGTAAGAGCAAATACTTCATTGTGTTACACACGCCTGATTCATGAACAGTCACCTAATAGGGAATAGTTAGCATTTCCTGCAATATTCAGAAGGGTTGAAGCCACATCATAAAAGCTAGGTGAGAAATGCCTCATTGGAGTTTGGTAGCATTAAAGCGTGATTGACAAGGGAGTGCTAATCAGCATTTTAATCAGTATGTTAAGCCACTCAGTGAAGGTCTTATTTCAACATAATTCCATCCAATTCCACTGTCGCAGACCGGTATAGCCACAAGACTATCATATTAACATGACCTGAAGAACTGTGATATCCTATGTTTCTCTGAGTTGTGTCTGAACAAGGACATGGATAATATACAGTTGAAGTTGGACGTTTACATACACCTTAGCCAAATACATTTCAACTCAGTTTTTACAATTCCTGACATTTAATCTGAGTAAAAAATTCCCTGTTCTAGGTCAGTTGGGATCACAACTTTATTTTAAGAATGTGAAACATCAGAATAATAGTAGACAGAATTATTTATTTCAGCTTTATTTCTTTCATCACATTCCCAGTGGGTCAGACATTTAAATACACTCAATTAGTATTTGGTAGCATTGCCTTTAAATTGTTTAACTTGGTTCAAATGTTTCAGGTAGCCTTCCACAAGCTTCCCACAATACGTTTGGTGAATTTTGGCCCATTCCTCCTGACAGAGCTGGTGTAACACGCTTTTTCAGTTCTGCCCACACATTATCTATGGGATTGAGGTCAGGGCTTTATGATGGCCACTCCAATAGCTTGACTTTGTTGTCCTTAAAGCCAATTTTCCACAACTTTGGAAGTTTGCTTGGGGTCATTGTCCATTTGGAAGACCCATTTGCAACCAAGCTTAAACTTCCTGAATGATGTCTTGAGATGTTGCTTCAATATATCCACATAATTTTCGTTCCGCATGATAACTATTTTATGAAGTGTACCAGTCCCTCCTGCAGAAAAGCATCACCACAACATGATGCTGCCACCCCCGTGCTTCATGGTTGGGATGGTGTTCTTCGGCTTGCAAGCTTCCCCCTTTTTCCTCCAAACATAACGATGGTCATTATGGCCAAAAGGTTTATTTTTGTTTCATCAGACCAGAGAACGTACGATCTTTGTCCCCATGTGCAGTTGCAAACCGTAGTCTGGCTTTTTTATGGCGGTTTTGGAGCAGTGGCTTCTTCCTTGTTGAGCGGCCTTTCAGGTTATATCGATATGGGACTCGTTTTACTGTGGATATAGATACTTTTGTACATGTTTCCTCCGGCATCTTCACAAGGTCCTTTGCTGTTGATCTGGGATTGATTTGAACTTTTCGCACCAAAGTACATTCATCTCTAGGAGACAGAACGCATCTCCTACCTAAGCGGTATGATGGCTGCGTGGTCCCATGGTGTTTATACTTGCTTACTATTGTTTGTACAGATGAACGTGGTACCTTCAGGCGTTTGGAAATTGCTCCCAAGGATGAACCAAACTTGTGCAGGTCTAAATTTTTCTTGGCTGATTTCTTTTGATTTTCTGATTATGTCAAGCAAAGAGGCACTGAATTTGAAGGTAGGCCTTGAAATACATCTACAGGTACCACTCCAATTGACTCAAATGGTGTCAATTAGTCTATAAGAAGCTTCTAAAGCTATTAAATCATTTTTTTGAATTTTCCAAGCTGTTTAAAGGCAGGGTCAACTTAGTGTCTTTTAACTTGTGACCCACTGGAATTGTGATATAGTGAATTATAAGTGGAATAATCTGTCTGTAAACTATTTTTTTGAAAAATTACTTGTGTTAGGCACGAAGTAGATGTCCTAACCGACTTGCCAAAACTAACTACTATACATTTGTGGAGTGGTTGAAAACGAGTTTTAATGACTCCAACCTAAGTGTATGTATACTTCCGACTTCAACCGTACATCCAGCTGGTTTTTCTATGCAATATCAAGACTGAACGACAGCTTCGGGTAAGGTTAAAGTGGGATATGTGTGTCTTTGTTATCAACAGCTGGTGTGAGATTTCTCAAGGTTTTGCTCACCCGACTTAGAATATCTCATGATAAGCTGCAGACCATAAAACTTACGAAATGAGTTTTGCTCTATATTTTTCTATTTACCACCACAAACCAATGCACTAAGACCAAACTCAATGAGCTGTATATGGCCATAAGCAAACAAGAAAATGCACATCCAGAGATTTTATTGCAGGGAAACTAGAATCCGTCATACCTCATTTTTACCAGCATGTCATCGGTGCAACTAAAGGCTAAAAAACTCTAGATCAACTTTACTCCACACACAGAAAAGCATACAATGTTCTCCCTCACCCTCCATTTGGCAGATCTGACCGTGACTCTATCTTCCTGATTGCTGTTTACAAGCAAAAATTCTAACAAAGTACCAGTGACACGCTCAATGCGAAAGTGGTCCGATGCTAGCACAGACTGGAACATGTTCTGGAATTCTTCCGATTGCACTGAGGAGTATGCCACATCAGTCACTGGCTTCGTCAATAAGTGTATCGAGGACTTCGTCCCCACAGTGACCGTACTTACATAGCCCAACCAGAAGCCATGGATTACAGGCAACATCCGCACTGAGCAAGGGTAGAGCTGCCACTTTCAAGGTGTGGGACTCTAACCCAGAAGCTTATAAGAAATGCCGCTATGCACTCCGACGAACCATCAAACAGGCAAAGCGTCAATACAAGACTAAGATTGAATCATACTACACCGGTTCTGACACTCTTCGGATGTGGCAGGGCTTGCCAGACTACAAAGGGAAGCACAGCCGAGACCTGCCCACTGACACGAGCCTGCCAGACGAGCTAAATTACTTCTATGCTCGCTTCAAGGCAAGTAACACTGAAACATGCATGAGAGCACCAGCTGTTCCGGATGACTGTGTCATCATGCTTTTCACAGATCCTCAGAAAGTTCTAAAGATGCAGAATTTAGAGCATCTTGATGGGTTGCATCATTGCCTGGTATGGCAACTGCTCGGACTCCGACCGCAAGGCACTACAGAAGGTAGTGCGCACGGCCCAGTACTGGGGCCGAGCTCTGTGCCATCCAGTACCTCTATACCAGGCGGTTTCAGAGGAAGGCTGTTCTCTCTGCTTCCGCACCTCAAGCAGTACTGATGCACCAAGTCTGGAACCAACAGGACCTTGAACAGCTACTACCCCCAAGCCATAAGACTGCTTAATAGTTAGTCCGGGTAGCTATTGGTTAGCTATTTAACTTTCTGCATTGACTCTTTTTTTCACTAACTCTTTTGATTTATAACATACACTGCTGCTACTGTTTATCATCTGTTCTCTTGCCTAGTCACTTTATCCCTAACTATATGTACATATCTACCTCCATTACCTCGTACCCCTGCACATTAACTCTGTAGTGGTTCCCTGTGTATAGTCAAGTTATTGTTACTCATTGTGTAATGATATATTTAGTTTTTCTCTCTGCAGAGAGGAATGGGAGAAACTCTCCAAATACAGATGTGTCAAGCTTGTAGCGTCATATCCAAGAAGTCTCAAGGCTTTAATCGCTGCCGAAGGTGCTTCAACAAAGTACTGAGTAAAGGATCTGAATATTTATGTAAGGTATATCAGTTTTTATATACACAGTGGGGCAAAAAAATATTTAGTCAGCCACCAATTGTGCAAGTTCTCCCACTTAAAAAGATGAGAGGCCTGTAATTAACATCATAGGTACACTTCAACTGTGATAGACAAAATGAGAAAAAAAATCCAGAAAATCACATTGTAGGATTTTTAATTAATTAATTTGCAAATTATGGTGGAAAATAAGTATTTGGTCACCTACAAACAAGAAAGATTTCTGGCTCTCACAGACCTGTAACTTCTTCTTTAAGAGGCTCCTCTGTCCTCTACTCGTTACCTGTATTAATGGCAACCTGTTTTACTTGTTATCAGTATAAAAGACACCTGTCCACAACCTCAAACAGTCACACTCCAAACTCCACTATGGCCAAGACCAACGAGCTGTCAAAGGACACCAGGAACAAAATTGTAGACCTGCACCAGGCTGGGAAGACTGAATCTGCAATAGGTAAGCAGCTTGGTTTGAAGAAATCAACTGTGGGAGCAATTGTTAGGAAATGGAAGACATACAAGACCACTGATAATCTCCCTCAATCTGGGGCTCCACGCAAGATCTCACCCCGTGGGGTCAAAATGATCACAAGAACAGTGAGCAAAAATCCCAGAACCACATGGGGGGACCTAGTGAATGACCTGCAGAGAGCTGGGACCAAATTAACAAAGCCTACCATCAGTAACACACTACGCCGCCAGGGACTCAAATCCTGCAGTGCCAGACGTGTCCCCCTGCTTAAGCCAGTACATGTCCAGGCCCATCTGAAGTTTGCTAGAGAGCATTTGGATGATCCAGAAGAAGATTGGGAGAATGTCATATGGTCAGACGAAACCAAAATATAACTTTTTAGTAAAAACTCATCTCGCCGTGTTTGGAGGACAAAGAGTGCTGAGTTGCATCCAAAGAACACCATACCTACTGTGAAGCATGGGGGTGGAAACATCATGGTTTGGGGCTGTTTTTCTGCAAAGGGACCAGGAAGACTGATCCGTGTAAAGGAAATAATGAATGGGGCCATGTATCGTGAGATTTTGAGTGAAAACCACCTTCCATCAGCAAAGGCATTGAAGATGAAACGTGGCTGGGTCTTTCAGCATGACAATGATCCCAAACACTAAGGAGTGGCTTCATAAGAAGCATTTCAATGTCCTGGAGTGGTCTAGCCAGTCTCCAGATCTCAACCCCACAGAAAATCTTTGGAGGGAGTTGAAAGTCCGTGTTGCCCAGCTACAGCCCCAAAAACATCACTGCTCTAGAGGAGATCTGCATGGAGGAATGGGCCAAAATACCAGCAACAGTGTGTGAAAACCTTGTGAAGACTTACAGAAAACGTTTGACCTCTGTCATTGCCAACAAAGAGTATATAACAAAGTATTGAGATAAACTTTTGTTATTGACCAAATACTTATTTTCCACCATAATTGCAAATAAATTCATTAAAAATCCTACAGTGGGATTTTCTGGAATTTTTCTTCTCATTTTGTCTGTCATAGTTGAAGTGTACCTATGATGAAAATTTTAAATCTTTTTAAGTGGGAGAACTTGCACAATTGGTGGCTGACTAAATACTTTTTTGCCCCACTGTATATATATATATATATATATATATATATATATATATATATATATATATATATATATATATATATATATATATATATATATATATATATATATATATATATACTGTATATATATGTATATATACTGTATATATATGTATATATACATTTGCAAACATTTCTGAAAACCTGTTTTCATTTTGTCATTATGGGGTATTGTGTGTAGATTGCAGAGAGAACACATTTCTTTAATCCATTTTAAAATAAGGCTGTAAAAAGTCAAGGGTTCTGAATAATTTCCCGAAGGCACTAATATATATTACTCACTCCAATTTCTAGATCTTTGAATCTTGTTCCAAAAGTGTGCAAGCCTTCATTCAAAACAAAGACAGACACTCCCTTATGAATCAACCTTGTGGTAGTGCATTTATGAGAACAAGCGTTTTTTCCCCGTTCCTTGTAAACATGTGAGAATGATGTCAGTCATCCACAGCTGCATTGCTAATTGAATTAGCAGTATGGGAAGCACCACCCAAACCAATGCCATTCCCCCCCTAAGTCACTCTTTGAAGTTTGTCCCAGCTACAGTGTATGTTATTTGGCAGGAAAGTCATTTGGAAACACATTACATTTTTTTGTGTGATTTCATTTTGGCACAACAAGTTATGTCATGGAGCACATCTGGGACAAACGAATGCTGTATTGAACATTAACATGCCATATCCCCTCTGAGGGATGTGAAACACTGATAATGGAATCACTATGGTGGCTTGAGTGATCTAGACTGTTCAAAGATGTATACAACATCCAAAGTGAACTTTAAAGGATTGGAACTTTAGTGGTTTATCAGAACTTTATTTAATGGGTGAACATTTATGAGAATAAAGATGGTGAGAGTGATTTCTTGAAAATGACTGTTCTAGAGGTTCTATAAAAAAATGGTGATCTTTTGTGAAAAGTGGCACACTTGACTGGACAGAAGGTGTACTTATAGCAGCTTTATCAAGACAATACAGTTCTATTTATCTCCCGTTGACAAACTATGTCTTTACAACATCATGTACTGTGTCAATGGTTATTGTATTTAGTGTCCAAATAACTACCCAGAAAACACTTGACTCTACATCCTTAGCTGCTTAAAGGAAAAATCCACTCAAAAACTATATCAACTGTATCAACAGTGGACTAATTAAACAAATACCAAAGTACAGTTTTAACACATATGGAATCACATTTGGAATCATGCAATGACTGAAGTATTAAACAAATCAAAATATGTTTTAGATTCTTCAAAGTAGCCACCCTTTGCCTTGATGACAGCTTTGCACACGCTTGGCATTCTCTCAACCAGGTTCACGAGGTAGTCACATGGAATACATTTCAATTAACAGATTAAAAGTTAAAAGCTGCCTTGTTAATTTGTGGAATTTCTTTCCTTCTTAATGCGTTTGAGCCAATCAGTTGTGTTGTGAGAGGGTAGGGGTGGTATACAGTAGAAAGTCAGTTGATGATGGTAAAATACCAAGTCCATGTTATGGCAAGAACAGCTCAAATAAGCAAAGAGAAACGAAAGTCCGTCATTACTTGAAGACATGAAGGTCAGTCAATCTGGAAAATTTCAAAAACTTTTCAAATTTCTTTAAGTGCCAAAGTTTCTTTAACAGCCACAGGAAGACCCAGAGTTGCTTCTGCTGCAGAGGATAAGTTCATTAGAGTTTACTGCACCTCAGATTGCAGCCCAAATAAATGCTTCACCGAGTTCAAGTAACAGACACATCTCAACATCAACTGTTCAGAGGAGACTGCGTGAATCAGGTCTTCATGGTTGAATTGCTAGAAAGAAACCACTACTAAAGGACATAAATAATAAGAAGAGAAGTGCTTGGGCCAAGATACACGAGCAATGGACATTAGACCAGTGGAAACCTGTCCTTTGGTCTGGGTCCAAATTTGAGATTTTTAGTTCCAACCTCCATGTCTTTGTGAGACGCAGAGTAGGTGAACGGATGATCTTCTCATGTGTAGTTCCCACCGTGAAGCATGGAGGTGTGATGGTGCTTTGCTGGTTACACTTTCAGCGATTTATTTAGAATTCAAGGCACACTTAAGCAGCATGGCTATCACAGAATTCTGCAGCGTTATGCCACCCCATCTAGTTTGCACTTAGTCCCACTATCATTTGCTTTTCAACAGGACAATGACCCAAAACACAAGCTGTGTTAGGGCTATTTGTCCAAGAAGGAGGGTGATGGAGTGCTCCATCAGATGACCTGGCCTTCACAATCACCCGACCTCAACCCAATTGTGATGGTTATTTTTTTTGATGAGTTGGACCCCAGGACATAGACATATCTGATAATGTCAGAAAGCTTAAATTATTGTTAATCTAACTGCACTGTCCAATTTACAGTAGCTATGTCACGCCCTGACCGTAGAGATCCTTTTATTCTCTATGTTTGTTTGGTCAAGGTGTAACTCGGGTGGGAAAGTCGATGCTTTCTGGTTCTTTGTTTTTGGCCAGGTATGATTCTCAATCAGGGACAGCTGTCTGTCATTGTCTTTGATTGGGAATCATACTTAGGCAGCCTTTTTTTCCTTTTCTCATTTGTGGGTTGTTGTCTTTGTTTAATGCATGTATAGCCTTACGGAGCTTCACGTTCATTTTTGTTGTTTATTGTTTGGTTGGCGACATTTAAAAAATAAAGAAAAAATGTACGCTCACCGCGCTGTACCTTGGTCAGGACAGTTTCGAGACGCTATTACAGTGAAATAATACAATGCTATTGTTTGAGGAGAGTGCACAGTTTTAAACATGAAAAGTTATTAATAAATATATTAGGCATATTTGGGCAGTCTTAATGCAACTTTTTGAACAGAAACTCAATGGTTCATTGGATCAGTCTAAAACGTTTCACAAACAATGATGCCATCTAGTGGCAAAAATATAAATTGCAGCTGGGCTGGAATAATACATTATGGCCTTTCTCTTGCATTTCAAAGATGATGGTACAAAAAAATATTAATTGTTTTTTTCTTTCTATTGTCTTTTACCAGATCTATTGTGTTATATTTGCCTACATTCCTTTCACATTTCCACAAACTTCAAAGTGTTTCCTTTCAAATGGTACCAATAATATGCATATCCTTTCTTTAGGGCCTCAGTTACAGGAAGTTTGGGTATGTCATTTTAGGCAAAAATTGAAAAGAAGGGGCGGATCCTTAGGAGAAATAAGTCCAGTGATTGGAGCAGCTACACAGAAAATGTCATTAGTAAGAGGTGAACGCCACCCTGAGAAACATTGTGTATTTCTGAGAAGCTTTTTGGAAACAAATTTATGAAAGCTCAAAACCCTTTCCATTACAACTTCATGCAGCCTATTGACTACAGTTTTGAAGACCTAATATGCACCTTATGTGGCATATTCATTGCACCTATAGGATGTTGAGGAGATGGAACAAGAGTACATTGTGACATCATGTTTGAGGAAATTGTCGGCGTCCTGGAAACCCATTCCCCTTCATATTGTAACGGTCGTCGTCCTCCTCTTCTGAGGAGGAGTAGTAAGAAGGATCGAAGGACCAATGCGCAGCGTGGTACGTGTTCATGCTCTTTATTACAACAAGCGAACACTGAAACAAAACAATCAACGACACATGAAAATACCAACCGAAACAGTTCCGTGTGGAACACACAGACACAGAAAATAAACACCCACAAAACACAAGTGGGAAAAGGCTACCTAAGTATGATTCTCAATCAGAGACAACTAACGACACCTGCCTCTGATTGAGAACCATACCAGGCCAAACGCAAAAACACAACATAGAAAACGGAACCTAGACAACCCACCCAACTCACGCCCTGACCATACTAAAACAAAGACATAACAAAGGAACTAAGGTCAGAACTTGACACGTGCTGGGAAATGTTCAATCTAGTAGTTCAAAACACTATGTGAACTTCAATGACAAGGCCTACATGCAATACATTTGAAAATGAACTGTTTATTTTTCATTCCTTAAAGATTTTGGAAATATACAGTATACAGTGACAGTGCTGGTTGCCTCGCTGCGGTGGGTAAGCCTATACTGTTACATACTAGGCTTAACACAGCCAGTTACCCTTTCACGCACAGTCTGCTCATGGTGTGTGGGAGTTTGGAGGTTATTCAATTTGAGACAGAGATTCTTTACATCCGTCGAAAGATAATCAGTCTTGCTTGAAGGCTACTAACATTCCATTGATTTTCAGTTGCTTGCTCCTACGGAATGATACTTTAAATACACAGATACATTTTCCATTGTGAAGGGTACTACCCACAGGCCCACGCTCCCATAAGGCCTCGCTCTGTCTTCGGAGGACCCGGCCCACTTCGGGCTTTTGTCAGTAAACATTGCTTCAACATTCTATCAATGTTTTTTATTGTTGTAAAAAGTCTATACCAACAGTAGTGTATTCTTTCTCTCATTCGTAAAACCCCATAACCTCGAATAATCTTGACCCTGTGCTCTGATCTCCACCGAACAAGTGACTAAAGAATGGGTGATGAATAATAGTGGCTTCCCCTCATCCTGTACAGCCAATGGTGCATTGACACAGTTTTAATCAGTTTCATTGTAATGACTGAGGTCATAGACACCAATGTCCCGAGAGCCAATAGAAGTAATACACCACTTCTGTGTCAGGGTAGTAATTTGTACTTCTATTCAGCATGAGGTTGGGTTGTGACTTGTGTAATGAATCATGAATCATCAACGATGGCACAGGTGAATCATATCATCCTTTACAATTTCATGGCTAAAGTTGAACCTTTTGGACTGTGACTGAAGTCCAGGTCCGTGCCAGCATCCAGGTTGAAGTGCATGGACGCTTTGACAAGAAACCTCATTACACGACTGACGTTGTTACGTTCCATGGAGATAGTAACATATGCTCTGCAACGTTCATGCATATGGTACTTTTTGCAAGTACTCTTTGTCTCTTTGAGATGGGGAGGCAATCAGGACAATCAATCACACAACCTCAGCCATCTGCTCTTTACCGGATTGGGCAAAAATCTACATTACACCTTAGAGGCAAGTCAACTCTTTTGTGAGTGGCGAACGGTTATTGTAGGCCCCTCATTTAGAATGCATTGCTGTCTTTGTCCGTTGCCCGTCTGACTCAACAGTGTCATTACAACCATTGCAGTCCTCTGTACTGGCAAAAGCAATAACTGGTTTTCACGTTAGCTATGATAAAATATTCAAATGAGAGGCAAAAAAGTTCAAAGTAGATAACTATTCTTTTACTTCAAGGTGATCATATAGCTATGTTTCAATTGCAGGCATACTTTAGATCAGGGCTCTCCAACCCCTTTCCTGGAGAGCTACCGTCTAACCCACATCTAGCGCACCTGATTCTAATAATTAGCTGGTTGATAAATTGAATCTGGTTAGTTACAACTGGGGTGGCAGCGAAAACCTACAGGAGGGTAGTTATCCAGGAATAGGGTTGGAAAACCCTGGTTTAGATCCTGACCATAGCCACCAGAAGCAGTTATTGGACCTGTCAGAGGAACGAAGGGTTCTTTAAGTGCACAAGTTGATCATGAGGCTATGTCGGTCTTCTAGCTTTCCACCCTACACAAGAGGGCTCTTTTCTCAGAAATTGGCATTCACATATCAAACGCAGGAGCAGAGGTGCATTGAGACTGCTCGTCGTATCCCGATCATCACCATTATTTCAACCACGCCATCGCAACGCCTCTTTAGCTACTGCTGCTCCCTGATAGTACGTCTATGGAGCGCACTGAGTGCAGTGTGATATTATTACAGTCAGTCGCAACATGAAAAAGCTTGTGAGTGACATCCTCATCAGTTGGCATCCTTTAGGGGTACGGATGGGGCTGTCACTTCAGATTTTATTAACAGTGACACAGTGGACCAATGACAGACCTCAGAGGCCAGATAAGGCAGATCACAGGCATTTCTGACAGAGTAAAGACAGAGAGGAACCCGGAGGCTCCGACCGATGCACGCCGAGAACGAACAACGCCTGGAACGTGTCTCCCCGCCAGGCAGTTCAATGTAATTATCTGCCTGACATCAAACAGTCTGATTGTAATCAACAGTTCAAACAGCGACAGAAAGAGCAGGAAATAAGAAAAGGGATTAAAGAGTGATGCGTCTCAGACAAAACACATTGATTAGGTATGTAGGTAGTGTGGTATTGATTAGGTATGTAGGTAGTGTGGTACTGATTAGGTATGTAGGTAGTGTGGTATTGATTAGGTATGTAGGTAGTGTGGTATTGATTAGGTATGTAGGTAGTGTGGTATTGATTAGGTATGTAGGTGATGTGGTATTGATTAGGTATGTAGATGATGTGGTATTGATTAGGTATGTAGGTAGTGTGGTATTGATTAGGTACGTAGGTAATGTGGTACTGATTAGGTATGTAGGTAGTGTGGTATTGATTAGGTATGTAGGTAGTGTGGTATTGATTAGGTATGTAGGTAGTGCGGTATTGATTAGGTATGTAGGTAGTGTGGTATTGATTAGGTATGTAGGTAGGCGTGGTATTGATTAGGTGATGGGGTATTGATTAGGTATGTAGGTAGTGTGGTACTGATTAGGTATGTAGGTAGTGTGGTATTGTTTAGGTATGTAGGTAGTGTGGTATTGATTAGGTATGTAGATGATGTGGTATTGATTAGGTATGTAGGTAATGTGGTACTGATTAGGTATGTAGGTAGTGTGGTATTGATTAGGTATGTAGGTAGTGTGGTATTGATTAGGTATTGATGTACAACATTAGAGAGGTTGTGGGTGTGAATGTCAGTCAGTCACACAACCACCATCGCTCACACCTCCAATACTTCATTGGAAATGAACATGTATTATTAGCCTGTGTAACTACCCGAGGAGGAATAAAATATCACGTCAAAACACACAAAATACTGTGTAGATAAATACAAAAAACATTTCTGACATAAGCTTTTGCAATGGCACAGGTGAAAATGCTGGGTCTAAAATGGTATTTCTCTCATTCCCCTGCAGTCGCTCATAGAAATGGTAATACGCTCCAGATGCTGTGATTACAGGGTTAATTAAACGCTGAATTCCGAGGCTCCTGTCGCAGAACGGGATTTTGTAATTACTGCACCAATAATTAGCAAATTAACGCCTATTTTTTTTCTCAAACCGTCAAACATTAAGAAATCGCAGAAAATTGTAATGACCAAAACAGAACATTATAAAAGAGGATAAGGTCCTAGTGAGCAAGGCAGCATGGGATGTGGACGGCCCTCCAGCCAGCTACATCTGTGTCTCTGGGCCCACGTCCAGCACTCTATGTGTCAGAGGTGGCCGTGTGCATTTTGCAGGGGCTATATATTTGGACACGGCGGGGCTGCATCTGGTCGACAGAAGCCAGCAGCACGAGTGGTCTCTGGCTGTACAAACATCAGTCCAAGCACACTGACTATCAGTGTGAATTGACTGAAAGCATATCTCACTCATGTCCATGCATCTTACTGCATATTGTTGGTGTTGTTATAATAAACACAGCGACTGTTCAGTCTGTAGGAGTATGTCGACAGAGTTCTCAGAAAGAGAGACATTTCTATAAGAGTTGCTGTAGATTTTAAAAATTAATGTGATATGAGAACCTACCTTTTTTTTCTGTTTTTTGTAACACATCAAGATGGTATATGGAACACGTGTTACAGTAGACTGCTAGCATTTTGATCATTTCTACTTAAAGAATAATAACATTTGGGCCATGAAAATTGGATAAGTGAGATGCATCATGTGAAATTACTCAGACCTCGAGGTACTGGAATGGAAAACTGGTTTTGGCCCAATTCAAGAACTGACTCCATTCAAATACCTACCATTCCATTCCAAATTACTTTCTTGTATGAGTCATATTTGGATGTGTATTCAATGTTTTTCTTCATATCTACAGATAACGAGACAATTTTCACGCTCTGTCAACGAGAGACAGGGAGCACTAAAATGTAATTTTCGTGTGACTGACAGTTTCCTTTTTATAATTCCTTAAAGAGAGAGGTTTTTATGTCCCTAATTAATTCAGGAGGCATGCATTAAATTTGTGCCCAAAGGGTCTATGCAACACTTAGCCTACCAAACTGCCATCCCAAACAGAGCGGGAGGGGGTGAGACATAGAGAAAGAGAAACAGAGAGAGAGAAAGTAAGAGAGACTTTATTAGGACCTTTCATCACTCAGATGTGAACCAATCATACAACCAGATGACACTGATCACAAGTGCATCATAAAATACAGACATGGTTTTGGGTACTGAGATCAGCAGTTCTGACAGAGTTAACACACCCACACCTTTTTATTGAGCTTCTTGATTGAAAAGAGTCTCTTTCATTTCTGCCAGTCCATCTCCTGTGAAGAAAGGAAATTGAGGTATTTTCAGTCTCTCAGATGAGCAAAAAGCCAGACAAGAGTGTAAAGTGATGAATGTGTGTGATGAAAGAAAGGGTAAGAGATTGGAGAAAGGGAATAGAGAATACAACAATGCTGGGAATATCTATTAGTACTTGGGTGTTGTCAACAGCAAACAAGCCGTTGCTATTAAAAACAACAGATAGGTGTGACGTTCATACGCTGCCAATATCCCCTGAAGGCCCTCCCCATCTCACTAGCCACCTCCATTTTGAGACACCCCATGGACATTTTGGAGGTCCCGTCCCACTTCTATGACATCATATCACTCCCCCACAGTGAATGCAGGTGTGCTGTGACTGCTTCCTCACAGCTTGGGCCCACATGTTCTGTACAGTATGCAGTGCATTCGGAAAAGTATTCAGACACCCTTGACTTTTTCCACATTTTGTTACGTTACAGTCTTATTCTAAAATTGATTAAATAGTTTTTTCACCCTCATCAATCTACACACAATACCCCATAATGACGAAGCAAAAGCAGATTTCAAGAAGTGTTACTAAAAGTAAGAAACGTAAATATTACATTTACATAAGTGTTCAGACCCTTTACTCAGTACTTTGTTGAAACCCCTTTGGCAGCGATTACAGCCTTGAGTCTTCTTGGGTATGACACTAAAAGCTTGGCACCCCTGCATTTTGCAAGTTTCTCCCATTCTTCTCTGTAATTCTTCTCAAGCTCTGTCAAGTTGGATGGGGAGTGTCGCTGCACAGATATTTTCTACTCTCTCAAGAGATGTTCGATCGGGTTCAAGTCCGGGCTCTGGCTGGGCCACTGAAGGACATTAAGAGACTTGTCCCGACATTCAGAGACTTGCCACTCCTGCATTGTCTTGGCTGTGTGCTTAGGGTTGTTGAACCTTCGACCCAGTCTTAGGTCCTGAGCGCTCTGGAGCAGGTTTTCAACAAGGATCTATCTGTACTTTGTTCTGTTCATCTATCCCTCAATCCTGACTAGCTCAATTTCAAGTCTCATAGCAAAGGGTCTGAATACTTATGTAAATAAGGTACTTATGTTAACTACGCCTTTTTGCCGGTGGGGTTTAAATTAACACTAACCTGACTGACATTCAAAATAAATTTACAGGTGCATTTGAGTTATTTCACAGTTACTCCTGTCCCAAGCGACCTAAAATTAGTTTGAAGGCACATTGTTAGATGTTTGATATGCTATACTCTTGCCCTGTCTTGTGTTGTGTTAACTTTGTCTTTGCAGCCTCTTACGCATCCTTTGGAAAATGAGATCAGGTTCTCAGTTGACTTGCCTGCTTAAATGAATAAATGAATAATCACTTGCCATCTAATGCGCTGTATAAACATTTAATCTAAGGGGATTCTAAGACGTTTATTAACAATCAACCTCTATTAGCCCCAGGCTTAAATGGAGGCAATTGTATGAGAGGCTGTAAATTCCTCATCTGGGATATGTTGGTCAGGGAGTCAACTAATCCCGTAGGTTTACCTGTTATTATTTTGTGTTGCAACAACACACAGTTGATACAAAGTTATCTATTGGCAAGCGCCTGACTATTTCACAACTGCAAGTTCATGCTGAAGAGGCAGGTCACTTCTCAGGCAAACAAAAGCATACACATCCAAGACAGAGAGCACTGTTATGCCATTACATAAATAAACTATAATATTTTCAACAAAATGGAAGCCATTGTGTGAGAGAAGACTGATTCTGTTTCTGTGCGTTTATCATAATAATGCTCAATCGGTGTAGTTTGAAGCCCTCAGAAGCTGGCTTGATTACCTCTGCAGAACCACCACCAAGCTGCTGTTGAATGGCTTATTTCTCCTTTGTCCTCGGGGAAACGCTGAATACAGATACTGAATTGAAGGTTATTTTACACTTTTTTTGTGTAACACTTAATTTTTCTATTTTCTACAGTTTACATGATTCTTATGTATTGATTTCTCAAGTACCACTACGTACCATGTTATGCCAGATTTTCTATGGTGTTGAATTATATGTAGTATGTACTGCATTTCATTTACGTAATTTAGTGGACGCTCAACCCTAATTGCTCCTTTAAGTCGCTCTGGATAAGTGTCTTGCTTATTGGCAGATTGTTCACCTAGACAGCTCTGGGATTTGAACTAGCCACGTTTCTGTTACTGGTCCAATACTCTTAACGACTAAGCTATCTGCCTCCCCATGTACTGTATGTACTAGAAAATGCCCATTTTATTAAAGATGCCGTCTGGGATCTTAAGCACCTGCAAATTTGTAACATATTGTACGAAATGGAATTGAAAACATATCATACGAATTGCAAAAATAATTAAAATATACATTTATTTTTCTTCCAGTTCATTCAATGTATTTGTGTTTTTGTAGTGACAATAGCAGTATTAAGGTACATCGTTTTACAGGCAGAACAACCTCTCTCTCTCTCTCTCTCTCTCTCTCTCTTTCTCTCACTCTCTCGTCACCTGAATGTAGGCATTCAGCTGACTAAACACCAATTACACTCAATCATCTTTCATGGTGCACAATGTAATCCTATCAGGTGACATGCACACTGGTGACGATGCTGTCTTTTGATGATGAAAGTGGTGGGTTATTTTTTCACCAGCTTGTCGGGCTGTCTTGAGGATGTGTACATTGTGATTCTTTCATTTCCATAGCGACCCATGGGACCAAACAGAAGTTGGAACTGCTGAGATGAGGCAGTCACATATTGAACACACACACATACACGCACACACCAGGGGAGGCTGGTGGGAGGAGCTACAGGAGGACGGCTCATTGTAATGACTGAAATGGAATTATTGGAATGGAGTCAAATATGTGGCTTCCATATGTTTGATGTGGTTCATACCGTTCCATGAATTCCATTTCAGTCATTACAATGGGTCTGTTCTTCTATAGCTCCTCCCACTAGCCTCCTCTGGCACACACACACAAACACATGCACACACACACACAGACTGACACACAGAAACCTTTTTAGCTTGTCCACTCGCCACTGTGCCACATGTGCTGCTTCAGTCTTATAGCCTGGAACTATCGAGGTAATAATGTGGCTCTCCTATTGAATTCTCTAATGAACATGTTTGTAGGACGTTAACATAGGATGCAACCTATATACATTATTTGATACATGCAATACCACTTTTATTAATTTACAAATGTATAGTGGATGAAATACAGTATATCGTATCAGTGGCTAAATTAATAGATGCACATGGGATATTATCCCAAAAATAAATCCCAGGCAAGTGTAAGAGATGTCCTGTGTGGTTGGGAAGAAGGTCAATGGAGATACAGCAGCGGTCCCTAGTCTACTTCCTATCATGGCCTCACTGCCATCTTCAAGACAAGACCCTGGAGGAGGGGTACCCAAATTAGACGCCAAGTGGAATCGAACTATGGGCAGGGTTATGGCCCTGTCATGGAGGTCTTACTGGGGCCAGATATGTGTGTTGTGAACAGGGGCTGTCACAGAGTGCGTGAGGTCTCACTACGTTGTCAATGCTGAGGAATAAAGCTGCTTAATTAAGCAGGGGATAAATGGTTTGTGACAGCCACAAGGAGCCCGGAGGTGGTGGATACACAGAGGGCAGAGGGGTCCACTGCTCCACTCCTCGTTTCAGGTTAGTTCCCCTCCCCAGCTAGTGAGGAAGAACTGCTAATTACAATTGATAAACTTTATATTCTGGAAAGAAGTGTTTAGTACGCAGGAGAGGGGCTAGGGGGAGAGGGAGGGGGGAAGGGGAAGGGGAAGAGAGGGACTGAGGAAGGGGGTGAGAGAGAGCTATGAGTTGTTAGTTGATACATGGTAAATGGTAGATGGAGCTAGAAACACTATTCCAATATCAATTATTGAAATTGCAGAGAGAATTACTGTAGAAGGTCAGTAACAGTTTACTTGAAGGGGGTTTGCATACTAATTCATAACACCTTGTAAATACTTCATGACACCTCTATGGAGTGTTGCAATATCCTTCATATCACCCTTCTTAGGACATTTTCCAAACATTTATGACTTTGCGCCTGAACAGATAATATCCTAATAACAGTTTAACTTTCATTACAGTACTTGAAATATAATTTTCCATTAAAATATGAATGCAAAAATATATTTCAAATGTTAGAAATGACAATTATGAAAATTGGTTAAGAAAGTAGATATAAAGGACACGGCAACCCCCAAAAAATGTGTAACAATTACGTCAGGTGTGCCAATGTAGTGTTACCAGAAAGTACTGGTGGGGATAGTCAAGCTGGACAAATCTTGTAAACACTTAGCCACATTCTGGCCCAAAGCTATGCTTGTGAAATATTGAGAGGTAATCTGCGGAATGTGAGCAATAGTTCCACTATTCACAAGCATGGAAAAGAGGTTGATCGGCTAAAAGAAAAAGCTATCTTTGTGAAATTCTCAGACACACGAAGCGGTAATTTAACAACCAATGTACACACACACACACACACACACACACACACATTGAAAGGAAAAGGTGGGTGACTTCACGTTCAGAATACGCTGTGACAGATCACGTGACATGACTTTATAACCCATTCTACTGCAGCTCTTCCATTTGTTGACATTTCTTTCACTTTCAAATCCCCATTTGTTTTCCCTCTCGCTCCACCAACAATTAAACTGCCTCAGTATTTGAGCTGTGCAGGTTTGGTGAGGCATGCAAATAACACAACAAATACAGGCAGCGTGTGTGTAATCAAGACATTGTCTTGATTAATTGCAAATTGTTGATTACCTGAGTTGTCAAATACGTTGTGTTTGACCATGTTTGTTTCTTTTATACATTCCTAGTTACTGGGGAAGTAAAGACATGTTGCCCTCAGAGATGGTCCTACCATGGATCATTTAGCTATTTAATTGTGAATTAAGTATAGAAATAAACATATAAAACAGTTATTTTATAAAATATTTAATTTGGCCTTTATTACTATAGCCCATAGAAATGCAACAAAGACTGTAAAAAAATGAAGCATGAGGAATAAGATTTTTGTAGTGTCTGTCCTATATCTAGGAGATATAAGAAAGTTCAGGAAACATATATATTTTTACGGCCAAATCGTTTGGAAACTACAGACGTTTTGGTGAGAATACCAATCTTCAGGATGTCTCATGGTTTGACAAAGACTGCTGTACCTCGGGCCACCTTCCACAGCAGATGCAGAAGACCGACAGGCGGCTGCAGGTGGATTAAGACCCAGCCCATGCTAAAAGCCTGATATGTCTAGCTTAAACTGACGGATTTTTATGTATTTTTTTAACGTTACTTAGATTGACACACGTGTCAATTTACTCTTGAGAATTAACAATACATGTGGAATAAGGTTCTCTGTACAGTATGTTAACACAGATCTCATTATGCTATGTGTTGAGAAACTGTATACTATTAGATTTTCTGAATAAGAACAGAAGGGAGTAGCAGCATTGATAGCAGAAAACCCTATAGCCAAATGAGCCAATTTCTTTGCTTTAACCTTGATGTCTCATTTTAAAGCATAGAGTATTTCAGGGTTACTCAAGGAACTAGTTTGTTCAAATGAGGCTATTTCTCTGCTTCAAAGAACAAGTTTGCTCAAATGAGATGCAATCAGTTTTCAGTTCAGCATAGAGAAGACATAAAGCAACGTAATGACAACGTAATCTAACAACACTTTGTGAAGGGTAACCTACATAATAACTTACTCAAATGTTCATAACCCATAGATAACATATTACAGGAAGTACATTAGCCTTTCAGAACTTGCAACATACGTAACATATCAACGTGTAGCTGTTGACATAATCATTTATGAAGCTCTGTTTATGTATGGTTCTAAATGTACTATAAAGTCCTTATGTAGGCAGCCTTCAAATAAAGTCTCATTGACATACTGTATGTCCATGTAGGAACTGTACATGTTCATCCCCATATTACAGCCACACATTTGATAGTGTTTATGTCAATCCCCCCATGCTTGGGCTCCCACTGTGTGCCGATCCCTCTGTGCTAAAATGACACATGGCTTGTCACTTTAGATAGGGCTACCAGCTGGAATTATTTGTATTGAGATAGTTGACAGCTCCAGCTTGAGGCAAAAGGGATTTTCATCAATCTCTGACGCAGTGGGAATATTGGGACATAACTCAAAGCATGTGCACAAGTATGTGGGGGTTCACTCTGTAGTTCTCCATCATTAGGGCTGTTCACACGTTGGGACAATAAATAAGACGATGGTTGTGATTGATGGTTGAGATTTCTGTAATCACTAATTGTTTTCCAAAGCAATCTATGCGATCTCGAAGGAAATGGATATTGGACTTTCAATCGGTAATGTAAAAAGGTCATCAGGATCAGGGTCATTTCCATGTGACCCGTAGTCATTTCAAGTAATGAATCAGAATAATGTTTATAAATTGACAAAATCTTTATTGAAAATTGGTAGATGAAGGTCTAATTTGTCCGTTTCTAATTTCTGAGACTCAAATCATTCTGGTGGTAGTGTGGATGAGAGACTGTGTGACCTTTGACCTAATTTTTGAGAATGGGTCTGGCCTGTGTTCATTAGGCACTGAAAGTATGGAAATGGACTGAAACAGGGGATGGACTACCTTTATAAACGTACAATGTGTTGTTCTGTTGCGAAACATGTAAAACATTTCCGTTTCGTGCCCTGATGAAGAGAACCCTGACGTAAGCAGACAGAACCCTGACGTAAGCAGACAGAAAGGACAAAGTAAGGTTGTGCATCAGAGCTGCTGCTGTAAGCATACCTCCACCAGTGAGTCAACATCTCCTCAGGCCAAAGCCTCTGTTACTAGTTCAACTTTCTGCTAAAACAACCAAACTAGGATTTAGCTAAAGCAGATGTCTGCCAATGTAAATGTATTGAGTGTTCAATCACAAAATGACATGCAACTTGATGTTTATTGCCAAAGTAGTGGATATCAGACTGAAGTGGTTTATGTTACTGTCACGACTTCCGCCGAAGTTGGTGCCTCTCCTTGTTCGGAGGCGTTCGGCGGTCGTCGTCACCGGCTTTCTAGATGCCACCGATCTACGTTTCTTTTTCTATTTTGTTTTGTCTTGATTGTACACACCTGGTTCCCATTACGTTAATATTGTTTTCCCTATTTAACCCTCTGGTTCCCAATATGTTTTGTGTGTGTTTGTTCCTTGTTGAGTGTTAGACTGCGGTGTTAAGGTCAAGAGAATTTTCAATCCCAATGATAATAACTGACAATCAATAGCTCTGACCAATCCCCAAGATCTGTAAGACAATGGGTTTATTTATGCAAAAAGATAGTACAGTTCATTCAGAGAATGTACTAAAGTCCATTATACAAAGACATTCATTTTATAGCTGCGCACATACTTCCACACAAACAGTAGGTATCCTACGCACATACTTCCACACAAACAGTAGGTATCCTACGCACATACTTCCACACAAACAGTAGTTATCCTACGCACATACTTCCACACAAACAGTAGGTATCCTACGCACATACTTCCACACAAACAGTAGGTGAGTTTTATCTCCGTAGTTCTCACCACTGTGTATCACTGCCCAGCCGACAGTTCCATTCCCCCGAGATTAGGGAAACCTTGAGAAGTACTCCCTGTGCTCTCATAGGTTCCTCCGAGGCCTAGCCAGGTCGGTTAATTGTTCTTCTGTATTTTCCTAGGCACCCACAGTCTGTATTTTTCCACTATACAGATACATTGTTTAACCTAATTCTGACTAAAACTACGCACATCATCAGATTATAATTTTATGATTTCATACAGTTATAAGGTTTCAGAGTGGAATTGTTTTATCATTATCTTTCAACATATACATTATTTTATCAGTTATGGTGTGTTTTCCCTGCGTGGAATTTATGGTTGTTTCTTTATCGAGTAAAGTACGATATTTTACTCAGTTCTGTGTCCTGCGCCTGACTCCGTCCTCACCGCTGCACACTAACACTTGACAGAAACATGCACCACTAATATGGAGTCAGCAGGTGCACCTAGTCCCCCGGTACCAGTGGAGGAACGCTTTCAGCAGCATGGATCGCGTCCACAGCCAAGGATTGCGAGCTGCTCACCATGGAGCATTGGGAGAGAGGGGGTTTTCCCACACCCCCATCAACTTCACCCCAACCAACACCACAACCCACACCGCTGTCCACTCCTCCATCACCTGCACCCAGTGGGATTTGGCTCTCGCTCCCGAGTGCATATGATGGGACGGCTGCCGGGTGCCAGGGGTTCCTACTCCAGTTGGAGCTCTACCTGGCGACCGTCCACCCGACTCCCTCGGGATACGAGAGCGTGTCCTCCTTCATCTCCTGTCTGTTGGGGAAAGTGCTTGAGTGGGCCAACGCTGAATGGGGAAGTATAGACGCAGCGTTGGTCCGCTATGAGGATTTCACCCGCCTCTTCTGGGCGGTCATCAATCATCCACCTGAGGGGAGAGTGGCGGTAGAACGCTTGTTCCATTTCAGACAGGGGATGAGGAGCATATAGGAATTCGCACTGGACTTCAGGACCCTGGCTGTCAGCACGGGTTGGAATGAGAGGGCCCTGATCGACCATTACCGGTGTAATCTACGTGAGGAAGTTTGTCGGGAGTAGGGGCCATTTCCTGCACTCCCTGTGGCCGAGGAGGCCACACTGCTGGTTGGTGCTGGAGAGGTTCCCCAGGAAGTCGAGGGAACAGGCAGGGCACTGGTGGATCATCCCAGGTGAGTAGGCATCCAACTCACCCAGAGCTTCCTGTTGCGCACATGTGTATATTTATAGAATTTTCACCGCATTCCCAGCATAAGGCGCTAGTAGATTCAGGCGCAGCTGGGAACTTTGTTGACCATTAGTTTGCTCTTAGATTAGGGATCCCCATTTTTCCTGTTGATGTGCCCTTCTCTGTACATTCCTTAGATAGTCGTCCTTAAGGGTCGGGCCTGATTATCCACTATGTATGATAACGCAGGAGGATCATGAGGAGAGAATTAGTCTCTTCCTGATCGATTCTCCTGCGTTTCCTGTGGTGTTGGGGCTTCCCTGGTTGGCCTATCATGACCCCACTATTTAGTGGCAACAGAAGGCTCTCAAGGGATGGTCACGTCAGTGATCAGGGAGGTGTATAGATGTGTCGATAGGTGCAACTACGGTGGAGAGTCCAAACCAGGTTTCCATCATGCACATCCTACCTGAATATCCCGATTTGGCTCTCGCCTTCTGTAAAAGGAAGGCGACTCAACTACCACCCCATCGACAGGGGGATTGTGCAATAAATCTCCTGGTAGACGCAACACTTCCCAGGAGTCACGCGTATCCTCTGTCACAGGAGGAGACGGCGGCTATGGAAACATATGTCACCGAATCTCTGGGACAGGGATACATTCGGCCTTCCACTTCACCTGCCTCCTCGAGTTTCTTTTTGTGAAGAAGAAGGATGGAGGTTTACGCCCGTGTATTGACTATAGAGGTTTAAATCAGATCACGGTGAAGTATAGTCTCATAGCCAGTGTGACCGAGTCATTGCATGGGGCTTGCTTCTTCACCAAATTGGATCTCAGGAGTGCTTACAACCTGGTGCGTATCCAGGAGGGGGATGAGTAGAAGACGGCATTTAGTACCACCTCTGGGCTCAATGAGTACCGCCGTACGGGTTGATGAATGCTCCGTCCATCTTCCAATCCTTTGTAGGCGACATTTTCAGGGACCTGCATGGGCAGGGTGTAGTGGTGTATATAGATTACATTCTAATATGTTTTGTGAGGGGGAAGCTGTAACCTATAACAATAACAATAAGCTACACGCGCCAAGCATGTGTCTCTGGTGCGCAAGGTGCTTTGTCAACTGTTGGAGCATGACCTGCACGTTAAGGCCGAGAAATGTCTGATCTTCCAGCAGTCCGTCTCCATCCTAGGGAACTGCCTGTCCGAGTCAGGGGTGGAGATGGAGAATGACTGCATTTCAGCCGTGCGTAATTGGCCGACTCCAACCATGGTAAAGGAGGTGCAGCGGTTCTTAGGGTTTGTCAACTACTACCGGAGGTTTATCTGGGGTTTTGGTCAGGTAGCGGCTCCCATTTCCTCTTTGCTGAAGGGGGACCGGTGCGACTGCAGTGGTCAGCTGTGGTCGGACAGGGCTTTTGGTCACCTGAAGGCTCTGTTTACCTCGGCTTCTGTGTTGGCTCATCCGGATCCCTCCTTAACGTTCATAGTAGAGGTGGACGCATCCGAGGCTGGGATAGGAGCTGTGCTGTCTCAGTGCTCGGGTACGCCACCAAAGCTCCGCCCCTGTGTGTTCTTTTCGAAGAAGCTCAGCCCGGTGGAGCAAAACTATGATGTGGGGGACCGGGAGCTGTTGGCTGTTTAAGGCTCTGAAAACGTGGAGGCATTGGCTTGAGGGTGCTAAACACCCTCATTTGGACTGACCACCGCAATCTGGAGTACATCCGGGCGGCGAGGAGAATGAATGAATGAATGCCAGGCAAGGTGGGCCATGTTATTCATCCGTTTTGTGTTCACTCTATCCTACAGACCAGGTTCCCAGAACGCTAAGGCAGACGCACTGTCCCGGATGTATGACACAGAGGAGAGGTCCACGGATCCCACTCCCATACTTCTGGCTTCTTGCCTGGTGGCACCGGTGGAATGGGAGGTTGACGCGGACATCGAGAGGGTGTTACGTGCGGAGCCCACTCCCACCCAGTGTTCATTTGGACGTCTGTACGTTCCGTCTGATGTTTGTGATCGATTGATCTGTTAGGCCCACACGTCACCCTCTGGTCATCCTGGCATCGGTTGGACAGTGCGCTGTCTTAGTAAGAAGTACTGGTGGCCCACTTTAGCTAAGGACGTGAGGGTGTATGTTTCCTCCTGCTCACTGTGTGCCCAGTGCAAGGCACCTAGACACCTGCCCAGAGGGAAATTACACCCCCTACCCGTTCCACAACGGCCATGGTCACACCTGTCGGTGGATTTCGTGACGGATCTTCCTCCGTCACAAGGAAACACCATGATTCTGGTTGTTGTGGATCGGTTTTCTAAGTCCTGCCATCTCATTCCTTTGCCCGGTCTCCCTACGGCCCTACAGACTGCGGAGGCCCTGTTTACACACGTCTTCCAACACTACAGGGTGCCTGAGGATATAGTGTCTGATCTGGGTCCCCAGTTCACATCAAGGGTCTGGAGGGCATTCATGGATCATCTGGGGGTCTCGGTCAGCCTGACCTCAGGGTTTCATACCGAAAGTAATGGGCAGGTGGAGGGAGTTAACCAGGATGTGGATAGTTTTCTGCAGTCTTATTGCCAGGACCGGCCGGGGGAGTGGGCGGCTTTCATCCCCTGGGCAGAGATGGCCCAAAACTCCCTCCGCCACTCCTCCACTAACCTGTCTCCATTTCAGTGTGTACTAAGTTATCAGCCGGTCCTGGCACTGTGGCATCAGAGCCATATCGAGGCACCTGCGGTGGATGAATGGTTTCGGCGCTCGGAGGAGACCTGGGACGCTGCCCGTGTGCGCCTGCAATGGGCCATCAGGCGACAGAAGGCGAGCGCCGACTGCCACCACAGTGAGGCCCCAGTGTATGCACCTCGAGACCGGGTCTGGCTCTCGACCCGAAACCTGCCCCTTCGCCTGCCCTCCGGAAGCTGGGTCTGCAGTTTGTGGGGCCATTTAAAGTCCTGAGGAGACTGAACGAGGTATGTTATAGGTTACAGCTTCCCCCTCATTATCGTATTAACCCCTTGTTCCATGTGTCTCTCCCCAGGCCGGTGGTGGCTGGTCCGCTCCAGCAGTCTGAGGTGCGGGAGGTTCCCCCGCCCCCTCTGGACATCGAGGGTGCCCTGGCGTATACTGTGCGAGCCATCATGGACTCAAGGCGTCGGGCGATGGGCCTTCAGTACCTCGTAGAGTGGGAGGAGTACGGTCCAGAGGAGAGATGCTGGGTGCCGGTGGAGGGCATCCTGGACCCTTTCATACTGCAGGAATTTCACCGTCTCCACCCAGATCGCCCTGCGCCTCGTCCTTCGGGTCATCCCCGACGCGTCAGGAGGGGGGTACTGTCACGACTTCCGCCGAAGTTGGTGCCTCTCCTTGTTCGGCTGTTTTCAAGCTCTCTAGAGCATTGGTGACTGTAACTGTGCAGCTGGCAACAATTTAATTATGTTTTTTGCCGACGTTTTCTGACACCTGTCATATTCAACGGATGTGGAGCGTTTGTAAATTCATCAGTTATTCAGCACTCAGGCACGCTCAGACGAGAGCGCTCTGAAATCGGAATAGATAGGTAGAGTGAATTTACGAACGCACCCTATGATAAATACATTGATCATGATACCATAGTTACTGGATACCTGACTAACAATAATGTGATGTCCAATGCTCTTAACCACTAGAGCATAACCACTGTCAACAGAAACAGACAGACAGAACAAAGGAACCCCTCTAAAAGATCCAAAATAGTGAGATGTGACGTGCATCTCAAAGGCTCTCATCATCCTCCTTTCTTGTGTTGGTGTCTCCTGTTTCTCATATTTGTCCCCAAAAAACACACAAAAAACACCAGATGAAAGGGAGAGAAAAAATCCCCCCCTAAAATTTTTACCACAGATCCTCTGTGTTTTCTCTCCAGCTTACTCTGCCTGGCTAAGTCCTCAAACCAATTATCAATGTGTTTATTATTATGATCATCTGCATTTTGTTCTACAATTACAACCACAGGTTGTTCTTGGAAACATGTCAAAGATTGAAGCCAACAGTGCCATAATGTATTTACATTAAATTCAAATACACCGTGTACCTTCAATGCTTGGTGAACACCTTGGAAGTCTGTTGTAATTGTTGATGTGCAAAACACATATGGATACGATTTAATCAAGATGTGGTATCAAATGTCTTCATCACTCATTACCTAAGGGATTGTTCAAGGTCAAAGGTTGACAAGCTGATTAAACTCACTCTGAAGCTCGTAATAAAAACAGTATTCCATTTTTGTGTAGTCAACCACTGGGCATAGATGTCGTCAATTCCACATTAGTTCTACTTAATTTAATTGAAATGATGTGGAAACAACATTGATTCAACCAGTGTGTGCTCACTTAGGCAGTTCCTGAGTTTAGTGTCAATTTTTATTTTGTGTTGTCTGAAGTGTGATGAGCTGTCAGGGAGATACAGTAGATGCATGGCAACAAGTTAAATATCATACTGAAAGATTTTACATTCTTAAAATGTAAACAATGAAGGAAAGCAAACAAACAAATCCACAGTATGAATAGTCAATAGCTCATTTGTGTGTGACAAAACCCATTTAAGAAATTAGAGTGCTTACTTTTTGGGGCTTATTGCATATTCATTTAGGATAACGAAGGGAAAATGCTGTAATTGTCAAGCTGTGTGGTCCAAAGCATTGCCTGTTTCCTTTCTGTCTCTTTATTTACACTGTCCAATTTCCCATACAAAAACAATCAAAACAAACTGAATTTGCCACAGCATGGAAAAGAGGAAAGAGTTTTTCCTCCCCTATAACGTGGATGACCTTGTGTTTAGATTCAGGGTCTGCGGTTTCGAAATTATCTGGTCCATAATCTATATCTTCAGTGTCTTATATACGTACATATACATTGGTATGTACTTCCTACCTTGGGTTAAAATGCATTATTCTACATTAACCAATCAAATCGATATTAACTGATGATATCAATAAATTAAATGTATCCTCTAAAAATCTCCACAACCAGTTTTATGTGAACAAGTTGGCTATTTTCTCATAGACAAACATGTTTAAATGAATCATTGTTAAAACATGTCCAAACCTACTGTAGGTATTTCCCTCTAACGGACTGACTAAAATGGTTTCCCATGACTTGTTTTGGAACGGCTTAAAGTACCCGTATGCCACTTAATGTAATGTTTACATACCCTACATTACTCATCTCACATGTATATAATGTACTCTATACCATCTACTGCATCTTGCCATCTTTATGTAATATATGTATCACTAGCCACTTTAAACAATGCCACTTTAATGTTTACATACCCTACATTACTCATCTCATATGTATATACTGTACTCGATACTATCTACTGCATCTTGCCTATACCGTTCTGTACCATCACTCATTCATATATCTTATGTACATATTCTTCATCCCTTTACACTTGTGTGAATAAGGTAGTTGTTGTGGAATTGTTAGGTTAGATTACTTGTTGGTTATTACTGCATTGTCGGAACTAGAAGCACAAGCATTTCGCTACACCCGCATTAACATCTGCTAACCGTGTGTATGTGAACATTTTTTAAAAATTTGATTTGAACTATTAGCTTCAGTCTGTTTGGAGCACAGCCCAACTCTACAAGACAATTCCTTTGACCTTCCCCTGTCTCCGTGGAGACCGACGTTACATGTCAATCAATATCGCTACGGGTACAAGCAAGACTATAAAATAAGAGAGAATAAAAACAAACCAAAAACAACGGATCTCATTATCTTTGCTGTGCTCCTTGGGTTTAGACAAGCGAAGCGCTACTAATTCACTCAAAGGAGACAAAAAAAAACAAGAACAAAAAAAAAATAATCTGCAGCCATCTCATCACCCTTTAATGTTTAATAAGAGAGATGTAAGCTTTGGACAATGCAATTACTGTAATCAATAGATCCAGGGTGCCTCATCCGTATAGAGCACCTGGCAACCAGATAGCAGTAGCCATAAAGAAAGGAAGGCTACAGATCATTCATTTTAGCATCAGGGTGACTGGCAACATACTGAGGTGTAAATGGTTGATTAATGTCTTGGCAGGTACACATTGTCTTGGCACTAAGACTATGAGAACCAACATGAGAGGACGTTTAACATGTTTTATATTTGGTTAACTGAGGCTGTTCTGCTGTGCTTTAGGGGTATTAGGCCACTGCATATTTCAGAGCCATTTTATGTTCTGTAGCAGAGGTACTCAATTCTTACCTTACGAGATCCAGAGCCTGATGCTTTTCTGTTCTACCTGATAATTAATTGTGCACACCTGGTGTCACAGGTCTAAATCAATCCCTGACTACAGGGGAACAATGAATGCAGAAAGAATGCAGTGGACCTGGCTTCGAGGTCCAGAGTTGAGTTTGAGGGCTCTAGAGGATCTACAGTAGTGGCACTTGTGACATTTCAATTAGCTGGTTCTGACTCATCGACAGAACCTGTGGGCCGACTTGGAACACCAGAGAAAAACTCATGTGTAAAGGAGTTCCTACTCACCGCAAGCCTGTGTTAGCCCACTGAGCTATGGGAGTCTTCAGGTCTCAGGCATGGTTACTCATCACATAATGGTTCCACAAACCATCTCTGATAAATACAGGTTACATACAGGTGTATGTATGATGGAGTATGTTTACACCACTAGGGCCTTCAACTAATAATAATTAATACATTGTATCTACTGTATATCCTAACAGTTTTATTGTGGTTTGTTTAAATGCGATCTCTACATGGCATGTAACAGCAGCATAACAACATGCCTAAGGCTATATGGAACACACAAAAAGGTTGCGGTAACACCTTGCCAACACTCACATCTGAACACTACTCTGTGCATTAAATTGGTTGTGTTCCCAGGGGTGTGAGATTGTGGGGTAGAGTGGTTCATCGGGTGTTAAACATAAACATAACTGGTACTGTCGGTCTGTCATTGTACAACAGGAAGCTTGAGATAACCAGCAGCATCAGTTCCGGTTCTTGGGTTTTTTGTCAAATTCGGACAAATCAAATCAAACTTTATTTGTCACGTGTGCCAACCTTACCGTGAAATGCTTACTTTACAAGCCCTTAACCAACAGGGCAGTTCAAGAAGAGTTAATAAAATATTTACCAAATTGTCAAGAGAATTCTATACTCCTGTTCATTTACCAATTCAATGATGTTACCCTCAGTCTGTTCTATCAGGATTTGTAAGATACTGATAGAGACGAAAACAGACAGAGGCCCAGTCTACCAAAGTTAAATGTTTATTCACGGGAACGTTCTGAAGTCAAGAATACAAATCAATTCATTTTATACTGACTTCTCACGCCCACACATACACACAAACACACACACGCACACACATGTCCTGCTACGCACACACTGTCTGTCTCACTTCCCAGCCGACAGAGATAGTGACTTTGTCCTTGAGACGTACTCCCCGTTCTCTCCCAAATCTATAGTCAGGTCGGCACCAAGCTCAGACAGTCTGTTTGAAATACCATAAAAGGCATATTGTTTTACCCTAAACCCTAATTCTGACTAGGACTACACATTTATGGATTATGATTTCATACATTCTAATCAATTCCATACAATTATATGTTTCAGGGCGGAATATTCTAATCATTCAATTAACAGACAATTCTCACCTATCACAAATAAACTAAAGTAAAAAATAATAAAAAGTAACACAATAAAATAACAGTAACGAGGCTATATACAGGGTGAACCGGTACAGAGTCAATGTGCGGGGGTACAGGTTAGTTGAGGTCATTTGTACATGTAGGTAGGGGTGAAGTGACTATGCACAGATATTAAACAGCGAGTAGCAGCAATGTACAAAACAAATGGGGGAGGGGTCAATGTAATAGTCTGGTGGCCATTTGATTAATTATTCAGCAGTCTTATGGCTTGGGGGTTGAAAATGTTAAGGAGCCTTTTTTTAAGGAGTCCTAGAGTAGGCGCTCCGGTACCGCTTGCCTTGCAGTCTATTACTTCGGTGACTGGAGTCTCTGACAATTTTTTGGGCTTTGCTCTGACACCGCCTATTATATAGGTCTTGGAAGGCAGGGAGATTGGCCCCTGTGATGTACTGGGCCGTACACACTACCCTCTGTAGCGCCTTATTGTCAGATCCCGAGCAGTTTCCATACCAGGCGGTGAAGCAACCGGTCAGAATGCTATCGATGGTGCAGCTGTAGAACTTCTTGAGGATCTGGGGACCCATGCCAAATCTTCTCAGTCTCCTGAGGAGGAAAAGGTGTTGTCGTGCCCTCTTCATGACTGTCTTGGTTTGTTTGGACCATAATAGTTTGTTGATATGGACACCAAGGAACTTGAAACTCTCGGCCCACTCCACTACAGCCCTGTCGATGTTAATGGGGGCCTGTTCGGCCCTCCTTTTCCTGTAGTTCACAATCAGCTCCTTTGTCTTGTTCACATTGAGGGAGAGGTTGTTGTCCTGACACCACACTGCCAGGTCTCGGAACCTCCCTATACACTGTCTCATCGTTATCATCAGCGAACGTAATGATGGTGTTGGAGTCGTGTTTGGCCACGCAGTCATCGGTAAACAGGGAATACAGTAGGGGACTAAGTACACAACCCCGAGGGGCCCCATTGTTTTAAGTCTACCCTTACCAGCTGGGGGCGGCCCGTCAGGACGTCCAGGATACAGTTTCAGAGGGAGGTGTCAGGGTCCTTAGCTTATTCCCAGGGTCCTTAGCTTAGTGATGAGCTTCGTGGGCATTATGGTGTTGAACGCTGAGCAGTAGTCAATGAAGAGCATTCTCACATAGGTGTTCCTTTTGTCCAGGTGGGAATGGGCAGTGTGGAGTGCAATTGAGATTGCTTCCTTTGTGGATCTGTTGGGGCGGTATGCGAATTGGAGTGGGTCTAGTGTATCCGGGAGGATGTTGTTGATGTGAGCCATGAGCAGCCTTTCAAAGCACTTCATGGCTACCGACGTGAGTGCTACGGGGTGGTAATCATTTAGGCAGGTTACCTTTGCTTCCTTCGGGACAGGGACTATGGTGGTCTGCTTGAAACATGTAGGTATTACAGACTTGGTCAGGGAGAGGTTGAAAATGTCAGTGAAAACACTTGCCAGTTGGTCCGCACATGCTTTGAGTACACGTCCTGGTAATCCAACTGGCCCCGCGGCTTGTTGAATGTTAACCCGTTTATAGGTCTTGCTCACATTGGCGAGAGCGTTATCACACAGTCATCCAGAACAGCTGGTGCTCTCGTGCATGCCTCAGAGTTGCTTGCCTCGAAGCGAGCATAAAAGGCATTTAGCTTGTCTGGTAAGCTCGCGTCACTGGGCATCTCACGTCTGGGTTTCCTTTTGTAGTCCGTAATAGTTTTCAAGCCCTGTCACATCTGACGAGCATCAGAGCCGGTGTAGTAGGATTCAATCTTAATCCTGTATTGACGCTTTGCTTGTTTGATGGTTCGTCTGAAGGTGTAGCGGAATTTCTTGTAAGCTTCCGGATTAGTGTCCCGCTCCTTGAAAGCGGCAGTTCTAGCCTTTAGCTTGATGCAGATGTTGCCTGTAATCCATGGCTTCTGTTGGGATATGTACATACGGTCACTGTGGGGACGACGTTGTCGATGCACTTTTTGATGAAGCCAATGACTGAGGTGGTATACTCCTCAATGCATCCCGGAACATAATCCAGTCTCTGCTAGCAAAACAGTCCTGTAGCATAGCATCTGCGTCATCTGACCACTTCAGTATTGAGCGAGTCACTGGTACTTCCTGCTTTAGTTTTTTATTGTAAGCAGGAATCAGGACGATACAATTATGGTCAGATTTGCCAAATGAAGGCTATGGGAGAGCATGTTTTCACATGTGACATGCTGGTAGAAATGAGGTAAAACGGATTTAAGATTGCCTGCATTAAAGTCCCCGGCCATTAGGAGTGCCGCTTCTGGGTGAGCATTTTCTTGTTTGATTATGGATTTATAGAGTTGGTTGAGTGCGGTCTTACTGCCAGCATCTATCTCTGGTGGTAAATAGACGGCTACGACAAATATAGAGGAGAACTCTTTTGGTAGATAGTGTGGTCTAGAGCTTATCATAAGGTACTCTACCTCAAACAAGTAATACCTTGAGACTTCTTTAATATTAGATATCGCGCACCAGCTGTTATTGACAATTAGACACACACCCCCACCCCTCGTCTTACCAGATGTAGCATCTCTGTTCTGCCTGTGCATGGAAAATCCTGCCAGCTATATATTATCCGTGTCGTCTTTCAGCCACGTCTCGGTGAAACAAGATATTACAGTTTTTAGTGTCCTGTAAGTAGGATCATCTTGATCATAGGTCATCAATTTTTAAATCACGATTTCACAGGTGTTAGCATCTTTTGAATTTTGGAAGAGGAGGTGACATTTGTGACCAAACGGCTCTTATGTAGCAAAATTTGAAATTGTGTTTTTTACATTGGATAAAAGTAGAGACTCAGACCTAGAAAATTATATATCATACACTACACTTGAGGAACAATGGGAAAGTAATTCTGCTTTGAAAGTTGATCAACTTCTAACCTCACTGTTGAGAAAATGGCCCTTGAATGTTTTGGTACATACTGTAATGCTCTTCTTTGTCTAAACCCATTAATTATCATTCACACCAGTTTATGATTTAGCCGACCCATCTCTTTAAGGATTCACATGTAAGGCTATGTATTAAACAACCAAAGATTTCAATACTAAAGGCTGGTTTATACATTTATATTTAAATGTTCATACATTTAATCTGGAGTGCCAGAGTGTGGTCTGGGCATTCGTAAACTCAGAGCGTTGTCAGATTGTCCGTTCGTAAATTCAGAGCGTTTCGCTCTCGGAGCTTTCAGAGCGCACATTGATCCAAGTATTCTTACCTAACAACAGCAGTCAAGCACCCAAGTTAACCGGCTAACGTTGGCTAGCTTGCTAGCTACTTCCAGACACAAATGAGATAACAGCTCACTCTAACCATTTCACTCGCAGAGCTGGTCAGGCTGTTTCTATGTTATCCAGAGTGTTAGTGACTGCAACTGTGCCGCTGGCAACAATTTAATTGCACTTTTTTGCCAACGTTTACTGACACCGGCCATATTCAACGAGTGTTGAGCGTTCGTAAATTCATCAGTTATTCTGCGCTTTGGCACACTCAGACGAGACTGCTCTGAAATCGGAGAAGATAGCCAAAGCGAATTTACCAGCTATATCTATCGACCGTTGTCAGAGTGAAATCAAAAACATTCTATTGAAATAGTTACTTGCATAGGGGAGTCTGTTGTTTAGACATGTAGCTAGCTAGCTAAATAATGAACCATAATCCCAATTTATAACGTTACTACCCTGCATGAATCTGCAGGTAGCTAACCAACCAGGTTTAATGCGAGCTAGGTAACAATAGGCTATAACTAGCAATGCAAATGGCTCTGAGATATGAATAATATTACTACACAGATCATACACGTAAAGTTAGCCAGCTAGCCAGCCAACTAACATTTTAGTACACTCTAACTTGAAATTAAAACGACTTTCTGACTAAATTAGAAACATGTAATATCTGAAAATGTAGCTAGCTAGACTCTCTTACCCGTAAACATGGATTGATCTGTCACAGATGCCATGGTTGCCCTTAGTTTGATGATGTAATCTGGAGACAGGCGTTTTTACAACAGCCTTCTGTGTGTTCTCTTATCGACTCCGTCTGCATATTTGCATATTTGCAATCAAATGCCAGAATTTTCTTAATCTCCTTAGCTATCATACACTATTTCCACTGATTTCAAAACTCTGTACTCCAGAAAGTGGAGAACAACACTTATGCAGTTCTACTGTGTGATGTATTTTTAAAAAGCTGCATTAGAAAGGATTACCTACACATACTGACCAGCTCATGTTATAGACAGAAGCCTGCTACATGGCAGACCAATCCGAACTCATCTCTCTGCATGTCCAGCCCACTCATTATCTCAGCCAATCATGGCTAGCGGGAAGGTTGCTGGCTTTTCCTGTGGCTCAACCAACTAGGCTCGTAATTTAACACTTAGTTACAGATGGCATACAAGTTTGTTATTAAGGCACATGAAAGTTCACATGTTCCCGGAAGGCTTTTCTGCTTTCCTGTGAAGTACTGATGTGCGACATACGTCTAGTTTCCTGAAACGACTCACATTTTGGCCCATAGACTTGCTGTAACTTGTAAAGAGAGAGGGCGGAGCTCTTTGTTCTGGTTCCAATCCTCATTTTATCTTAACACGTATGGACACAGATCCTAATCAAGCATCCGACCAATTACGCAAGACTTTAGTTCTGGGTTAACCAAAATTAATCAGGCGTTCATTTCTATGGTACTTTCTTGCATGACCTTTTTTCTGACTGTTGAGATGCAGTCTGGGAGTTCCATTGGAAAACACCCTTCCAGAGAACCTATTAAATGTGTAGAAGAGTTTAGCTGTTTATTATTTAACTACCGACTGGTAATGATTTTGTAATGAGATTCGTAGAGGTGCACAATTAAGTCAAAGTTGTTTTAAGAAGCAGACTAAAACAAATGTATGTGAATACTGTACATATTGTTTTGATCAAATAGTTAGATGAGAATAGATTCCAAAGACAGAGGCAGGATGGCTGAAGTCCTTTATGTTGCTATTCCAACGCCTGACAACATTGGAGTAAACAAATAAAAGAAAATGTGCAGTTTGTCTTGGAAGATATCCGCTCGCTCGACAATTGGCAAATAACACGTCTTGGAATCAAGCTTAGAGAAGAGACAGCAATCCATTCAACACATTTAAAAGAACCACAATAAAATGGTTTGGATAGAGATGAAAATAGTGACGGAATTACAAAACCTAATGCTTCTCTCATTTGCTTTTGTTTGCTTTTGTGTTTTATCAGTATGATACAATGTTTTCAATTTATCAGGCCTCAGAGGTTTTTCCACTTCAACTGCGCTCACATTTAGCTGTGGCATGGAGCAAATTCCATTGAAGTTTTAAAACTTAGAATAAACCAATTAAAGCCGCTTGAAGAATGAAGATGAATCCACATGTGAGGATGAAGTGGACAAAGTCTTCCTGGGACTCCCTGTGGGAATATAATAGCCTGTTTCCAGATCTGTTTGAGGTGTCTTGCCAACATGGCCAGATGGAACAAACTGATTTGGGATCTGACTAGGAATATATTACACCCTTGCACAAATACTCAACCGTGCACAAAAAATATAGCCTGGTATCCTTTGTCTTAGCACCTTGTCAGCACCTTAGCACATTGTTTCCAGCTTTCACATATATATTTATTACAGATGAGGAAGTCACTTGAAAGTATTAGATCCAGGGGTGTAGGGGAGGGTAAACGCACGCAAACACCATTTACGCACCTTTTTTTATTTTGCATAAGCGTCTATTGCGGGAAAATGCATTGAAAGTATAGGGCGCATTACTTTATTTATCAGTGCTAACCCATCAATTTTTCTTACCAATATAGCACTGATGAGATCATTGCATAAAACATAGGTCATATCGGCCTGCTAGCCCATAACTGCTTGCACAGTATGACCACAATCAGATTACCTCCGTCTCCTTGCTGTCCCCAGTCCACCGGGTCGTGCTGCTGCTCCAGTTTCAACTGTTCTGCCTGCGGCTATGGAACCCTGACCTGTTCACCGGACGTTGACCCTGCTGGTCATATATGAACATTTGAACATCTTGGCCATGTTCTGTTATAATCTCCACCCGGCACAGCTAGTAGAGGACTGGTGCCTCTTTAGGTTTCTTCCTAGGTTCCAGCCTTTCTAGGGAGTTTTTCCTAGAGCTTCTTAAGACTGTTTCTGAGGAAAGCAAGCAGCTCTGTTGTTTTCAGTGGTTTAATTTTTTCCCAGTGTTTTCTCTTGATAAACCACATATGTTGTTGTTAGGGAAGAAGTATGAACAAGATCCATTAAAATGTGTCTTTCACTGCACTAACTCATTTGTGAATACATGTCACCATAAATGTTTCCAACGCAAGAATCGCTGCAGGCACAAAACCTCTCTCTCTCTCTGTTGTTCATTCACCCTCTCTCTCTCCCTGTTGCTCACCCTCTCTCTCTCTATTGCTCTCTCCCTCTATTGCTCTCTATTGCTCACTTTCTCTCTCTATTGCTCACCCTCTCTCTCTCTATTGCTCTCTCTCTCTCTCTATTGCTCTCTATTGCTTACCCTCATGCTTTATATTGTTCTCTCGCTATTGCTCACCCTCTCTCTCTATTGCTCTCTCTCTCTCTCTCTCTCTATTGCTCTCTATTGCTTACCCTCATGCTTTATATTGCTCTCTCTCTATTGCTCACCCTCTCTCTCTATTGCTCTCTCTCTATTGCACTCTCTCTCTATTGCTCACCCTCTCTCTATTGCTCTCTATTGCTCACCCTCTCTCTCTACTGCTCTCTCGCTGTTGCTCACCCTCTCTCTCTATTGCTCTCTCTCTTTCTATTGCTCACTCTTGCTCACCCTCACGCTTTATATTGCTCTCTCTCTATTGCTCAACCTCTCTCTCTATTGCTCTCTCTATCTCTCTATTGCTCTATATTGCTCTCTCTCTCTATTGCTCTCTCTCTATTGCTCACCGTCTCTCTCTACTGCTCTCTCTCTATTTCACTCTCTCTCTATTGCTCAACCTCTCTATATTGCTCTCTCTCTCTATTGCTCTATATTGCCCTCTCTCTCTATTGCTCTCTCTATTGCTCACCCTCTCTCTCTCTATTGCTTACCTTCTCTCTCTCTACTGCTCTCTCTCTATTGCACTCTCTCTCTATTGCTCTCTCACCCTCTCTCTCTCTACTGCTCTCTCTCTATTTCACTCTCTCTCTATTGCTCAACCTCTCTACTGCTCTCCCTCCATTGCTCTATATTGCTCTCTCTTTCTCTATTGCTCTCGCTATTGCTCACCCTCTCACTCTCTCTCTACTGCTCTCTCTCTCTCTCTCTCTCTCTCTCTACTGCTCTCTCTCTCTATTGCTCTCTCTCTATTGCTCACCGTCTCTCTCTACTGCTCTCTCTCTATTTCACTCTCTCTCTATTGCTCAACCTCTCTATATTGCTCTCTCTCTCTATTGCTCTATATTGCCCTCTCTCTCTATTGCTCTCTCTATTGCTCACCCTCTCTCTTTCTATTGCTCACCCTCTCTCTTTCTATTGCTCTCTCTCTCTCTCTCTCTACTGCTCTCTCTCTCTATCTCTCTCTACTGCTCTCTCTCTCTCTCTACTGCTCTCTCTCTCTACTGCTCTCTCTCTCTCTCTCTCTCTCTCTCTCTCTACTGCTCTCTCTCTCTCTCTCTACTGCTCTCTTTCTATTGCTCACCCTCTCTCTCTCTCTCTCTACTGCTCTCTCTCTCTCTCTACTGCTCTCTTTCTATTGCTCACCCTCTCTCTTTCTATTGCTCACCCTCTCTCGCTCTCTCGCTCTCTCTCTCTAATACTCTCTCTCTCTCTACTGCTCTCTTTCTATTGCTCACCCTCTCTCTCTACTGCTCTCTCTCTCTCTCTCTACTGCTCTCTCTCTCTCTCTCTACTGCTCTCTTTCTATTGCTCACCCTCTCTCTCTCCCTCTACTGCTCTCTCTCTCTACTGCTCTCTTTCTATTGCTCACCCTCTCTCTTTCTATTGCTCACCCTCTCTCGCTCTCTCTCTAATACTCTCTCTCTCTACTGCTCTCTTTCTATTGCTCACCCTCTCTCTACTGCTCTCTCTCTCTCTCTCTCTCTACTGCTCTCTTTCTATTGCTCACCCTCTCTCTCTCTCTCTCGCTCTCTACTGCTCTCTTTCTATTGCTTTCTCTCTCTCTCTCTACTGCTCTCTCTCTCTCTCTCTCTACTGCTCTCTCTCTCTCTCTACTGCTCTCTCTCTCTCTACTGCTCTCTCTCTCTCTCTCTCTCTCTCTCTCTACTGCTCTCTCTCTCTCTCTCTACTGCTCTCTTTCTACTGCTCTCTCTCTCTCTCTCTACTGCTCTCTTTCTATTGCTCACCCTATCTCTCTCTCTCTACTGCTCTCTCTCTCTCTCTCTACTGCTCTCTTTCTATTGCTCACCCTCTCTCTTTCTATTGCTCACCCTCTCTCGCTCTCTCGCTCTCTCTCTATCTACTGCTCTCTCTCTCTCTCTACTGCTCTCTTTCTATTGCTCACCCTCTCTCTCTACTGCTCTCTCTCTCTCTCTTTCTCTCTCTCTACTGCTCTCTTTCTATTGCTCACCCTCTCTCTTTCTATTGCTCACGCTCTCTCGCTCTCTCTACTGCTCTCTTTCTATTGCTCACCCTATCTCTCTCTCTCTACTGCTCTCTCTCTCTCTCTCTACTGCTCTCTTTCTATTGCTCACCCTCTCTCTTTCTATTGCTCACCCTCTCTCGCTCTCTCGCTCTCTCTCTCTATCTACTGCTCTCTCTCTCTCTACTGCTCTCTCTCTCTCTCTCTCTACTGCTCTCTCTCTCTCTCTCTCTACTGCTCTCTCTCTCTCTACTGCTCTCTCTCTACTGCTCTCTTTCTATTGCTCACCCTCTCTCTCTCTCTCTCTTTACTGCTCTCTTTCTATTGCTCACCCTCTCTCTTTCTATTGCTCACCCTCTCTCTTTCTATTGCTCTCTCTCTCTCTCTCTCTACTGCTCTCTCTCTCTCTCTCTCTACTGCTCTCTTTCTATTGCTCACCCTCTCTCTCTCTCTCTCTACTGCTCTCTTTCTATTGCTCACCCTCTCTCTCTCTCTCTACTGCTCTCTCTCTCTCTCTCTCTCTACTGCTCTCTTTCTATTGCTCACCCTCTCTCTCTATATATATATATATATATATATTGCCCTCTCTCTCTATTTCTCTCTATTGCTCTCCCTCTCTCGCCCCCCCCCCCCCCCCGGGCTCATGTGAGACAAAACAATGAAAATGGAACAGACTACTTCTATTTTTTCCTACACACAGATGGCACACTGCATGCTAGCTTGGATCCATCTACCAATGGGATTTTGTGTTCTAATCTTAATTTTATAGAATTCAAATTCATCTTTCATAAAGTCATACTCTCTCAGAAAACAATACTATCCCACCCTGGCAGAGCGTGACCTAACTAGAGAAGTTCTTCTCTCTTTTCACCTGAGCTATCAATCAAATGTATTTATAAAGCCCTTCCTACATCATCAGATGTACAGAAACCCAGCCTAAAACCCCAAACAGCAAGCAATGCAGTTGTAGAAGCACGGTGGCTAGATATAAGAAGTTAAGAAACAACTAGTTGTTATTTGTGCAAATTCTTATTACCTAGTCGGAACAACAACAAAATATGTATTCCCATTTCTCCCCAAAGACCAAAAACTGAGAACACCCTTTATGCAAGAAACGCTTCCTGACAAGATAAAGCATATTGAGAGCCATTACTTTTTCATTAGACCACAGCTAAATATTCTCCAAACCGTCATGCTAATACAAAAATCCATTTGAAATCACATTGGAACCCAAATAAGAGTGGGAGGAAAAAAAGAGGGCATTAAAGATGGGAGAAAAGAAAGATAAAGAAAGAAAAGCAAACCTGAAACATTTGCCACTCATACTGCACTCGTGGAAACCTTTTGTCACGTGGGCTTCAGTCTTCATCTGACCTTTTAATAAGGAGCTCTTCTGATTGGCTGAGACAGAGCCCAAGCAAAGAGAGAACATGAAGTCTTGACCAATTCCATATCGGGATGAGTCACAAGATGGCGGGTACGCTCGAATGGTTGTCAGACTTGGAGATGGCTTCAGGGGAACCCATAGAGGTCGGTAAGAAGGCGGGACACGAAAAAAAGGAAGAAAGTGGAACATATTAAGAGTAAATATGGAGTGCTGCAGAAGGAAATGACGAGAGTGAGGATGGATTAGGTCAAATGGAGCAGGAAGAAATGGCAGCAGTTTTACGGGGGCCCAACCAATTGTGCTATTATGTGTTTTTTTCCGCGTTATTTGTAGCTTATTTTGTACATAATGTTTCTGCAACCGTATCTTACGGCAAAAAAGAGCTTCTAGATATCAGGACAGCAATCACTCACCTCGGATTAGACTAAGATTTTTTCTTCAACAAGCAGGACGCAGAGGATGTACTGCTAACACCTGACAAGGCCAACATCCCCATTATTGGCAAGAGAAAGAGACGCAGGTACAGAGGACACAGAGCAGGGTGCCTCGTAAGGATCCACAGAAGATGAGTGGGAAAGCTGTCGTCACAGTCAATATTTCTCGCCAATGTACAGTCATTGGACAATAAATTAGACGAGGTATGATCACGAATATCGTACAAACGAGACATCAAAAACTGTAACATCTTATGTTTTACGGAATCCTGTCTGAATGATAACATGGATATTCAGCTAGCAGGATATATGCTGCACCGGCTAGATAGAACAGCACACTCTGGTAAGATAAGGGGGGGGGGGGGGGGGGGGGGTGGGGATCTGTGCATATTTGTAAACAACAGCTGGTGCACGAAATCTAAAGAAGTCTCTAGATTTTGCTCGCATGAAGCAAAGTATCTTATGATAAACTGTAGACCACACTATTTGCCAAGAGAGTTTTCATCTATACTTTTCGTGGCTGTCTATTTACCACCAGGGACGGATGCTGACACTAAGACCGCACTCAGTCAGCTGTATAAGGAAATAAGCAAACATGAAACTGTTCACCCAGAGGCGACTGTTTTGCGATCACAGACTGGAACTTGGTCCGGGATTCTTCCGATTGCAATGAGGAGTACACCACATCAGTCACTGGCTTTATCAATAAGTGCATCGAGGATGTCGTCCACACAGTAACTGTATGTACACACCCCAACCAGAAGCCATGGATTACCGGCAACATTCGTACTGAGCTAAAGGGTAGATCTGCCGCTTTCAAGGTGCATGGAAGCTTATAAGAAATCCTGCTATGCCCTCCGACGATCCATCAAATATGCAAAGTGCCAATACAGGGCTAAGATTGAATCACACTACACCGGCTCTGACACTCGTCTTACGTGGCAGGGCTTGCAAACTTTTATAGACTACAAAGCGAAGCACAGCCATGAGCTGCCCAGTGACACGGGCCTACCAGACGAGCTAAATCATTTCTATGCTTGCTTCGAGGCAAGCAACACTGAGGCATGCATGAGAGCATCAGCTGTTCCAGACGACTGTGTGATCACGCTCTCCGTAGCCGACATTCACCGGTCAACATTCACAAGGCCGCAGGGCCAGACGGATTACCAGGACGTGTGCTCTGGGCATGTGCTGACCAACTGGCAAGTGTCTTCACTGACATTTTCAACATGTCCCTGATTGAATCTGTAATACCGACATGTTTCAAGCAGACCACCATAGTCCCTGTGTCCAAGAACACTAAGGCTTCTTGCCAAAATGACTACAGTCCCGTAGCACTCACGTCCGTAGCCACAAAATGCTTTGAAAGGCTCGTAATGGCTCACATCAAGACCATTATCCCAGAAAACCTAGACCCACTCCAATTTGCATACCGGGCAAAGAGATCCACAGATGATGCAATCTCTATTTGCACTCCACACTGCCCTTTCCCACTTGGACAAAAGGAACACCTACGTGAGAATGCTATTAATTGACTACAGCTCAGTGTTCAACACCATAGTACCCTCAAAGCTCATCACTAAGCTAAGGATCCTGGGACTAAACACCTCCCTCTGCAACTGGATCCTGGACTTCCTGACGGGCCGCCCCAGAGTGGTGAAGGTAGGTAGCAACACATCTGCCATGCTGATCCTAAACACTGGAGCCCCTCAGGGGTTCATGCTCAGCCCCCTCCTGTACTCCCTGTTCACCCATGACTGCATGGCCAGGCACGACTCCAACACATTGGCTACCCGGACTACCTGCATTGTGTCCCACCACCCACCACCGATCGGTGGCCAGAAAGACCGATCGGCCGGCCATGTGGGACCAGTCGGCTGGCCGGCCAGCCAGATAGTATCAGTTGGTGGTCAGATAGGACCAGTTGCCCAGTCAGATTGGACCAATCGGCCGGCCAGAGAGTAACAGTATGACTGCCAGAAAGGTCCAGTCAGCCTGCCAGTAGGCCAGACAGATTGGACCAGTTGGCCGGCCAGATTGGACCAGTTGGCTGTCCGGCCAGCCAGATAGGACCAGTTGGCAAGACAGATTGTAACAGTTGTCCTGTCAGAAAGGTCCAGTTGGCCGGCCAGATAGGACAAGTTGGATGGCTAGATAGTATAGTACACTGATCCCGGCCAGACGGGATCAGATTCAACTTCCTGTGTATAGTGAACCACAAAGTCCAGCATTCATAGCGAATGCAGACACCACCCCGCTAGGTAGATGGGGCATGCCCACAAACATGATGCTGTTTATGTCGAACAGCCAACTCACAGTAATCTCAGATCTTCTCTAGGCAATTTTTTGTTTGTATTAGTTTTTCATCATTGTTTGTCATCATTGTTGTTTCAAGGACTTTGTCAGCATCTTCATCAAACTGGAGCCACTCTTTTTCCTGTTTGGCTAGAGGCCACTTACCTCATGGAATTACAAGGGAATAACATCAGCTGTGGACTTTCCTAATCTCTCTCTGACTTCCTTTGGAAAAATCACATTAGTATTAATAAAGTTCAATGAATGTTCATTGAGCGTCCGTTCGTTATGCACTTCCTGACCTTGTTAACAAGCATGCAAATACACAATAATGAATAATTAATGAAGTCCGCACAGCATGGACCCCCCCCCCCCCCCCCCATCTCCATCACGTTCTTCCATGATTTGCATTCATGATTTCCCTCTCTAGTGGAGGAGAAGACCGAGAACATCACAGCAAACCTGAGTTCAAATAGTATTTGTTTTCTTTCAGATACCTTGAGAGTTTGTTTAAGCCTGCCTGGAGTGCCAGACAGGTGGGGTTTGCACTTTCGGGTCTATTCAATTGGTTCTGTTGTGCCAGACAAGCTAAATCAAGCGCAGATAAAGTATTTGAAAGAAAACAGATACTGCTTGAACCCAGGTCTACATCACACAAATACATCTCTCTTGCAAGTATGCAAGGGGAAGTTGGTCTATTTATCCAATAATCTTAACACACATCAGTGAAAAATTAATCTGTAGAAGCCAGAACATCCAGACCATCCCAATACCTCTCATTGATTTTATTGGTAGGGAAAGGTTTGTGAAAAATACTTGAGATATTACATGAAAGCTGAAAATGTCATCTGTGCCTAGAAAGCCCAAGGTGTCAGTAAAGAGTTCAGTCTTGGTTTTGACAGTATTGAAAAGATTGTTCTATAATTTGTATTTATTTAATTGAAATCTTAATTTGTTCAGATGCCTCTATTTCTGATTTGAAAATGGGAGAAGGTATACCAAGTCAGCAATAGTGTCACGCTGGTATAAAGAATTTTGGAGACAGGCGCAGGAATACACAATAGGGGTTTTTAATACACCCAAAACAAACACGTATCCAAAAACACTGGGCTGTACACAAACAAACGACACGATACCCGTAACACACAATATATATCGCACGCAGCATAACAGCTGCACCAACGCATAGGTACTCGCTGCACCAACACATAGGTACTCACACCACCAACGCATAGGTACTCACACCACCAACACATAGGTACTCACACCACCAACGCATAGGTACTCACACCACCAACGCATAGGTACTCACACCACCAATGGACATGGGAACAATAACCGACAAAGACAGAGGGAACAGAGGGCACAAAAATAACATACTAATCAGGGGAAATGGGAACCAGGTGTGTGTAATCAGACAGTCCGGGGTTGATGATAATGAATCCCGTTCAGTGAAGCCTAGAAGCCGGTGTCGTAACCCTCTGAAACTGGTGAACAGGATGAGGAGCACTACCGGGGGGATCCGTGACAAATAAGATAGAAAGAGTCATTAGCACAATGCTAATCATGGACATTTCATGGTTAGAATACTCTACATATAATGTTTAATATGATTCAATAACAAATCTGACATGTTAATCACTGCCATCTGCTTGATGTAAATCCATTTTTCTTGTGAGATATTAATTAAACCGTGTGCTTTTTTTGACATCCCGATTGAGATATTTATAAGTATTCATTAATACCATACACAGTCGAGAAGTTTGATGTGCATCTAGATGTGAGTGAAACCTGCTTTTTCCGGTCCGTTGTTGAGTCTTGACAATGAGAGAATCAAAAGGTTTTCTTCTTCTCCTCAATCTTCTCACCTCATGTTCACAGCTTCGCCGAGACCTCTGTCTAATCCCAGAGGGAGGTGGAAACTGCCACTCTTCCTCCCAAGCCGGGGACATTTTTGAGAAAAATGTAGGAAGATGAAACAGAGAGATAGCGATGGTTGAAGATGTGGCCGGCCTCAGGAATGACTAAACACGTGCTGGATTTGACAGTCGTCTGCTGGGCGATCATTGGGATTCTGTCACACACCGTTTTCATCAGAAACTAAATGACACACAGTGGAGCAATAAATACTAGGCAGTCCTTTATAGTCTCCCCACTGTCAGTCAGCCCTACTGTATACTATGTACTGTCTTGTAAGTCTAACTTTCTGCTAACTTTTTGTGAATTTCACATTATTTGCCAAAAATATCTGCTAATTCTCTTACAAATATGTTAGAGATTCAGTTGGTAGGTTCATAAAGCTTGAGTTCGAACCTGATACATCAGACAGTATTTGAATGTTCATCTTAACCTATTTTGTACATCATAGTACTTAAACATTGTTAGGCCACCCTGAAGCTTTGGTGCTTGGCCTCTGATTACTCTATGACTACTTGAAATATTTGCCCACGAGCAATTGAGAGTTCTTGCCCGTCTGGGCTTGTGAAGTTGTTTGCTGGTGCCCAGGGACTAAGCTAAACATCGGTCTGGAGCTGGCCCTTAATGACTGTGACTAGGAGCTTAATCATCCTGATGCTAATTGCATTTGCACCTCTTTCATGTAGTGAGAAAACCCTAGTGTCTTCCCCCTCCCTCCCAGCCTTCAGCTCCTGATCCGAGAGGGAGAGAGAGAGAGCACCACTAGACGAAAATCAGAGCATCTATCACCAAGGGTCAGTGGAGGGTAATCTACAGGAGTTTGGAAAAACCATAACAAAACAAAAACATTTATGGGTCTCATACCCCAAACACAGCAGTGTTCAGTGCTTAGCTGTAAATGGCTAAGCTCCGTACATACTGGAGAGTCACTGGAGAGTGCTCCGCTCTGCTTCTTTGCTCATCGTCTGTCACTCAGGGCACAGAAGTCCAGGAGTCGGGATAATTTGGCGGTGTGGAGAAAATTGAGAAACAGCATCATTCCTCCTGCCCAGTAGTCTGTATCTGACCCCCCCCCCCCCCCCCCCCCAAAAGAGAGATGTGAAGCTCCCTGGGGAAAAGGGTCTCGGCAGAGCGCTGGAGGCTGCAGGTTGGAACAAAGCAGCTGACCTTTGACCTCTGTCACTCGCCCACAATAACGAGGTTGTCTACTGTCTCCTACAAACCTGCAGGCGAGGGCAGACTTCAACTTAATCTACCACTACCCACAAACCCCCAAACCCCCATCCCACCCTGCCTTACAGCAGAATAGCTGACAACTCCGTTTTGATGCCCAAATGAGACCCAATGCCCCTCCCATCCCCTCTTACCTCTCCTCACTCATTCCGCAAGGTGACATTCCATCAGACAATTTATGCAGTGACCCCAGTCTTTTTCTAGACACAGCTTTTGTCTGTTAATTGGAAGGCATAAAAGGAAAATGATTGAAATAAAACAACATTTTTTTTTATTTTCATGGGTCAAGGTGAATCCAGGAGTGTGACACTAGTGAGGTGATATTTGTCAGAGCAGCTTACAGCTTCATAATGCAGGGATTTTAATCCATACATGTAATAGTAGACAATATTACTGTCATTGATATAACATTCAATCAAACACAAAACGGATGGCAAACTGTGTATAACAAACTGATGGCTTGAAAAGCATGGATTGATGTTCAACTGACAAGATGGCCATAGTGGTCCGATCACCGGTAGCCACAACAGTAAAGCAAGTATAACATGACTAAGCCCTAGAGCCTAGCGAAGGCACTGTAAACTGGCTTACACAGATGGTTGCCCTGCCTGCCTGTCTGGTACATTCCTTCTACTGAATGTATTGTGACTAATCTGCTTATACAGTTGAGTTGCAGCCAGCAGCGGAGCAGTGGCCATACCAGGGAAATGTGGTGATGTCAGACTTACAGTATGCAACTCAGGTAGCTATAGAACGCTCAGGTTCACGGCAAGGATCGGCAGAATCAGCTTTCACTCCACACAAAGTTGAAACGTGCCGTATTTGCTCACACGTTAACACGCGCACGCACGCACGCGCGCACACACACACACACACACACACACACACACACACACATTAGTCTAGAAGTCATTATGACTTTATACAAAACATACACACTGGAAAGCATTCAAATCCTCTCTCCCCCTCCTACGTTAATTAATTTCACATTCCAAAGATTTCTTTTGTCTCTACCAAATTCAAAACAGTGGGGTCAAACAATCTTGAGTATAGACATGTATCTTCATATATTTTATAATCTCACAGACAGGATGAAGTCCTGGATAATAAAACGTAATAAAAAATGAAATCATACGCATGTCAAATTGATTAATCATCACTCGGAGCCATTTCAATGAGGTGGGAATAAACCAGGGTAAACCTGATGCCAATGTTAATGGATGTAAAGAGAGTAGCACTAATTCCTTGTGAAGACATAACGGATTAAGCCTTAATTGAAGCTGATGTATGCATGGCTTCAGAAAGCAAGCCCCTTGCCCCTCCATTCACAGTCTATGATCTCCGGTGAGGAGAAATGGAAGTGAAAAGATGTGACTCCGAGGCAGGTTTGTCTACGTTGTTGACATGGCCAACGCTTCTTTTCTCGTCCAATTACGAGATGACGACGGCAAAGTCAATATTGCAGAGTGCATCTCCTGTGGCTCTATGAGGCAGACTTATGGCTCCTGGTGATTTTAATTGGCTTTAAGACCTAGCATTTTGTTGTCTGACCCGCTGTGCTCAGCATGTATCCAGTTATCATGTTAATGGTTTGGCCTAAAATTCTACCAAAAAATGTGGGTCCGTAGCGGGGGTTGTACAATATCATGTTAGTCATCCTGTCTGTTCAAATACTTCAGCTGCGCTAGACTGAGCTTCTCTGGCGTGTCTGGCGCAAAGGAAACAATGGAACAGTCCCAAATATGCAAACTCCATCCCCCACCCATTTGGCACTCCAGGCAAGTTCAATCAAATTCTAAAATAAAAAATTATACTATTTCCACCCAGGTACAGTAGATAATGATATATACTGCAGTCTTGCTAAACATTTGAGAAATCCTTGTCAAGAACAACACGTGAGATTTAACCCTCTATACAGGGTATTTAATCCTGCATAGTGTGAATTTAACCATATATATGCTATGTATTTAACCCTCTATACGGTATATGTGATCCTCTATACTGTGTATTTAACCCTCTACACTGTGTATTTAAACCACTGTAATGTGTATTTAACCCTCATATACTGTGTATTTAACCCTTTATGCTGTTTATTTAAACCTCCATACTTTGTATTTAACCCTTTGTGCTGTGTTTTTAACCATCTATGGTCAATTTGTGGATGTTCGTTGTTTATTCCTTGATGGATCAGAAAAACCATTAGAAGCGGGCCAGCTGGACAGCCCACAGACTGAAAATACACATGACCACACAGCCTCCCTCTCCCTTAATTGCTCGGTGAAGCCAAGCTCTCACATATCAGGAGTAACAACAAAACCAAGAACAATTTCATGCCTGAGGGATTTGGAATACATTAGGACTAGAGAATGAACATCTCCAGTACAAAGATATCAGGCCAAATACAAAGAGGCTAAAATACGGAGGAATTAATATGCCATAATCCTTTTTCTCTCCCAGGGGAATAGTCGCCATGTACTGCAAGCTGGGAGGATTGGAAGAAGCATTTTCTTGATCCACAAATCCTTTGTACTTTCAGTTAAAGTGGTCAGCAACAATTTGTCATCTTTATCGATGGACAATTTTGTTCATGACCCTCAACTAAGTATAATGCTGACGCAACTTCAAAGTAGGTTCAAATATCATGATAAGCGACAAAACTTTAAAATGTATGAGTATATATTGCATAAGAAACAAACCAAGCTTGTGGTCTCTCCAGTATAAATGTCGCTCTTATTAACAAACTGCTATGGATATCATGTAATTGACTGTGATACTAGACCAAAGTATGTGTTGAGAATACATGACATTGACACATATCCCACTCTATATATACAGGGCCTTCAAAAAGTATTCACTCCCCTTGACTTTTCCACATGTTGTTCTGTTACAGCCTGAATTTAAAATGGATTACATTGCGATTTTTTTTGTCACTGGTGTACAAACAATACCCCATAATTTCAAATTGGAATGATGTTTTATCTACATTTTTACAAATTACACTGAACAAAAATATAAACACAAACATGCAACAATTTCAAAGACTTTACTGAGTTACAGGTCATAAACCCAGGAAAAAAAGAAACATCCCTTTTTCAGGACCCTGTCTTTCAAAGATAATTCATAAAAATCCAAATAACCTCCCATATCTTCATTGTAAAGGGTTTAAACACTGTTTCCCATGCTTGTTCAATGAACCATAAACAATTAATGAACGTGCACCTGTGGAATGGTGGTTAAGACACTAACAGGTTACAGACGGTAGTCAATTATGGTCACAGTTATGAAAACAACAATGTCGCCTATGGGCACAAACCCTCTGTCGCTGGACCAGACAGGACTGGCAAAAAGTGCTCTTCACTGAGGAATTGCGGTATTGTCTCACCAGGGGTGATGGTCAGATTTGCGTTTATCGTCGAAGGAATGAGCGTTACACCTAGGCCTGTACTCTGGAGCGGGATCAATTTGGAGATGGAGGGTCCGTCATGGTCTGGGGCGGTGGGTCACAGCATCATTGGACTGAGCTTGTTGTCATTGCAGGCAATCTCAACGCTGTGCGCTACAGGGAAGACATCATCCTCCCTCATGTGGTACCCTTCCTGCAGGCTCATCCTGACATGACCCTCCAGCATGACAATACTTGACGTTATAAATCTTAGGCATTGACATCCACACCACTCCATATGTATCTTGTATGGTTCTCTAGCCTTCCAGAGACTTGCCGCTACTTCCCGTACATATAAACCAACACTCCGTGCTCAATAACACCTCGTGCTATTACTAGTAGTCCCAGACTATGCTGGGCGGTGGTGAACGGAACCCCTAGATAACATTATATATCGAAAGGTATTATCCAAACACACTCAGTAGTCTCAGACTACAGTAGTCCATTGAAAAGAAAAGGAGAGCCTCACACTCTAGGAGCTCAGATGCAATAGTTTTTTAACCAACGTTTCGACAGACAAGCTGTCTTCATCAGGGTAATGATCATGCTGTTTAATCAGCTTCTTGATATGCCACAGCTGTCAGGTGGATGGATTATCTTGGCAAAGGAGAAATGCTCACTGACAGGGATGTGAACACATTTTTGAAGCGTGATAAAATTCCCGTTTGACTAAAAGACGACGAGGACCCGCCCAGACCCTTACTGTGAGCTGTCCAGGAGGAGACACATCATCCGCAAACAATTGAGGGACACTGCAACTGATTTCAGTAAGTACATTTAAATTCATTTGTATGAAAATAAAATAAAATGAAATTACGTCTATGTGGTCTGGGACCACTAAAAAGATACCATAGTCTCTGGGAGGCTAAAGTAGTCTGGGACTACTGAGTCAGGGTAGAGGAGCACCACCTGTCTATATGCATTTCTGGGAATTGTCTATGTGGTCTGGGACCCCTGTAGTCTGGGACTACTTACAGTAGTGTGTTTGGAAATAGTACTAAGTGAATGTGGATGTGAGAGTTGTGTGAGTGTGATTATAAATAGGCTTTTCTGGGAATTGTCTATGTGGTCTGGGACCACTGCGGTCTGGGACCACTGCCGTCTGGGACCACTGTCGTCTGGGACCACTGCGGTCTGTGACTACTTTGATTTCCTCGAGAACATGATATGTGTACCTCTCGGACTGGCTGTGCTGTGATCATTGCTGGTGGTGTGGATGTAACTGGTGTGGATGTAAATACCTAAGTTGATTTATAACGTATAGGGGTTCTGTATGTGAAGATATGAAAGGAGAGAGTACTATACCGAATATGCTGTATGAATGTAGAATGGGTTACTAGAGACTTGATAAAGTAACAATATAAATAGAGTATAATGTGTTACTAGAGATTTGAAAAACGAACAATGAAAAAAAAATATATATATATATATATATATATATATATATATATATATACAACTTGCATATCCACATGTAGACAGACATACCTTGTCCACAAGTGGTGTAAAAAGTATTCTGAGAAATGTTCAGAGTGGTCCCTTGGTGGATAATTTGACGAAGAGAAGGTTAAAGCATTGACTGCATATGACTGTCTAAAGGGTCTGGAAACAGAGGTCTCAGACAAAGATGGCCGCATATTCACTTTTGGTAAAGGTTACGGGACTTGACTTACCCCTAACCACCTTACCTTACCCTTAACCTCTCAAACTCTGTCAAGTAGGATGGGGAGCGTCGCTGCACAGCTATTTTCAGGTCTCTCCAGAGATGTTAGATCGGGTTCAAGTCCGGGCTCTAGCTGGGCCACTCAAGGACATTCAGAGACTTGTCCCGTAGCCACTCCTGCATTGTCTTGGCTGTGTTCTTAGGGTTGTTGTCCTGTTGTAAGGTAAACCTTCCCCCCTGTCTGAGGTCTTGAGCTCTCTGGAGCAGGTTTTCATCAAGGATCTCTCTGTACTTTGCGCCGTTCATCTTTCCCTCAATCCTGACTAGTCTCCCAGTCCCTGCTGCTGAAAAACATCCCCACAGCATAATGCTGCCACCACCATACTTCACTGTAGGGATGGTGCCAGGTTTCCTCCAGATGTGACACTTGGCATTCAGGCCAAAGAGTTCAATCTTGGTTTCATCAGACCAGAGTATCTTGTTTCTCATGGCCTGAGAGTCCTTTAGGGGCCTTTTGGCAGACTGAAATGGGCTGTCATGTGCCTTTTACTGAGGAGTGTCTTCCGTCTGGCCACTCTACTATAACGGCCTGATTGGTGGAGTGCTGCAGGGATGTTTGTCCTTCTGGAAGGTTCTCCCATCTCCACAGAGGAACTCTGGGGCTCTGTCAGAGTGACCATTGGGTTCTTGGTCACTTCCTTGACCAAGGCCCTTCACCCCCGATTTCTCAGTTTGGCCAGGTGGCCAGATGTAGGAAGAGTCTTGGTGGTTCCAAACTTCTTCCATTTAAGAATGATGAAGACCACTGTGTTCTTGAGGACCTTCAATGCTGCAGAAATGTTGTGGTACCCTTTCCCAGATCTGTGACTCGACACAATCCTGTCTCGGCGCTCTACAGACAATACCTTAGATCTCATGGCTTTGTTTTGGCTCTGACGTGCACTGTCAACTGTGGGACCTTATATAGACAGGTGTGTGCCTTTCTAAATCATGTCCAATCAATTGAATTTACCACAGGTGGACTCCAATCAAGTTGTAGAAACATCTTAAGGATGATCAATGGAAACTCCATTTTGAGCCTCTTAACAAAGGGTCTGAATACATATGTAAATAAGGTATTTCAGTTTTTTTATTTCATACATTTGCAAAAATTTCAAAAAATCTGTTTTTGCTTTGTCATTATGGGGTATGGTGTGGAGATTCATGAGGAAAACATGTATTTAAACCATTTTAGTATAAGGTTGTAAAGTAACAAAATGTGGAAAAAGTCCAGGAATCTGAATACTTTCCAAATGCACTGTATATTCTACATAGGACCACATTTACTATCAACCAACTGTGCGGCTTCTCTCCTTGACAGCCTTGACAGTTCTTCTTGCACACTCCCTGTGTCCTATGATATATCACCATGAAAGGCCATTTTTAATTTCCACCTTTCTGCCTTATAATGAGGAGGAAGGGGAAGAAATTGTAAGAATCTCTGGATGAAGGAATTTTGCTTGGCATATGGCATGTTAGATTTATAGCAACATGCGTTTCCAGGGCTCAAGCATGCTTATACAGTGACACTATATCATCCAAGTCATACAGCATCTTCACAGGCCATTTGTATGAATATCCTCTTCTCAGCACACTGACACAACCTCTTGTATACCTCATTTGCAAACGTCCTGTTACTGCCCCTTCGCCCACACTCCATTTTGAAATTTTAGACTTTTCAGGTTCTCTCATCGTAGGAGACCAAATGCATGTTGAGACCAGGCTGTTGTGTTGAGGGAGTTATTTGTATTGGGAGGAGGGAGTTACTTATTTTGGGAGGGAGGAGTTAGTTGTATTGGGTGAAGGTAGTTAGTTGTATTAGGAGGATGGAGTTAGTTGTATTAGGAGAAGGGAGTTAGTTGTATTAGGAGGAGGGAGTTAGTTGAATTAGGAGGAGGGAGTTAGTTGTATTAGGAGGAGGGAGTTAGTTGTATTAGGAGGAGGGAGTTAGTTTTATTAGGAGGAGGGAGTTAGTTGAATTAGGAGGAGGGAGTTAGTTGTGTTAGTTGTATTAGGAGGAGGGAGTTAGTTTTATTAGGAGGAGAGAGTTAGTTTTATTAGGAGGGAGTTCATTTTATTAGGAGGAGGGAGTTAGTTGTATTAGGAGGAGGGAGTTAGTTGAATTAGGAGGAGGGAGTTAGTTGTATTAGGAGGAGGGAGTTGTCATGTATTGTCATGTTGTGTCTTGTTTCTGTCCTTTCCTTTCACCCTGTCTCCCTCTGCTGGTCGTGTTAGGTTACCTTTTCTCCTCTTTCCCCCAGCTGTTCCCTGTCTCCTCCTAACTACCTCATTCACCCCTTTTCCCACCTGTTCCCTTTTTCCCTCTGATTAGGTCCTCTATATCCCTCTCTGTTTTTGTTCCTGTCCTTGTCGGATTCTTGTTTGTGTGTCTCATGCCTGAACCAGACTATCATCGTGTTTGCTGCAACCTTGTCCTGTCCTGTCGGAATCTACCTGTCCATCTGAGCCCACGTATGTTCATCATTAAAGAAACTCTGTTTGTTAATTCGCTTTTGGGTCCTCATTCACGCACCTGACAGGAGTTAGTTGTATTAGGAGGAAGGAGTTAGTTGTATTAGGAGGAGGGAGTTCATGTTATTAGGAGGATGGAGTTAGTTGTATTAGGAGGATGGAGTTAGTTGTATTAGGAGGAGGGAGTTAGTTGTATTAAGAGGAGGGAGTTAGTTGTATTAGGAGGAGGGAGTTAGTTGTATTAGGAGGAGGGAGTTAGTTGTATTAGGAGGAGGGAGTTAGTTGTATTAGGAGGATGGAGTTTGTTTTATTAGGAGGAGGGAGTTAGTTGTATTAGGAGGAGGGAGTTAGTTGTATTAGGAGGAGGGAGTTTGTTTTATTAGGAGGGTGTTAGCTGTTCTTGGTGGAAGGAGTTAGTTGTATTAGGAGGAGGGAGTTGTGTAAGGGAGTAACTTTCATTGACCTGTACTAGAGACTATGTTGAAGGGATCAGATCCATTTCACTGCTCTCTGTCTCCCCTCAGCATGGTGATGGGGGGTGAGGAAAGCTGAACGGTGAATGGGATTCAGATTTGTCATCCTTTGCACCGTTGTGTCATCGCTGTTCACACTGTCCTTTTATGACACTTGCACTTTCTGAATGTTGTCTACTGTATAATTGCTCCCTCCTTCTCTCTCTCTCCCTCTGTCCTGTGCGGCTGTCAGTCCCTGTCATGCTCAGTTACAGTAGATCACATATTTCCTGTGTGATAAGATTTCCGCATCTCTATCCGCATCCCTGTTCCAGCAGCGCTAGGATGGTGGAGTATCAAATTCTCAACCTTTTTAACAGGTCTTCTTCCATCATTAATTCACTAGACTTGACTGACGATCTCCCTCAATAGAAATGTTCAGACGTGTCGTGTTGCTAAAGTATTGTTGAGGCTCGCCAGCCTCGAGGGCTCAGGACCGATTAGGAAACAACCTGTTTTTGGAATTAATGAGCAGTGATGGACTCCCGGTAGTAGTCAGGAGCAGGTCACACATCCTTGTAGTGGTAAGGTCAAGGATGAAGAGATTGGTGTGGCAGCGCTCTGCTTATTTCTGTATTGTAGGTGTTATAGACTTCTACGCGGACAAATATTGTTTTATAAGAACTAGCTTTATCCACTGTATAATGAACATTATGTAGATGATCATTTACATGTAGAACAATACTGGTGTATTTTTTCTTCACAATGGTAGTTGTTATTGATAATGATAGTCTTATCTTAATGTCTGTGGTCCTCTGCATGAAGGAAATCCATTTATGACAGATTCATTGTATCTTATGTCTTATTTCATGAATAGTTTCTACCCTTATAAAGTTGGTAAAACGTCAATATTCCTGTCCTAGATTTCTATTAATGCACTTTATGTCACGTTCTGACCTCTATTTCCTTTGTTTTTGTATTTATTTAGTATGGTCAGGGCGTGAGTTGGGTGGGCAGTCTGTTTGTTTTTCTATGTTTTGGGGCAGTTCTATGTTTTCGGCCTAGTATGGTTCTCAATCAGAGGCAGGTGTCATTAGTTGTCTCTGATTGAGAATCATACTTAGGTAGCCTGGGTTTCACTGTGTGTTTGTGGGTGATTGTTCCTGTCTTTGTGTAGTATTCACCAGATAGGCTGTATTAGGTTTTGAGTTCTCACGTTTCTTGTTTTTTCGTTAGTTTGTTCATGTATAGTGTCGTGAATAAAATACAATGAACAACCACCACGCTGCGCTTTGGTCCGCTTCTCCTCCTCCTACAGACGAACGCCGTTACAGAATCACCCACCACAACAGGACCAAGCGGTGTGGTAATGGGCAAAGGAAAAAGCAGCAGCAGGAGCAGCGCGAGGAGGTATGGACATGGGAGGACGAATTAGACGGAAGAGGACCCTGGGCTCAGCCAGGAGAATATCGCCGTCCCAAAGAAGAACTGGAGGCGGCGAAAGCGGAGAGGCGCTGGTATGAGGAGGCAGCGCGGCGTCGTGGATGGAAGCCCGGGAGTCAGCCCCAAAAATTTCTTGGGGGGGGGCTAACAGGGAGTATGGCTACGCCAGGTAGGAGACCTGAGCCAACTTCCTGTGGTTACCGGGGGGCTAGAGAGACCGGGCAGGCACCGTGTTATGCTGTGGAGCGCACGGTGTCCCCAGTGCGGGTGCACAGCCCGGTGCGGTACATTCCAGCTCCGCGTATCGGCCGGGCTAGAGTGGGCATCGAGCCAAGTGCCATGAAGCCGGCTCTACGCATCTGGTCTCCAGTGCGTCTCCTTGGGCCGGCTTACATGGCACCAGCCTTGCGCACGGTGTCCCCGGTTCGCCTGCATAGCCCAATGCGGGCTATTCCACCTCGCCGCACTGGCAGGGCGACCGGGACCATTCAACCGGGTAAGGTTGGGCAGGCTCGGTGCTCAAGAGCTCCAGTGCGCCTGCACGGCCCGGTCTATCCGTCACCACCTCCACACCCCAGCCCTCCGGTGGCAGCTCCCCGTACCAGGCTGTCTCTCCGGCCCATCCGTCCAGAGCATTCCTCCTCTCCAGCGCTGCCGGAGCCTCCCGCCTGTCCGGCGCCGCTGCCGGAGCCTCCCGCCTGTCCGGCGCCGCTGCCGGAGCCTCCCGCCTGTCCGGCGCCGCTGCCGGAGCCTCCCGCCTGTCCGGCGCCTCTGCCGGAGCCTCCCGCCTGTCCGGCGCCTCTGCCGGAGCCTCCCGCCTGTCCGGCGCCTCTGCCGGAGCCTCCCGCCTGTCCGGCGCCTCTGCCGGAGCCTCCCGCCTGTCCGGCGCCTCTGCCGGAGCCTCCCGCCTGTCCGGCGCCTCTGCCGGAGCCTCCCGCCTGTCCGGCGCCTCTGCCGGAGCTTCCCGCCTGCCCGGCGCCTCTGCCGGAGCTTCCCGTCTGCCCGCCTCTGCCGGAGCCCGTCTGCCCGACGCCGCCAGCGCCGCCCGTCTGCCCAGCGCCGCCAGCGCCGCCCGTCTGCCCAGCGCCGCCAGCGCCGCCCGTCTGCCCAGCGCCGCCAGCGCCGCCCGTCTGCCCAGCGCCGCCAGCGCCGCCCGTCTGCCCAGCGCCGCCAGCGCCGCCCGTCTGCCAGGAGCCGCCAATGCCGCCCGTCAGCCAGGGGCCGCCAGTGCCGCCCGTCAGCCAGGGGCCGCCAGTGCCGCCCGTCAGCCAGGTGCCGCCAGTCAACCAGGGGCCGCCAGTGCCGCCAGTCAACCAGGGGCCGCCAGTGCCGCCAGTCAGCCCAGCGCCAGTGCCGCCAGTCAACCAGGGGCCGCCAGTGCCGCCAGTCAGCCAGGGGCCGCCAGTCAGCCAGGGGCCGCCAGTGCCGCCAGTCAGCCAGGGGCCGCTAGAGCCCCTCCGCCCGGAGCAGCTGTCCCTCTGTCCGGAGCAGCTGTCCTTCTGTCCCGAGCAGCTGTCCCTCTGTCCCGAGCAGCTGTCCCTCTGTCCCGAGCAGCTGTCCCTCTGTCCCGAGCAGCTGTCCCTCTGTCCCGAGCAGCTGTCCCTCTGTCCCGAGAAGCTGCCCCTCTGTCCCAAGCAGCCCCTCTGTCCAGTGGGGTCATTGAGAGGGGTGGGCATGGTGAGTAAGCCACGGAGGCGGACAATAAGGCGGACTGAGACAATGGCGAAGTGGGGTCCGCGTCCCGCGCCAGAGCCGCCACCGCGGACAGACGCCCACCCAGACCCACCCCTATAGGTCAAGGTTTTGCGGCCGGAGTCCGCACCTTTGGGGGGGGGTACTGTCACGTTCTGACCTCTATTTCCTTTGTTTTTGTATTTATTTAGTATGGTCAGGGCGTGAGTTGGGTGGGCAGTCTGTTTGTTTTTCTATGTTTTGGGGCAGTTCTATGTTTTCGGCCTAGTATGGTTCTCAATCAGAGGCAGGTGTCATTAGTTGTCTCTGATTGAGAATCATACTTAGGTAGCCTGGGTTTCACTGTGTGTTTGTGGGTGATTGTTCCTGTCTTTGTGTAGTATTCACCAGATAGGCTGTATTAGGTTTTGAGTTCTCACGTTTCTTGTTTTTTCGTTAGTTTGTTCATGTATAGTGTCGTGAATAAAATACAATGAACAACCACCACGCTGCGCTTTGGTCCGCTTCTCCTCCTCCTACAGACGAACGCCGTTACACTTTATGCTTGAATGGATTAATATACTTTAATGTATGTTGTTGTATTGTATTGAAGTGTACAATATTTCCAAAGAATGAACAAGGGCTATATGCATAGTACAAACGGGCTTGGCGTGATATTGGGACTGCATTCCCAGATTTGAGTACTGATATGCTTTATGTCATTCATATGAAATCATCCAACTATGGAGAATTGTTTTATCTTAACTGTGCACTTGTTACACATGCATACATGCACGCATGCACGCAAACACACACACACACACGCAAACCCTCACACACACACACACAGAGAGAGAGAGAGAGAGAGAGAGAGGACCCTTCGAGACTACAGATAAGAGATTGAATTCCACCTGAGCCCGCTCCTTCTCCTTAAAATATACAAAACCCTATTTGGGAAACTGATCCAGCAGTAGACAGCGATGGGTCATTTAGATAGTGGTTAATATTCGATCCACCTCAGACAGACAAGACAGACAGTTCACATTGGTGACCCTACTGTCTCAGTCCTTATCACAGGCTTCCTAGAGCCTCCGAGGTGTGTATTCCAGGGTTCCACAGGGAGGTGTGACATTCTTCGTGAGAGGGGGGCTATGGGTATATAGATCCTCATGCTCAAGGTCACAGAGATGGAGTTTCCTCCCCTCTGTCACAATGCTGTCACAAAACGACTCCTAGGGCCTCAATTCGGGACGTTTTTATCCAGCAGTGTTTAGAGGCAATAGCTTATTTACATTCTCATCTGCATCCTCTCTGCTGCAATGTTGTTATTGCAGGCCAATCAAAGGGGCACTGTCTACAGTCAGTGTTGTTATTGTAGGCCAATCAAAGAGGCACTGTCTACAGTCAGTGTTGTTATTGTAGGCCAATCAAAGAGGCACTGTCTACAGTCAGTGTTGTTATTGTAGGCCAATCAAAGAGGCACTGTCTACAGTCAGTCTTGTTATTGTAGGCCAATCAAAGTGGCACTGTCTACAGTCAGTGTTGTTATTGTAGGCCAATCAAAGAGGCACTGTCTACAGTCAGTGTTGTTATTGTAGGCCAATCAAAGAGGCACTGTCTACAGTCAGTGTTGTTATTGTAGGCCAATCAAAGGGGCACTGTCTACAGTCAGTGTTGTTATTGTAGGCCAATCAAAGGGGCACTGTCTACAGTCAGTGTTGTTATTGTAGGCCAATCAAAGAGGCACTGTCTACAGTCAGTGTTGTTATTGTAGGCCAATCAAAGGGGCACTGTCTACAGTCAGTGTTGTTATTGTAGGCCAATCAAAGGGGCACTGTCTACAGTCAGTGTTGTTATTGTAGGCCAATCAAAGTGGCACTGTCTACAGTCAGTGGCTCCATGTGTAGCAAGCAACGTATTAGATCTCTAATTAATGCAAAATGGAATTAAAATGACAAAGTGAAGTTAGTTAAATGAGAAGGAGTGTTGGCTACAATGATGCGCAACCAAAAGCAGTGGTGTAGTGCTATATTGTTTTTGTATTTAACCTTTATTCAACCAGGTAAGACCCAATGAGGTTACAAACTTATTTTGCGAGGGTGACCTGGCAGGAAGGCAAAACAGCAGCATTTACATAAAATATTACAAACAAATACAACATACACACAAAAGACAAAGTGTCAACACACACAAGTGTCAGTGTCAGATACAAGTGTCAGATACATTTGAAGATCAGAAACTGTCACGCCCTGATCTGTTTCACCTGTCATTGTGCTTGTCTCCACCCCCCTCAAGGTGTCGCCCATCTCGCCCCTTATCCCTTGGGTACTTATACCTGTGCAAGTTCATTTTGTTCCTCAATCCTACCAGCGTTTTTCCCCTTGCTCTTGCCTCGTCTATTTTCTTGTTTTCTAGTTTTCCTGGTTTTGTCCTTTCTGACTGCCCTGAGCCTGCCTGCCGTCCGGTACCTTTGCCCCACTACTCTGGATTACCGACCTCTGCATGACCTGACCCTGACCCTGCCCATGTTCGAATGAATACACTTTTGTTACTTCGACATTGTCTGCACCTGGGTCTTACCTTCAAACGTGATAGAAAAAACTACAGCTATCACAAACAGTGTTGTCGATCAGGGTCTTAAAAACAGATTAAAAATATTTCCCCCCCCCATCTCAGTTCTAGCCTTAGGAACAGACAAGGACAGCAGCTACTGTGAATGAAGACTGTATTGAGTGACTGATCTGGTCAGTAAATAACGGAGATACAAAGGGAGTTTCCCTATCAATGCTTTGTACGCAAAACCGGTGCTATAGCCTAAAAATGTCAGAGGCAAGATATTTTTTATCTGCTCCTAGTACTGTATTATTGTATCACCTGCTAACTTGCCATTAGTGCAGTAAGTTGTTGTTAAATTCATAAGATGATGAGAGGGAAGGACAAACCGGAGCTGTAGGTGAGGGAGCTTTAGGTGAGGTAATCATTTCTCAATCAAAGTTTGTACGGACAGATTTAGCCTATTGAATATCCTTGTAGAATATCCATATCCAATTGCAAGCGCTGCCTATGCCTACACATATTGTCTCAATAACATTTTCTATTCTTAATACCCTCAAACACCAAGTTAGGCATGCCTAATTTAAAAATAGTCCGTCTTCACGGTCAATAGTGAATGATAATTCTTCCTGTTTTACCCGTGAAATGTACAAACTGCATGGCAATCATTTCATCTCAATCAGTTTCATGCATTCAGATTTTCTTGAATTACTGTATCGTGAGCGCATTAAAGCAGATGGTGTTCACAAACTAGTGTTTCGCCTATTTTGTTTCAATCAAAGCATACATCCTGCCTAGTGACATGTTCTGTTGAGTTTTCAGCTTCAGATAAGACATGACTGAGGAGGTGATTTGGTGTAACATATTATAGGCTTACTATGCGACAGAATATGCTATTATATATTCGGTTATGTAAAATACTAATGAATCATTATGTGATCTTGCGAGACAGTGATTCTGTCAACATGTGTGCGCAACTGGTCGAAGGACTTCAGGTGCAGGAGAGCAGAGATGAGTGAACAGGCACACTTTAATCAGGCAGAGGAAAACAGCCGGACGCAACTGCGTCACAACACACCGGCCCAAGGGAAAAACGATGGCACACAAATAGGTACAAAATAACAAAACCACGGGTTACAACAATACCCGGCGCAAAACCAGCCTGTAGCGTCACACATGTAACGAACGAACAATACCACACACAGACATGGGGGGAACAGAGGATAATATACACGTAGAGTAATGAGGGGATAAACCAGGTGTGCGGGAAAACAAGACAAAACAAATGGAAAATGAAAGGTGGAGCAGCGATGGCTAGAAGACCGGTGACGTCGACCGCCGAACGCCACCCGAACAAGGAGAGGGACTGACTTCGGCGGGAGTCGTGACAGATTCAGCTTTGATCTAAACGAGCACCATTGTGAGAAGTGATAATCGTCTATTTGTAATAATAATAATAATAATAATAATAATTAAATAATAGGTGATGAGTATGACTATTAGGCGTAGGCAGCAGATGTTGATGATGAGGGTTATTTTAAGCGGTTTTAGCACCCTTTTAATCGTGGTGCTGAAAGGACATCACCTAAACCAAGTGATCCCATATCGTTGTGGGTAACACTGCAAGAGGGTGTCCCCAGAGTTTTATGAACATGGAGGCAGACACACAGTGAATATGGGTGATAGATCTCATTGGAGTGATGAGGTTCATGCAGTGGATCAGTTTGTCTACGCAGTAGAGGTGGTGCGCTAAGCACTTGGACAGTAGAGCGAGTTCAAGTGCGTCGTACACGAGCGCCAAGTACATAACAAACTGTTTTGAGGACAGACAGTTTTTAGCAACCCTGGAGTTTTCTATCTGTGGAAATCTATCTGTGGTAAAAACAGAGTTTGCCCATTAAAGTGGGACAAGCCTCTGACCGACAGGCCTCTGACCGACAGGCCTCTGACCGACAGGCCTCTGCACACGCCTACAGTTAAAGCGAAAATATGCTTGATCCGTAAAATGTGGTTGGAGGCTTCGTATGGAGGGTGTGACGCAATTTCGGAGCCTCTTGATGCATGCAGAGGCCAAATCGAGCTCCGTACTGCATCGCCGTGCACCTCTCAAATTTTGTAACAACGTGAAGGTCTCTCTGTAGCCCCGCATTGACATGATTGGTTATCGGTAGGTGTGGGTGGTGCGTCCTGTATTAACACAAACTAACTTCCTTCACAATAGCTCTCATCTGCTCCACTAAGCGTAAGAACGAATGCCCTGATGTCTGCGAAGGCTGCATCGCAATAAATGCTGTATGGCCACTTCAGAAATCGGATTGACCATGCACAGCCGTTTATTCATAATTTGCGTCATCGCCAGAGAGAGAAGACAGGGAAGCAACTACCATTTATCTACAGTACCTTTAGGCTGCTATAAATGTCATTATAGCTTTTTCATGGCATGTTAGTGGTTAATAAAAAATAACTGATTTAGAATTTATTATATTTTTACCATCTCTGTGTATTCTCAAATTGAAAAAATGTAGAGAACGCCTTCCACCCTGCAACAGTAGCACTACATCCATGACCATCAGGTAGGCTGCTGTTTTAATCTGAATGGAGTTGTTGTAGACAAGGATTGGAAACACAGCAGCAGAGTGCTCCCTGGAACACCTCACCCCAATTACAGCCAGCTGGCTAGGAGAGAAGTATTACAGCACTTGGTCATTCATACCCTCTCAGATGATAGCTTCAGCTAGCCCACAGAGGAAATGGCATCCCTAGTGTCGTGAACAGCGGTGATGTAGAGTATGCACTCTGATTGCCTAGCAAGGTCAACAGTCCACCAGCACAGGGAGTGTGTGTCAACATTGTAGATAGCGCTGGAAAGCTTCCCTCAGCATCAATTCAAAGAGGTAGAATTTTTTTAATTGACAAAGAGGGAAGATGAAAAATAGCTACTGTATATAACAGGAAGACATATGAGCAAATAAAGGGGGAAATATGAATTTTCTGGCAACCAGTGAGCTGCTCCTTCTACAATATGAAAGCTAGTTATTTGTTTTCCATAGAGGCAGTGATGGATTTGGGCTAACTGTGGGAAATCACATTTCTTCATTAACCGTGTCAGAGTTCACCAACTGGCACAATGATCTCATTCCTCTTTGGTGATTGTTCATTACATTACAGAGAAAACATTTCTAAAACATTTCCTGTTCCATATATATCAACCATCCTCATGACAGCTAGCTACTTAGACTTATCAAGATCCATTAGTCATTAGCATACAAACAAAGCCCAGTCTTGGATGAAACATTGGCTGATGTGGTTCCTGTTGGTATTGTATGTGAAAGGCATATCTAAGAGGCTCAAATCTGGACAAAATAACATTGATCCTGTGCCACATAAATGCATGCTAGTTGATTTTAGCTCTCAATTTTTTTACATGGAATTTAGCCAGTTAACATTATAGTTATTATTAAGATGTACGTTTGTCAAATTCGGAGTCAAGATCGACATGATAATTTACATGAAACAAGGCTGCTTTTACACATTTATTTGTTGTTGATTTCTGATCATTAGTTCCATTGACCCATACGAAAAACTCATGTATCATAATATATTAATATATGTACAGTGCATTCGGAAAGTATTCAGACCCCTTTTCCACACTTTGTTATGCTGAGTTGAGGTCGGGTGATTATGGGGCTAAAAAACAGCCCCAGAACATTATTCCTCCTCCACCAAATTTTACAGTTGGAACTATGCATTGGGGCAGGTAGTGTTCTCCTGGCATCCGCCAAACCCAGATTGGTCTGTCGGACTGCCAGATGTTGAAGCGTGATTCATCACTCCAGAGAACGCAGGGTTGTATCATGGTGGAATGCCTTTGACACCTTGTAGAGTCCACGGCCAGACGTATTGAAGCTGTTCTGCTACTCTAGGTCTCAATGGGACGTTATTGGACGACGTCTCACAATTCTCTTTACCAATCAAACCTCTTGGTAGATAGTGAAAATATCAAGGGATGTCTTTCTAAATGCTCAAGCAATCTGCAGCAATCTGCCAAGTCATTTCAAATGTCAACGTTAAAATGACAGATATGTTCCTTTCTCTTTAATTTTCAATTAGAGAAATTCTATTTTTAGCCATTGGTCAGAGGAACAAAGCACAAGCTATCTAAATGATTACTAAGTTGTCTCCCGGGTGGAAAAGCTCTATTTAGAGCAAACCACAATGACATTATAATTTGCTATACTAAAAGGCCAAGTCAATTTGAGCTCTTTTCTTATTTCCAAAGATTACTAGTAAAGAATCCAACACCCATCCTTATAATTTGCATGTGTCTGTAAATTTGATATCCTAATGAAGGATGGTTGGCCTACATGCATTCTCATGACTGGATGACTTTGTTCACAATGCAGCAGAACAATGTCTATTACAGGACTGTGGCCAATTACTTTGTGTGAGGCTTCCTCTCTCTCTCTTTCATTTCACATATGATTAAAATGGGGGTGAATAGCTTCACCAAAGTAGAAGGGTCTCTTTTAAATATTCACTATAAGAAGACAGTCTACCATAGAGTCAGTTTGGGTTATTTCCAAATGTCCAAGGCTGGGTCTTTGTAAGGTTGCTTGGTGTTCTATTGAGCCATTACGTACGTTGATGGCTATTGTACTACAGACTGATGGGATATGCTTAAATGCAGTGTTGTTGAATTTGAATACTTCCATTTGATTATGTTGATCTGAATAAGAAGCACATTAGAATTACAACAAAATTAGACAGAACTCCACATGGCGAGTAATAACTCAATCATCAGAATAATTAGCCTGGTCCAAACCCATATCAAAGCTAGGTTGACTAGCAGAGAAAACAGTTGGTCACAGAGGGTTGGCATCGCTTTGTCTACGATCAAACCCCCATCAAAATATGTCTGCACAAAAGCATTTACATCAAGGCGGATAGGGGAAGGAACAGCTCGGTCAACATTAAAAGAGCCACAGATCAAAAGAGCTGATTACTTTATGTGTGAAGGTTGAGATGCAGTGACAACATTGATGTCTGTGTATTGTTTGGGCATTCAGTCATAGATGCTAATTAGACATGGGTTCAAAAAAGTATGTATTTTTCTTTCAAGTACTTAATTGAGCTTGCCTGGCACAATGGAACCTATTTAATAGACCCAATGTTGCATATATACTGTATGAGCACCATTATACAGTGCGGTATAAACCTCACTCACAAACATTATAATCACTTCAGCTTACATGTAAACTAACAGCACCTTATAATTTAGCCTCTGTTTCCTTAAGCAACGTTTTAGGAAACAGAGATAAATTAGCTCCGTTGGAGTTTTCATCTGTGGAAGATTTAGGGGTGTATTTTGCACCATAATATTTCTCTCTGCTTCTTCCCAGAATCCTCTGCTGTCCGTTGTGATCTGCTGCCAAGTTTGTTAGCCAGCGTTAACCTCCCCATTGTGGTGCTGGCTGACACATTTGCATAGCAGGCAGGTAATTAATTTCCTTACCTGCTCCTCTTTTGTTTTGTAGGAAAAGCCCAATGAATCGGGAGGGACAATACTGAATTCCTGCGTTGTTTTCTCAAGCGTGAAATTGCTTTTTCCAATGGTTTGCTTATGAGTTAATAAAACACTGGTCCCTCTCTACCCGTCTGCCTTTAAGAATGAATTGATGGGTGAGAGGAACAACATGCCCAAAGTATTGTTCTATTCCTGACCCTCACTCTCTCACACACACAAATGACACTTACATTATGGTAGATAATGTCTTACAAGAACCTTTGGTTTATCAAGTATCACGGATGGGTCTCCGTTTTGATTTTTGTACACACTGGGCTGTATTCAACAAGTAAGCAGATGCTACTGGGTAGGGCAAAACAACATTATTTCCATGTCATAAGAATGCATATTTGAATTACAATATAGTTCATTATAAATCAAGTTTTGAATCATGTTAAAAAAACAGCACACGGATCCAAAAATGTTCATACTATATTACGTATAAAATCTGCCAGAACAGATTGTCCCTGTAACCAGCCGGTGCAGGTTGCTTACATACCCCTGGGGTCACATGTAATCCAGTGACCTACCAGTATTCTGACATCAATAATATACAGTAGAGGGTCATTTTAGGATATGTTCATGTGAGAAAAATGTAAATACTAGTAATTGTATGTTCAAACCCAAATATATATTTTTTTTACAGGTATCCATACATCTGAGAGAAAACAAGGTTGAGAGTGAGGGAGGGATAGAGAGAGGTGAAGTGTTTGACTGCTTAACATAGATAAGAAAATAGAAACACTACACAAATATTAATTATTGAAAATTACAGAGAAACTTGGTGGTGGCGATACATCCCAAGGTCAACGAGGACCAAGGCTGAAGTACACAGACTCACCCATACATGTGCCCAAATTATGGTCCCTAATATCAAAGCTAAGCCTATGAAATATTCAGGGGGAATCTGCGGGGTGCCTAGTGACCAGGGCTGTAGTTTTACTCTGTTCACAGCTTTAAACGGGAGGCATCTCTATGACTCTAATCCCACAACACCGAGTCTAGGCCAACTACATGGAGGATGTACTAATGGTTCGTCTCTCTCCCCCCCCCCACCCCCCCTCTCTCCCTTTCTGTCTCTCTATTTCTCTCTTTCTCTCTTTCTCTTTCTTTCTCGGTATCATGTTAAACTTTTTGTGGATTTCATTCATGATTCTATTAACGTCATGATATTACGTAGCACAGAAGATGTTCTATTAACATCATGATAGTAAGTAGTACAGAACATGTTCTATTAACATCATGATAGTACTTAGTACAGGACATGTTTTATTAACATCATGATAGAAAGTAGTACGGAACATGTTCTATTAATGTCATGATAGTAAGTAGTACGGAACATGTTCTATTAACGTCATGATAGAAAGTAGTACGGAACATGTTCTATTAACATCATGATAGTACTTAGTACAGAACATGTTCTATTAACGTCATGATAGTAAGTAGTACGGAACATGTTCTATTAACGTCATGATAGTAAGTAGTACGGAACATGTTCTATTAACGTCATGATAGAAAGTAGTACGGAACATGTTCTATTAACGTCATGATAGTAAGTAGTACGGAACATGTTCTATTAACATCATGATAGTAAGTAGTACGGAACATGTTATATTATCATCATGATAGTACTTAGTACAGAACATGTTCTATTAACGTCATGATAGTAAGTAGTACGGAACATGTTCTATTAACGTCATGATAGTAAGTAGTACGGAACATGTTCTATTAACGTCATGATAGAAAGTAGTACGGAACATGTTCTATTAACGTCATGATAGTAAGTACTACGGAACATGTTCTATTAACGTCATGATAGTAAGTAGTACGGAACATGTTCTATTAACGTCATGCTAGTAAGTAGTACAGAACATGTTCTATTAACGTCATGATAGTAAGTAGTACGGAACATGTTCTATTAACGTCATGATAGTAAGTAGTACGGAACATGTTCTATTAACGTCATGATAGTAAGTAGTACAGAACATGTTCTATTAACGTCATGATAGTAAGTAGTACGGAACATGATCTATTAACGTCATGATAGTAAGTAGTACGGAACATGTTCTATTAACGTCATGATAGAAAGTAGTACGGAACATGTTCTATTAACGTCATGATAGTAAGTAGAACGGAACATGTTCTATTAACGTCATGATAGTAAGTAGTACGGAACATGTTCTATTAACGTCATGATAGTAAGTAGTACAGAACATGTTCTATTAACGTCATGATAGTAAGTAGTACGGAACATGTTCTATTAACGTCATGATAGTAAGTAGTACGGAACATGTTCTATTAACGTCATGATAGTAAGTAGTACAGAACATGTTCTATTAACGTCATGATAGTAAGTAGTACGGAACATGTTCTATTAACGTCATGATAGTAAGTAGTACGGAACATGTTCTATTAACGTCATGATAGAAAGTAGTACGGAACATGTTCTATTAATGTCATGATAGTAAGTAGTACAGAACATGTTCTATTAACATCATGATAGTAAGTAGTACAGAACATGTTCTATTAACGTCATGATAGAAAGTAGTACGGAACATGTTCTATTAACGTCATGATAGTAAGTAGTACAGAACATGTTCTATTAACGTCATGATAGTAAGTAGTACAGAACATGTTCTATTAACATCATGATAGTAAGTAGTACGGAACATGTTATATTAATGTCATGATAGTAAGTAGTACAAAACATGTTCTATTAACGTAATGATAGAAAGTAGTACAGAACATGTTCTATTAACGTCATGATAGAAAGTAGTACAGAACATGTTCTATTAACGTCACGATAGTAAGTAGTACGGAACATGTTCTATTAACGTCATGATAGTAAGTAGTACAGAAAATGTTCTATTAACGTCATGATAGCAAGTAGTACAGAACATGTTCTATTAAAATCATGATAGTAAGTAGTACGAAACATGTTCTATTAAATTAACATCATGATAGTAAGTAGTACGGAACATGTTCTATTAACGTCATGATAGTAAGTAGTACAGAACATGTTCTATTAACATCATGATAGTAAGTAATACAGAACATGTTCTATTAACGTCATGATAGTAAGTAGTACAGAACATGTTCTATTAACATCATGATAGAAAGTAGTACAGAACATGTTCTATTAACATCATGATAGTAAGTAGTACTGAACATGTTCTATTAACGTCATGATAGAAAGTAGTACAGAACATGTTCTATTAACGTCATGATAGTAAGTAGTACAGAACATGTTCTATTAACGTCATGATAGTAAGTAGTACGGAACATGTTCTATTAACGTCATGATAGTAAGTAGTACGGAACATGTTCTATTAACGTCATGATAGAAAGTAGTACGGAACATGTTCTATTAATGTCATGATAGTAAGTAGTACAGAACATGTTCTATTAACATCATGATAGTAAGTAGTACAGAACATGTTCTATTAACGTCATGATAGAAAGTAGTACGGAACATGTTCTATTAACGTCATGATAGTAAGTAGTACAGAACATGTTCTATTAAAATCATGATAGTAAGTAGTACGGAACATGTTCTATTAAATTAACATCATGATAGTAAGTAGTACGGAACATGTTCTATTAACGTCATGATAGTAAGTAGTACAGAACATGTTCTATTAACATCATGATAGTAAGTAGTACAGAACATGTTCTATTAACGTCATAATAGTAAGTAGTACAGAACATGTTCTATTAACATCATGATAGAAAGTAGTACAGAACATGTTCTATTAACATCATGATAGTAAGTAGTACAGAACATGTTCTATTAACGTCATGATAGAAAGTAGTACAGAACATGTTCTATTAACGTCATGATAGTAAGTAGTACGGAACATGTTCTATTAACGTCATGATAGAAAGTAGTACGGAACATGTTCTATTAACGTCATGATAGTAAGTAGTACAGAACATGTTCTATTAACGTCATGATAGTAAGTAGTACAGAACATGTTCTATTAACATCATGATAGTAAGTAGTACGGAACATGTTATATTAATGTCATGATAGTAAGTAGTACAAAACATGTTCTATTAACGTCATGATAGAAAGTAGTACAGAACATGTTCTATTAACGTCATGATAGAAAGTAGTACGGAACATGTTCTATTAACGTCATGATAGTAAGTAGAACGGAACATGTTCTATTAACGTCATGATAGTAAGTAGTACGGAACATGTTCTATTAACGTCATGATAGTAAGTAGTACAGAACATGTTCTATTAACGTCATGATAGTAAGTAGTACGGAACATGTTCTATTAACGTCATGATAGTAAGTAGTACAGAACATGTTCTATTAACGTCATGATAGTAAGTAGTACGGAACATGTTCTATTAACGTCATGATAGTAAGTAGTACGGAACATGTTCTATTAACGTCATGATAGTAAGTAGTACGGAACATGTTCTATTAACGTCATGATAGTAAGTAGTACAGAACATGTTCTATTAACGTCACAATAGTAAGTAGTACAGAACATGTTCTATTAACATCATGATAGTAAGTAGTACGGAACATGTTATATTAATGTCATGATAGTAAGTAGTACAAAACATGTTCTATTAACGTCATGATAGAAAGTAGTACAGAACATGTTCTATTAACGTCATGATAGAAAGTAGTACAGAACATGTTCTATTAACGTCACGATAGTAAGTAGTACGGAACATGTTCTATTAACGTCATGATAGTAAGTAGTACAGAAAATGTTCTATTAACGTCATGATAGTAAGTAGTACAGAACATGTTCTATTAACATCATGATAGAAAGTAGTACAGAACATGTTCTATTAACATCATGATAGTAAGTAGTACAGAACATGTTCTATTAACGTCATGATAGAAAGTAGTACAGAACATGTTCTATTAACGTCATGATAGTAAGTAGTACAGAACATGTTCTATTAACGTCATGATAGTAAGTAGTACGGAACATGTTCTATTAAATTAACATCATGATAGTAAGTAGTACGGAACATGTTCTATTAACGTCATGATAGTAAGTAGTACAGAACATGTTCTATTAACATCATGATAGTAAGTAGTACAGAACATGTTCTATTAACGTCATGATAGTAAGTAGTACAGAACATGTTCTATTAACATCATGATAGAAAGTAGTACAGAACATGTTCTATTAACATCATGATAGTAAGTAGTACAGAACATGTTCTATTAACGTCATGATAGAAAGTAGTACAGAACATGTTCTATTAACGTCATGATAGTAAGTAGTACAGAACATGTTCTATTAACGTCATGATAGTAAGTAGTACGGAACATGTTCTATTAACGTCATGATAGTAAGTAGTACGGAACATGTTCTATTAACGTCATTATAGAAAGTAGTACGGAACATGTTCTATTAATGTCATGATAGTAAGTAGTACAGAACATGTTCTATTAACATCATGATAGTAAGTAGTACAGAACATGTTCTATTAACGTCATGATAGAAAGTAGTACGGAACATGTTCTATTAACGTCATGATAGTAAGTAGTACAGAACATGTTCTATTAACGTCATGATAGTAAGTAGTACAGAACATGTTCTATTAAAATCATGATAGTAAGTAGTACGGAACATGTTCTATTAAATTAACATCATGATAGTAAGTAGTACGGAACATGTTCTATTAACGTCATGATAGTAAGTAGTACAGAACATGTTCTATTAACATCATGATAGTAAGTAGTACAGAACATGTTCTATTAACGTCATGATAGTAAGTAGTACAGAACATGTTCTATTAACATCATGATAGAAAGTAGTACAGAACATGTTCTATTAACATCATGATAGTAAGTAGTACAGAACATGTTCTATTAACGTCATGATAGAAAGTAGTACAGAACATGTTCTATTAACGTCATGATAGTAAGTAGTACGGAACATGTTCTATTAACGTCATGATAGAAAGTAGTACGGAACATGTTCTATTAACGTCATGATAGTAAGTAGTACAGAACATGTTCTATTAACGTCATGATAGTAAGTAGTACAGAACATGTTCTATTAACATCATGATAGTAAGTAGTACGGAACATGTTATATTAATGTCATGATAGTAAGTAGTACAAAACATGTTCTATTAACGTCATGATAGAAAGTAGTACAGAACATGTTCTATTAACGTCATGATAGAAAGTAGTACAGAACATGTTCTATTAACGTCACGATAGTAAGTAGTACGGAACATGTTCTATTAACGTCATGATAGTAAGTAGTACAGAAAATGTTCTATTAACGTCATGATAGTAAGTAGTACAGAACATGTTCTATTAAAATCATGATAGTAAGTAGTACGGAACATGTTCTATTAAATTAACATCATGATAGTAAGTAGTACGGAACATGTTCTATTAACGTCATGATAGTAAGTAGTACAGAACATGTTCTATTAACATCATGATAGTAAGTAGTACAGAACATGTTCTATTAACGTCATGATAGTAAGTAGTACAGAACATGTTCTATTAACATCATGATAGAAAGTAGTACAGAACATGTTCTATTAACATCATGATAGTAAGTAGTACAGAACATGTCCTATTAACATCATGATAGAAAGTAGTACAGAACATGTTCTATTAACGTCATGATAGTAAGTAGCATTACACATCAATCCCAAATCTCGCATCATACCCGATGTGGAAGATAATAGCTCAAGCAAATATGGAGAAATGAATCTGGAACTGCATAAACAAATATGAGGATAATTAAAATGTGATACATTCATTTTCTGCAATCACCAGTGGAGACAAATACTAAAAGGGGGATGTGTTATTCCACATTTCCTCTGTAGCTAACCTGTGGATCTTGTGAATCTTTTCCTGGGTTCCCTGGGAAATTACCGGGAGAAAAACAAGAAAACACGGCGTCAAGGTCGGCCTCTTGCAATCAAATTCACATGAACACTGTGATCAGTCTGTTGTTAGAATAAGTGGCTATCCATTCAAGTGATTGCTACGCACAATATTTCTATCTCACAAATAATTAATTCAGGTAGAGTCAATTTCACGTGCATAATATAATTATTCAGGCTGTAGTTTAGTCTGCACTGGTTTCATCGTATACATATTTAGATATGTGCTTGGTACTGGCTTTAAATTAGTGGTATTGTTTGCCTATGGACAGTTTGTCTAAATTAAACCGTAATTTCAGACCCAGGATTCGAACTCATGCCACACTTCCACCATTGTGTCACGCCCAAGAGGCTGAAAAGATTTGGCATGGGCCCTCAGATCCTCAAAAAGTTCCTCTTGGTAACTGCTTGGCATCCGACCGTAAGGTGCTATAGAGGGTAGTCCGTACGACCCAGTACATTACTTATTTTATTTACTTTTCTGCTCTTTTGCACACCGGTATCTCTACTTGCACATCATCATCTGCTCATTTATCACTCCAGTGTTAATCTGCTAAATTGTAATTATTCGCTCCTATGGCCTATTTATTGCCTACCTCCTCATGCCTTTTGCACACAATGTACATAGACTTTCTTTTTTTCTACTGTGTCATTGACTTGTTTATTGTGTTATTGACTTGTTTATTGTTTACTCCATGTGTAACTGTGTTGTTGTCTGTGACACACTGCTTTGTTTTATCTTGGCCAGGTCGCAGTTGTAAATGATAACTTGTTCTCAACTGGCCTACCTGATTAAATAAAGGTGAAATAAAAAAAAATAAAAAAACTGGGGCCAAGCTCCCTGCCATCCAGGACTTCAATACCAGGTGGTAACTCCAGCCACCCAGGTCATAGACTGTTCTCTCAGCTACCGCATGGCAAGCGTTACCGATGCACCAAGTCTGGAACCAACAGGACCCTGAACAGCTTCTACCCCCAATCCATAAGACTGCTAAATAGTTATTTAAATAGTTATCCAACCTGGACTATCTGCATTGACCCTTTTTGCACTAACTTGTTTGTCATCACACAGACTAGGTACTGGTAACCCGTGTATGTTGCCAAGTTACCGTTACTCATTGTGTATTTATTCCTTGTGTTATTATGTATTTGTTTATTCTCTCTGCATTGTTGGGGAAGTAAGCATTTCACTGTTAGTCCACCTGTTGTTTATGAAGCATTGACAAACAACATTTGATTTGATAGGGCATGTCGTGTTAGAATGACGCCATCTCACGGAAGACAATGCAATTCCACAACATACACCATAAGCTAGCTAGCATGCTAATCACTAACCACTAGCCTACCAAAACCATGGCCTGGGGATGACACTGCTTCAAGAAGGCAGTAGCAATGCTAATATGTATCCACCTGCTACAAAAGCACCATATCAGAGTGAAAGGTGAGGAGTCACTGTCCTCTCCAATCTCACATGTTCTCCAAAGTTGTTCCATGCATGAACTGAAATGCACTCCTAGTATTTCAAATACATTTTATTCCTCTCACTCGCTTATCCGTTCTAAAATTCCCACAATGCATCCCTGAAAAAGATCAAAACAATGGCTGAAGCCTGATATAGTTGATCAGGAAGGATCTTCCCATTACATAATAAACAGAATTAAGACTTCCACTCATGGCTAATGTTTTGGTCTTAAACCCCAAGTTGATCTAAAGCTCTTTCAGCCATAGAAAAGAGTGGAGCAACCAAAAACCACACAAGCCTCTTAAGATAATTCTTCTATTAACTCCGGATTAGAATTATTGTCTGTTGTGGTCCTATTCTTTATTCCAGGAATGCATTATGATAAAACTTGGGTTTAATGGGGCTTACTTGGTACAAATACTTAAGGGTAATCCTAGTGTGATGCTACTATGTGGATTGTACTTGGCCAAGCACATACATTCGTACACATTATATGTACACACACGCACGCACGCACGCACACACACACACACACACACACACACACACACACACACACACACACACACACACACACACACACAGGCACATATACATGCACACACATGTACCTGCCTAGACTCATAGTGGCTCATCAAATAGTATTTTTTTAACGAAATAGTATTTTATTAAACCGTTTTTTTTTTTTTATAGCTTCCTCCGATGTAACATGCTCGGCGTATACATGCTATAGACGGGGAGAGTGAATCAATCAATGGAAAACACGCCTTGATTTGGAAAGAACTCACTCCATTAGGAAACATTCCCATCTCATTAGTTCAATATACTTAATGTCATCATGTCACTACATAATACAGGACCATGTATACAGTCATCGCTAGATAACCATCTTTGTTAATATTCATGTGATATAGTAAGTGGTGTATTAAATCAATAGCGTCAGGAGTTTCCTGGTTAAACATGACAGCCCAATTCTCCGAGAAAGAATGGGGTTTGATCACTGTATGTTTGTTGACTAAGACTAACGTTAATGCAGCATGTTGTCTTGCTGTGAGTTGTCAGTGTTGTTTTACCTAAATGCTGGAAAGCAAGTTTGATTGAATAGGGGCCAGAGCATGTTGTTTCTCATCAATGTCATACTGCAGTCAACATGTGATCCATCCCAATACAGTGCAGCTTGATGCATACACCCACAACCCCCAGGCATTCTGCACCCTATCAGCATATGCCAATCACTAGGATAAACCAATCACATTGTCAGATGACGAAACAGGATAAAGGATAAAGTCAGTCAGTGAAATTAAACGTTATGATAGATTTAGAGGAGTTGCCAAAAACAGGATGTGGTTTTCAGAGATACAGCTATTTTCAACCTAGCTTTCTTTTCCACTGAAAACTGGATTTGGGAACTCCGCTCAGCTGTTTCTCTTACACCTGCTACGTTAGGTTACCATTATGGTGGCCTAGTTGCTCCATTCATAACAGTTGATTGGTGTCCATTTATTTCAGAAGAGTAGTTTGGAGGCCGACACATTTCCCTGTGGCGTGACAGAAGAGGCCCAAAGTGCTGCCAGGAGAAAAATGCAATCTTCATCCATTTTTTAAATGTCTCCTTGAAGGTCAGGTTTAGCAATTCCAATTGGGGTCCAATAGGAGTTCAGTGCTCCTTTGATAAGGCCATGGGCATGCTTAAGGTCAGCAGAGAACACAGACATAAGGGAAGCTTTTGTGATCATGGTCACCTTTTATTATACAGTATATAATGATGATTCAACAGTGGTACAGGCCAAGTGAGACTTTGACTGCTTTATCTCTCACAGGTGTATCCCTCTCTCTCTCTCTCTCTCTCTCTCTCTCTCTCTCTCTCTCTCTCTCTCTCTCTCTCACTCACTCACTCACTCACTCACTCACTCACTCACTCACTCACTCACACACACACACACACACACACACAGATGCGCACACACTCACTCATTGGCAAGTCTGCTAATTTGGCAAAAAAGACAGTCAAATCTCTAATTACACTTTACCATTAATTTACCCGTAATTAGCTTTTGTTACTCCTTTTATGTTTTGTTCCCTCTACAAAATAACAAGTGTAAACTTTCCCAATTAAAAGGTACTCCTCGGTGTCTCTGACATCAGTGCTGCGTCAGAGGAAGCTATAAAAAGACTGGTTCTATCTATCAATAAGTCACCATTAAGCCAGTAAGGTCACGTGTGTGTGTGTGTGTGTGTGTGCGTGCGTGCGTGCGTGCGTGTGTGTGTGTGTGTGTGTGTGTGGTGTGACATTTGACGTATGTTAACTGGACACTTATATGGTGTACTTTTTTTGTACTCTTAGGTATATGTGTGTACAGTAGGTGCATGTGCAGCAAGGCAGAACATTTTGATTGATATCATTAGATCAGCAATCAACATTGACTATGTGATATCAAATAAATACTCGCTGTGATGTCTTCAACTAGGATCATAACCAGTCACTACTGTAAATACATATATTATTAGCTTTTCTTCACTTCCTACAACCAACCCTTCATTATAACCCTAAAGTCTTCAGTCACACACCACACATACTATATTTTTACAAAGGTAGATACCCTTCCCTACAGGTTTACTTTACAAAGCGCTATCTCCAACCCCCAAGGTAAAACGTGTTGGGATTGATGAGTGGCGAAGCGGGACAATTAAGGACATTCCGACCGCTTTTAATTATTGCACAAATGAGAGGGGAATGAATCAGGTCACTTTCCTCGCCACCCTACGGCCATAGTGGAATGCTGGGTAATCCTTGTGACTGGCTGATTAATTGAAACGCAGTATGGAAGCTGGGGCCGGGAGGGTCAAAATGCATTAAACTGTCAGCCTTGACCTCTAGTTGTTCACTGAGCCAACTACTGAGATGGATGAAGCGTATGCAGATGAGGCCATAATCCCGTTTGAAATTATACATGAAATGGCAAGAGAGAGTGATGGGGAATTAAGGGAAGGAGAGCGCTGAGGAAAATCAACAATGTGAAAAGATCCTATGTTGAGCGTATAGTTTAGAATGAAGATTTTATACCCTAATAGTTGGTTATGAGGATACAGTAAATCAGACTGGACTTTCTTACACACACACACACACACACACACACACACACACACACACACACACACACACACACACACACACACACACACACACACACACACACACACACACACACACACACACACACAAATAATCGGGCTAACTGGTCCCACAGTGGCCATTCCTACAGCTCATTTGCTATGGCGATATGAAGGTTAATGGCTACGCTGGCCCATGAAACTGCCCAAAGACAAACAGCGTTGTCAGAAGCACAGTGTCTGGAAGCCAATAAAGATATATAAAAACACAGGGCCCCTCCGAGCTGAACAAAAGCCACCCTCAGAGTAGAATGGATGAAAGACTCAAACAAATCAATGTGGCAAGGGAGAGACCCACTAAATCATAGGTACACAACGGTTGCTCCAAATCATATGAAATCAAATCCCATTTTATTGGTCACATACACATGGTTAGCAGATGTTAATGTGAGTGCAGCCAAATGCTTGTGCTTCTGGTTATGACAGTGCAGTAATATCTAACAAGTAATCTAACAATTCCCCAACAACTACCTAATACACACAAATCTAAAAGGGGTGAATGAGAATATGTACATATAAATATATGGATGAGCGATGGCCGAGCAGCATAGGCAAGGTGCAATGGATGGTATAAAATAGAGTATATACATATGGTATGAGTAATGTAAGTTATGCAAACATTATCAATGTGGCATTATTTAAAGTGGCATTGTTTAAAGTGACTAGTGATCCATTTGTTAAAGTGGCCAGTGATTGGGTCTCCATGTAGGCAGCAGCCTCTCTGAGTTAGTAATTGCTGTTTAGCATTCTGATGGCCTTGAGATAGAAGCTGTTCTTCAGTCTCTCGGTTCCAGCTTTGATGCACCTGTACTGACCTCGCCTTTTGGATGTTAGAGGTGTGAACAGACAGTGGCTCGGGTGGTTATTGTCTTTGATGATCTTTTTGCCTTCAACTCAAATCAAATCAAATGTTATTGGTCACATACACAAGGTTAGCAGATGTTCATGCGAGTGTAGCGAAATGCTTGTGCTTCTAGTTCCGACCGTGCAGTAATATCTAACAAGTAATCTAACAATTTCACAACAACTACCTAATACACACAAGTGTAAAGGAATGAATAAGAATATGTACATATAAATATATGGATGAGCGATGGCCGAACGGCATAGGCAAGATGCAGTAGATGGTATAGAGTACAGTATATACATATGAGATGAGTAATCTAGGGTATGTAAACATTATAAAAAGTGGTATTGTTTAAAGTGACTAGGGATCAATTTATTTAATTCAATTTTTAATGATTAAAGTGGCTAGAGATTTGAGTCAGCATGTTGGCAGCAGCCACTCAATGTTAGTGATGGCTGTTTAACAGTCTGATAGCCTAGAGATAGAAGCTGTTTTTCAGTCTCTCGATCCCAGCTTTGATGCACCTGTACTGACCTCGCCTTCTGGATGATAGCGGGGTGAACAGGCAGTGGCTCGGGTGGTTCTTGTCCTTGATGATCTTTTTGGCCTTCCTGTGACATTGGGTGGTTTGGAGGGCAGGTAGTTTGCCCCCGGTGATGCGTTGTGCAGACCTCACTATCCTCTGGAGAGCCTTACAGTTGTGGGCGGAGCAGTTGCCATACCAGGCGGTGATACAGCCCGACAGGATGCTCTCGATTGTGCATCTGTAAAAGTTTGTGAGTTCTTTTGGTGACAAGCCAAATTTCTTCAGCCTCCTGAGGTTGAAGAGGCGCTGTTGCGCCTTCTTCACCATGCTGTCTGTGTGGGTGGACCATTTCAATTTGTCTGTGATGTGTATGCCGAAGAACTTAAAACGTTCCACTTTCTCTGTTGTTGTCCCTTCGATGTGGATAGGGGGGGTGATCCCACTGCTATTTCCTGAAGTCCACGATCATCTCCTTTGTTTTGTTGACTTTGAGTGAGAGGTTGTTTTCCTGACACCACAATCCAAGTGCCCTCACCTCCTCCCTGTAGGCTGTCTCGTCGTTGCTGGTAATCAAGCCCATATTGTTGTGTCGTCTGCAAACTTGATGATGGAATTGGAGGCATGCATGACCACGCAGTTGTGGGTGAACAGGGAGTACAGGAGGGGGCTGAGAACGCACCCTTGTGGGGCCCCAGTGCTGAGGGTCAGCGAGGTGGAGATGTTGTTTCCTACCTTCACCACCTGGGCACAGTCTGTCAGAAAGTCCAGGACCCAATTACACAGGGCGGGGTTGAGGCCCAGGGCCTCCAGCTTGATGATGAGCTTGGAGGGTACTATGGTGTTGAATGCTGAGCTGTAGTCAATGAACAGCCTTCTTACATCGGTATTCCTCTTGTCCATATTTACCTAACATGCTGACCACACTGCTCGCGCACGTCTGCGTAGCCAGGCACTAAAATAGAACTGCAAGTCCTGATCTGTAAGATCCTCCCTGATGACTGCAGTAACACGTCTCAGCTGATGGCAGCCATCGTCAAAGAGACAAACTGTATTGCAGCTCTGTGAAAGCAGATACCATCATTTTACTTTCAGTCCAGATTAATTTGATTTGTTTCTCTGTTAATGCAAAGCAGATGAGTAACAACACAAACAATCTGGGCCATTTCAAGTGTTTAACTTGGGGTCCGGAATCCTGTTTTTCCTCCACTCCCGCAACACGTTACAAACCACTTTGCCTCTTTCTGTTGTCAACTTTGAACTCAAATTATGAAAGCGTTCAACACAAAGTCAAGGTTAATCGTTCATACTTCAGCAAGGGCACATTTGTCTCTCTCTATTTCTCTCTTTCTATCTATCTGTCTCTCTCTCTCTCTTCCATGAGCACAGCATGAGACACGTTGGTAAACAACAAAACACACGGACATGAATTATTCAGGGCATCACAGCAAATTACATATGAGCTGATGCCCCTTTTAGATATAGCCAAACACAAACAGCTGGCAGCAGGCGAGTTAGGCTGCCATGTTGACTCACCAGCTAGGCTAGGCTAGGACTGCCATGTTGACTAACTAGCTAGCCTAGGCTGCCATGTTGGCTCACCAGCTAAGCTAGGCTAGGGCTGCCATGTTGAGTCACCAGCTAGGCTATGGCTGCCATGTTGACTCACCAGCTAGGATAGGCTACGGCTAACTATGTTGACTAAACAGCTAGGCTAGGCTAGGGCTGCCATGTTGGCTCACCAGCTAGGATAGGCTACGGCTAACTATGTTGACTAAACAGCTAGGCTAGGCTAGGGCTGCCATGTTGGCTCAACAGCTAGGATAGGCTACGGCTAACTATGTTGACTAAACAGCTAGGCTAGGCTAGGCTAGGGCTGCCATGTTGGCTCAACAGCTAGGATAGGCCACGGTTAACTATGTTGACTAAACAGCTAGGCTAGGGCTGCCATGTTGAGTTACCAGCTAGGCTAGGCTAGGGCTGCCATGTTGACTCACCAGCTAGGCGAGGCTAGAGCTGCCATGCCTTTTGACTCAACAGGTAGACTGTTGAGGATGTGCACAGTCAAACACCTGGCCCACTGTTTAGTACCGGCGAAAATGACTGTTACATAATATAGGAAGGTGGCTCTTTTAACGACATTGTGTGATGAGAAACCTTTCCTGAGAGCTAAAGACTGGTGTTTGTTCCCACAGCTAAGACTCACATAGTACTGAAGATGGGTCTTCCATAGCAAGGAGGTCAAACTGGGGTGAAGCGCAACGAAGGTAGTTCAGTGAATCATGCTTGTGTGATGAGGAACCTGAAGTCTTGAGTTAGCTCCCGGCTAACGCCGTTGCTAGCAGGCTAAAATATTATTTTGGTGAGCAAGAGACTGAGGATTGAACCTCAGTTGGTCACACATACAGCTATAAATTCCTCTACAATCTGAAAGCTGTCAAAGATACGGAGGCCGTTGTGGTTATAATAGTTTCACCATTTGTTCTGGCTGATTGAAAGTCTCTGAACGACTCCTTTTAACATTCCTCTCTGTCCTTGAGGCTAAACCTTACAAGGTCAATGAAATTACTGAAAGGGGTTATGAACAGCTGCTGTTGAGAGGATCTCCACCAGGGGGTTTGGGTGCTAATTCGGTGAGGGCTGAAGAGGTCATCAACGCTGGATATACAAGTCATCTCATCTTTGTTACCCAGTTGTAATCGTGTGACTCATTGAGATTAAATTAGGGGCACGAAAGAACAGAATAGGTATGTATTATGCATTTACATGTAAATGATTCTTCCTGCTGTTTCAGTACCTTACCCTGATACACATGACCGTCTGGCAGCAGCGCTCCTGTAGAAGTTAGCTAACACATCCCACTAGCTTCTTCTTATCAGCCATGGGATTTGAAGATGCAACCCTCTGGTTACTGGCATGCCGCTACAACCTCGAAGCTACCACCTTTGACAAACACATGGTTATGGTGAAATCTCCTTCTATCCATATAATGACTTACATAACAGTGGGTGATGCTGAAAGAAAACTATCAGATACTGTGGTTTTTGATGACAATTGATCCTGATCTGGTGTGTCTGACACTCTTGGAAAGAGGCAAATCACTGGGTCCCGGTCAACTGATCTACAGTCATATTCAGCAACAGCACAACTAAGACAGCAAGAGACTCTCACTAAGAAACCAATTATAATCAAAAATGAGGGGGCGCATGTGGGCTGAGTGAACAAATTGAGATTTAAACGGGAAAGTGCGCCGTCAGACAAGCCGGTGATTATGTTTCTGTTTACTCATTAATTTTGAGATGTGTCAACGATGCTGGAAGACTTAATCAACAGAGGATTGGCTGTGTTTACGACCACAACTTTTAATTAGGATCTTGCATTATTAATGAGGACGGTTCAGAAATTGGTAATACTTTTAAGAGTAATAACGTTTTAGGTTAGAAATGCACCCTAAAAAGTGGGACAAGATTTTCCTCCAAACTAATATATTCAGCCGTTTGTCTTGTTTTTCCAAGCACTTCCGTTGTCTTTTCCTGACATTGAATTTGGATGTGAACAACTAATCGATGACACCGCAATATCAATTCTGGCACCGTTTCCATTCAATTTGCCTCCGCTAAAAAGATAATAATAGCACTCTCAATTACATCTGGATTCCCTGTTTTTAACTCAGCACTAATTCTAATCAGGATTTGCGAGGAGGGAGATGTATTATTTATTAGGAAATGATGGCAATATGCTTGCTTACATAATTGTGGAAAATGCGTTGGGGAGGAAACAGCGATATCAGTTTCATTTGCGTTCATTATCCAATGCTGGCTGGCGCTAGGGGAGGGCGATGGGAGTGTTTCCTGGCAACAAGGCGGCTCAGGGACATAGCAGTGACAGCTGTTGGAGCAGAGACGAGTGGCGAAAATGTTTTTTCTCCTATCCCTGAGTGTCTATGTGCCACTGATAGTCATCCCCTAAGTTACTTGTGCCTTTAGGGGTACATGAACAGTTGCCCATGGGTAAATCCATGTTTTTAGCCGTTTCAGAACGCCAGTCTCATGTGAGATAGCGGATCGTAACAAAGGTGATATGTTTTGCCTATTTTTCACTCTGCAAATTGGAGCTTTGGATAGCAAAGGGGGTCAGTTTTCACGTTTCCACTTAATTCAATCTATCTTGATACCATCTATCTTCTCAGAGTAATGAGACCCACATACTTAAATTTCACATCCAATACCAACTGCAGATATTTTCTGTGTGTTTGTGTGTGTGTGTGTGTGTGTGTGTGTGTGTGTGTGTTGTGTGTGTGTGTGAGTGTGTAGGCTTCTGTGGAGACACAAGGCCTTAACTTGTTTCCAATATCTGGGCAAACAAGTTTAGCTAGAGAGTTCCATTCTGTCAGACTGTGAGTTGATACCAGGCTTGAGTGACTTTCACTTCAGTTCCAAAGAGGAAGAGAAATATTTAGAGGCAAAATCCTTGTTCTTACAGACTTGGCCTCATTTCAGCAAAGAATTCTCCTCAGAGATGGAATTGAGGTGAATTGTCTGAAAGAATAGTAAACAATGTGAGTTGAACAATAATTTCCATATTCAGTGTTCTTAGAATACACTTTTTAAAAATGTTTTATTTCACTGAATTATTATAATAATTCATATTGCCCTTAATAGACAAACATGTTCTCGATAGTCATCAATTAGGATTTGGGCATTTGCCCGTTTTGGTTCTAATTTGATAAAAAATAAAGTAAAGTTTCAAGAATCCCCCCTATAATTTTCAACATAACTTGCTAAGAGGTTTCTATCTGTGTCTTAGATTTTAAAAAAGGAACTCCATTTAAATAAAAGAAAGTGCGATTTAATGACACATTTGATCATAATTTGAGTAAAAAAATAAGTGTTGTTTAAGAATTTGCTAAATTAATTTGATAATCTAATAAACCTGGCATGAAGATTTTGTTGAGCATTTTAATTAAATTACATAACTAAGAACACTCATCATAAGTATATTTCCTGGCCAAACTGGAAGAGTATGTCACCTCTGTATGACTGTATGCATTGAAAAAGTCACAAGGAAGAAGTGAGCAATCAAAACATACCCTAAAGAGATAGTTCACCCAAATGACCATATTATTTAAGTATTTTCTTACTTTGAAAGTGGTCTATAGACAAAGGCATTTTGTAATTGAGGTGAACTATCCCTTTAACATTTTGAACCATAATGTCCTTCATGGACATTTGTGTAACCACAGTAACCATTTCTGTCAATTCACTACAGCGTTACTCACCTCTCCAAAACTGTTTCTTGATAACAAGATAAGCAGGGCAGGACATTCAAGATTAAACACTGTTGTTCTGATATCAGACAGTGGAGTAAAATAGAGAATTAATTCATAGAAACTCAATTAATTAAAAGATACAACAAGGTCGCAACGCACGCAAGCAGGCCATGTAAAAATAGGAGTTCTATTGTGCGCTGCATGGTTTTTAAATTGTGTTGAGAGTATATTCTTGGTAATTTAGACGGGTTAGCTGACAATGTCACAAAAATGATGCACACGTGTGTATGTGTGCCATTCAGAGGGTGAATGGGCAAGACAAAAGATTTAAGTGCCTTTGAACGGAGTATGGTAGTATGTGCCAGGCGCACCAGTTTGAGTCTGTCAAGAACTGTAACGCTGCTGGGTTTTTCATGCTCAACTGTTTCCTGTGTGTATCAAGAATGGTCCACCACCCAAAAATCATTCAGCCAACTTGACACAACTGTGGGAAGCATTGGAGTCAACATGGGCTAACATCCCTGTGGAAAGCTTTCGACACCTTGTAGAGTCCACGGTTGCGCACTCTACGGTTTTATTGCTAAACAACCCACCCATCTATTAGTTATGAAATATCTATGTTGTAGAAAATAATAGATATAGGTTTTCAGGAACACTGGATTCAGATAATTTTTGTTTCGAAATGAATGAATGAATGAATGAATAATGCACTTGAGTTTAAATATATACACTGTTCAAAAAGTATTCCATGTGAGAAATTGCCAAGAAACAGAAGATCTCATACAACGCTGTGTCCTACTCCTTCACAGAACAGCGCAAGCTGGCTTTAACCAGAATAGAAAGAGGAGTGGGAGGCCCCGGTGCACAACTGAGCAAAATGACAAGTACATTAGAGTGTCTAGTTTGAGAAACAGACGCCTCACAAGTCCTCAACTGGTAGCTTCATTAAATAGTACCCGCAAACACGTCTCAACGTCAACAATGAAGAGGCGACTCCGGGTTGCTGGCCTTCTAAACAGAGTTGCAAATAAAATGCCATATCTCAGACTGTCCAATAAAATAAAATATTAAGATGGGCAAAAGAACACAGACACTAGACAGAGGAAGATTGGAAAAAAAGTGTTATGGACAGACTAACCTAAGTTTGAGGTGTTCCGATCACAAAGAAGAACATTCGTGAGACGCAGAAAAAATGTAAAGATGCTGGAGGTGTGCTTGACGCCATCTGTCCAGCATGGTGTAGGCAATATGATGTCTGGGGGTGCTTTAGTGGTGGTAAAGAAGGAAGGCTATCACTCCATTTTGCATCGCAATGCCATACCCTGTGGACTACGCTTAATTGGAGCCAATTTCCTCCTACAACAGGATAATGACCCAAAGTACAGCTCCAAACTACGCAATAACTATTTAGGGAAGAAACAGTCATCTGGTATTCTGTCTATAATGGAGTGGCCAGCAGAGTCACTGGATCTTAACCCTATTGAGCTGTTGTGGGAGCAGCTTGACCGTATGGTACGTAAGAAGTTCCTATCAAGCCAATCCAACTTGTGGGAGATGCTTCAGGAAGCATGAGGTGAAATCTTTTCAGATTACCTTAACAAATTGACAACTAGAATGCCAAAGGTCTGCAAGGCTGTAATTGCTGAAAATGGAGGATTCTTTGACGAAAGCAAAGTTTGAAGGACACAATTATTATTTCATTTAAAAATCATTATTTATGACCATGTCAATGCCTTGACTATATTTTCTATTCGTTTTGCAAATAATTGTATGCATGTTTTCATGGAAAACAAGGACATTTCTAAGTGACCCCACACTTTTGAACGGTAGTGAATGTATACAGTTGAAATCGGAAGTTTACATACACTTAGGTTGGAGTCATTAAAACTTGTTTTTCAACCACTCCACAAATTTCTTGTTAACAAACTAGAATTTTGGCAAGTCGGTTAGGACATCTACTTTGTGCATGACACAAGTCATTTTTCCAACATTTGTTTACAGACAGATTATTTCACTTATAATTCACAGTATCACAATTCCAGTGGGTCAGAAGTTTAAGTTGACTGTGCCTTTAAACAGCTTGGAAAATTTCAGAAAATTACATCATGGCTTTAGAAGCTTCTGATAGGCTAATTGACATAATTTGAGTCAATTGGAGGTGTACCTGTGGATGTATTTCAAGGCCTACCTTCAAACTCAGTGCCTCCTTTCTTGACATCATGGGAAAATCTAAAGAAATCAGCAAAGACCTCAGATAAAAAATTGTAGACCTCCACTCTGTCTCCTAGAGATGAACATACTTTGGTGTGAAAAGTGAAAATCAATTCCAGAACAACAGCAAAGGACCATGTGAAGATGCTGGAGGAAACAGGTACAAAAGTATCTATATCCACAGTAAAACGAGTCCTATCTCAACATAACCTGAAAGGCCGCTCAACAAGGAAGAAGCTACTGCTCCAAAACCGCCAAAAAAAAGCCAGACTACGGTTTGCAACTGCTTATGGGGACAATGATCGTACATTTTGGAGAAATGTCCTCTGGTCTGATGAAACAAAAATAAACTGTTTGGCCATAAGGACCATTGTTATGTTTGGAGGTAAAAGGGAGAGGCTTGCAAGCCGAAGAACTCCATCCCAACCGTGAAGCACGGGGGTGGCAGCATCATGTTGTGGGTGTGCTTTGCTGCCTTGAGGAACTGGTGCACTTCACAAAATAGATGTCATCATGAGGAAAAAAAATGATGTGGATATATTGAAGCAACATCTCAAGACATCAGTCAGGAAGATAAAGCTTGGTCGCAAATGGGTCTTCCAAATGGACAATGACCCCAATCATACTTCCATAGTTGTGGCAAAATGGCTTAAGGACAACACAGTCAAGGTATTGGAGTGGCCATCACAAAGCCCTCAATCCTATAGAACATTTGTGGGCAGAACTGAAAAAGTGTGTGTGAACAAGCAGGCCTACAAAACTGACTCAGTTACACCAGCTCTGCCAGAGGGAATGGGCCAAAATTCCCTTAACTTAATGTGGGAAGCTTGTGGAAGGCTACCCGAAGCGTTTGACCGAAGTTAAACAATTTAAAGGCAATGCTACCAAATACTAATTGAGTGTATGAAAACTTCAGACCCACTGGGAATGTGATAAAATAAATACATCTGAAATATATAATTCTTTCTACTATTATTCTGTGGGTGGGTGGGGTTATATCCTTCCTGTTTGGCCCTGTCCGGGGGTATCATCGGATGGGGCCACAGTGTCTCCTGACCCCTCCTGTCTCAGTCTCCAGTATTTATGCTGCAGTAGTTTGTGTCGGGGGGCTAGGGTCAGTTTGTTATATCTGGAGTACTTCTCCTGTCTTATCCGGTGTCCTGAGTGAATTTAAGCATGCTCTCTCTAATTCTCTCTTTCTTTCTCTCTCTCAGAGGACCTGAGCCCTAGGACCATGCCTCAGGACTACCTGGCATGATGACTCCTTGCTGTCCCCTGTCCACCTGGCCGTGCTGCTGCTCCAGTTTCAACTGTTCTGCCTGTGATTATTATTATTTGACCATGCTGGTCCTTTATGAACATTTGAACATCTTGGCCATGTTCTGTTATAATCTCCGCCCGGCACAGCCAGAAGAGGACTGGCCACACCTCATAGTCTGGTTCCTCTCTAGGTTTCTTCCTAGGTTTTGGCCTTTCTATGGAGTTTTTCCTAGCCACCGTGCTTCTACACCTGCATTGCTTGCTGTTTGGGGTTTTAGGCTGGGTTTCTGTACAGCACTTTGAGATATCAGCTGATGTACGAAGGGCTATATAAATACATTTGATTTGATTTGATTCTGACATTTCACATTCTTAAAATAAAGTGGTGATCCTAACTGACCTAAGACAGGGAATTTTTACTAGGATTAAATGTCAGGAATTGTGAAAAACAGATGAATTTTACTTGGCTAAGGTGTATGTAAACTTCTGACTTCAACTGTATATATCAAATGACAGGGTAAGGGTTGGGACAACATCAGTCAGATGTACTACTAAAGTTATACTACCCCAGAGATACAGCAGGATATAGAGTTCTATTCAAATGTTATTTCATTTAAAGTAGTGTTATGCATGTTCATGAACTTCATTTAAAATGCTGTTGTCGATGGAATACAGAGGGGTATGGCCACAGACCATTTTCAACCATACTGTTTTTGAAAAGCATTACTGTCATGAAAATTCCAGATTGTCTGCATAATCAAAAACATTCAGCTCAGACACCCATACATACCCTATACATACCCCATACATACCCCATACATACCCCATACACACCCTATACATACCCTATACATACCCCATACATACCCTATACATACCCTATACATACCCCATACATAGCCCATACATGCCACCAGTCACTTCACAGTCCCCAAATCCAAAACTAATTCCCGGGCAACGCACATTATTATACAGAGCCATGATCACATGAAACTCCCTTCCATCTCCATTACTCAAGCAAACATCAAAATGACCTTTAAGAAAAAGGGGACTGTGAGGACACACACACACACACACACACACACACACACACACACACACACACACACACACACACACACACACACACACACACACACACACACACACACACACACACACACACACACTCTAACACATATATATGGTTTGTACTATTATTTGTGTTGTTGTTGTTGTATTGTTTGTATAGTGTTGTTTTCTACATTTGTGTGACCATCCTTGCCTATCAGTGTTTTGTTATTTATCTTTGTTGCCCCATGAAGATTAGCTACTGCTTCTGCAAAAGCTAATGGGGATCCGAATAAACCAATAACCCATTCACACATGCTCTCCGCTGGCTGACAGTCTGTTATGTTTATTTCTAACATATTGCTTTAGGCACTGACACCCAGATAAAATGTATACAGACTTTAAAAATTAGTATTGTTATGATAAATGTTGTGGAATATATTTTTTTTTCTCCAAAAATGGCAAACAAATGAAGTGCCCAGTTAGTCTATCAATGTCAAAGTTAGAGCTAAGGTTTTACCCCTGTCCATAAACACTCCAACTGTAATCTGTACTCCAACTGTAATCTGTACTCCAACTGTAATCTGTACTCCAACTGTAATCTGTACTCCAACTGTAATCTGTACTCCAACTGTAATCTGTACTCCAACTGTAATCTGTACTCCAACTGTAATCTGTACTCCAACTGTAAAATAAGGCAAATACCTGCATATGCTTCTACAACTGTTGTATTTACAGAAACAAAGCTGCACTTGTCCAAACCTTGCATAAACCCTCAAAGGGAAAAACTTACTAGAAAGGCAGGAATTTAGGAAGAAACCTAGAGAGGAACCCACTGAAAAACGGCTTCTATCTCCAAGCCATCAGACTGTTAAATAGTCATCACTAGCCGGCCCCCACCCAGTACTCTGCCCTGGACTTAGTCACTGTTACTAGCCAGCTATCACCCGGTACTCTACCCTGCACCTTAGAGACTGCTGCCCTATGTATAGTACATACAGTATATATATATATTTATATTCCGGACTCTGACATTGCTCGTTATGATATTTTTTTATTTGGGGGATTTGTGTGTATTGTTAGGTATCCTGCACTGTTAGAGCTAGAAGCATAACCATTTTGCTGCACCTGAGATAACATCCACAAAATATGTGTACGCGACCAATAAATGCTGATTTGATTTTGACAAATGTGAAAATCAGCAGTGACGTGTTTCATTTTGAGCCTTTCTTGCTGTCTGTCATTTAAAATTCAACTGTTTTTGCTAGGGCTCGTTCAGCTGAGGAAAAACTAATGAAAAATCAACACGCACTGAGAAACAGCCAGAATGGGTTCATTTGAGTAATCCAAATCACAGAAGCCTCTGTATACAGTTTATTTCCCTAGGCAGTGACAGATTAATTAGCCCTAGAACTGTGGATTTGAGTACCAAGTGAAACTTTGTGGTAAGAATATGACACGCATTTTATGCCACACAGTTGTTTGATAGGTTTATAGCTTGGGACCTCCCTCATTGGAATTGTAGAAAGGTTTCATTACGTGACATTAAATCCATAAAGAGATATGGGCATGGACAACTTACAGGAATATCATAAGAAGAAGTTCATTAAAAGTTTGTTCCGCACAGATACACTACCGTTCAAAAATTTGGGGTCACTTGGAAATGTCCTATTTTTTAAAAGAAATGCACATATTTTTGCTCATTAAAATAACATCAAATTGATCAGAAACACAATGTAGACATTGTTAATGTTGTAAATGACTATTCTAGCTGGAAACGGCTGATTTTTAATGGAATATCTACATAGGCGTACAGAGGCCCATTATCAGCAACCATCACTCCTGTGTTCCATGACACATTGTGTTAGCTAATCCAAGTTTATAATTTTAAAACGCTAATTGATCATAGGAAAACTCTTTTGCAATTATGTTAGCACAGCTGAAAACTGTTGTTCTGATTAAAGAAGCAATACAACTGGCCTTCTTTAGACTAGTTGAGTATCTGTAGAATCATCATTTGTGGGTTCGATGACAGGCTGAAAATGTCCAGAAACAAAGTACTTTCTTCTGAAACTCATCAGTCTATTCTTGTTCTGAGAAATGAAGGCTATTACATGTGAGAAATTGGCAGCTTCATTAAATAGTACTCGCAAAACACTAGTCTCAACATCAACAGTGAAGAGGCAACTACGGGATGCTGGCATTCTAGGCTGGCATTCGAGTTACAAAGAAAAAGCCATATCTCAGCTTGGCCAATAAAAATAAAAGATTAAGATGGGCAAAAGAACACAGACACCGAACAGAGGAACTCTTCCTAGAAAGGCTAGCATCCCGGAGTCACCTCTTCACTGTTGATGTTGAGACTGGTGTTTTGCGGGTACTATTTAATGAAGCTGCCAGTTGAGGACTTGTGAGGCGTCTGTTTCTCAAACTAGACACTCTAATGTACTTGTTCTCTTGCTCAGTTGTGCACCGGGGCCTCCAGCTCCTCTTTCTATTCTGGTTAGAGCCAGATTGTGCTGTTCTGTGAAGGGAGTAGGACACAGCATTGTATGAGATCTTCAGTTTCTTGGCAATTTCTCACATGGAATAGCCTTCATTTCACAGAACAAGAATAGACTGACGAGTTTCAGAGGAAAGGTCTTTGTTTCTAACCATTTTGAGCCTGTAATTGAACCCACAAATGCTGATGCTCCAGATAATCAGCTAGTCTAAAGAAGGCCAGTTTTATTTGTCTGCGTTGTCCTGTGGATTTCTGAACATAACGCGCCAAACAAACGGAGGTATATTGGATATAAAAATAATCTTTATGGAATGAAATGAACATTTATTGTGTAACTGGGAGTCTTATGAGTGAAAATATCTGAAGATCATCAAAGGTAAACTATTAATTTGATTGCTTTTCTGATTTTCGTGACCAAGCTACTTGATGCTAGGTGTTCATAATGTTTTGTCGAGCGATCGATAAACTTACACAAATGCTTGGATTGCTTTCGCTGTAAAGTAGATTTTCAAAATCTGACACGACAGGTGAATTAACAAAAGGCTAAGCTGTGTTTTGTTATATTTTGCACTCCTGATTTAATGAATATAAATATTTTTAGTAATATTATTTGAATGTGCAATTTAGCGGTTGTTGATGACAATTATCCCGCTAAAGGGATGGGTAGCGTCAAGAAGCTAATGATCGATTAGCCTTTTAAAATTATAAACGTGGCCTTCAACTGCTTTTAAATGCTAGTAAAACTAAGTGCATGCTACTCTGGATGGTTCTAACCTAGAATATGTGGACAACTACAAATACCCAGGTGTCTGGTTAGACTGTAAACTCTCCTTCCAGACTCACATTAAGCATCTCCAATCCAAAATTAAATCTAGAATCGGCTTCCTATTTCACAACAAAGCCTCCTTCACTCATGCCGCCAAACATACCCTCGTAAAACTGACTATCCTATCGATCCTTGACTTCTGCGATGTCATTTACAAAATAGCCCCCAACACTCTACTCAGCAAATTGGATGTAGTCTATCACAGTGCCATCTGTTTTATCACCAAAGCCCCATACACTACCCACCACTGCAACATGTATGCTCTCGTTGGCTGGCCCTCACTACATATCCGTCGCCAAACCCACTGGCTCCAGGTCATATATAAGTCTTTGCTAGGTAAAGCCCCACCTTATCTCAGCTCACTGGTCACCATAGCAACACCCACCCGTAGCATGCGCTCCAGCAGGTATATTGCACTGGTTATGCCCAAAGCCAACACTTCATTTGGCCGTCTTTCCTTCCAGTTCTCTGCTGCCAATGATCGGAACGAATTGCAAAAATCTCTGAAGCTGGAGTCTTATATCTCCCTCTCTAACTTTAAGCATCAGCTGTCAGAGCAGCTTACCGATCACTGTACCTGTACACAGACAATCTGTAAATAGCATACCCGACTACCTCATCCCCATATTATTATTTACCCTCTTGATCTTTTGCACCCCAGTATCTCTACTTGCACATTCATCATCTGCATCTATCACTCCAGTATTAATGCTAAATTGTAATTATTTTCACCGCTAGGGCCTATTTATTGCCTACCTCCCTAATCTTCTACATTTGCACACACAATACAGATTTTTCTGTTTTTCTTTTCTTTTTAGTTATTGACTGTACATTTGTTCATGTGTAACTCTGTGTTGTTGTTTTTGTCGCACTGCTTTGCTTTATCTTGGCCAGGTCGCAGTTGTAAATGAGAACTTGTTCTCAATTGACCTACCTGGTTAAATTAAATTAAGGTGAAATATATATATATTTTTTAAATAAAAGCAATTTGCTAACACAACGTGCCATTGGAACACAGGAGTCACGGTTGCTGATAATGAGCCTCTGTACGTCTATGTAGATGGACGCCTATGTAGATATAGGGTCTCCATCCATCTGTTTCCAGCTACAATAGTCATTTGCAACAAGAACAATGTGTGCACTGTATTTCTGATCAATTTTATGTTATTTTAATAGACAAAAAATAGCTTTTCTTTAAAAAACAAGAAAAGTGACCCCAAACTTTTGAATGGTAGTGTCAAGCCTTAGTTATCTTTGTTTTCTTTATTATTTTGGTTAGGTCAGGGTGTGACAAGGGGTGGTTTGTTGTGTTTTTGTCCTATCTAGGGTTTTTGTATGTTTATGGGGTTGTCACTAGTCTAGGTGTTTTGTATGTCCATGGTCACCTAGATTGGTTCTCAATTAGAGGCAGCTGTTTATCGTTGTCTCTGATTGGGAACCATATTTAGGCAGGCATATTCCTTGGGTAATTTGTGGGTGAGTGTCTATGTATTAGCTGCATGTGTCTGCACTTATTTGATATAGCTTCACGTTCGTTTTGTAAGTTTGTTGAAGTGTTCTACGTTTCATTAAAATAGATATATTCACATTACGCTGCGCCTTGGTCTCATCCATACAAAGAACGTGACAGGTAGTGTAAGTGCTTTGTAACATAAAACATGTATTTGTGTCAGGAGTGCAACTTTCACTGCATCAGATGACCTGGCCTCCACAACCTCAGCCAAATTGCGATGGTTTGGGAAGAGTCGGATCGCAGAGTGAAGGAAAAGCAGCCAACAAGTGCTCAGCATGTGTGGGAAGTCCTTCAAGACTGTTGGAAAAGCATTCCAGGTGAAGCTGGTTGAGAGAATGCCAAGAGTGTGCAAAGCTGTCATCAAGGCAAACGGTGGCTATTTGAAGAAACTCAAATATAAAATATGTTTTTATTTAACACTTTTTTGGTTACTACATGATTCCATATGTGCTATGTCATTGTTTTGATGTCTTCACTATTATTCTACAATGTAGAAAACAGTAAAAATAAAGAAAAACCCTTGAATGAGTAGGTGTTCTAAAACTCTGGACCGGTAGTGTAGGTAAAAGTGACTAGGCAATCAGGATAGATAATAAACAGAGTAGCAGCAGCATATGTGAAGAGTGTCAAAGTGTGTGTGTGGCGTCAATATATACATGTCAATATGCATGTTTGTGTGTGTTTTGTGTGTTTGAGAGTATGTAGTATGTGTGTTGGAGTGTCATTGTAAGTATGTGTGTGTGTGTGGGGGGGGGGGGGGGGTAGAGTCCAGTGAGTCAGTGTAAAACATTTTTTTTTTAAAGGATCAATGTAAATAGTCCGGGTAGCCATTTGATTAACTGTTCAGCAGTTGGCTTGAGGGTAGAAGCTGTTCAGGAGACTTTTGGTCCCAGACTATGCTCTCCGGTACCACTTTCTGTGCAGTTGGAGGGCAGGGAGCTTGACCCCAGTGATTCACTCCAGTGGCTAGCCGTGTTTGTAACCTCCATTATTCAGTTCACTTCAGCTGTACTATTGATTAAGAGGGTGGGAAGCTGAGTACAGCTGCATGCCTTTAATTGTTTTCATTGCCTGTGTGTTTCTCGCCGTACCCTGACACTTCTTTCATATTGATCGCCATCTCTGTCTCAAATGGATGTCGGACAGTGAAGCTGACCTTTCCGTGCCAGCTCCTAGTAGCTCAGCAGACAGTGTATTTAGTTCTAGCCTTTCCAGGGCCACTTAAGGTTAAAGGGGACATGGCTGTTGTGTGTGTTTCAAGGAACGTGTAATGAGGAAATATAGCAGAATATATGATAGTCTGCTACTGTACTTTTCAGGGCCCCATTGTATAACCAGTTCAGTACAGTAATGGATGTTATAGGGTACATTGTTGTAGGGGCAATCTGGGACTCCAACAACAACAAAGCGGCCACCCCACCACTTGTTTTAGTAGAGCAATGGTTGCTTATAAAACATTTTTGGGGTTTGGATTTTTTAACAGTGCACAATTTAAACAATCTGCCTCTGAACATATGTAGTTGTATATTTAGTTGTGTGTACATCGTGTAACATGTTATTCTTGGGAACAAGGACTGATATGTGGTTTAGCAAATAAACACAACATTTCTGCACTCTCATCCAGCACTTTGATTCACTCATCAGTCCCTCTGGCTAGGATTGATAAAGCCTGTATTTCGACTATTTTAATAGCATTAATAGCTCTGTTTCTTGGGGGAAAGTGACATAGAAATTCTCAGACTTGTTCTTGTGAAGTATAGTATTATTGTTTGAGTTCATAGTCTTCTATTGATTTCCAGGTTCTCATCTAATGAACAATTATTGCGCTGCCGCATGCTTTTGTAGAAATCTCAAAACGCTTGTTAGAGTGTTTCTCTCAGGAAATGGGTTCTTACATTTTTCACATTTCAATTTCGCTGTTTCTGTGTACATGGTAACCTAACTTTTAAATAAGAATTGAGACCAGGGTGTGTTTTCTTGATCGATTAAATCTTCTGGATACCTTTGTATAAGCAGTATTCATCACCTCAATAACAATTCCAACCATATATATATATATATATATATATTATCTGTACATTTTAAAATATGGTTAACACTTCATTTGAAGAACTTTAAAACACATTCATAATCCATTCACAATGCATTCATAAGCAGTACATAATCATTTCATAAACGCTTCTTTCACTGACTACAAAACAAGTGTTTTCGTTCAAGGGGAACCTAGCTGCAGCTATGAGTTGATCAATAAAACATACTTACCAACAACTTATTCTGCAGAGTGCTAAACGTTTGCAACACTTGTAAGTTGACGAGCGCAAGAGCACCAAGTCCTTGGAGCAGCCCACAGTGGCATTATAATGCAGGTCCTTGAGGACTGTGTGGGGCTAGTCCATCATGATAGGAATAGTGTGCTCTGCCTACAGGGCTGAAGTGGGACCAAGGGAAATTGCATTGGCGCTTTTTACAGCCTGCTACGATAGTTCAATTTGCCCCATCACCTGCTGTGGGGGAATGAATTCCGTTGGGATAACAAGTTCTGAAAAGAGCCATTTAGGTTGGAGTTTATTTTATTTGGCTCTCCCAAAGAAACCACGCACCTTGAAGAGACCTTGATAAAGCTCTCTCTCTCTCTCTCTTTTTTCTCTCTCTCTCTCTCTCTCTCTCTCTCGCTCAGAACTGATAAGGAATCCAAATACCAACTGATCTTCTCTTCTTTTAGGCAAAAGATGAAACAGACTGTAGGGTTGGGCAAAAGCTCAATGCCGGGGTTTGTTTGAGGTGTGGTTTGCATATTGAATTTCCATTTTTGCATTCTTGGTGTACACTTTGAATCACAGATGCCAGATCTCAAAAGTGATATTTTTTTTAGCTTGTTGTCTAAGAAAGGGGATGGGCAGTGTGTGCAAAGACATGGAGGAGGAGTAACCAAATGATTCATAGTGAGAGCTTGTCAGTGAATAATGCATCTTGTCCTACTGCACACCCGAGAGGAAATATATATTAACAGTACACAACATGAATGTCCATCTTAAAGCCACAATCTGTAATTCCAACAGCCTGACCCTACACCACCTTGTTTGGCAAGATGAGGAATGGGGATGGGAAAATGTAACTATGTGTAACGTGTCTGCTGGGAATTGGAAAGCAAGTACAAGGAGTGCAAATTTGATAATAAATAGAACATAGTACAAAACAAGAAACACGATAAGTGTACAGACATGAAACAGAAACAGAGTCAATAACTCCTTAGGAATGAACCAAGGAGAGTGACATATATAGGGGAGGTAATCAGGAAGGTGATGGAGTCCAGGTGAGTGTCATGAGGCGCAGGTGCGTGTAATGATTGTGTCAGGTGTGCGTAATTATGAAACAACTGGCGGTGTCGAGCGCCGGAGAGCGGGAGCGTGAGTATACATGACACTATGAGATTGGGGAAAAATGGTCTACAGAAGTATAGAGCTGGCCAGGGGTCTATTTCTGTGTGAGCACTCTTCTGAAAACACGTACTGCTGGTTCCAGCCTCGAACCCACCACCTTCATCTTTCAACTCACATACTTGATGAGTCAAGACTAAAGCTGATGGTGTGAGCTTGTATGCTGTTAAACAATAAAACCCACCATAGAAATAAAGAAAAATGACCAGCAACATTTCCAAATAAATGGGGGAACCAAACGTAAATATCCATGTCAAATTATGTGGACATTTCTTTAGAAAATCTATTTAATATGTAAAAGCACAAGGTCAGGAACTCAGGATGATAAGCAACCTTGCAGTAGACTTATTTATCTCTATCTGTAATGATAATGTCTTTGATTTCAGTTCGTTCTCCATTTGGCTGTAAGGGCTCTAAGGGCCTACTTGGTTGTTAGTTGCCAAAACAGAGAGGGTGATAACATCGATGGACTGGAACTTAATCGGGTGAACTGCACATGGAATGGCAGGGGATGTGAAGATGACTGTATGAATCAGAAGTATTAGAATACCAGTGTCATATAATGCTACATGTATAAAGCTACATCTTATATAATGCTACCTGTTGTCACGTTCTGACCTTTATTTCCTTTGTTTTGTCTTTATTTAGTATGGTCAGGGCGTGAGTTGGGATGGGCAGTCTATGTGTGTTTTTCTATGTTGGGGTTTTGAGTTCAGCCTAGTATGGTTCTCAATCAGAGGCAGGTGTCGTTAGTTGTCTCTGATTGAGAATCATACTTAGGTAGCCTGGGTTTCACTTTTGAGTTGTGGGTGTTTGTTTCCGCGTGAGTGTTTGGGCCACACGGTACTGTTTCGGTTTTGTATAGTTCATCGCTTAATGTTTTGTATTTCAGTGTTCAGTTCGTTTTGAATAAATCATCATGAACACTTCCCACGCTGCGCTTTGGTCCTCCGATCCTTCTCGCTACTCCTCCTCAGAGGAGGAAGAATGCCGTTACACAGGTATAATGCTACATTTAATATAATGCTACATGTATAATGTACAGTAACAGTCAAAAGATTGGACACACCTACCCATTCATGAGTTTTTCTTTATATTTTACTATTTTCTAGATTGTAGAATAATAGTGAATACATCAAAACTATGAAATAATGCATGAAATCATGTAGTAACCAAAATTAATTAAAATATATTTTAGATTTTAGATTCTTCAAAGTAGCCACACTTTGCATTGATGACAGCTTTGCACACTATTGGCATTCTCTCAACCAGCTTCACCTGGAATGCTTCTCCAACAGTCTTGAAGGAATCCCAAACCATCTTGATTGGGTTAACGTCAGGTGATTGTGGAGGCCAGGTCATCTCATGCAGCACTCCATCACTCTCCTTCTTGGTCAAATAGCCCCTACACAGCCTGGAGGTGTGTTGGAACATTTTCCTGTTGAAAAACAAATGATAGTCCCACGAAGATGGGATGGCGTATCACTGCATAATGCTGTGGTAGCCATGCTGGTTAAGTGTGCCTTGAATTCTAAATAAATCACAGACAGTGTCACCATTAAAGCACCCCCACACCATCATACCTCCTTCCCCACACATGTGGAGATCATCCGTTCACCTACTTTGAGTCTCACAAACACATAGCGGTTGGAACCAAAAATCTCAAAGTTAGACTCATCAGACCAAAGGACAGATTTCCACCGGTCTAATGTCCATTGCTCATGTTTCTTGACCCAAGCAAGACTCTTCTTCTTATTGGTGTCCTTTAGTAGTTGTTTCTTTGCAGCAATACGACCATGAAGGCGTGATTCACGCAGTCTCCTCTGAACAGTTGATGTTGAGATGTGTCTGTTAAACTCTGTGAAGCATTTATTTGGGCTGCATTCTGAGGCTGGTAACTCTAATGAACTTGTGCAGCAGAGGTAACTCTGGTTCTTCCTTTCCTGTGGTGGTCCTCATTTGAGACAGTTTCATCAACGCGCTGGATGGCTTTGAAGACTGCACCTGAAGCAACTTTGAAAGTTCTTGAAGTTTTCCGGATTGACTGACCTTCATGTCTTAAAGTAATGATGGACTGTCGTTTCTCTTTGCTTATTTGAGATGCTCTTGCCATAATATGGACTTGGTCTTTTACCAAATAGGGCTACCTTCTGTATACCACCCCTACCTTGTCACAACACAACTGATTGGCTCAAACGCATTAAGAAGGAAAGAAATTCACTTTTAACAAGGCACACCTGTTAATTAAAATGCATTCCATTCCTCACGAAGCTGGTTGAGAGAATGCCAAGAGTGTGCAAAGCTGTCATCAAGGCAAAGGGTGGCTACTTTGAACCATCTCAAATATAAAATATATTGAACACTTTTTTGCTTACTAACTGATTCAATATGTGTTATTTCATAGTTTTGATGTCTTCACTATTATTCTACAATGTAGAAAATTGTAAAATAAAGAAAATCCCTGGAATGAGTAGGTGTGTCCAAACTTTTGTCTGGTACTGTACATCTGAAACTCATATCAGACGCGTCTTCAGGTTGATGATCATTAGCCACATTAGCGCACCCATCATAATGTTTCAGGTGTCGAGTTGTTCTACTGATGTGGGTCACAGTAAGAAACTACATTAGCTCTACATTATGTTACCTCCACAGTGAGTTCTTCAAAGCTTGTAATTACATACCTCAAAGGTCTAACTGCTTTGTCTTTCTGTGGTAACTAAAGGTGACATGCAAATTACATTTCTCAATTCTTGCACTCGGTCTCAATTATGTTGAACGCTCTCAAGTCCCACGGCATGGTTTATATAAGATATATCCTACTACTGTATGTAAACCCTGCACAAAACACCCATCAATATGGCTATAACATGGTTATACTGTAAGAAATTAATGGGAATCTCAACATTGTTATTGAAATGTTGATGTTGTATGCATTATTCCCCATTTGATAGTTAACAAATAACTTAATATGAGCTGACAACATTTTTTATAATAATAATGTCAGCCAAAAAGATCAGATCTTTTAACTTTAGTGCGATTTACAATTAGTGCATTCATCTTAATTAAGATAGCTGGATGCGACAACCACATATTACAGCCGTAGAAAGTACAGTGCCTTGCGAAAGTATCCGGCCCCCTTGAACTTTGCGACCTTTTGCATCATTTCAGGCTTCAAACATAAAGATATAAAACTGTATTTTTTTGTGAAGAATCAACAACAAGTGGGACACAGTCATGAAGTGGAACGACATTTATTGGATATTTCAAACTTTTTTAACAAATCAAAAACTGAAAAATTGGGCGTGCAAAATTATTCAGCCCCTTTACTTTCAGTGCAGCAAACTCTCTCCAGAAGTTCAGTGAGGATCTCTGAATGATCCAATGTTGACCTAAATGACTAATGATGATAAATACAATCCACCTGTGTGTAATCAAGTCTCCGTATAAATGCACCTGCACTGTGATAGTCTCAGAGGTCCGTTAAAAGCGCAGAGAGCATCATGAAGAACAAGGAACACACCAGGCAGGTCCGAGATACTGTTGTGAAGAAGTTTAAAGCCGGATTTGGATACAAAATATTTCCCAAGCTTTAAACACCCCAAGGAGCACTGTGCAAGCAATAATATTGAAATGGAAGGAGTATCAGACCACTGCAAATGTACCAAGACCTGGCCGTCCCTCTAAACTTTCAGCTCATACAAGGAGAAGACTGATCAGAGATGCAGCCAAGAGGCCCATGATCACTCTGGATGAACTGCAGAGATCTACAGCTGAGGTGGGAGACTCTGTCCATAGGACAACAATCAGTCGTATATTGCACAAATCTGGCCTTTATGGAAGAGTGGCAAGAAGAAAGCCATTTCTTAAAGATATCCATAAAAAGTGTCGGTTAAAGTTTGCCACAAGCCACCTGGGAGACACACTAAACATGTGGATGAAGGTGCTCTGGTCAGATGAAACCAAAATGGAACTTTTTGGCAACAATGCAAAACGTTACGTTTGGCGTAAAAACAACACAGCTCATCACCCTGAACACAACATCCCCACTGTTAAACATGGTGGTGGCAGCATCATGGTTTGGGCCTGCTTTTCTTCAGCAGGGACAGGGAAGATGGTTAAAATTGATGGGAAGATGGATGGAGCCAAATACAGGACCATTCTGGAAGAAAACCTGATAGAGTCTGCAAAAGACCTGAGACTGGGACGGAGATTTGTCTTCCAACAAGACAATGATCCAAAACATAAAGCAAAATCTACGATGGAATGGTTCAAAAATAAACATATCCAGGTGTTAGAATGGCCAAGTCAAAGTCCAGACCTGAATCCAATCGAGAATCTGTGGAAAGAACTGAAAACTGCTGTTCACAAATGCTCTCCATCCAACCTCACTGAGCTCGAGCTGTTTTGCAAGGAGGAATGGGAAAAAATGTCAGTCTCTCGATGTGCAAAACTGATAGAGACATACCCCAAGCGACTTACAGCTGTAATCGCAGCAAATGGTGGCGCTACAAAGTATTAACTTAATGGGGGCTGAATAATTTTTCAGTTTTTGAATTGTTAAAAAAGTTTGAAATATCCAATAAATGTCGTTCCACTTCATGATTGTGTCCCAAGGGTGTTGATTCTTCACAAAAAATACAGTTTTATATCTTTATGTTTGAAGCCTGAAATGTGGCAAAAGGTCGCAAAGTTCAAGGTGGCCGAATACTTTCGCAAGGCACTGTACATTTTCCCTCAATAAAGTAGTTATCAGCAACGAAGATACCATTTAAGGAATCATTTAAGATACTCTTTGAAGAGGTAGGTTTTCAGATGTTTTCGGAAGATGGGCAGGGACTCTGCTGTCCTAGCTTCAGGGGGAAGCTGGTTCCACCATTGGGGTGCCAGGACAGAGAAGAGCTTTGACTGGGTTGAGCGGGAGGTGGCAGAATGGAGTGCTGGTGTTGGGGTGTAGGGTTTGAGCATAGCCTGAAGGTAGGTAGGGGCAGTTCCCCTTGCTATTTTGACTGCAATCACCATGGTCTTGTAATGGATGTGAGCTTCGACTGGAAGACAAGCAGGGAGCCTAGCATGTGGTCCAGACGGGAGATGACAAGTGCCTAGATTAGGGCCTGCGCCGCTTCCTGTGTGAGGAAGAGTCGCACTCTACGGATGTTGTAGAGCGTGACCCTGAAGGAGCGTGTCACTGCTTTGATGTTTGCAGAGAATTACAGCGTGTTGTCCGAGGTCACGGCAATAGTCTTTGCACTCTGGGAGGGGGACACCGTAGACTTGTCAACTGTGATGAAGAGATCTTAGAGCGGGCAGGCTTCCCCGGGAGGAAAAGCAGCTCTGTCTTGTCGAGGTTGAGCTTGAGGTGGTGGGCCGACATCTAAGCTTAGATGTCTGCCATGCATGCAGAATTGTGGGTCACCACCTGCGTGTCCGAAGAGGTGGGGAAGGAGAAAAGTAGCAAAAGTCCTAAAAGGAAAAAAGGGGGAGATGGTCTTGATTCAATCGTCAGGATTCAAAGGGCAGTCACTCAGTGACATCAGTATGATACCTGGGTGATATGAAAACCCCTTGTCCAAATCAAGCCAAATGTTTTACTGAGCTGTGAGCATCTATTATTCATGGTCTCATAATCAGCTTCACCAAATGTGCCTGATGACCTGCATATCGATGAGGAAGGATGCATTTAAGGAGCCCACTCATCAATTCCTCTATAAGTCTTCCCTTGCTTACAAATTTCCAATCTATTCCAAATGGACACTTGGCGTCTGTTCATGTTTTATTCATTTAAAGTATTTATTCTACCTTTACCAGGCGAGTTGATCGAGAGCCTTCTCATTTAGAGCAACCAAGGGACGGTTGAGGCTGGTCAGGGGAGATTTGATGGGTTGCCTGAGACAGTTTGAGGCAGGGTATGATTAGTTGAACATGATAGCTTGACGGGGCAGGTGGGGAATGGCCCAGATCAACGAGGTTAACACCACTACTGTTATGTTGCTGTGGAAGGTGCCATGGGAGCTTATTAAATGACCATAAAGAGTCAGAACCTCTGATTAGTCTCATCAGAAGGATGGCACCCTGTGCTCCTATCATTACCCAGGGGCATGAGGATTATCTAGAGATGTTCACACTACGGATGTTCAGGAAAGATGTTCACACTACTGACAGCACAAGTCCTCTAACACCAACCGGATTCTACCCAGAAAGTTTTTAGTCGAACACCTACCATGTCTGACCCTCCTCAGCTTCAAGAGCTAGCCAACGTTAATGCCACAGATCGGAAAAAAACATCCACTGTATTTGGCTTTAGCTTATTTCTCCAACAACACAATGATACATGGCAGGTACCTCTATAGGCACGGTGTGTCAATGCAGTAGTATAAAACCCAGTGAGGCAAACACAATAACCAACATTTCTAGAACATAGTGGTTGAGGTTAGTCTCATGTTCATATGTCTAAGCCTCAATGGGTCTCGCTGTCATTTGATCTTTACAAAAACAGACTACATTTGTTCTCGCTGACAACTAGGACAAGTTAACGGCGTTCATGTTGAGGGCACAAGTCTTTTTCATCTAACGCTATGAGAAGTAATGCACCCTCCTTCTGTTAAAATGTTAAACCTATATCTTACCTTGATGTCTTGTTTACCTTTGTCTTCATTGTATCGTCTTTCTAGCTATTTCATTATCAGAGTTATTACTGTCTTTTACCAGATACTGTATGAATTTATTTAATATTCATTAACCTCCATGTAGAAGAGATCTTATGGTGTGTCCTACTACATCATAATATGTGATGTGTGATTTCCTGGAGCAGCCAGATTCATAACGCCTCGTCTTGTTCATGGAAATGTACTCCTGCAACCTCTCTGAAAGGCTAAAATAAGTAGGCAGTGAAAATAGACCCGGACCGTTCCCTCGGTGCCCATCTCAGCCAAGGCCTCTAAATTATACACAACCGAAGTGAACATTTAATTTAAGTATTTTATCTTTTTTTGCTGAATGGGGAGTGAGAATCTGGCAATGTTCCAGTCTGTGCATAACCTTATTCACAACGTACTGTAAAAAATTACATTTACATCCAGTCATTCTCATAGGATAATAAAAGACTAAACCACAGCAGGTTGTGTCATTATATGAAAACAATGACCAATCAGAATGAATTATTCCATAAAGCCATGTACACAAAAACATAGATTTGTATTTCAAGAACTTCTGTGATGTTATCAGTTACACAAATAAAGCATGTGGAAAAACATTGGAGGCATGCCCAGTCATATTAGGTATGGGAATAAGAGGCTTACAAAATATATCACACCAGCCCTGGGTTCAAATATTATTTGAAATAATTTCAAATACTTTATCTGGGCAGTGAACCAATAGAATTGCACATTTGTAATCTCTGTCCATCTGGCATTCCAGGCAATCTAAAGCAAATGCAAAAAGTAAGGTCTGTGTCACACCACCCTAGCTGTGCTATGTGCCCATCTGTCTCCATGCCACATGGGGAACCATACATTCCCGATTGATAATCCTGCGCCTGTAGGTACCACCCTGTCATCTGGCCTGTCTGTCTCACACAGGCTAGAGAGAGAGAGAGAGATCCAACAGTGTCAGTGGGGTTTCAGGTGGCTTGATCAGCTTTTCTCAGAAAGCAGAAGGCCATGTATTAAAAAAATAGAAAAGTGGATGAGAGTACAGAGAAGAAATGGCTAGCAAAGAAATAATAGGCATCCATTGGCAGTTGGAGGAATGGCCAAAGCAATGGATTAAATGAGTGTTTTTGTCCTTCTTTTAGGGACATTTAGGTAAGTAGTTAGGTAGGCAGTTAGGCAGGTAGGTAGGTAGAATGTTTCCGACCCCCAAACAGTACAGCCGCAGAGATTTCTGGAGTGACACTGTTTCAATTAACTGCCAAACAGTTTGCTGCAACAAAGCTGCCTATTGCTGAGGACATCTCACAGTACCACATGGACAATTAATGGTTTAAATGACATAGCATTCAGGGACAGACAACACTTTTCTGCCATTCAATGTCACTTCATTCAATCAAACTCTCGCTGAGACCTTAAAACATTTTACTGCAGTGGGCTAAATCATGGTCACACAGAGTGTTTCTTGGTAGTCTTAAACAAATCTACTTTGAAACAATGTCATTTTTTTCAAATGTAAGAATTTTTCAACCTTGAGATTAAAAGTATTTTGTGTAGATCATTGACAAAAAAAATCACTGTGTGCAATAATTGTGTTTAACATGATTTTTGAATGACTACCTCATCTCTGTACCCCACACATACAATTATCTGTAAGGCCCCTTAGTCGAGCAGTGAATTTTAAACACAGATTCAACCACAAAGACCAAGGTTTTCCAATGTCTCGCAAAGAAGGTCATTGGTATTCAAAAAAAGCAGACACTCAATATTTCTTTGAGCATGCTGAAGTTATTAACTACACTTTCAATGGTGTAAATACACCCAGCCACTACAAACATACAGGTGTCATTCACCATGAGGCCAAAGGTGCAGAGGAATGCTCCTGCCATGTAGCCTTCCTCTGCACAATCGTTTGTTGAACCGGACCAAGGCGCAGCGAATGTTGAGTTCCACATAATTTATTAATAGTGAAAATTAGCATAAACTAACAACAAACCGTGACTACAGTGGTGCTACATACACTAACTCAAAATACAAAATTCAATATCCCACAAAATACAGGTGGAAAAAGGCTAGCTAACTATGATCCCCAATTAGAAACAACGATTACCAGCTACCTCTAATCGGGAACTATATGAGAACACCACATAGAAATGATAAACTAGAACACCACATAGAAATAATCAACTAGAACACCCCAGTCACACCCTAACCTACCACACCATAGAGAAACAATGGCTCTCTATGGTCAGGGCTTGACAGAGTTACGGAGATTAAAATGGCTGTGATAGTAGAAAACTGAGGATGGATCAACAACATTATTCCACAATACTAACCTAATACTAGTTCTTTTGGACACATATTTAACCCCTTATTTTAGTAGGCACAAAACTACCTCCAGACATCCATTGACTGTATTTGTATGGGTTTATTTCAGACGAGTCCCGTGACACTTGTTAAGAACAAAACTGAGAACACCATCGTGTTCGTGAGAGTCTCACCTTTCCACAGGGTTATTAGTTTGTAGCCCAAACGTTTTGGACGCTACAGATGTTTTCGTTAGAAGACCGATTTTCGGGATGTCTCACAGACCGACAAAAATCATGGTAGCTCGAACACCTTCCACAATCGAACACCTGCCACTATAGACGCAGGAAGATGTTTGAGGTGGCGGATGCTGTGATATATCGGTTTACTATAAAAGACTAGTAAAGGCCCAGTGCACTAATTTTGTGAGATATTTTGTATTTTAATTGTATTAACACAATAATCATTTTGACTGCTCTTGATAAAAACCATTTTATTACTCTGCCATTTTTTAAGTCATGCCCATCTGTCCTTGACTTTTCCTAAATAAGTCTATATAACATTCTAACTATTGTTAGAATCTTAATATCACAAACAGAACCAGTTTTAGGAAGGCATGTCATTTTTAGTATTTTTTTATTTTCCCCCATTGCCCCTCCTTCTTAAATCAAATCAAATCAAATTTTATTTGTCACATGCACATGATTAGCATGTTCACTAATGCGAGTGTAGCGAAATGCTTGTGCTTCTAGTTCCGACAATGCAGTAATAACCAACAAGTAATCTAGCTAACAATTCCAAAACGACTACCTTACAAGTGTAAGGGGATAAAGAATATGTACATAAAGATGTATGAATGAGTGATGGTACAGAGCGGCATAGGCAAGATACAGTAGATGGTATTGAGTACAGTATATACATATGAGATGAGTATGTAAACAAAGTGGCATAGTTAAAGTGGCTAGTGATACATGTATTACATAAAGATGCAGTAGATGATATTGAGTACAGTATATACGTATACATATGATATGAATAATGTAGGGTATGTAAACATTATATTAGGTAGCATTGTTTAAAGTGGCTAGTGATATATTTTACATACTTTCCCATCAATTCCCATTATTAAAGTGGCTGGAGTTAGTGTGTTGGCAGCAGCCACTCAATGTTAGTGGTGGCTGTTTAACAGTCTGATGGTCTTGAGATAGAAGCTGTTTTTCAGTCTCTCGGTCCCAGCTTTGATGCACCTGTACTGACCTCGCCTTCTGGATGATAGCGGGGTGAACAGGCAGTGGCTCGGGTGGTTGTTGTCCTTGATGATCTTTATGGCCTTCCTGTGACATCGGGTGGTGTAGATGTCCTGGAGGGCAGGTAGTTTGCCCCCGGTGATGCGTTGTGCAGACCTCACTACCCTCTGGAGAGCCTTATGGTTGTGGGCAGAGCAGTTGCCGTACCAGGCGGTGATACAGCCCGACAGGATGCTCCCGATTGTGCATCTGTAGAAGTTTGTGAGTGCTTTTGGTGACAAACCAAATTTCTTCAGCCTCCTGAGGTTGAAGAGGCGCTGCTGCGCCTTCTTCACGATGCTGTCTGTGTGGGTGGACCAATTCAGTTTGTCTGTGATGTGTACGCCGAGGAACTTAAAACTTACTACCCTCTCCACTACTGTTCCATCGATGTGGATAGGGGGGTGTTCCCTCTGCTGTTTCCTGAAGTCCACAATCATCTCCTTAGTTTTGTTGACGTTGAGTGTGAGGTTATTTTCCTGACACCACACTCCGAGGGCCCTCACCTCCTCCCTGTAGGCCGTCTCATCGTTGTTGGTAATCAAGCCTACCACTGTTGTGTCGTCCGCAAACTTGATTATTGAGTTGGAGGCGTGCGTGGCCACACAGTCGTGGGTGAACAGGGAGTACAGGAGAGGGCTCAGAACGCACCCTTGTGGGGCCCCAGTGTTGAGGATCAGCGGGGTGGAGATGTTGTTGCCTACCCTCACCACCTGGGGGCGGCCCGTCAGGAAGTCCAGTACCCAGTTGCACAGGGCGGGGTCGAGACCCAGGGTCTCGAGCTTGATGACGAGCTTGGAGGGCACTATGGTGTTAAATGCCGAGCTATAGTCGATGAACAGCATTCTCACATAGGTATTCCTCTTGTCCAGATGGGTTAGGGCAGTGTGCAGTGTGGTTGAGATTGCATCGTCTGTGGACCTATTTGGGCGGTAAGCAAATTGGAGTGGGTCTATGGTGTCAGGTAGGGTGGAGGTGATATGGTCCTTGACTAGTCTCTCAAAGCACTTTATGATGACGGGGCGGTAGTCATTTAGCTCAGTTACCTTAGCTTTCTTGGGAACAGGAACAATGGTGGCCCTCTTGAAGCATGTGGGAACAACAGACTGGGATAGGGATTGATTGAATATGTCCGTAAACACACCAGCCAGCTGGTCTGCGCATGCTCTGAGGGCGCGGCTGGGGATGCCGTCTGGGCCTGCAGCCTTGCGAGGGTTAACGCGTTTAAATGTTTTCCTCACGTCGGCTGCAGTGAAGGAGAGTCTGCATGTTTTGGTTGCAGGCCGTGTCAGTGGCACTGTATTGTCCTCAAAGCGGGCAAAAAAGTTATTTAGTCTGCCTGGGAGCAAGACATCCTGGTCCGTGACGGGGCTGGTTTTCTTTTTGTAATCCGTGATTGACTGTAGACCCTGCCACATACCTCTTGTGTCTGAGCCGTTGAATTGAGATTCTACTTTGTCTCTATACTGACTCTTAGCTTGTTTGATTGCCTTGCGGAGGGAATAGCTACACTGTTTGTATTCGGTCATGTTTCCGGTCACCTTGCCCTGATTAAAAGCAGTGGTTCGCGCTTTCAGTTTCACGCGAATGCTGCCATCAATCCACGGTTTCTGGTTTGGGAATGTTTTAATCGTTGCTATGGGAATGACATCTTCAACGCACGTTCTAATGAACTCGCTCACCGAATCAGCGTATTCGTCAATGTTGTTGTTTGATGCAATACGAAACATATCCCAGTCCACGTGATGGAAGCAGTCTTGGAGTGTGGAATCAGATTGGTCGGACCAGCGTTGAACAGACCTCAGCGCGGGAGCTTCTTGTTTTAGTTTCTGTTTGTAGGCAGGGATCAACAAAATGGAGTCGTGGTCAGCTTTTCCGAAAGGAAAGCGGGGCAGGGCCTTATATGCGTCGCAGAAGTTAGAATAGCAATGATCCAAGGTTTTTCCAGCCCTGGTTGCGCAATCGATATGCTGATACAATTTAGGGAGTCTTGTTTTCAGATTAGCCTTGTTAAAATCCCCAGCTACAATGAATGCAGCCACAGGAGATATGGATTCCAGTTTGCAAAGAGTCAAATAAAGTTAGTTCAGAGCCATCGATGTGTCTGCTTGGGGGGGAATATATACGGCTGTGATTATAATCGAAGAGAATTCCCTTGGTAGATAATGCGGTCGACATTTGATTGTGAGGAATTCTAAATCAGGTGAACAGAAGGACTTGAGTTCCTGTATGTTCTTGTGGCCACACCACGTCTCGTTAACCATGAAGCATACGCCCCCGCCCCTCTTCTACCAGAAAGATGTTTGTTTCTGTCGGCGCGATGCGTGGAGAAACCAGCTGGCTGCACCGACTCCGATAGCGTCTCTCCAGTGAGCCATGTTTCCGTGAAGCAAAGAACGTTACAGTCTCTGATGTCCCTCTGGAATGCTACCCTTGCTCGGATTTCATCAACCTTGTTGTCAAGAGACTGGACATTGGTGAGTAGAATGCTAGGGAGTGGCGCGCGATGTGCCCGTCTCCGAAGCCTGACCAGAAGACCGCTTAGTTTCCCCCTTTTACGAAGTCGTTATTTTTCGGTCGCCGGCTGGGATCCATTCCGTTGTCCTGGGTGAAAGGCAGAACACAGGATCCGCTTCGCGAAAGTCATATTCTTGGTCGTACTGATGGTGAGTTGACGCTGCTCTTATATTCAGTAGTTCTTCTCGACTGTATGTAATGAAACCTAAGATGACCTGGGGTACCAATGTAAGAAATTACACGTAAAAAAAACAACAAACTGCATAGTTTCTTGGAACGCGAAGCGAGGCGGCCATCTCTGTCGGCGCTACAACAGTAGGGCCTGCTCCGCACCTTCTTCAGACAGCTGAAAATGCAGTGCCCGGCTGATAATCATCCCGACAATTGCCTCGAAACTGAACCTAAACTATACCGAAACTAATTTCTCACATACTATAACAATAGATTAAATTAATCAAGTAAAGTATGATGGGGTGAAAGGGGGAGAACGGATGAATTGATGAGCGAGGAGAAGCGAACGATGCCTAATTATGTAATCACCAATTGTAAATGAAGGACAGGGCGGGCCATTCTATTGTATTGATCCAGTCTAATTGTAATCTTAAAATGGTACAGTATGAACCCTATATCAGTCCACCTACTGTAATCAAATCAGTCTTATCAGTCTACCCTGGCCTACTTGGAGTAAGCTACACAGCGAGTGTGTGTAATTGTACATGCTGAACGGCTTTCAATATCTGGTAAAATAGCCACATTGGGCAGCAGGTGCGAGTGTTGGAGAATGTGGTGATGAGACTTGAGGAACCTTACGTTGGCAAGGGGAGAAATGTCATCATGGACAATTTCTTCACTTCACTGTCATTGACGAACAAGTTGCTTGCAAAGAAAACAAGTCTGAAAAATTGTGTCAACTGTTAGGACAAGGATAACAGCTAAATGAAATCCAACTGATGCCATTGCGTGAAGATCAACACAACCACGAGCTGACAATAGTTTATTATTTTTGACTGCTATCATACAGCATCTACAAGTACTGTATATTCATTATAAGAGTTTCACTATTTATCAAGGCCACTTGGTGCTTCTTTTTTTTTAAATACATTTTTTTTAACCTTTATTTAGACTACTGATGTTTTCATCATTTGACTGCAAGTCTTTGAACTGTGTGTCTTGGTGTTTGGGGTATTTTTAAAATTTAGTTGTTAGAAATAAGCTATTACCATGTTCCAAAGCATACTTGAATTTTGCAGTTTTTTATGTTTTTACATTTAGCCTAAACTAATGAAAATGCTATTGTATTACTTGACATAAAATACAAATCTAATTGTATTCAAATGTTACTCAAGGCCTCCATAAACACATCCAAATGATTATTGTTGCAATAGCATATATGAAGTATATTAATTACACTGTTAAAATGTTGCTGCTCTTTAGCTCGAAGGGGGTGGGGGGGGGGGGGGGGGGGTCCATCGAGGCTCAGCTGTTCTAGTATTAATATATATTTTTATTTCCTTTTTTCAGGGGCTGCTGCAGCACCCTCAGCACCCATACTTCCTGTGGCTATGTCTTCCACCTCAGATGTGGAAGGCCGATATAGGCGGATGAAGCCCATGCAGATCACTATAGCTTAAATTGACAGCATCTTTATTATGTTACTTAGATTGCCTCACGGGTGTGTCGATAGATCTTTGTGATGTCAAAATGGGAAAGTGACTCACACATCCCAAAGGGATACCCTGTACAACCATTTAAAACCTATCTCCAAACCATGCCCCTCGATGTTCAACCTATTAGAATCCTAATTAAACTCGGTAATTAGGATTTTAAATGGGTTCACCTTTAATCCGAATTGTACACTTCTGAATCGGAAAATCCCTAATCCACTCATTACAACGTCAGCAGATAATACGCTAAATCCTAATTTCCTCACATCTTTACTATTCCTATTGAGGGTCTCTTTGAGGACGGAGAATGAACAGGACATTTCGCTTGGACAAAAGGACCTTTCTGGCTACTGTTGTAAGGTTCACATGATTATACGGACATTGCACCAACGCTTCGTATGAATGCTTTACATTCAACAGGTTCTCTGTAGGACAGGAGAATCAAATGTCTCTCAAAAATGTGACATTCGTCGATCAGCAATAAAATCTAACTCACATACAAACTAATACTTGATTGCTGGCTTTGCATAAGCATGAGTTCTTCAATCTCCTATTACTAAATCTCCACTGCATGGATGGTGAGTGGTATACCCATCTGGTTCAGTGGGTGCACAGATTGGGGTCACTGGCTGCAATGAAAGCAATGCCCACACACTAGGTCAGCCTCTTCTATCAGTGTGGGTGGCTTTGATAAAATGTACAAATATTCCATTCACATACTATTTTCAGATAGCTTTGAATGGGCAGCTGATCTGTACTATTGGTGTATAACTCATAAACTTGGGCAAAATATTAAAAGTGTCAAAAGGTCCTAAGCTCAGTGTAATTGAGTTTAAACATCTGCTGAGATTTGATCAGTAGTTCAAATCAAATGTAATTTGTCACACGCTTCGTAAACAACATGTGTAGACTGACAGTGAAAAGCTTACTGACGGGTCCTTTCCCAACAATGCAGAGAGACAAATAGAAACATAATAGAAAGATAACAACACAAGGAATGAAAACACAATGAGTAACGATAACTTTGCTATATACACAGTGTACTAGTAGTGATTCAATGTCCAGCAGTACGAGGTGATTGAGGTAGATATGTACATATAGGTATGGATAAAGTTACTAGGCAAATGGATTAATAATAAACAGTAGCAGCAGGCAGCGTATGTGATGAGTCAAAATAGTTAGTGCAGTAAGGGTCAATGCAGATAGTCTGGAGGGCTTTTTGGTTAACTATTTAAATAACTATTTAGCAGTCTTATGGCTTGGGGGTAGAAGCTGTTCAGGGTCCTGTTGGTTCCAGTCTTGGTGCAACGTACCACTTGCTGTGTAGTAGCAGTCTGACTTGGGTGGCTGGAGTCTTTGACCATTTTTATGGCCTTCCTCTCACACCGCCTTGTATAGAGGTCCTGGATGGCAGCGAACTCGGCCCCAGTGATGTACTGGGCCGGACGCACGACCCTCTGTAGCGCCTTGCGGTTGGATGCCAAGCAGTTGCCATACCAATCGGAGATGCAGCCATTCAGGATGCTGTCAATGGTGTAGCTGTATAGCTTTTTGAGGATCTGAGAGCCCATGCAGAATCTTTTCAAACTCCTGGGGGGTGGAAGAGGCATTGTTTTTACATTTACAATTTAGTCATTTAGCAAACGCTCTTATCCAGAGCGACTTACAGTAGTGAGTGCATACATTTTCATACTTTTTATTTCATTGTTGTGCCTTCTTCATGACTGTGTTGGTGTGTGTGGGCCATGTTAATTCCTTATACTACTGACCACTGCGACCTGTATGATCTCGTTGGCTGGCCCTCGCTTCATACTCGTCGCCAAACCCACTGGATCCAGGTCATCTACAAGTCTCTGCTAGGTAAAGCCCCACCCTATCTCAGCTCACTGGTCACCATCGCAGCACCAACCTGTAGCACGCGCTCCAGCAGGTATATCTCACTGGTCACCCCCAAAGCCAATTCTTCCTTTGGCCACCTCTCCTTCCAGTTCTCTGCTGCCAATGACTGGAACGAACTGCAAAAATCTCTGAAGCTGGAGACTCTTACCTCCCTCACTAGCTTTAAGCACCAGCTGTCAGAGCAGCTCACAGATCACTGCACCTGTACATAGCTCATATGTAAATAGCCCATCCATTCTACCTCATCCCCATACTGTATTTATTTATTTATTTATCTTGCTCCTTTGCATCCCAGTATCTCAACTTACACATTCATCTTCTGCACATCCTACCATTCAAGTGTTTAACTGCTATATTGTAATTACTTTGCTACCATGGCGTATGTATTGCCTTACCTCTCTTATCCTACCTTTGCACATGCTGTATATAGATTTTCCTACTGTATTATTGATTGTATGTTTGTTTATTCCATGTGTAACTCCATGTGTGTTGTTGTATGTGTCGAACTGCTTTGCTGTATCTGGGCCAGGTCGCAGTTGCAAATGAGAACTTGTTCTCAAATAGCCTACCTGGTTAAATAAAGGGGAAAAAAGGGAGATGTAGACACCGAGGACCTTGAAGCTCTCGATCCACCACTACAGCCCGAACGTCGGTGCTCGGCCCTCAGTTTCCTATAGTCCACGATCAACACCTTTGTCTTGCTAACACTGAGGCAAAGCTTGTTGGCACCACACTACCAGGTCACTGGCCTCTTCCCTATAGGCTGTCCTATCGTCATCGGTGATCAGGTCTACCACCTTTCGTGTCGTCAAAAAACGTAATGATGGTGTTGGAGTCATGCACGGCCACGCAGTCATGGGTGAACAGAGTACAGGAGGGGATTAAGCACGCACCCCAGAGGGGCCCCCGTGTTGAGGGTCAGCGTGTTATTGTGTTATTGTCTAACCTTACCACCTGGGGACGGCCTGTCAGAAACTCCAGGATCCAGTTGCAGAAGGAGGGGTTCAGTCCCAGGGTCTTGCGCTTAGTGATGAGCTTTGAGGGTACTATGGTGTTGAAAGCTGAGCTGTAGTCAGTGAACAACATTCTCACATTGGTGTTCCTCTTATCCAGGTGGAAAAGGCCAGTGTGGAGTACAATAGATTGTGTCATCTGTGAATCTGCTGGAGTGGTATGCAAGGTCCAAGGTGTCTGGGATGATGGTGTTGATGTGTGTCATGACCAGCCTTTCAAAGAATTTCATGGCAACAGTTATGAATGCTACAGGTTACCTTGGCATCCTTGGGCACAGGGACTATGTACTGAAACATGTACTGTAGGTATTACAGTAGAGTAAACCGACTTAAAGTCTCAGTTCAATCATGTGTTTTTACCAATGTAGTGTTTGTTGAAGTGTTAACATTTGTATTCATGGTTACTTTGATGGTTAATTACTTGTTTTTCCTGATAAACAGAAGTCTACTTGTCCTGTCATCCTTCACGCAGTAGTAAATGTCCACATGGTAACCTAGCAATACAGGTAAATGTCTGGCATGTCAGGGACTTAATTAGTGCAGTCAAGGATAATACCCATGTTCTAATTGTTTATCTTGTAAACCAGTGTCAAAGCTGCCACTGCGATGTGTGTCAGTCCACATAAATACCTGCTGAAGACCTCTTCTCTTGTCTTCAAGCCATGTCATAAAGAAGAGACTCCATTAGTGGTTCACTTAAAAATAGATATAAAAATAAAAACCAAAAATTTCAATAGCAACTCCATTCAGGTCTGGGATGACATTAAAGTCAATGAGCTATCAGGGAAAAGCTTTCTCTGAATAAAAGAAGGGGGGGAAATAGGAAAAAGGCCTTCTTTACCCTCTAATCACAGTCTGCAAATGACCTCATCCTGCCTCCACTTTCCAGATCAATCTCCATTCTCCCTTGTATTATCTCTGCTTCTCTTGGACAATGAGCCCTGTCACTCTGCCAGTCAAGCCGTACCTTGGTATTACGGTGGGTACCTATCTTTTTAATGGATCCCATCAGGAGCCAAATGGTGCTGATAAATAAAAAATAAAAAGCCCAGACACAGTGTAGAGATGGAGAACTGCTCTAGATCTATACTCTTATATTATTGTCCGACCTGATTGCTACAGTCATCCATTGACCATTACAACCATGGCATCAGTCTCTTCATATCATTTGAACAGTGATGTCTGAGCAGATCTGACAATAGTGGCCCATTAGCGTAGAAAGTCATAAGAGCAATTGAAGTAATTGAGGTCTGATATGTTTTACTTTGCAATATTTTCTATACAATTATGTGGCCCTGATCTGTGGTCTTTATCTGATGAATACACTTTAAATGAAACATAACGTCTCAAGCTTAATGAAGGATCACAAACCCTTTATAAAGCCCATATATTTCCTATATCATTAATAAGCAAATGTCATGCTACTGTATATAAAGAGGGGTAAAACAAAGGTTATGCCACATCTTTTATAACACCCTTTATGTTGTATGACTTCACAAATAAAGTATTTATGAAGTATCTATCTAAGGTGATACACTTGAAGACTTAATGAATGCTTCAAAGTTGTTAGTATCAGTTGGGGCCATTGTATCGAAAACAATAGAACATCTGGGTGATAAATGGCAAGTACTGCCTATTGACTAACTTGTTAGAATGTACATACAGTGGGGCAAAAAAGTATTTAGTCAGCCACCAATTGTGCATGTTCTCCCACTTAAAAAGATGAGAGAGGCCTGTAATGTTCACCATAGGTACACTTCAACTATGACGGACAAAATGAGAAAAAAAATCCTGAAAATCACATTGTAGGATTTTTAATGAATTTATTTGCAAATTATGGTGGAAAATAAGTATTTGGTCACCTACAAACAAGAAATATTTCTGGCTCTCACAGACCTGTAACTTCTTCTTTAAGAGGCTCCTCTGTCCTCCACTCGTTACCTGTATTAATGGCACCTGTTTGAACTTCTTATCAATATAAAAGACACCTGTCCACAACCTCAAACAGTCACACTCCAAATTCCACTATGGCCAAGACCAAAGAGCTGTCAAAGGACACCAGAAACAAAATTGTAGACCTGCACCAAGCTGGGAAGACTGAATCTGCAATAGGTAAGCAGCTTGGTTTGAAGAAATCAACTGTGGGAGCAATTATTAGGAAATGGAAGACATTCAAGACCACTGATAATCTCCCTCGATCTGGGGCTCCTCGCAAGATCTCACCCTGTGGGGTCAAAATGATCACAAGAACGGTGAGCAAAAATCCCAGAACCAAACGGGGGGACCTAGTGAATGACCTGCAGAGAGCTGGGACCAAAGTAACAAAGCCTACCATCAGTAACACACTACGCCGCCAGGGACTCAAATCCTGCAGTGCCAGACGTGTCCCCCTGCTTAAGCCAGTACATGTCCAGGCCCGTCTGAAGTTTGCTAGAGAGCATTTGAATGATCCAGAAGAAGATTGGGAGAATGTCATATGGTCAGATGAAACCAAAATATAACTTTTTGGTAAAAACTCAACTCGTTGTGTTTGGAGGACAAAGAATGCTGAGTTGCATCCAAAGAATGCCATGCCTACTGTGAAGCATGGGGGTGGAAACATCATGCTTTGGGGCTGTTTTTCTGCAAAGGGACCAGGACGACTGATCCGTGTAAAGGAAACAATGAATGGGGCCATGTATTGTGAGATATTGAGTGAAAACCTCCATCCATCAGCAAGGGCATTGAAGACGTGGCTGGGTCTTGGCTGGGTCTTTCAGCATGACAATGATCCCAAACACACCACCCGGGCAACGAAGGAGTGGCTTCGTAAGAAGCATTTCAAGGTCCTGGAGTGGCCTAGATCTCAACCACATAGAAAATCTTTGGAGGGAGTTGAAAGTCCGTGTTTCCCAGCAACAGCCCCAAAACATCACTGCTCTAGAGGAGATCTGCATGGAGGAATGGGCCAAAATACCAGCAACAGTGTGTGCAAACCTTGTGAAGACTTACAGAAAACGTTTGACCTCTGTCATTGCCAACAAAGGGTATATAACAAAGTATTGAGATAAACTTTTGTTATTGACCAAATACTTATTTTCCACCATAATTTGCAAATAAATTCATTAAAAATCCTACAATGTGATTTTCTGGATTTTCTTTTCTCATTTTGTCTGTCATAGTTGAAGTGTACCTATGATGAAGATTACAGGCCTCTCTCATCTTTTTAAGTGGGAGAACATGCACAATTGGTGGCTGACAAATACTTTTTTGCCCCACTGTCCATGTAGTTACTTTAGTAGGCCTAACTTACAATGAAGTTCCTGTAGTAAGTCATATGTAATCTGTATGATGAGCCTGTATTACTGCCTACTCATCACTCAGATTAAGAACTCTATGTTGTGTGAAGGTCATTGGGAAAATGTGAACTCACTCTAAAATGGAAGATTTTATGAGTAGTGAGCCTACATACTCAGCTCCATAAGCACTCAGTCACATCCTTGCTTTAATTCAGCGAGGATTCCTTCCTTTCATCGGAGAGAATGCAGATCGTTGCCATAGGACATGGCGTCTGATGGTACTGGAGAAGTATTCTGACAGAACCATATGAAAAACAGAAGGAGCAGGGAAAGGCAGAGAACAGAGACTGGTGAAGAGGTGGAAGATAATTGCTGCCATGGGTACAGACAGCCAGTGTGTGTGTGTGTCTGTCTGTCTGTCTGTTCCAGTCTGCCCTTCTGCACACACATTCAATCCATTTTGTACAAAGCAGTGATTTGCTCTTTTGTCAAAATAACTTAACTACAGGTCAGGGTGAAGGCATGATTGAAAGAGGAGGAGAGGATCGTCCATGAGGTCACTGTCCATCACTGCTGTTAATCAGACCCAATTATTGCCATTGGTGGCTATGGTTCCAATAGGGAAGAAAATAATATGTTGGATAGAGGCCATCAATAATCTTAGTTTAAAGGGATAGTTTACCCAAATTACAAATATATATTTAGAGAGCTTGGGCATATAAGGTTCTATCTGCAAAAAAATGACTGTGAGATAATTGGCTTCAAAGTTCCAAACCTTCATTAGTTTTAATGGTTATCAGCAATGTTTATCTTGTATTATTTTGCACTGGGGTATTTTGAGTACTATATAGGTAGATAACATTAAATACAACAACACTATGTCAATAACTCAATCTTTAAAGAGAGTCGCACACTGTATTAATCAACTCCTAACCAATTGTGCTAGTATGTGTGTTTAATGGTGTTATTTGTAACTTATTTTGTACATAATGTTTCTGCCACACTGTTTTATGACCAAAAAGAGCTTCTAGATATCAGGACAGCGATTACTCACCTTGCACTGAACGAAGATGTTTTCTTTAACGAGTTGAACATGAAGGATTTACTTCAGACACCCGACAAGGCCCAAATCCCTGTGATTCGCATGAGAAAGAGACGGAGATATCGGGGACGTAGGTAGGGTGTCTTTCATCTGCCTCTACCATGAGTCCTATTAGCCAACGTACAATCATTGGATAGCAAAATAGACAAACTACGATCACGAATATCATACCAACGGGACATTAAAAACTGTAAAATCTTATGTTTCACAGTCGTGGCTGAACGACAACATGAATAACATACAGCTGGTGGGGTTTACACTGCATTGGCAAGATAGAACAGCTGCCTCCGGTAAGATAAGGGGTGGCGGCCTGTGTATATTTGTAAACAACAGCTGGTGCACAAAATCTAATAGTAAGGAAGTCTTGAGGTTTTGCTCGCCTGAGGTAGACTATCTCATGATAAGCTGTAGAACACATTATTTACCAAGAGAGTTTTAATCAAAATTTCTCATAGCTGTCTATTTACCACCACAAACCAATGCGGCACTAAGACCGCAGTCAATGAGCTGTATACGTCCATAAGCAGAAAGCTGCCGCTTTCAAGGAGCGGGTCTCTAACCCGGAAGCTTATAAGAAATCCTGCTATGCCCTCCGACAAACCATCAAAAAGGAAAAGCGTCAATACAAGACTAAGATTGACTCGTACTACACCGGCTCCGATGCTCGTCGAATGTGGCAGGGCTTGCAAACTATTACAGACTGCAAAGGGACACTAGCCTACCAGACAAGCTACTTTGATGCTCGCTTCAAGGCAAGCAACACTGAAGCATGCATGAGAGCACCAGCTGTTCCGTGTGATCACGCTCTCCGCAGCCGATGTAAGTAAGACCTTTAAACAGGTCAACATTCCCAAGGCCGCAGGGCCAGACAGATTACCAGGACGTGTACTCTGAGCATGCGCTAACCAACTGGCAAGTGTCTTCACTGACATTTTCAACCTGTCCCTGACTGAGTCTGTAACACCAACATGTTTCAAGCAGACCACAATAGATCTTGTCCTCCAGAACACTAAGGTAATCTGCCTAAATGACTACCGACCCGTAGCACTCACTCACTAAAGCAATGAAGTGCTTTTAAAGGCTGGTCATCAACACCATTATCCCAGAAACCCTAGACCCACTCCAATTTGAAAACCGCCCCAACTGATCCACAGAGGATGCAATCTCTATTGTATTCAACACTGCCCTTTCACAACTGGAACACCTAACACCTAAGGAACACCTATGGGAGAAAGCAACAACACAACTGTGGTAGACCTGATCACCGACAACGATGAGACAGCCTATAGTGAGGAGGTCAGAGACCTGGCTGTGTGGTGCCAGGATAACAACCTCTCCCTCAACATGATCAAGACAAAGGAGAGAATTGTGGACTATAGGAAAAGGAGGACCGAGCACGCCCCCATTCTCATTGATGGGGATGTAGTGGAGCAGGTCGAGAGCGTCAAGTTCCTTGGTGTCCACATCACCAACAAATGTTCTACAGCTGCACCATTGAGAGCATGGTTGCATCACTGCCTGATATGGCAACTGCTTGGCCTCTGACAGCAAGGCACGACAGAGGGCAGTGTGTACAACCCAGTACATCACTGGGGCCAAGCTTCCTGCCATCCAGGAACTCTATAACAGGCAGTGTCAGAGGAAGGCCCTAAAAATTGTCAAAGACTCCAGCTACCCAAGTCATAGACTGTTCTCTCTGCTACCACATGGCAAGCAGTACCGGAGCACCAAGTCTTGGTCCAAAAGGCTTCTTAACAGCTTTTACCCCCAAGCCATAAAACTCCTGGACAGCTAATCAAATGGCTACCCAGACTATTTGCACCCCCCTCCCCCTTTTACACAGCTGCTACTCTCTGTTTATTATCTGTGCATAGTTACTTTAACTCTACCTACATGCACATATTACCTCAATTACCTCGACTAACCGGGGCCCCAGCACATTGACTCTGTACCGGTAGCCCCTGTTGTTATTCTTCTGCTGCTCTTTAATTAGTTGTTATTTTTTGCTTATCTATTTTTTACTTAACACTTATTTTTCTTAAAACTGCATTGTTGGTTAAGGGCTTGTAAGTAAGCATTTCACTGTATGGTCTACACCTGTTGTATTCAGCGCACGTGACAAATACATTTGATATTATTTGATTTGATTCAGGCACCCTGAAGAAGGCACAGTGATGCCGAAACGTTGGTGGCTTACCCAATAAATTACTGGGAGTTTATACACAGAGTGTGCGACTCTCTTTGTTTTTATAGCTTACAGTTTATTCACCATTACTCAGAACCTCTACACTAAATAAATGTATTTAGTTGTGCGCAAGCTCATGCATTTTAATAACTATATCTTGACAGAAATGCAGGGGTGACAAGTGGCCTAGCTGTTAAGAGTGTTGGGCCAGTAACCTTAAGGTTGCTGGTTAGAATCCGAGAGCCGACTAGATGAAAAACCTGTTGATGTGCCTTTGAGCAAGGCTCTTAACCCTAATTGCTACTGTAAGTTGCTCTGCATAAGAGTGTCCGCTAACTGACCCAACAAATGTAGATAGAACCTTACAGTACCAAGCTTTAAATTTGTCCTATTGTCTGATTTCAGGGTACGCAAACAAATTAGGACACTGAACAATGCTCATAATTTGGTGGAATTACAGTAGCCTGTCAAACTGGGTGAACGTTTACAGTAAGACAAAGTACCTTTCCTGTGATCTTTAACCTTTTATGACAGAGGCCAATGCCCTCCATATCGCCTTTCATTCTGAAAAAGTATTTTTGTTTGATGGTGAATGGACAGAAATGTGTAGAGAGAAGTGGAAAAAATGAAATGTTTCTCTGATGATGAACACATACAACATGTTTGGAGCAGTGCCTACTGCATACTCATAATTATTACATACTCCTTTTGTTCAAGAGTGCACTCTTTAACAATCCTTCATAGACCCATCAGATTCCAATTGACGGGTTAGCTACACGTGTTCATTTCACAGAGAAACAGGCATTATATTACTTGAATTACTGCTCTTCAGAGAGTTGATATCAGTTGAATTTGCATTTAGTCTACTGTTGTTATCGAGCGGGTACTTACACGCATGCTGTGACTGTGATGTTAGCACCCACTTGTTACACAACACCAAGATGTATGTCAATGTGAGTCAGCCCACAACGCTGGTTCAAAGAAGTTGATGAAAATCAGTTCCAGAGAGAACAAATAGGGCTTTTTATCGAGAAAGAAATAACGGCCCACACATTGCGAAAGTAGGATGTGTTGCATAATTGTCTAGCGTGCATCGCTTCTGCAAATTGCTCCATTTCATATTCTAATCATTCCATGTGAAGATGGAATTGGCAATCAGTGAGATGTCAGGTATTGAAGTTTATTTTGGAAAACACTTCATCTCAGACTATTCCAAGAGAAAAAATGTTTTCCTGTGTCCTGCCTGCTATGATACCGGAGAGTTGTGTAAAAAATGCATAGGGTATCATCATAAAAACCAAGCCTGAATTATTCATTTTAAGAAGGCAGTGTTTCAGCCTGTGGGGAATGAGACACAACATAAATGAGCCTTTACTGTCAGCCCACAGAACAGTCCTGTTTCAGCCAGAGACAGAAGCTCAATTTCTATTCCTAATTGTTCTGTCAGATAAATGGGTTTTAGTAGTGTCCCTTGGTTACTGACCCATTTCTTGTCCATTTGATCAGCACAAAAGCTCCCAGATTTTTCCTGTGCGGCTACGAGACAAATTGGACAGTAAACTAAGCAGGATTGGGATATGATGGACAAGCTTAATTTTTTCCCTTCCATTCTCTATCGTGTCAGAGAGATGAGCTCAGATCCTCTGAGTCATTTCTGGAGATAAGGCCGCAGGCCAGGGCCAGGCTTATACAGTGAGCCTGAATCTCTCAAGCCCCGTGTTCACCTTCCCACACTGCCACAGTGTAATCACTCTTTTAAAACAATACCGTTCATGAACCTGTGAATTGGATACTCAGTAATCCCACCTCAATGTCAATGGATGCATACAGTAAACCCAAGTGTGCGCCTGAATACATATAACTTTTGTTGAAATGTTACTTTTTTTAGATACCTACAGATGTAGGATCTTAATTTGACCTGTATTGTTGCAGCAAATTAGTTGGTCAAATTGAGGCTGCATGAAAAGTGTAATACTGTTTATATAACCTTGCATTAGTGCAGGTTTTCAGTGAATGTATGTAAATCACGAAGCTCATCTGCATTTCTCAGCAACAAAAGAGCGATCAAATTAAGATCCCACACCTGTAAATGCATTCTGTAAACAAGAATTTTACAAAGTCAAAGTACACAGAATATACTGTATATCCTGAATAAGTGAGCCCTCCAATTATTTATGATCATAGAATGTCATAGTTTCAGTAGTTGGCAGCAATAAAAAAAACAAAGTTCACTCTGCAGAAACCCTTAAAAATAGGCAATCAGTGCTCCACAGAGGGTGGTGCGGTCAGCCCAAAGCATCACTGGGGGCACACTGCCTGACCGCCAGAACATCTACAGCACCAGGTATCAAGGGAAGGCCAAGAAGATCATCAAGGAACTCAGCCACCTGAGCCACCGACTGTTCACTCGGTTAACATTGGACAGACGGAGACAGTACAGCTGCATCAAAGCCAAGACAGAGAGACTAGACCATCATACTGTTGAACAGCTTCTATTACCAGACCATCATACTGTTGAACAGCTTCTATTACCAGGCCATCATACTGTTGAACAGCTTCTATTACCAGGCCATCATACTGTTGAACAGCTTCTATTACCATCAGACTGTTGAACAGCTTCTATTATCATCATACTGTTGAACAGCTTCTATAACCATCACACTGCTGAACAGTTTCTATCACCATCAGACTGTTGAACAGCTTCTATCACCACCAGACTGTTGAACAGCTTCTATCACCATCAGACTGTTGAACAGCTTCTATTACAATCAGACTGTTGAACAGCTTCTATTACCAGACCATCAGACTGTTGAACAGTTTCGATTACCATCAGACTGTTGAGCAGCTTCTATCACCATCAGACTGTTGAGCGGCTTCTATCACCATCAGACTGTTGAACAGCTTCTATCACCATCAGACTGTTGAACAGCTTCTATTACCTGTCACACCCTGACCATAGTTTGCTTTGTATGTTTCTATGTTTTGTTTGGTCAGGTTGTGATCTGAGTGGGCATTCTATGTCTAGTTTGTCTATTTCTATGTTTGGCCTGATATGGTTCTCAATCAGAGGCAGGTGTTAGTCATTGTCTCTGATTGGGAACCATATTTAGGTAGCCTGGTTTGTATTGGGTTTCGTGGGTGGTTGTCTCCTGTGTCAGTGTTTGTACTACACGGGACTGTTTCGGGTTTTCACGGTTCTAGTTTTTGTAGTTTATTCATGTATGGTTCCATTATTAAAGAACCTTGAATTATAACCACGCTGCATTTTGGTCCGCCTCTCCTTCACCAGAAGAAAACCGTTACATTACCAGACCATCAGACTGTTGACCAGCTTCTATTACCATCAGACTGTTGACCAGCTTCTATTACCATCTGACTGTTGACCAGCTTCTATTACCATCAGACTGTTGACCAGCTTCTATTACCATCAGGCTGTTGAACAGCTTCTATTACCATCAGACTGTTGACCAGCTTCTATTACCATCAGACTGTTGAACAGCTTCTATTACCATCAGACTGTTGAACAGCTTCTATTACCAGGCAATCAGAATGCCAAGAGTGTGCAAAGCTGCTACTTGTAAGAATCTAAAATCTAAACATAGTTTTGATGTCTTCGCCATTATTATACAATTTAGAAAATAGTAAAAATAAAGAAAAACCTTTGAAATAGTAGGTGTGTCCAAACTTTTGACTGGTACTGTACCTCATACTCACAAACACAAACACAAGCACACACGCACACACACACACGCGCACACACACACAAGAACAAGCACACACGCACACACACACACGCGCGCACACACACACAAGAACAAGCACACACGCATGCATACACACACACACACACACACACACAAGCACAAATTGTATTGGTCACATACATGTGTTTTGCAGATGTTATTGCGGGAGTAGCGAAATGCTTAGATGTTGGAACATTGCTGCGGGGTCTTGTTTTCATTCAGCCACAAGAGCATTCGTGAGGTCAGGCACTGATGTTGGGAGATTAGGCCTGGCTCGCAGTCGGCATTCCAATTCATCCCAAATTTGTTCGATGGCGTTGAGGTCAGGGCTCTGGGCAGGCCAGTCAAGTTCTTCTACACCGATCTTGACATTTCTGTATGGACCTCGCTTTGTGCACGGGGCATTGTCATGCTGAAACAGGAACGGGCCTTCCCCAAACTGTTGCCACAAAGTTGGAAGCACAGAATCATCTGTCAATGTATGCTGTAGCGTTAAGATTTCCCTTCACTGGAACTAAGGGGCATTGGCCGAACCCTGAAAAACATCCCCAGACTATAGTTCCTCCTCCACCAACATGTACAGTTGGAACTGTGCATTCGGGGAGGTAGCATTCTCCTGGCATCCGCCAAACCCATATTCATCCGTCAGACTGCCAGATAGTGAAGCGTGATACATCACTCCAGAGAACGCGTTTCCACTGTTCCAGAGTCCAATGGCTGCGAGCTTTACAACACTCCAGCCGATGCTTGGTAATCTTAGGCTTGTGTGGCTGCTCGGCCATGGAAACCCATTTCATGAAGCTCCCAACGAGCAGTTTTTGTGCTGACATTGCTTCCAGAGGCATTTTGGAACTCAGTAATGAGTGTTGTAACTGAGGACAGACGATTTTTACACGCTACGCTCTTCAGCACTCAGTGATCCCATTCTGTGAGCTTGTGTGGCCTACCAGTTCGCAGCTGAGCCGTTGTTGCTCCAAGACATTTCCATTTCACAATAACAGCACTTACAATTTAAGGGAGCAGCTTTAGCAGGGCAGAAATTTGACAAACTCACTTGTTGGAAAGGTGAGATCCTATGATGGTGCCAGGTTGAAAGTCATTGAGCTCTTCAGTAAGGCCACTGTACTGCCAATGTTTGTCTATGGAGATTGCATGGCTGTGTGCTCGATTGTATACACATCAGCAATGGGTGTGGCTGAAATAGATGAATCCAGTCATTTGAAGGGGTGTCCACATACTTTGGTATATATACAGTATTGTACCTTATTCTAATAGTTCTACTACTGTGCATTGTATTTTAGTTACATTGTTTATACACACTGCATATTTATTTATATACTGAACTCGTCAGACAGAGTCAGGGTATATGCAACAGTTTGGGCCGCCTGGTTCATTGCGAATTAATTTGCCAGAATGTTAAGTAATTATGACATAACATTGAAGGTTGTGCAATGTAATTTAGATTTAAAATAAGCGCCGGAGAGAAGGGCGACTCTGGCAGCTCCGGAGTGAAGGGCGGCTCTGGCAGCTCCGGAGTGACGGGTGGCTCTGGCAGCTCCGGAGTGACGGGTGGCTCTGGCAGCTCCGGAGTGACGGGCGGCTCTGACCACTCCTGACTGACGGGTGGCTCTGGCAGCTCTTGACTGACGGGCGCTCTGGCAGCTCCTGACTGACGGGCGGCTCTGGCAGCTCCTGACTGACGTGCAGCTCTGGCAGCTCCTGACTGACGGGCGGCTCTGGCAGCTCCGGACAGGAGGGCGGCTCTGGCAGCTCGGACAGGAGGGCGGCTCTGGCAGCTCCAGACAGGAGGGCGGCCCTGGCAGCTCCGGACAGGCGGGAGAACCTGGAGGGAGAAGACGGAGAGACAGCCTGGTGCGTGGGGCTGCCACAGTACCCACCAGGCTGGGGAGACCTACAGGAGGCCTGGTGCGTGGCGGAGGCACTGGATGGGCTGTGGAGGAGCACTGGAGCTCTGGTGCGCAGCCTTGGCACCACTCCTCCAGGCTGGATGACCACTTTAGCCCGGACCCTCCAGAGTGCAGGCACAGGTTGAACCGGGCTGTGGGTGAGCACTGGAGATCTGGTGCATACCACTCACACCTCTCCCTTAGGCTCAATGCCCACATTCACCCAGCACGAGCGGAGCTCAGGCATAGGGTGCACTGCACCCTCCCAGCGCCCCGGAGACACAGCACACAGAGCCGGCGCAGAATACCCTGGGCCGAAACGGCTTACCAGAGACCAAACACGCTGAGCCTGGCACAATACGCCCTGCCATTCTCGCATGGCACTTGCGGGGTGCTGGCCTATAGCTCACCGGGCTATGAGCGCGTACTGGCTAAACCGTGCACTTGACAGCATAACACGGTGCCTGACCAGTACTGCGCTTCTTCCGGTAAGCACAGGGAGTTGGCTCAGGTCGCCTGACAATCTCCCCGTGTGCCGCCCCCCAAAATGTTTTGGGGATGCCTCTCATGCCTGTTGCGCTGCCGTACTTCATATCGCCGCCGCTCAGCTTTCGCTGCCTCCAGTTCTTCCTTGGGGCGGCGATTTTCCCCAGCCTGTGCACAGGGTCCCTTGCCGTCCAATATCTCCTCCCAAGTCCAGGAGTCCAGAACCCTCTGCTCCTGGTTACCACGCTGCTTGGTCCATTTGTGGTGGGTAGTTCTGTAACGGTTTTCTTCCTCTTCTGACGAGGAGTATGAAGGATCGGACCAATGCGCAGCGTGGTAAGTGTTGATGTTATTTATTAGGAACAGAAACACTAATCAAAATAAAAGGTATGTAAAATACACATGATATAGAGAGAAATAGTCCTATAATAACTACAACCTAAAACTTCTTACCTGGGAATATTGAAGACTCATGTTAAAAGGAACCACCAGCTTTCATATGTTCTCATGTTCTGAGCAAGGAACTTAAACGTTAGCTTTTTTACATGGCACATATTGCACTTTTACTTTCTTCTCCAACACTTTGTTTTTGCATTGTTTAAACCAAATTGAGCATGTTTCATTATTTATTTGAGACTAGATGTATTTTATTGATGTATTATATTAAGTTAAAATAAGTGTTCATTGTTAATTCAGTATTGTTGTAATTGTCATTATTACAAATATATATATAAAAATCGGCAGATTAATCGTTATCGGCTTTTTTGGTCCTCCAATAATCGGTATCAGTATCGGCGTTGAAAAATCATAATCGGTAGACCTCTACTATATTGTAATTACTTTGCCACCATGGTGTATTTATTGCCTTACCTCTCTTATCCTACCTCATTTGCACATGCTGTATATAGATACTTCTACTGTATTATTGATTGTATGTTTGTTTATTCCATGTGTAACTCTGTGTTGTTGTATGTGTCGAACTGCTTTGCTTTATCTTGGCCAGGTCGCAAATGAGAACTTGTTCTCAACTAGCCTACCTGGTTAAATAAAGGTGAAATAAAACAAAAAATAAAATAAATAAATATGTATAGATTGCATTTTGATACTGCTACAGTGCTATTTGGGTTGTTAATTGGATTTGTCCCGCCATTCTTGATTTCTTGCTATTTGACATTTGACTGCATTGTTAGGAGCTAGTGTCATGACGTTGGCCTCTTTGGGTATAGCAAGCCCATCCTCCTCTCCCTGCCTCCCCCTTGCCTCCTTCAACTAGGCTGCTGTGGTCAGAGGTCGTAAATTCCTGAGAAGACCTCATAGACACACAGTTATAGAGGGTAAACTTTCATAGAGGACAAAGGAAATCCTTCCACCTCACAGAACTTGAGGTACGAACAAATTTCATGTTCCGGTGAAAGTGTAAAAGATCGGTGAAGAATCCAGCTACAAACTGGTCCGTTTGTCACAACTTGGGAAGCTCATGGGAGACGGTGTGGCCAAATTACCATAACGCTGTTTATATAATAGCCTCAGATATGAGGTTTACATCTAATTGTTGTATAAGATGAATGAGTGAGTATGATACTGTTTACACAATTTTACAATGTGATTTTGGACTGTTTAATGAAGGAAAACTCAAAAAGGGAATTGGATTTGAACTAAATCAGAGGACCGCCCCTGAGCCCAGTTAGGGTCAGACATCCTGGGACAGCCCTTTTCTGCCATTCCGAATAAAACCAAACTTTGAGAAATTATCACCACACCGAGCTTACCTAAATTACGAGATGGCTAAAGGTTGTAGAATCTTTTAACCATACCATGTGGTTAAACTCTTAGACTATCGATACCGACAGAATGAGAACAAGTCTTTGATATTAATTACTAGTCTACAGCTAGGAATTCGGTATCATTGAACGCGAAGAACGACAACCACAGAAACATCCATTCTATAACGAATGTCACTTTGAACTATCCCCTCTAACCAAGACAGAGAGAGAGAGATGGAGAGAGACGGACAATTCTACAAAAGAAAGACTTTTCACCAGCGATCAAGACGACACACTGAGCGTAAATATATATATTGATTGCAATTGTTCCTGAATGAGTGAGCGTTCATGTGTAAAGGATTAGCATTTCAATTGTTAGAATTATTAACTCTGTAGTGACTCTGTTAGTCGACCCCCACTTCTCCTTTGTCTAACAATCCGCCATGCCGGTTTAGCCCACTTGGGCACATCCTCCTATCACTACATTTACCTTTGTTTGTTTGTTTATGCATTTCTGTTAATTACTTAGTTAGTAATAAATAAATGATTTAAGACAATTGATGTATGGATGACTCATATTGAAGACTGGGTTCGTGCAGATAACCAACAATTTACGATGTTTGGAATGAGACTAACGTGAGGTAAAATAAATAAATCATTAATCAGAAGACTATTGATAAGATATGAAAATATCTGAAAGGTTATATTGGGAAATTATAACTTTGTAATCTGAATACTTTCCTTGGTGCCCCAACTTCCTAGTTAATTACAGTTACATGATTATTCAGTTTAATCGCGTAATACTAATTACAGGAATCTTTGATAAAAACTAAGTCTTCAATTTAATGATAGTAAAGACACGACACTAGTAACAAAAGCATTTTGCTTTTAGCCGTGCTAATGTCCCGGACGTTTGGAAGCAGACCAAAGTGCAGCGTGGTGAGCGTACATTTCTCTTTTTATTTAATATGTCGCCAACAAAACAAGAAACGAAAAACAACCGTGAAGCTAACATGGCTATAGTGCCACTAACAAAGATAACTACCCAACATGAAGGAGGGAAAAAGGGCTACCTACGTATGATTCCCAATCAGAGACAACGATAGACAGCTGTCCCTGATTGAGAACCATACCCTGCCAAAACATAGAAATAAAGAAACATAGAAAACAAAACATAGAATGCCCACCCCACATCACACCCTGACCTAAACAAATAGAGAAATAAAACGGCTCTCTAAGGTCAGGCCGTGACAGCTAAACTGTGTATGCAACCAATAAGCTTTGATTTGAATCAGAACCAACATCCAGTTTTTTGGGGGGGATATGTCAAAAAGCCATTTATTTAATTAATGCACTCTCAAAGCGTGGGAAGCCTTATTAGTTCCGTTTTGGATTGAATTGGGCCCTAAAGTCCCTATGTGTAATCTGAATCAGGGCTCTGTGCTTAGTCTACAGCTACTGTAGCCCACTGTGGCCAGAATCCCATGTGAGACACATTCATAGTTTGCTTCTCTATACCTTTGTTCATATTCCTGGCACATCATAAGACTATCGATTTGGTAGGCAACAGACACAGGGTTTGCTGAGACAAAGGGGGAAGAAACGTTCCTTTTGCGCTCAATCATTCCTTTTCCATTTGGCAACACTCAGGATGCCTTGATTGCCTTTAAATGCCAGCGTCAGAGTGAGGCCCATGGTCATTAGATCTGTATTGATCAGAAGTGCTGACGCAGGCGTGTTGATCCATCGCCACAAATATTACTGGGGCCTTTACAGAGCAACACAACGCGGCTCCATCTTATGACAAACTGTCTAGAAAATTAGAATGTTGTGCTCTACATACCGTATGTATAGTTTTAAATGCCAAACGCATGGAAAATGTAGCCATAATTTGTGCTCTAGTTTGACCTCTGTTTTTGCTGTTGAAAGAACTTACATTTCCATTGCCTCTTTCAAATCATTTTTTTCTTGAATGTCAATGTCTACGCAAACAATTCAATGACTGTGTAAACACAATCAAAATACTCATCTTTCCATATCGCAAGTCACCCACATGACTCATGCTTACACATTTCAGTTTGAAAGATTCCTACTGTATACATTGTGGAGCCGTTGTGAACCCATTATTGTGTCCAGTGCTTATGTAAGGCACTTTCACAGTGTTAATCACAATCGATATGTGGAGGTATCAGCTAGTCATTGTTAGCCAAAGAACATCTCATGTTTGATTCACAGATAGCTGTCCTTATTAAAACAAATGTTCTTATTGAGCACAACGTTGATAGCAATGCAATGTATCTTATCAATACATTATACATCTGCTTTTTTTTTTACCATCTTTGAATACATTGGGAAACATTTAAGTATTGCAGATGGACACTAGTATGTTCATATCAAATGTGCAAGAAGAAAGATGGTTAACAGAATTGAATTTGGTCAGCTGTATTGGTGATGTCTGACAAACCAAGTTGGTCAACTCCCTACATCTTTAGTTAGCCATGTAATTAGCCTCTGTATACCCTCAGTATACCAGCAGCTTGATGTTATCTAAAGATACAGGAAAAAATATCCCAGTTAGTAAGATCCCCCATGCTCACTAGTTTGATACATTTCAGTTTCAGGTAGAGTAGCCCTAACATGTTCCTTCATCAAGACTAGAAGATAGTCCTTTGTTGTTTTTGTTCAATTGGCTGACAAGCCCCCCACTAAAGCTCAGGAATGGCTGCTTACCGGCATCTGTCTGAAATGTGTCTTTCGCATTTAACCCAACAACTCTGAATCAGAGAGTTGCAGAGGGGCTGCCTTGATGACATCATCGGCGTCCGGGGGACAGTGGGTTAACAGATTTTTACCTTCTCAGCACGGGGATTCGATCCAGCAACCTTTCAGGTACTGTCACATCGCTCCTACCCTCCAGGCTCCTACCCTCCAACTGTAACTCAGTAAATTCATTGAAATTGTTGCATGTTGCATTTCTATTGTTGTTCAGTATATTTATTTGACAATGGCTCTTTTCAAAGGCATTTCTTACAGAATAATCAATAACATTAACCTTGCTCGTATGCATTGGGTGTTTTGTTTGTCAAATATTTAAGCAACTTGACATTTAACATGGAAACCCAGACGGTTGGAATCGCTATGTTTGTCGAGAAGGGAGACTAAAAATATTTGTCTCTTCAGACCCAAAGTATACACCAGCCTCATCCATGTATGCAGCTCACACCTCCATTACAATGTCAACATATTAGCCACTGCCACTTTACCTATCGTCAAGATGAAAGTGAATTTCTCTGCAAAATCAATGGTATTATATTACCATCTCCATGGTCTGTGTGTATGTATGTAGAATAGAAGTAACATTTTGTAGTGAGCGAGATGCTCTTGATTTTTAACCCTATGTTGAGAGAGGTGAAAAGCTTCAAGTTCCTAGCCGTACACATCACTGACTATCTGAAATGGTCCACCCACACAGACCGCGTGTTGAAGAAAGCTCAGCAGCGCCTCTTCAACCTCAGGAGGCTGGAGAAATGTGGCTTTGCTCCTAAGACGCTCACAAACTTTTACAGATGAACCATTGAGAGCATCCTGTCAGGCTGTATCACCACCTGGTATGGCAACTGCACCGTCCGCAACTGCAGGGCTCTCCAAAGAGGGATGCTGTCTGCCCAACGCATCACTGGGATCACACTGCCTGCCTGCCTTTCAGGACATCTACAGCACCCGGTGTCACAGGAAGGCCAAGAAGATCATCATGGACCTTTGACACCCAAGCCACGGCCTGTTCACCCCGCTATCATCCAGAAGACGAGGTCAGTACAGGTGCATCAAAGCTGGGACAGAGAGACTGAAAAACAGCTTCTATCTCAAGGCCATCATAATGTTGAACATCCATCAATAGCTGGCCTACACCCAGCACCCTGCCCTGAACTTAGTCACTGTCACTAGCCAGCTACCACCCGGTTACTCAATCCTGCACCTTAGAAGCTGCTGCCCTATGTGCATAGACATGGAACAATGATCACTATAATAATGTTTACATACTGTTTTACCCATTTACTGTTTTCTAGTCAAGGCCATCCTGTTCAACTATTGCTATACATATGCTATTCTATCCTACGTATTCTTCAGATATACTATCTATTCAATACACATAGTGTCCATAATGTCTCGACATCCCATCACATGTATGGGGCAGATCATGGACTACAGGAAAAGGCATAATGGAGTGGGTCGAGAGTTTCAAGTTCCTCATCACCAATGAACTATAATGATCCAAACACAACAAGACAGTTGTGGAGAGGACACGACAACACCTTTTCTCCCTCAGCAGACTGAAAAGATTTGGCATGGGACTCCAGATCCTCAAAATGTTCTACAGCTGCACCATCGAGAGCATCCTGACCGGTTGCATCACCGCCGTATGGCAACTGCTCGGCATCTTACCGTAAGGCGCTACAGAGGGTAGGTCCAATACATCACTGGGGCCAAGCTTCCTGCCACCCAGGACCTATATAATAGGCGGTGTCAGAGGAAAGCCCATAAAATTGTCAAGGACTCCAGTAACCCAAGTCATAGACTGTTTTCTCTACTACTGCATGGCAAGCAGTACCGGAACACCAAGTCTAGGACCAAAAGTCTCTATAACAGCTTCTACCCCCAAGCCATAAGACTGCTGAATAATTAGTCAAATGGCCATCGGACTATTACATTGACCCCTCCCCCATTTGTTTTGTACACTGCTGCTACTCGCTGTTTATTATCTGTGCATAGTCACTTCACCCTACCTACATGTACAAATTACCTCAACTAACCTGTACCCCCGCACACTGACTCGGTACCGGTACCCCCTGTATATAGCCTCATTACTAACCTGTACCCCCACACACTGACTCGGTACCGGTACCCCCTGTATATAGCCTCATTACTAACCTGTACCCCCGCACACTGACTCGGTACTGGTACTCCCTGTATATAGCCTCGTTACTAACCTGTACCCCCACACACTGACTCGGTACCGGTACCCCCTGTATATAGCCTCATTACTAACCTGTACCCCCGCACACTGACTCGGTACCGGTACCCCCTGTATATAGCCTCATTACTAACCTGTACCCCCGCACACTGACTCGGTACCGGTACCCCCTGTATATAGCCTCATTACTAACCTGTACCCCCGCACACTGACTCGGTACCGGTACCCCCTGTATATAGCCTCAATACTAACCTGTACCCCCACACACTGACTCGGTACCGGTACCCCCTGTATATAGCCTCATTACTAACCTGTACCCCCGCACACTGACTTGGTACTGGTACTCCCTGTATATAGCCTCATTACTAACCTGTACCCCCACACACTGACTCGGTACCGGTACCCCCTGTATATAGCCTCGTTATTGTTATATTATTGTGTTACTTTTTATTACTATTATTACTTGAGTTTATTTGGTAAATATCTTCTTAAGTCTTCTTGAACTGCACTGTTGGTTAAGGGCTTGTAAGTAAGCATTTCACGGTAAGGGCTACACTTGTTGTATTTGGCTCATGTGACAAATAAAGTTGATTTGATGATATCTATACTCCGGACTCCGGCATTGCTCTTCCTAATATTTATATATTTCTTAATAAAAAAAAAAAACTTTTAGATGTGTGTGTATTGTTGTCTATGGTTAGATATAAGTGCACTGTTGGAGCTAGGCAATGGCCGATTTAGATATGGACAAAGGGGCAGCTGCCCAACGCCCGCCCCAAAAAATTGGAATGGTGATATTTGCTCGATCAGTTTTCTATCTATCATTCATTTGCACATCAGGTCAATGATATCATGTCACCGTGTGGGACTATGGGTCAATTAACTTTGTCAGAGTGGAACCCCTGATGCTAGTTTGTGAGCTAGGCAGGCTACTGCCTGGGAAGGTCTCGCACGCAGAAGTACGAGGTGGGGAGGGGTGCGGGGGTAGGTTGACCTCAGGTCTCCCCACTGGATGCCTGATGTAGTGGGAGTGGGGGGAATCTATCAAATAGTGCACCTCTAACTTTGTAAAGAACTAATGCAATTAGTAAAATCAGTCACACTACGAAATGCTACCAAATAAACCACCATTTATTCATAATACTGTGAATATATGGTTTCACAGACATATTGTTGCATTTTTTTCTGGTTTGTGCTAAATCGTTAAGAATAACATTAAACCAGTCTGCACACCATCAAGGTGAATTGGTTTAGTCCTGACTCTTGGCTGACAGTGTTGGGGGATGGGTAATGTATTGATGCTCGAGTGCCAAATCAACACAACTGGATAAGAAAAGGTCTAGGTTCCCAGTTTAGGGGGAAAAAAAGAAAAAAAGAGGAAAGAAGAAGAGGAGAAACGCGCAGGTATGCAGGTATATCATCTCTTTATGAGTATAATATTATGCATGTAATGAAATAGGCTAGTATAACACTTATGTTTGCTAGCCCATGTTGCTATGTTGCTTGATTTGGTTAATACACATAGGGCGACAATATTCCGTTTCCTGTCCAACTAGCTTACATAACATTGGATATCATTTCACAAAGTTTCATCATGATAATGTGTGTAGCCTGCAGCAAAACGATTACAACCTAACTAGCACATTATTGATTTGGTTCACTTTCACTGAGGTGACATCATAAAGGTTTTCTGTGATTGTGTTGACGTCTATATTATGATGATATTTGTATCTTGGTGATATATTGAGTCTTTTGGGGTGTCATATGCCTAGAATTAGCCAAGGAGGTTGTATCGTTAATTTGGTTCCTATTCTGAAAGTTTGATCAATTGTGCATAATGACATGTATATTTAATTGCGCAACAAATGTATTTAGGGTGTCAGACTCATGTCTTGTATTTCAATGCAAATTCAGGGGCACTTCTGAAATATTTTGGAGCACACTCTGGCACTGGTCAGGATGAGGAGCCATCTATCTCCTCAGCCACACAGGCCTCTTCAGAAATGATCTCGGAGCCTCAGGATGAAGAGCCATCCACCTCCTCAGCCACACAGGTGTCTTCACAAATGTTGTCTGAGCCTGAGGATGAAGAACCATTTGCTTCCACTTTTCCACAGCAGAATTCTTCAGGTGTGTTTGTGCGCACGTGCACACATGTGTGTGTGTGTGTGTGTACATGCACATGTTGTTTATGTGTGGATCCCTGCACAACATAAACAAAATAAATAATTTCCCTTTTGCAAAGTTTAAAGTTTCCATATTGTAGGTAACAATGATGATTTTATTATTACTGGGTAGGTATGTGGGATGTTCCACTTTTCATACGAAAAAGAAGATTTTGCCCTTCAAGAAAGATTTTCCACATTGGAAAATGTGGAGTGCTGTCAACCTTCCAAAGACTCTCAAATGAGGAGCTGACAGAACAATGTGAGGCCCTTAGTATGACACCACTTACCACGTTCATCTGTACAAACGCAAGTATAAACACCATGGGACCACACAGCCGTCATACCGCTCAGGATGGAGACGTGTTCTGTCTCCTAGAGATGAACGTACGAAAAGTGCAAATCAATCAACACAATCCCAACCATGAAACACGGGGGTGGCAGCATCATGTTGTGGGGGTGCTTTTCTGCAGGAAAGACTGGTGCACTTCACAAAATAGATGGCATCATGAGGTAGGAAAATTATGTGGATATATTGAAGCAACTTCTCAAGACATCAGTCAGGAAGTTAAAGCTTGGTCACAAATGGGTCTTCCAAATAGACAATGATCCCAAGCATACTTCCATAGTTGTGGCAGATGGCTTATGGACAACAAAGTCAAGGTATTGGAGTGGCCATCACAAAGCCCTGACCTCAACCCTATAGAAAATGTGTGGGCGGAACAGAAAAAGCATGTGCGAGCATGGAGGCCAACAAACCTGACTGAGTTACACCAGCTCTGTAAGGAGGAATGGGCCAAAATTCACCCAACTTATTGTGGGAAGCTAGTGGAAGGCTACCCAAAACGTTTGACTCAAGTTCAACAATTTAAAGGCAATGCAACCAAATACTAATTTAAGGTATGTAAACTTCTGACCCACTGGGAATGTGGTGAAAGAAATAAAAGCTGAAGCCAATAATTCTCTCTTCTATAATTCTGACATTTCACATTCTTAAAATAAAGTGGTGATCCTGACAGACCTAAGACAGGGAATTTCTACTAGGATTAAATGTCAGGATTTGTGAAAAACGGAGTTTAAATGTACTTGTCTAAGGTGTATGTAAACTTCAGACTTCAACTGTAGATGTAGGAATGTTCAGTATGAATTTTTTAACCATATTGTTCACGTTATTTGTGCCTGTTAAATTATTTTTCATTATTTGGTTAACTGTAGTGATATACAGCATGTTTGCATCAGGTCGTTACTGTGCATTCAGTTATTCTGCAGCACAGTTATGCTGTATTGATGACATTTGATTGCAGCTACTGTCTGGTAAAATTGCCCTGCAATGTAAATATGACCAATAACCAATAACATTAAATCTAAGCCCTAACAAGTTAAACTCATAGATGCCCTAACAAGTTAAACTCATAGTTGTAATTGTATTGAAAGTAGCATAGTGTTAATGTGATTGTGCATGGACTATTGCACATTTTTTGGATGGTTCCTCTGCCTAATTTAATTTAGAGATGTAATTACTAAACTGCATGGTTGTCAGGCATCCCAAATGTCTCTACTTGCTTGTTCAGTGCTGAACTCCACTCGATAAATACATCACAACAATAAAATACATTTTATGTTAATAATATGGGCAAAAATGTCTTCAAACTGGTAGTGTAGTAAAAATGGTCATCTCTTTGTAAGGCCAATGGTTAACGTTTCTTCTTCTTCTGTTTAGGTTTAACCAGACCAGATTAGGAAGATTTGACACTTTGCATCAGCGTCACTTGAGAACATGATTGTTCTCTCAAATATCTGTTTAACTTCAATCATAAACATGTTTTCCTGTGGGGCAATGTCAAGTAATTTACATAAATGTAGGCTTCTATTTTCTACATTACAATTTGCTAACATATTCAAAAGAACCTGACAACAAACTGATCTTTCATATAACAGTTTCTTCTTCTCGTTATAGATGTTTCATACAACACAGTTTCTTCTTCTCGTTTTAGATCCTTCATACAACACAGTTTCTTCTTCTCGTTATAGATCCTTCATACAACACAGTTTCTTCTTCTCGTTATAGATGTTTCATACAACACAGTTTCTTCTTCTCATTATAGATGTTTCATACAACACAGTTTCTTCTTCTCATTATAGATGTTTCATACAACACAGTTTCTTCTTCTCGTTATAGATCCTTCATACAACACAGTTTCTTCTTCTCGTTATAGATCCTTCATACAACACAGTTTCTTCTTCTCATTATATATGTTTCATACAACACAGTTTCTTCTTCTCATTATAGATGTTTCATACAACACAGTTTCTTCTTCTCTTTATAGATCCTTCATACAACACAGTTTCTTCTTCTCGTTATAGATCCTTCATACAACACAGTTTCTTCTTCTCGTTATAGATCCTTCATACAACACAGTTTCTTCTTCTCGTTATAGATCCTTCATACAACACAGTTTCTTCTTGTCGTTATAGATCCTTTATACAACACAGTTTCTTCTTGTCGTTATAGATCCTTCATGCAACACAGTTTCTTCTTCTCGTTATAGATCCTTCATACAACACAGTTTCTTCTTCTCGTTATAGATCCTTCATGCAACACAGTTTCTTCTTCTCATTATATATGTTTCATACAACACAGTTTCTTCTTCTCATTATAGATGTTTCATACAACACAGTTTCTTCTTCTCGTTATAGATCCTTTATACAACACAGTTTCTTCTTGTCGTTATAGATCCTTCATACAACACAGTTTCTTCTTCTCGTTATAGATCCTTCATGCAACACAGTTTCTTCTTCTCATTATATATGTTTCATACAACACAGTTTCTTCTTCTCATTATAGATGTTTCATACAACACAGTTTCTTCTTCTCGTTATAGATCCTTCATACAACACAGTTTCTTCTTCTCGTTATAGATCCTTCATGCAACACAGTTTCTTCTTGTCGTTATAGATCCTTCATACAACACAGTTTCTTCTTCTCGTTATAGATCCTTCATGCAACACAGTTTCTTCTTCTCGTTATAGATCCTTCATACAACACAGTTTCTTCTTCTCGTTATAGATCCTTCATGCAACACAGTTTCTTCTTGTCGTTATAGATCCTTCATACAACACAGTTTCTTCTTCTCGTTATAGATCCTTCATGCAACACAGTTTCTTCTTCTCGTTATAGATCCTTCATACAACACAGTTTCTTCTTCTCATTATAGATCTTTCATCAAACTTGAAAAGGATACATCTTTCATGGCACTGCATTTTTTTATATTTCAATCTTGGCACATCCACCAAACCCCCTGATCATCACCTCGTTTTCTTTTCTTCATATTTATCATGAACCAGAGTTCCTTCTCCTTTTCCACCTTTACTTTCCTACATCTTTTCATGAAAAAACGTGTTTTTTCTCTCGTCTTCATCACGTTGTTCTGAGTCGTTCTCATTAAGGACGCAGTGGGGAACCAGCGGGAGGGGAGCGGCCGAACATTAAACGCATGATCAAACCGGAGAGGAGTTAATGGGGAAGAGCAGAATCGTCCTGCGGCTTTTCCCATGGGGGGGCCGTGGAACGGAAAGAGCCTGAGCGCCAGCCCTTCCACACACACACACACACCACTCCAAGGTTACTGCTGTCACCTCACCCGGAGCCAAGGCAGATGGGACAAAGCGTTCCTAGCGTTCCGAAGCCACAGACAGCCATCTGCTTTCCCACTGTGGAGACATTTTACACGCCTTTCATCCCCTTTGAGCGGACTGTCAATCCCTATCCCAGTATTAATCTGTAGCCTCTGGATGGAGGAACGCCACAAGGTTGACCGTTTGCCTCTTTCACTTTTATTAAACCCTTCTCATCACCTAACATGCCTTGGATACATGTTGGATTAGTTGTACATTCATGGCAGGCCTAAGTAATGCATATCATCTTAGATCACAGTGGATATGGGACAAAAATGGGACTTTAATGGCCATATTGCTGAACTCTAAAAAGAGTGTTTTGACACTCCACAGAGTTCAACAAGTTCAACTAATTTCAGCTTTTTAGGCAGGTAAGTATGACAGGGAAATGACGGATGGTCGTCCTTCATCTACCTCATCAATCAACACATGAGCCCCATAGTGAAAGCATTGCCTCAATTCGGTTTTTTGACAGATACTGTACGAACCATCACAAACCATCACAAGTCTAGAAGTTGTGTAACATCAATATTTTAGAGGGTCCGACCCAAGTGCCCCTGAAGCATCTCTATTCAGTAAAGGCAGTGAGAATGGAGACATGTGCAATACACAGAGTGCAGTAGATGAACAGACTAGTAGCAGGCTCCTTAACAGGTAGAGGAATATTGTCTCTGTATTCTGATACCGTGTGTGCCCCTTCCCTTTAGGAAATAAAATCTCCCATGGAAAAAAACTCCTGTTCCTCAATCAATCCATACATCGAGAAAATCATTGAGTATCGACCCACCACCTGGAAGCACTTATGAAGATAGATGTAACACGTAGGCCAGCATGCAGGAAAATAAAGGCACAGACACTCCCAAACCCATCAGCAGTAATGTTGACTGATGGTGAGGGCCCAGTCGGCTCCATGCACAGAACTGCTTGGCAACTGCTTGGCACTCGTGTCAGGGAGTTTCATTCCATGTGTCATGATTTAATATGACTGTTATCAATGGAGGGAGCGGAAGAAGGCAGATCTGCATATGTTGGAGAGAGAGAGAGAGAGAGAGAGAGAGAGAGAGAGAGAGAGAGAGAGAGAGAGAGACAGAGCAGTGGTAATAATAGCCTTAATGAGCCACCAGGGTTGGGTAGGTTACTTTAGAAATGTAATCCATTACAGTTAGTATTTACCTGTCCAAAATTGTAACCACTTGCGTAACTTTTGGATTACCTAAACTCAGTAACGTAATCTGACTACATTCCATTACTTTTAGATTACTTTCACCTTAAGAGGCATTAGTAGGAGACTAAAATGTATGTTACCAATTGAGAAACATCTATTGCAGTGGCGTGTCTTTGGCTATGCCGGATTAAGTGATATGACATGCAATTCTATAAAATAATTTCTCTGTAATTCATATTACCTGATTTAAGCTAATCAGGTGAATGTAATTAACTAGAAAGTTGGGGCACCACGAGAGAACGTTTATAGAGCTGTTATCTTCCGAATTGTGACGGTTTTCCTACTCTTCTGAGGAGGAGTAGGAAAGATCGGACCAATGCGCAGCGTGGTAAGTGTCCATATTTTAATGAAATAACCAAACACTGAATGCAAAAGAACAAGAGAAATAAATGAAAACCGAAACAGTTCTGTATGGTAGAACACAGACACAGAAAACAACTACCCACAATCATAGTGGGAAAACAGGCTGCCTAAGTATGGTTCTCAATCAGAGACAACGATCGACAGCTGCCTCTGATTGGGAACCATACCAGGCCAAACACAGAAATACAAAACCTAGAATATACAACATAGAATGTCCACCCCAACTCACGCCCTGACCAAACTAAAATAGAGACATAAAAAAGGAACTAAGGTCAGGACGTTACATGAATAAACTCTTAAAGACCTAGTAATATTTTACATCAATAGCAGTCAATATTTAATTGTCACCTTGTTTAGTCTCATCTGAGAGTTGTAAAGTCTTCACAAACCCTGGTTAACAAATTGAATCAGAAATACAACATTTTGTTTAGAAATTTGCATTTCTTTAGTGAATAAGAGATCAAAGTTCATACCAAGTTCCACCTCCACTGTGAACGCCAAAGAGGGATCCGGATGGGCCAACATGGGAGCCGAGGTAAACAGAGCCCTCAGGTGACTAAAAGCCCTGTCGTCCTCAGCTGACCACTGCAAGCGCACCAGGCCCCCCTTTAGCAGTGAGGTAATGGGAACCACTACCTGACCAAAACCCCAAATAAACCTCCGGTAGTAGTTGGCAAACCCTAAGAACCGCTGCACCTCCTTTACCGTGGTGGGAGTCTGCCAATTACGCAAAGCTGCAATGCGGTCACTCTCCATCTCCACCCCTGAAGTGGAAATGCAATACCCTAGGAAGGACATGGACTGTTGGAAGAACAGGCATTTCTCACCCTTGACATACAGGTCATGCTCCAACAGGCGACCAAGCACTCTGCGCACCAGGGACACATGCGCAGTGCGTGTAGCGGAGTATATCAAAATGTCATCAATATACTCCACTACACCCTGCACGTGCCGGTCCCTGATAATCTCATCTACAAAGGCTTGGAAGAGTGTGGATTCATCAACCCATACGGCATGATGAGGTACTCATAGTGCCCAGAGGTGGTGCTGAAAGCCGTCTTACACTCGTCTCCCTCCCGGATACGCACCAGGTTGTATGAGCTCCTGAGATCTAGTTTGGTGAAGAAGCGCCCCGTGCATTGACTCTATCGCTTTGGCTATGAGCGGTAGCAGGTCACAGTGATCTGATTCAGACCCCGATAGTCAATACACGGGCGCAGACCTCCCTCCTTCTCCTTCACAAAAAAAAACTTGAGGAGGCGGGTGAAGTGGAGGACCGAATGTACCCCTGACGCAGGGATTTGGAGACATATGTTTTCATAGCCTCCGTCTCCGCCTGTGAGAGGGGATACAGGTGACTCCTGGGAAGTGCAGCATCTACCAGGAGATCTATCGCACAATCGCCCTGTCGATGAGGTGGTAATTGAGTCACCTTTTTTTTTTTAGAAGGCGAGATTCAAATCGGCATATTAAGGGGAATGCACATGGTGGAGACCTGGTCTGGACTCTCCACCGTAGTAGCACCAACGGAAACCCCTAAACACCTACCTGAGCACTCTCGCGACCACCCCGTGAGAGCCCTCTGTGGCCAAGAAACAGTGGGGTTATGACAACCTAACCAGGGTAGGCCCAGCACCACGGGAAATGCAGGAGAGTCAATAAGGAAGAAACTAATTCTCTCCGTATGACCTCCCTAATCAACCCTGACCCTAATGGTTGACTATCTAAGGCGTGAACGTGTAAGGGTACATCCACGGGAACGATGGGGTCCCTAAACTATGGGCTAAGGCTCTATCAATGAAATTCCCAGCCGCGCCTGAATCGACGAGCGCCTTATGCTGGGAATGCGGGGAAAACTCAGGGAACGTGACAAACACAAACATCTGTGCAACAGAGGACTCTGGGTGAGAATGGTGCCGGCTCACCTGGGGTGACGCCAGAGCGCACTCCCTGCTGCCTCGATTCCCAGTGGAAACAACCCGGCACAAACCGGCAGTGTGACCTCTGCGGCCACAGATGGTGCACGAGCGGGAACCCCCACCGGTCTCCCTGCTCACCGCCCTTCCCAGCTCCATGGGTATCGGAGAGGGGGTTCGGAAGGATGGAACCACCAGACCCCGATCTGAACATCCGCGTGTAGCCAGCAGGTTGTCCAGCCGGATAGACAGGTCCACCAGCTGGTCAAACGTGAGGGTGGTGTCTCTACAGGCCAGCTCCCGACGGACGTCCTCGCGCAGACTGCAGCGGTAATGGTCGATCAGGGCCTTGTTGTTCCATCCTGTGCCCGCACCTAGGGTCCTAAACTCCAGGGCAAACTCCTGGGCGCTCCTCGTCTCCTGTCTAAGATGGTAGAGGCGCTCACCCGCTGCTCTACCCTCGGGCGGGTGGTCGAAGACTGCCCAGAAACGGCGGGTGAACTCGTCAAACTGGTCCAATACCGCATCTCCCACTCTCCACACGGCGTTGGCCAACTCCAGGGCTCTCCCGGTGAGGCATGAGATGAGGGCGGACACCCTCTCACGGTCCGATGGAGCCGGGTGGACGGTGGCCAGATAGAGGTCTAATTGTAATAAGAACACCTGGCAGTTCGCAGCCCTCCCGTCGTACTCCTGGGGCAAGGAGAGACGGATCCCACTGGGTTCAGGCCGGAAAGGGGCGCTCAAGAGAGACTCGGGTTGTGCTGGTGGCGGCGCTGGAAGAACTCCCTGTCTCTCCCAGCAGTCCATTGTCTGGACAATGCGATCCATGGCGGTGCTACGATGGTGAAGTATTACAGCATGCTCCTGGACGCGCTACTCCACCTCAATGGCCAGGGTACCTTCTCCTGCTGACTTCATAGTTATGGTCGGTGATTCTGTAATGGGTGCGTCCTTGTGGCAGGGAAGTCAGGCGCAGAAGAGTGAACTTGGTATAAACGGAGCAGTTTAATGAATATACAAAAACTCCAAAAACCAAAATATACAAAATAAAATAAGAGGGTGCAAAACCCGTCGCACACCAGAACATAACTTGCACCAATACATACAACAAACAATCACTGACAAGGACATGAGGGGAAACAGAGGGTTAAATACACAACATGTAATTGATGGGATTGGAACCAGGTGTGATGGAAGACAAGACAGAACCAATGGAAAATAAAAAATGGATCAGTAATGGCTAGAAGGTCGGCGACGTCGACCGCCGAACACCGCCCGAACACCGCCCGAACAAGGAGAGGGAACAACTTTGGCGGAAGTCGTGACAGTACCCCTCCCCGACGTGCGGCTCTAGCAGTGCGTCGACACCGACCTCGGGGATGACCCGGAGGGCGAGGCGCAGGGCGATCCGGATGGAGACAGTGGAACTCTTGCAGCATTGAAGGATCCAACACGTCCTCCACCGGAACCCAGCATCTCTCCTCCGGACCATACCCCTCCCAGTCCACGAGGTACTGAAGGCCCCTCGCCCGGCATCTCGAATTCAGTATGGAACGAAGGAGTACACCGGGGCCCCATCGATGTCTAGAGGGGGCGGAGGAACCTCCCGCACCTCAGACTCCTGGAGCGGGCCAGCCACCACTGGCCTGAGGAGAGACACATGGAACGAGGGGTTAATGCGGTAATCGGGGGGAAGCTGTAACCTGTAACGAACCTCGTTCACTCTCCTCAGGACTTTAAATGGCCCCACAAACCGCGGACCCAGCTTCCGACAGGGCAGGGTTCGGGTCGAGAGCCAGACCAGGTTCCCCGGTGCGAACACCGGGGCCTCACTGCGGTGACGGTCTGCGCCAACTTTCTGGCGCAGCATGGCGCGCTAAAGGTGGACATGGGCGGCGACCGCCGCACACCGCCCGAACAAGGAGCTGGACCGACTTCGACGGAAGTCGTGACACCGTGTTTCATAGTTTACAAACACTGTCTGTTCACATGGGCGGAGCCAATGACTTGACAGAGTTTACTCTATGACAAACCGTTCTCTCATTAAGAAGCTAAATTACTTTTAATTTTTTCACAAATAGTTTCATATTTAAACATTTAAATTGCACAACAATTCCATGTGAATCTGATAACTATAATGTGTAGACTTTCCAAGATACAGTTTGTCATCCTATAATCAGTAATCATGTCTCATATTCATTAAGTCCCAATGCATATTTTCAACTGGTTGGATTACCAAAATATGGTTCCGTTTCCCATCTTTTGATGTGACCAGAATCTCTATGTTAACAAAGGGCTTTTTCAAGAGTCAACTCTATAGAGTAAAGAGAGAGAAACAGTGGGGGGGAGGTATTTATGGGGGTCATAAACCTCCCCCATCAAGCCGACGTCATGACAGCAGGATAAATCAATGTTTGAAGTTGACATAGCTGGCCATATATGGATGTTAAGTTTTACTTTATGGGTTGGTTATGTAGGCTTCTTCTAACCCATGGCTTTCTACTACATATATAAAAATACTATTAAATTCCGTCTTTACATTAAAAACCAAAGTCTGTCAGAATTCCAGTCATTCCAAGAAATGTTATACCCCTTGATCTTCAAGGAAAGGACTTGGAAATATGGAAGTATAGATTAGCCAAATTGTTTAACCTGAGCATAACCCCAAAAGTAAGGATTTATCAGCCAGCCCTCCTTTGTTGTTTATGATTTTGTTGTCATGGAGGACTGATTGGGCGTATTGTTTTGAAAAATAAATGCTGCACTCATGGAATGGCATGCTTTGAGCACTACTGAAAAGTGCTATTTACATGTGAAAAATGAATGCCATACGCTGCATTTGATATATGCCTATTGTTGACCTTTTTGTTGTTGACACTTGGATATCTTGATAATATGCAGCTTTCTAAAGGGCAAATCCACAGATGAAACATTAACAAAACGGCTGCCCAGCCTCTGTTTTGGGTAAAAAGCTGAGGGAGGGGCCTGGAGAAATGTAACCACTCTCAGATTAATAGACAGAGCTATGGATGCAAGGACTGACCATCCATAATATCAAAATTATAGTTTTAACCATGTTATGAGGCTATGAAATAACACATAAGGAATCATGAAGTAACCAAAAAAGTGTACTCTTGTATTCTTCAAAATTTGACTTGATATCAGCTTTGCACAATCTTGGCATTCTCTCAACCAGCTTTATGAGGAATGCTTTTCCAACAGTCTTGATGGAGTTCCCACATATGCTGAGCACTTGTTGGCAGCTTTTCCTTCACTCTGAGGTCCAACTCATCCCAAATCATCTCAATTGGGTTGTGGAGGCCAGGTCATCTGATGCAGCATTCCATCACTCTCCTTCTTGGTCAAATAGCCCTTACACAGCCTAAAGGTGTGTTCTGGGTCATTGTCCAGTTGAAAAACAAATGATATTCCCACTAAGCGCAAACCAGATGCGATGGCGTATCGCTGTGGTAGCCATTCTGGATAAGTGTGCCTTGAATTCTAAATACATCACTGACAATGTCACCAGCAAAGCACCCTCACACCACCATACCTCCTCCTCCATGCTTCACATGCGGAGATCACCCGTTCACCTACTCTGCATCTCACAATGACAGTGGTTTGAAATCTCAAATTTGGACTCATCAGACCAAAGGACAGATTTCCAGCACTCTAATGTCCATGACTGATTCACGCAGTCTCCTCTTAACAGTTGATGTTCAGATGTGCCTGTTACTTGAACTCTGTGAAGCATTTATTTGGGCTGCAATTTCTGAGGCTGGGAACTCTAATGAACGTATCCTCTGCATCAGAGGTAACTCTGGGTCTTCATTTCCATTGGCGTTCCTAGTGAGAGCCAGTTTCATCAAAGCAAGTGTCGGTTTTTGAGACTGCTCTTGAAGAAACTTTTAAAGTTTTTGAAATTTTCCATATTGACTGACCTTCATGTCTTAAAGTAATGATGGACTGTCGTTTCTTTATGATTATTTGATCTGTTCTTGCCATAATATGGACTTGGTATTTTACCAAATAGGGCTATCTTCTGTATACCATCACTACCTTGTCACAAGACAACTGATAGGCTCAAACACATTAAGAAGGAAAGAAATTCCACAATTAACTTTTAACAAGGCACACCTGTTAATTGAAATGCATTCCAGGTGATTACCTCATGAAGCTGGTTGAGAGAATGTGCAAAGCTGTCATCAAGGCAAAGGGTGGCTACTTTGAAGAATCTCAAATATAAAATATATTTTTTATTTGTTAAACACTTTTTTGGTTACTACATGATTCCATATGTGTTATGTAATAGTTTTGATGTCTTCACTAAGTTGGTCACTTAAAAATGCCTTTGATTTTGAAAGAAAAGCACATTTTTTGTCCATTAAAATAACATCAAATTGATCAGAAATACAGTGTAGACATTGTTAATGTTGTAAATGACTATTGCAGCTGGAAACGGCAGGTTTTTTTATGGAATATCTACATAGGCGTACAGAGGCCCATTATCAGCAACCATCACTCCTGTGTTCCAATGGCACGTTGTGTTAGCTAATCCAAGTTTATTAATTTAAAAGGCTAATTGATTACTAGAAAAATATTTGAACAATAAAACTGGCATTCTTTAGACTAGTTTGAGTAACTGGAGCATCAGCATTTGTGGGTTCATTTACAGACTCTAAATGACCAGAAACTAAGCTCTTTCTTCTGAAACTTGTCACTATATTCTTGTTCTGAGAAATGAAGGCTATTCCATGCGAGAAATTGCTAAGAACCTGAAGATCTCATACAACGCTGTGTACTACTCCCTTCACAGAACAGCTCAAACTGTCTCTAATCAGAATTGGAAGAGGATTGGGAGGCCCCGGTGCACAACTGAGCAAGAGGACAAGTACATTAGAGTGTCTAGTTTGAGAAACTGACACCTCACAAGTTCTCAAGGGGCAGTACCCGCAAAACACGCATCTCAACATCAACAGTGAAGCGGTGACTCTGGAATGCTGACCTTCTAGGCAGAGTTCCTCTGTCCAGTGTCTGTGTTATTTTGCCCATCTTAATCTTTTATTTTTATTGGCCAGTCTGAGATATGGCTTTTTCTTTGGAACTCTGCCTAGAAGTCCAGCATCCTGGAGTCACCTTTCACTGTTAACGTTGAGACCTGTATTTTCACTGGCTGTCCACTGGTTTCAAAAACAATGATTGATAAACACTTTAAACTTCTTGAATTCAACCATTATTGGGCTCAAATACACATTTAGATTTGTGAACAGCCATCCACAACACCCACAATCCGTGAAGGCCAAATAGCTAAATGAAAGAGCAGCAGTGTGATTCACATCAATGATGTCTATGTAGATATCAATAATAAGTCCGTATCACCGTAGACTACACCACTGCTGTCATCCTTACCTCCAAGCGTTTATTCAAGTTGGATAATCTATGGATGCCGACAGCAGTCGCACCAATGGAAGACATAGCTTGGACAGTAGCCTACAAAAACCTATTCCTGTTCTTTTCCCACGATCCATCAAACACATTTGGTGTGTCATCATAGTGGTCTCTGACTTGTGGTAAGACTCGCTCAGGTGGAACAAATTTAAACTTGCGCAATTTTTCAATGCTGATTTGAATGTCATTGAGAAAACATAGAAGTTTCAAAGAATTTGTTCCGCAAACATCCTTTCTGAATTTCTAAGTAATCCTCGAAGTAATCATCTAGTTTTTCAAAAGCATCTGTAATCTGATTAAAATATTTTTGTTGGCAACGTAACGGATTACAGTTACCGTTTTTTATAATCCCTTACATGTAACGGATTAATCTGTGTGAGCCACTCCGTGCTTCATCGAAGTCTCGTCTTACAAGCATACTAAACACTTCTATTTAACTACCACAATCACACACTTCCCTTCTCATCAGTATTTTTTTACCAGCTGCATCATTTTTATTTTTTATTTATTTTACCAGGTAAATTGACTGAGAACACATTCTCATTTACAGTAACAACCTGGGGAATAGTTACAGGGGAGAGGAGGGGGGTGAATGAGCCAATTGTAAGCTGGGGAAGATTAGGTGACCATGATGGTATGAGGGACAGCTTGGAAATTTAGCCAGGACACCGGGGTTAACACCCCTACTCTTACGATAAGTGCCATGGGGTCTTTAATGTCCTCAGAGAGTCAGGACACCCGTTTAACATCCCATCCAAAAGACGGCACCCTACACAGAGCAGTGCCCCCAATCATTGGGGCATTGGAATATGTTTTAGACCAGAGGAAAGAGTGCCTCCTACTGGCCCTCCAACACCACTTCCAGCAGCATCTGTCTCCCATCCAGGGACCAACCAGGACCAACCCTGTTTAGCTTCAGAACCAAGCCAGTGGTGGGATGCAGGGTGGTATGCATGACCTATATGACCCTGATTGTTTGTGTTCCACGTTTCCTGGAGATGTAGACTGTATAGATGAATATCCTCATTTAAATAGACTTTGTGAAGGTGAGTCCTACGATTCTCTTTAGGGATGGATTAATTATTATTCTCACGTTCTTTAATCCATTGCTCTTCCTTATAATAATATTTATTTCAATATCCTATACTGATATTAGGGAACCAAAGTATTTACGGGTTGCATGAATCGGATGTGACGCAATTCGTACCCAAGCATTATTACAGTACCAATAATGACATAATATGCAATAATATCTCTCTATTAGATGTGGGAACCTACATTTTCTGATCACTTCTCCATAAAAGTTGTATTTTTACAAGACCTACAGTACATGGAGGCAAAATGTACCACAAATACAAATATATAGACCAAAAATGGTAGAGCGGGTGATAGAGGGGGAAGGACTCGAGGGATAGAGATATAAACACATTTAGACTCAACGTTCACAGAGTGGAGTTCCATGCATCAAGGTTAGCCCATCTAATATAAAGGTCAAACACATGACATCAGAGGTATGGGATGCAGTAAACATGAACTGTAAGCCCCTTAGAGTAGGATCTCTGACCTTTTTATATCCACCTGAGACTTTAGGACTTGCACTGAAAATGTATCTTAGAGAGAGCGAGAGAGAGAGGCAAAGAGAGGCAGAAAGAGAGAGGCAGAGAGAGAGGGAGAGAGAGAATATTATTAATCATTGGAAAAACAAGTCATAACATTGGTCTGGTGTTTACATGTCTCTTCAGAAACCCAGATTGAAATGACTGTTGCCAAATTACTGTTTGTCTGCATCACTTAATCCCACCACTTCTCTCTCAAATTACATTCTCAAAGTCGTGCCCCAAAAGTCATAAATCAGCATTTAGTCATTAGTGTTAGTTATCCCTAAGGAGGCTCTACGCCTTGCTAATTATTCATCTTTACAACCAGTGAAGCATTTCCTTGTCCTCACATTCTCAAGTGCATGACCATGCACATCAAACAGGAAATATTAGAGCACCTAAAAAAAACTATCAATATCTTACATGTGTTTTTCTGGCTTGGCAGAGGAAGGTGGATACTGCCATGGGTCTCTGGTTCTCCCAAGGTTTATTGTCTTTCTTTCTTGCGTGACAGTGCCTCAATCTAAAATGAATTGAAAAGATTAGCACCAAATACATTCAGGAAATTACATGATGCTTATCTTTCCCATTTATTTTGGATTGAGACATACACAGATGGAGGATTTTAATTTGATCACGCTTTTGTTGCTGAAAATTTCACAGGAAATGCAGATTATCTTTGTGATTTACATACACTACCGTACAAAAGTTTTGGGTCAGTTAGAAATGTCCTTGTTTTTGAAAGAAAAGCAACTTTTTTGTCCATTAACATAACATCAAATTGATCAGAAATACAGTGTAGACATTGTTAATGTTGTAAATGACTATTGTAGCTGGAAATGGCTGTTTTTTTATGGAACATCTACATTGGCGTACAGAGGCCCATTATCAGCAACCATCCCTCCTGTGTTCCAATGGCACGTTGTGTTAGCTAATCCAAGTTAATAATTTTAAAAGGCTAATTGATCACTAGAAAACCCTTTTGCAATTATGTTAGCACAGCTGAAAACTATTGTTCTGATTAAAGAAGCAATAAAACTGGCCTTCTTTAGACTAGTTGAGTATCTGGAGCATCAGCATTTGTGGGTTTGATTACAGGCTCTAAATGGCCAGACACAAATAACTTTCTCCTGAAACAAATCACTTTTTCCTGAAACTTGTCAGTCTACTCGTGTTCTGAGAAATGAAGGCTATTCCATGCGAAAAATTGCCAAAAAATTGAAGATCTCATACAACGCTGTGTACTACTCCCTTCACAGAACAGCGCAAACTGGCTTAAACCAGAATTGAAAGAGTAGTGGGAGGCCCCAGTGCACAACTGAGCAAGAGGACAAGTATATTAGAGTGTCTAGTTTGAGAAACAGACGCATCACACGTCCTCAACTGGCAGATTCATTAAATAGTACCCCAGTGACTGCCTGCAGGGAGAAACTTTGTAGCGGGCCATTGGAAAAGAGGGAGAAGCATTAGGGATAGTCACATTATAAGGGTGAGAGATGAGGAAATGTTGGACTGGCAAGGAAGCATGGCTGAGTCAAATAGGAATCCTGACTTAATGAAGTGATGAACCATGTGCTTCTTGTCATTAACAACCACATCATCAACGTTAAAGGACATGAGCAGTGACAACCGAGCACTGAAGGTGATCCTCTGTAATATTACCCGCTCCTCTTTTCAGTTCCCTGCAGCTAGTGGCTGGAACAAGCTGCATCAAACACTCAAACTGGACAGTTTTAGCTCAATCTCTTCATCGAGGACTCAATCACGGACGCTCTTACTGACAGTTTGGGCTGCTTTGTGTGATGTATTGTTGTCTCTACCTTCTTGCCCATTGTGCTGTTGTCTGTGCACAATAACGATTGTACCATGTTTTGTGCTGCTACCATGTTGTGTTGCTACCATGTTGTTGTTATGTTGTGTTGATAACATGCTGTGTTGTCATGTGTTGCTGCCTTGCTATGTTATTGTCTAAGGGCTCTCTTTATGTAGTGTTGTCTCTCTTGTTGTGATGTGTGTTTTGTCCTATATTTATTTTTTATTTTTTTATCCCAGCCCCTGCCTTTGGTAGGCCGTCATTGTAAATAATAATTACTCTTAACTAACTTCCCTAGTTAAATAAAGGTTAAATAAAAAATAAAATAAAAAATAAAAACACCCGTCTCAACGTCAACAGTGACGAGGCAACTCTGGGATAATGAGAAAAAGCCACGTCTCAGACTGGCCAATAAAAATAAAATATTAAGAACACAGACACTGAACAGAGGAACTCTACCTAGACGGCATCCCGGAGTCGTACCTTCACTGTTGACGTTGAGACTGGTGTTTTGCGGGTACTATTCAATGAAGCTGCTAGTTGAGGACTTGTGAGGCGTCTAATGTACTTGTCCTCTTGCTCAGTTGTGCACCGGGGCCTTCCACTCCTCTTTCTATTCTGGTTAGTGCTAGTTTGCGCTGTTCTGTTCTGTGAGTTGTACACAGCGTTGTATGAGTTTCCAGTTTATTGGCAATTTCTCGCATGATATAGCCTTCATTTCTCATAACAAGAATAGACTGACGAGTTTCAGAAGAAAGATCTTTGTTTCTGGCCATTTAGATCCTGTAATCAAACCCACAAATGCTGATGCTCCAGATACTCAACTAGTCTCAAGAAGGCCAGTTTTATTGCTTCTTTAATAAGAACAACAGTTTTCAGCTGTGCTAACATAATTGCAAAATAGTTTTCTAATGATTTTTTAGCCTTTAAAATGATCAACTTAGACTAGCTAACACAACGTCAGCCGTTGTGTTAGCAAAATCAGCCGTTTCCAGCTACAATAGTAATTTACAACATTAACAATGTCTACACTGTATTTCTGATCAATTTGATGTTATTTTAATGGACAAAAAATGTGTTTTTCTTTCAAAAACAAGGACATTTCTAAGTGACCCCAAACTTTTGAACGGTAGTGTAATTTAACTGAAAACCTCAACTTTTGGTCAGCAAAAAGCCAAACAACAAATAAAACAACATTATGGGCTAAACATTCAAATCCTGTTGCTGCAGGATTATTTTGCTGTGACAATATATGGCAAATTAAGATCCTAACATCTGTAGCTGGTTCTACACAACAAATGGCCCGAGACATGGACATACACTACATGACCAAAAGAATACGAACACCTGCTCGTCTCCCCTTTGCTGCTATAACAGCTTCCCCTCTTCTGGGAAGGCTTTCCACTAGATGTTGGAACATTGCTGGGGGGAGTTGCATTCATTCAACCACAAGAGCATTAGTGAGGTCATGCACTGATGTTGGGAGATTAGGCCTGGCTCGCAGTTGGAGTTCCAATTTATCACAAAGGTGTTCGATGGGGTTGAGGTCAGGGCTCTGTGCAGGCCAGTCAGTTTCTTCCTCACCGATCTTGACAAACCATTTCTGTATGGACCTCGCTTTGTGCTTTGGGCATTGTCATGCTGAAACATGAAAGGGTGTTCCCCAAACTGTTGCCACAAAGTTGGAAGCACAGAATTGTCTAGAATATCATTGTATGCTGTGGCGTTAAGACTTCCCTTCACTGAAACTGAGGGGTCGAGCCAGAACCATGAAAAACAGCCCCAGACCATTATTCCTCATCCACCAAACGTTACAGTACATTTGGCACTATGCGTTGGGGAAGGTAGACTTCTCCTGGCATCTGCTAAATCCAGAGTCATCCGTCTGACTGCCAGTCCAAAAGCGGCAAGCTTTACACCACTCCAGCCTTCGCTTGCATTACGCATGGTAGTCTTAGGCCTGTGTGTGGCTGCTCGGCCATGGAAACCCATTTCATGAAGCTCCCCCCCAAAGAAATATTGTGCTGATGTTGCTTCCAGAGGCAGTTTTGAACTCGGTAGTGTGAGTGTTCCAGAACAGATGATTTTTACGCACTACGACCTTCAGACCTCGGCGGTCCCGTTCTGTGTTCGCGGCTGAGCTGTTGTCACTCCTAGATGTTTCCATTTCACAATAACAGCACTTACAGTTGACCTTGGTAGATCTAACAGGGCAGAAATTTGACGAACTCTCTTGTTGTTAAGGTGGCATCCTAGGACGGTGCCACGTTGAAAGTCACTAAGGTCTTCGGTGTGGCCATTCTTTTGCCAATGTTTGTCCATGGAGATTGCATGGCGGAGATTGCATGGCGGTTATACACCTGTCAGAATTCGGTGTGGCTGAAATATCCGAATCCACTAATTTTAAGGGGAGTCCACATACTTTTGTATTTATATTATATCTCGATACAAGACCCCTTTTGAAGCTTGGAAACTTGCTTGGATGCTTGGATGCTTAGAGTGTAATGTCCCTTTAACTGTCAAGCAACAGTGTTTTTTTGGCGTGATCGCGGTGTCGCTCATTATTACAACCAAAATAAAGTACCCCAAAGTACACTACCTGTGCTCTTGTAACAAAACCTAACAACCTTATGGGGGAAAGGATGTGTATTTACTGTTGTCAATAAAACACAGAGTGCTAGTCTTTTATCAGGTGGTGAAACATTGACTGGTCTACGACTCGATTTGAAGCTAAATAACAGAAATGACGACCTTGCGAAGGCTGGGATCCCAGTGATAAGGCAGTGTTTGGCTCACTCTGACTGGAGTGAGGCTTTTCATTCCACCCCAAGTAATAAGGCTAGAGGGACCATGTTAGCCTCCTCATTTCTTACCACTATGACTGTCAGCCAGGCTGGCAATTACTCTGTTGGAGCGGTTTGGATGGCTTTCCTAAAGGGTGACCTGACACCTGTCTGTTAGCTGCAGGATTCCCCCAGCAAACCTATTTTTATTTTTTAATACGGTGAACTTTTGATTGAGGAAATTGTGCCATTACATGCTATGCTATGTGTGAATCTCAAAAAGGTGAATGAAAGATCATAAAAAAACTAACAAAATGATGTATAACTTAAAATAGAGAAATCATATGATGTTCAGTTTCACATACAATCACTTAAATCTGCAATCTGCAAAAGCTACATCCATTTTGAAACTATAATATCTTTGATTGATAAATGCCTCATAAGCTTAGCTCAATTGTCTTACCTCATCAGAACCCGAAATATAAGCTTGTTTAAACCCTTTGTTTGTAAACAAAGTGATTGTAAACAAACACTGTATAGCCTCAAAACATGGTTAACACTATCATGTTAGTATCATGGATGGTCAGTCCATGGATCCATAGCTCTGTCTATAAATTTTAACACGGTCACATTTCTCCAGGTTTGTTATTCTTTGAACTGCCGATTGCAGACTGACATCACAAATTAAAGGTTTTTCTTTAGAATTTCATAGCAATTGGAACATTACATTTCAGATTGTCACGGAGGGTTGGAGAGAAGGCTGGGGGGGGGGGGGGGTGGGGGGGTGGGAGCCCAGTTCATTCCAGCGGCCCTGCGGACCGTGGCGATCTTTTAAAAGCTCATCATTCCCGCTAATGCTCATTAGGTTGGCTGAACAAAGCCTTTAAGAAAGATAGAACTCCTAACTGAGGCACTGATCCCCCCAGATGCACCTTATTGTCTATCGCCTCTTCTTTCCTCTTCTTCCCCGACACACTTTCTCAAAGAGATTAACGGTTGAGACGGAAACACTCTTGAGCGGACTGAACTTCAGAAGTTTTTCGCTCATTGAAACATCACTGCAGCAGTGTGTCAATGTGACCTTCCGTCCCTTTAAAGTCTACGGTGTAAAAGTCATTTCTCATTTATCTCTGTAATCACCTCTTTAAGTACGGTGCCTTGCGAAAGTATTCGGCCCCCTTGAACTTTGCGACCTTTTGCCACATTTCAGGCTTCAAACATAAAGATATAAAACTGTATTTTTTTGTGAAGAATCAACAACAAGTGGGACACAATCATGAAGTGGAACGACATTTATTGGATATTTCAAACTTTTTTAACAAATCAAAAACTGAAAAATTGGGCGTGCAAAATTATTCAGCCCCCTTAAGTTAATACTTTGTAGCGCCACCTTTTGCTGAGATTACAGCTGTAAGTCGCTTGGGGTATGTCTCTATCAGTTTTGCACATCGAGAGACTGACATTTTTTCCCATTCCTCCTTGCAAAACAGCTCGAGCTCAGTGAGGTTGGATGGAGAGCATTTGTGAACAGCTGTTTTCAGTTCTTTCCACAGATTCTCGATTGGATTCAGGTCTGGACTTTGACTTGGCCATTCTAACACCTGGATATGTTTATTTTTGAACCATTCCATTGTAGATTTTGCTTTATGTTTTGGATCATTGTCTTGTTGGAAGACAAATCTCCGTCCCAGTCTCAGGTCTTTTGCAGACTCCATCAGGTTTTCTTCCAGAATGGTCCTGTATTTGGCTCCATCCATCTTCCCATCAATTTTAACCATCTTCCCTGTCCCTGCTGAAGAAAAGCAGGCCCAAACCATGATGCTGCCACCACCATGTTTGACAGTGGGGATGGTGTGTTCAGCTGTGTTGCTTTTACGCCAAACATAACGTTTTGCATTGTTGCCAAAAAGTTTAATTTTGGTTTCATCTGACCAGAGCACCTTCTTCCACATGTTTGGTGTGTCTCCCAGGTGGCTTGTGGCAAACTTTAAACAACACTTTTTATGGATATCTTTAAGAAATGGCTTTCTTCTTGCCACTCTTCCATAAAGGCCAGATTTGTGCAATATACAACTGATTGTTGTCCTATGGACAGAGTCTCCCACCTCAGCTGTAGATCTCTGCAGTTCATCCAGAGTGATCATGGGCCTCTTGGCTGCATCTCTGATCAGTCTTCTCCTTGTATGAGCTGAAAGTTGAGGGACGGCCAGGTCTTGGTAGATTTGCAGTGGTCTGATACTCCTTCCATTTCAATATTATCGCTTGCACAGTGCTCCTTGGGATGTTTAAAGCTTGGGAAATCTTTTTGTATCCAAATCCGGCTTTAAACTTCTTCACAACAGTATCTCGGACCTGCCTGGTGTGTTCCTTGTTCTTCATGATGCTCTCTGCGCTTTTAACGGACCTCTGAGACTATCACAGTGCAGGTGCATTTATACGGAGTCTTGATTACACACAGGTGGATTGTATTTATCATCATTAGTCATTTAGGTCAACATTGGATCATTCAGAGATCCTCACTGAACTTCTGGAGAGAGTTTGCTGCACTGAAAGTAAAGGGGCTGAATAATTTTGCACGCCCAATTTTTCAGTTTTTGATTTGTTAAAAAAGTTTGAAATATCCAATAAATGTCGTTCCACTTCATGATTGTGTCCCACTTGTTGTTGATTCTTCACAAAAAAATACAGTTTTATATCTTTATGTTTGAAGCCTGAAATGTGGCAAAAGGTCACAAAGTTCAAGGGGGCCGAATACTTTCGCAAGGCACTGTAGTTATTCTATCGTTCATATCTTTTCCTCCATCTGATCATTCATCTGTGGTCACACTACACTCTTTAATAAACACATCATCTGAGAAGGTAATGCTTGTAACACAAGCATCTCGCTACACCCGCAATAACATCTGCTAAATCCGTGTACGCGACCAGTAAAATTAGATTTGATTTGATGACGTTATTATAAATCTCTTGTATATCGCACCTTACAAAGTCAGGAGTGATAAGACTTCATTTTATTTTCTTAAAGGGCTCGTTTGAGAGGGATTTAATCATATATGTGCATAATCAAGTATTTTAATTATATTCATGCAGCCAAATCAAATCAAATTGTATTAGTCAAATGCACCGAATACAACAGGTGTGATGCTTACTTATGCGCCCCTAACCAACAATGCAGTTAAAATATGGATACGAATAAGAGACAAACGTAACCAGTAATTAAAGAGCAGCAGTAAAATAACAAGAGCGAGACTATATACAGGGGCGTACCGATACAGAGTCAATGTGCAGGTGCACCGGTTAGTTGAGGTAGTATGTACATGTAGGTAGAGTTATTAAATTGACTGTGCATAGATGACAAGAGAGAGTAGCAGTGGTGTAAAGAGGGGGTGGGGGTGGGGGGGCACTGCATATTTGACTAGATGTTCAGGAGTCTTATGGCTTGTGGGTAGAAGCTGTTTTAGAAGCCTCTTGGACCTAGAATTGGTGCTCCGGTACCGCTTGCCGTGCGGTAGCAGAGAGAACATTCTATTATTATGGTGGGTGGAGTCTTTGACAATTTTTAGGGACTTCCTTTGACACCGCCTGGTATAAAGGTCCTGGATGGCAGGAAGCTTTGTACCAGTGATGTACTGGGCAGTTCGCATTACCCTTTGTAGTGCCTTGCGGTTGGAGGCCGAGCAGTTGCCATACCAGGCAGTGATGCAACCAGGCAGTGATGCTCTCGATGGTGCAGCTGTTGAACCTTTTGAGGATCTGAGGACCCATGCCAAATCTTTTCAGTCTCCTGAGGTGGAATAGGTTTTGTTGTGCCCTCTTTATGACTGTCTCGGTGTGCTTGGACCATGTTAGTTTGTTGGTGATGTGGACACCAAGGAACTTGAAGCTCTCAACCTGCTCCACTGCACCCCCATCAATGAGAATGGGGGCGTGCTCGGTCCCCCTTTTCCTGTAGTCCACAATCGTCTTGCTCACATTGACGGAGAGGCTATTGTCTCAAGTCACTAGTGCTTCCTGCTTTAATTGTTGCCAAATGGAGGGCGAGGGAGAGCTTTGTATGCGTCCCTGTGTGTGGAGTATAGGTGGTCCAGAGTTATTTTTCCTCTGGAAATTTGGTGAATACGGATTTAAGTTTCCCCCCATTAAAGTCCCCAGCTACTAGGAGCGTCGCCTCTGGGTGAGCGTTTATTTGTTTGCTTATGGCGAGTATACAGCTCATTCAATGCTGTCTTAGTGCCAACCTCTGACTGTGATGGTAACAGCTACGAAGAATACAAATGAAAACTCTCTCTGTAGGTAGTGTGGCCTACAACTTATCATGAGATGCTCTACCTTAGGTGAGCAATAGCTCGAGACTTCCTTAGATATCGTGCACCAGCTGTTATTTACAAAAATACATAGTCCACTGCCCCTTGTCTTACCAGATGCCACTGTTCTATCCTGCCGGTACATCGTATGAATATTCTTCAGGCTAGGGTCTATTTTTCTCCATTGCTGCCTGACTGACGTGCCCAAGGTAAACTGCCTGTTGCTCAGGCCCTGAAGCCAGAATATGCATATAATTGGTACCATTGGAAAGAAAACACTCTGAAGTTTGAAGAAATGTTAAAATAATGTAGTAGACTATAACACAATAGATATGGTAGAAGACAATCCAAAGAAAAACCAACCATATTTTTTTTTGTTTGAGAGCCCATGCTCTTCCAATAGTATACTTATAGGGAAAATATTAAGTCTCACTCCCAGTATGCAATTCCTATGGCTTCCACTGGATGTCAGTAGTCTTTGTTCAAGGTTTCAGGCTTGTTTCTTCCCAAGCGAGGAAGAATTATGAGTTTTAGTACTGAGACTCAGAGGACGCGCACCTGCTAATATCGTTTCCCTATTGAACATACTTCTTTCTGTATTAAATATTATAGTTTAATGACATTTTAGGGTATCTGAGGATTAAATAGAAATGTATTTTGACTTGTTTTAACAAAGTTTAGCAGTAGATTTTTGGATTCCTTTCTCTGCAAGTTGAACGAGTGGATTACTCAAATCGATGGCGCCAACTAAACTGATTTTGGGATATAAAGATGTTGTAGCTGGGACCCTTTGGATGACAAATCAGAGGAAGATTTTCAAAAAGTAAGTCAATATTTAATTTGTGAATTAATGTAATTTATGAAACCTGTGCCGGTGGAAAATTATTTTGACATGGGGCACTGTCCAAACAATCGCATGGCATGCTTTCGCTGTAAAGCCTACTGTAAATTGGACAGTGCAGTTAGATTAACAAGAATTTAAGCTTTTAATTGATATAAGACACTTGTATATACATAAAAGTTTAATATCCATAATTTTTATGATTATTTATTTGAATTGCGTGCCCTCCAGCTTCACCGGACGTGGTTCCGCTAGCGGGACGCCTATGGCTTGTCAACGTATTTTGATATTGTCATCGTTCAGCCACGACTCTATGAAGCACAAGATGTTACCGTTTTTAATGTCCTGTTGGTAGATTAGTCTTCCTCATAACTCGTCAATTTTATTCTCCAAAGCTTGCACGTTTGCTAGCAGAATGGAGGGAAGCGGGGGTTTATTCGATCGCCTACGAATTCTCAGAAGGCGCAGATCACGAGGATCGGGGCCTGTTCCCGAGGAAGTAGTATCTCCTTCGCATCGGGCTCGTCAGGAAAAAATGATAAAAAAGGATTCTGCTAGTCTGTGGTGAGTAATCCCAGTCCTGATGTCTTTTTCATAATCAACTAAAAAGTGTTCTTCTACAGCACCTGAGACCCGTGTGACAAATAAAAAGATGCATCAGAACCGACATTACCTTTTAATAACAGCTGCCTTCCTTCTGCAACAACACCTTTTTGCCACGTCAATTAACTACAAGCTAATTATAGTTTCAAAAGAAAAGTATTAGCCTCCTCATGTTTTTTGGGGTGGATGAATCCACCAGACCTTACTTAAGAACAGCTTAACTGATTATCTCAAAGTGTTCCCTCACTATATCATCATATAGATGAACTGAGTGTCATGACAAACCATCTGAGTTGGACCATCCTTTTGTGTCATGTGGCAGACAGCTGGGCCTAAGTGGTTTCCGCTGCTTTGGGCCCATACTCCATGTGGATCCCGGTCACATGTTCCCTCTCTATCAGGAACAGGGTGTTCACATCAGACATCAGACAGATCTGATCGCTGTCTGTGTCGTTGACCAGGAAATTATTAAATGCTAGATTCTATCAGATCCACGCTAGCCGACACCTGCATTGCGGTTGTTTTGGCGGTATCGGAGGTGGAACTGCGTTAGAGCTGTCAAATCCACAAGGCAGACATTGCCATTGGCTGCATGGAGTCGCATTAAGATAAATCCCACTCAGCTTTGTTTACAAGTTGGAGCACTGGAATGTGAGATGTAATCTATACCTCAATTAGGCTGACAGAAACTCTAATCATTTTATTATCAGCATCATTATTTCTATATAGCCTGTTCTTTATTGTTCTTAATTTCTAACGCGATTGGGATGGGTGTGGCTTCATGACAATGTTCATAAGAGCAGCTGCTCACCGATTTGACAGCTCCAACGCAGTTCCACCTCCTACTCTGCCAAAACATCAGCTATGCGGGTGTCGACTATCGCCAGTTAACGCTTGATCTGATTGAATCTAGGCCTAAGACTGCAAGTCTCCAGGGGGAGATGCTTTTCTTTTCCAAGCACATTGACTTTCCATAAAGATATTTATTTATTGTACACACACACACACACACACACACACACACACACACACACACACACACACACACACACACACACACACACACACGCACACACACACACACACACACACGCACACACACAGGCACACACACAGGCACACACACACACTCACGCACGCACACACACTCACGCACGCACACACACAGGCACACACACTCACGCACACACACACACACACACAAACACACACACACACACACACACACACACACACACACACACACACACACACACACACACACACACACACACACACACACACACATGCAAGGGGAGGGGGAGTGGAGCTGTGCACAGAACAGGAACAATGCAGGGGAGAAGGGGGGTGGGACTGTGGCCCCTCTATCTGGTGGCAGTGCAGGGGGAATTACACTATGTCCCTGTGTTGCACCTTTATCTCCGGCTACAGGGCTTGGAGCAGATCCCCTTTGAGTGTTAGCGGTTGCAGCATGGTGATAACCTGCAGGAGCTACATATATCACATGCCCACCATATGAGGCCTGTCTGCTCGCATTTATTATTTCTGTATAAGAGTTGTACTGATTATAGATCCGATCCTGCCTCACTGTTCATATCTGTGTGTCTCTGCTCTTCAGGTGTTGACAGACTATGTATGACAGACAAATACATATGCCACAGGAGCTTTATAAGCTGTGGTGGAAAATGTACCCAATTGGCATACTTAAAGATACCTTAACAGAAAATGACTCAAGTAAAAGTGAATGTAACCCAGTAAAATCCAACTTGAGTAAAAGTCTAAACGTATTTGGTTTTAAATATATATAAGTATGAAAAGTTAATGTAATTATTCAAATATACTTTTGTATGAAATTCCTTCCATAATGCAACCAGACGGCATCGTTTTCTTGTTTTTTTTTTAGCCAGGGCACACCAACATTCAGACATCATTTATAAACCAAGCATTTGTGTTTAGTGAATCCTAGTGAATCTGACAAATCAAAGGCAGTATGGATGACCAGGGATGTTCTCTTGATAAGTGTTTGAATTGGACAATTTTTCTGTCCTGCTAAGCATTCAAAATGTAATTACTAATGAGTAAAATGTAATGTAGCTGAATCAACTTTAGGAGACGGTCCTGGCGCTTACTGGACTTTCTTGGGCGCCCTGAAGCCTTCTACACAACAATTGAACCGCTCTCCTTGAAGTTCTTGATGAATCTATAAATGGTTGATTTAAGTGCAATCTTACTGGCAGCATTATCCTTGCCTGTGAAGCCCTTTTTGTGCAAAGCAATGATGACGGCACGTGTTTCCTTGCAGGTAACCATGGATGATAGAGGAAGAACAATGATTCCAAGCACCACCCTCTTTTTGAAGCTTCCAGTCTGTTATTCGAACTCAATCAGCATGACAGAGTGATCTCCAGCCTTGTCCTCATCAACACTCACACCTGTGTTAACGAGAGAATCAATGACATGATGTCAGCTGGTCCTTTTGTGGCAGGGCTGAAATGCAGTGGAAATGTTTTTGGGGAATTCAGTTCATTTGCATCGCAAAGAGGTACTTTGCAATTAATTGCAATTCATCTGATCACTTTTCTTAACATTCTGGAGTATATGCAAATTTCCATCATACAAACTGAGGCAGCAGACTTTGTGAAAATTAATATTTGTTTAATTCTCAAAACTTTTGGCCATGACTGTAGTTTTGGCAAGTCGGTTAGGACATTCACTTTGTGCATGACACAAGTAATTTTTCCAACAATTGTTTACAGACAGATTACAGTGCCTTGCGAAAGTATTCGGCCCCCTTGAACTTTGCAACCTTTTGCCACATTTCAGGCTTCAAACATAAAGATATAAAACTGTATTTTTGTGTGAAGAATCAACAACAAGTGGGACACAATCATGAAGTGGAACGACATTTATTGGATATTTCAAACTTTTTTAACAAATCAAAAACTGACAAATTGGGCGTGCAAAATTATTCAGCCCCTTTACTTTCAGTGCAGCAAACTCTCTCCAGAAGTTCAGTGAGGATCTCTGAATGATCCAATGTTGACCTAAATGACTAATGATGATAAATACAATCCACCTGTGTGTAATCAAGTCTCCGTATAAATGCACCTGCACTGTGATAGTCTCAGAGGTCCGTTAAAAGCGCAGAGAGCATCAGGAAGAACAAGGAACACACCAGGCAGGTCCGAGATACTGTTGTGAAGAAGTTTAAAGCCGGATTTGGATACAAAAATATTTCCCAAGCTTTAAACATCCCAAGGAGCACTGTGCAAGCGATAATATTGAAATGGAAGGAGTATCAGACCACTGCAAATCGACCAAGACCTGGCCGTCCCTCTAAACTTTCAGCTCATACAAGGAGAAGACTGATCAGAGATGCAGCCAAGAGGCCCATGATCATTCTGGATGAACTGCAGAGATCTACAGCTGAGGTGGGAGACTCTGTCCATAGGACAACAATCAGTCGTATATTGCACAAATCTGGCCTTTATGGAACAGTGGCAAGAAGAAAGCCATTTCTTAAAGATATCCATAAAAAGTGTTGTTTAAAGTTTGCCACAAGCCACCTGGGAGACACACCAAACATGTGGAAGAAGGTGCTCTGGTCAGATGAAACCAAAATTGAACTTTTTGGCAACAATGCAAAACGTTATGTTTGGCGTAAAAGCAACACAGCTCACACCATCCCCACTGTCAAGCATGGTGGTGGCAGCATCATGGTTTGGGCCTGCTTTTCTTCAGCAGGGACAGGGAAGATGGTTAAAATTGATGGGAAGATGGATGGAGCCAAATACAGGACCATTCTGGAAGAAAACCTGATGGAGTCTGCAAAAGACCTGAGACTGGGACGGAGATTTGTCTTCCAACAAGACAATGATCCAAAACATAAAGCAAAATCTACAATGGAATGGTTCAAAAATAAACATATCCAGGTGTTAGAATGGCCAAGTCAAAGTCCAGACCTGAATCCAATCGAGAATCTGTGGAAAGAACTGAAAACTGCTGTTCACAAATGCTCTCCATCCAACCTCACTGAGCTCGAGCTGTTTTGCAAGGAGGAATGGGAAAAAGTTTCAGTCTCTCGATGTGCAAAACTGATAGAGACATACCCCAAGCGACTTACAGCTGTAATCGCAGCAAAAGGTGGCGCTACAAAGTATTAACTTAAGGGGGCTGAATAATTTTGCACGCCCAATTTTTCAGTTTTTGATTTGTTAAAAAAGTTTGAAATATCCAATAAATGTCGTTCCACTTCATGATTGTGTCCCACTTGTTGTTGATTCTTCACAAAAAAATACAGTTTTATATCTTTATGTTTGAAGCCTGAAATGTGGCAAAAGGTCGCAAAGTTCAAGGGGGCCGAATACTTTCGCAAGGCACTGTATGTATACTTCCAACTTCAACTGTATATATGTGTGTGTGTGTGTGTGTGTGTGTGTGTGTGTGTGTGTGTGTGTGTGTGTGTGTGTGTGTATACATATATTTACCCCTTTTCTTGGGTAGCTACAAAACTACCTTCATACTTCCATTCATTTTTTTCATCAGCACTGGTTACCTTCAGCCGAGTCCCGTTAGACTTGTGGGGGTCGTAGAGCAAAAAGGAGAACGCCATCGTTGTGTTTGTGAGAATCTCCCTTTTCTACAGCAGTTTGTAGCCCAAACGGTTCAGACGCTACCAAACAGAAGTTGGCACATCGACGACACAGACTTCAGATGAGTCTCCTGACACTTGTGAGTGGTCATAATAGTTTGTAGGTCAAACCATTCGAACGCTACAGACGTTTTTGTGAGAAGACCAATTTTTGGGATGTCTTCTGGTCTGACAAACACCGCTCTAGCTCTTCCACCTTTCACCGCAGATGTCTCATGGTCTGAAAAACACTGCTCTATCTCTTCCACCTTCCACCGCAGATGTCTCATGGTCTGAAAAACACTGCTCTAGCTCTTCCACCTTTCACCGCAGATGTCTCATGGTCTGAAAAACACCGCTCTAGCTCTTCCACCTTTCACCGCAGATTTCTCATGGTCTGAAAAACACCGCTCTATCTCTTCCACCTTTCACCGCAGATGTCTCATGGTCTGAAAAACACTGCTCTAGCTCTTCCACCTTTCACCGCAGATGCGGAAGTGTGACATGCGGTGGATTGAGACACATCCAAAACAGATATCTCTGTCTTAAACCAACATATTTTGGTTGAGGTTTCTTGAGTAGACATCACTAGTCATTGCTGTCAACTTCCAAGGATCCTGCTCAATGTTTTGACTGAGCTGTTAACATCACAGCTACTGTACAAGCTAGCGGTGACAAGTGCCACCAAACCCTGCATGCCACACACACCTAACACACAAACAGTGTGTGACAACAATGTGTATGATACAAATATGTGCATTTTACATAATATGTGTGTTCGCCAGCAGGTGTGTATGTTCGGACTGACATGTTTAGGTAATGTTTGAGCCGTACCTCTAAAGTGTCACCGGGTCCTCAGAGACCAACCCTCCGGATGGAAGCGATTCGGCAAAGCCAATGAAAAAAACAGCTGGGAAGTGTCAGCTGTCAGTGTGAACGCGGTGTCGTATTTCCCCTCAGATGTAATTGTTGCTGTTTGTGATCGGTGGATTCGGCACCCACCTTTGTCATCAATCCGGGCCTAGCGTTCGCTTGCCTGACAAGCCACCTCTTTGATAACTCTGAAAACTCTTTGAAAATCCACTCATTAGGGACCTTCCCAGTGACAGCTTGCAGGAAACCGAGTTGCACAGCACTAGGATGAGAAAATCATCCCTCTATTTGCTCTAGTTCCTATGTCTAGTTCAGTCACTGATGACTTGCAGTGACAAAGATGTTATTTCTATAACAAAGTCCCCATTTCAGTTAAATTAGATTTATGGGTGTCTTATATCTCTAATACACTTGGACAAAATGTTTGCGCTTGCAGACTTCCATTTTGTTTTGATTTATCATGTTAAGTTAGAGGCAGGTTTTTCTATGGCTGTTAAGTTTGGCCTTTCCGGTACAGAATAGATTATACATTTTAAGAAGCAGGTAAATGAACAGAATCCTCTCTACCTGACCTGAACTGATGCTTTTAAGGTCAGTGTCGATTGAAGATAGTCTCTTTCATTTCTGCCAGTCCATCTCCTGTGAAGAGAGGAAATGAAGGTGTTTTCAGTCTCTCAGATGAGCAGAAAGCCAGACAAGTGTGTAAGGTGTTGAATGTGTGTGATGAAGGAAAGGGTAAGAGATTTTAGAAAGGGAATAGAGAATACAAAAATTATGGTAATATCTGTAAGTACTCGAGTGTTGACAACAGCAAACAAGCTGCAAAGAGGTCTAAATTGTTAGCTATGTCTTGTAGATCAGTCGGGTGTAATATATACAGATTTGGCACACTGAATTGGGCGACACAGAACATTACACATGTTGAATTACCAAATTAAATCTCTTTGAAGAACAGTATATAATGTAGGGACTATGAATCTGATTTGACAGCAAAATGGGACAGCAATTGAGCTTTAAAATGAAGTGCCGTCTGGCTGACTTGTTTTGTGCTCAATTGAGCAACTATTGAGATGTACAGTATTTGTATTTTGCATCTGCACTACTGTCTGTCTTTAGTCGTTTCATGATTTCAAGGAGCATAACTCTTTTTAGGGGTACAAAAGAGGAGATGAATGGTTACTTTCAAGAAACGTTCAAGATTATTATGGTGATATTATATTTGTTGTGTGTTTATCTCAACCTGTATGGTTGATCTGTTACAAACCTCCAATTAAGGTACAGTCCTCCCAAGTAGTCCTTCGATTGGTTGAATATGTTATGCAGTTAAAGAATCTCAATTTGGGCCAGTTTGCTACAGCAGGAAAATAATCATGCAGCAACAGGAAATGTGAATTATGATGTGGATTATAATTACTGGTATAGAATAAGAAGGCCCGCACACAGCTCCCAATTCACAGCTTATTGACAACCTTTTGATCTGAAACGGATCTTCGTCATGTCCAAAAATGTATGGACATTTTTGTAGTGGTTGATACATTTAGAGAAAAGCAAGTCTGGTATATCAAAGTGGAAATTACAAACTTCAGAAACCTTTTTAAATGTCAAATACACAACAAGTTTTATATTTCCTTCATTGCAGGATAACTTTCCTGCAACAGGGGGATCAAATTAAGATCCTACATCTGCCTACTTGGCTTCTGAAAGCAATGCATTGCTATTCACTATTCTATTTCATTCAAAACAAACTCATTTCCATAAACACTGACAAACACACACAGACAAACCCTTTCAGCCCAGTTATAATGATTTATTTCTGTATTGTAATTGTGATGACTTAGTCCCACATGGTTCAGTAATTGGCCCTATCACAATTCAACCCTTCAGGGGCTGAGCAGCCATTAACAAGAAGCAAAAAAAAATAAATCCTGACAATTACACACTAAATCAATCAGGAAGTGAAAATGGAGCGTTTATAAAAACCAATGACAAAAGAGACCACCACCACAATGTCTTCTGGAGAACCCATGTTAATAACAAAGTCTACTGCTTTTGTAGCCAACATTGAGAACACTTTTTTTTTAAAGGACCACCTCTGTTCTTTTGGACTATTCATCTCATGTCCATTATGATGCTCTTTCACTGCAGATTGACAACAAAGGTAGAAAAACAAGAGATGATTGCCACAACCAATCAAACCGAGTACATTCAATGTGTGTATTCATATAATTTCCCTTTGCAGTGTGGGCCAGTGCAGTGATTAGGTTCCAATGCTGTAGGGTCCAGACACACACACACACACACACACGCACAGACACGCACACACACACATATTAATGTATACTGTCCTTCCCTCCGCTTACTCACTCCCACCTCTGTTTACATTAGGAAAAAAATACATTTTAGTCATTTAGTTGTTGTCACACATCATCCATACACTCTCTTTTCACACGTGTACACACAGGAAGAGAAAACAATCACACGCACGCACACACGTACACGCGCCCACACACACACAGACGCACACACACACACACACACACACACACACACACACGTACACACAGGAAGAGAAAACAATCACATGAAAACACACACACACACAAACAAACACACACACACACACACACACACACACACATAAATACTATCACAAAAACATATATTAACACACACATAGTGCTTAGGGTTTGTCCTTACCTGTTGTCCCTGTAGTAGTGTTCTGGTGTCAAGGGCCATTATGGGGACAATTCATCATCTCCGTCTACCTCTTCACCTGCAGTCAAACACCCTCTCCCCTCTCTCTACTTTGATGAGGTGGTGCTTGGGGACATACACAGTTTGTGTGTGGACGTGTTTAACTATTATTGTGTGGACCAGAAGTCCCCACAAGAACAGTAAACAAACAAAACATTTACCAACTGGGGACATTTTGTTAGTCCTCACAAGGTCAAATGCTATTTCTAGGGGGTTTAGGGTTAAGGTCAGAATTAGTTTTAGGTTTAGAATTAGGTTTACGGCTAGGGTTAGTTTTAGGGTTAAGGTTAGGAGCTAGGGTTAAGTTTAGGGTTAGGGTAAGAGTACGGGTTAGGGTTAGGTTTAGGAAAAATAGGATTTTGAATGGGACTGAATTGTGTGTCCCCCACAAGGTTAGCTGTACAAGACTGTGTGTGTGAGGGTGTGTGTGTGCACGTGCGTGTTCATGCGCATGAGTGTGTGCATGTATCTCTTGAATAGCACAAACACACATCGGTCTCGAAAGTAACTTAATGAACAAGTGAATTATTTCAGTCTCCACTGGTTAAGATGAAAATATACGGGGTCTGATACTTCAACCGCTGTGATTTGTAGAAAGAAAACAATCAATGAGGTGGAATTGGATTGTACGGTTTACGTGTTTATCTGTTTTCAGGTAAATGCTTCAACTTGGTGTCTATATTTGAAATGCGTTGATAACTACAACAGCCACTTTATTGCTCTACTGTATGAGATCAATGAATGCTTCCCTAATTTAAAGAACCTTAACAAACCATAAAACTCTATTCACAATGACAACGTTTCTCAATTTCCATTGAACATTTTTCAAAAACACATTTAAAGGAAGAGCTGTGCAGATACAAAGTTTGGTAACAGAATCAAAGGGAGATTTTACTGTAATTCTGTTACCAGAATTGCAGAGTTTTTCCCGTAAACGTTTTTTTTTGTTTTGTTTTTATTTACTGTGTAAATTGTTCAAATTAGTTATTGTGCATAGAGTTGTATGCTTTGTTAAACTTTAAAATCAAATTATTTTTGTTTGGCATACATTTTAAAGTGAAGAAATGGAGTCTCAGTGTAATTACCGTAACCATGGAATTGTCCATAGACAAAGCAATGGGAGTTTCAGTGTGAGAGGATCAACAGTGTCTCTGACAGGTTTCTTATCAAAGTGTGTTGTGCCCTGAAATTGAATAGGAATGTTAGCCAGAACATCTAAGTTAGAGGTCCTATACAGTTATTGATATAAATCAGACCCGTTGTGGTTTGAATTGACTGAATTTGAGCCTAATTAGTTTTACAATACTGCTGTAGGGAGAAACACTTATTTCATCTATGCATGTATTAGGTAACTCTTTTCTTTACAGACTCCCTATTACAGTGTGCAGAGTACCACGTATTTTCATTGCACGTTGTGCACATTGTGTTACCCTTTATTTAAATGTGATTACAATGCATTGCAATGTGCTTTGTGGGTGCATAATGTTGTAATACGCAGTTTTTTAAATGTATTAATGTAGTGCTTAATCAAAGTAACCCGACCCCATCACTGAAATTTGACCGGTCTCGCTTCTCCTCTCTGATCCCTTCTGATCTGAGCTGTAGAGTGTGTCGTAGCACATAGTCCATCACCGTCCACCACATTTCCACCCCCATTCGTCATGGAAAACCCTGTAGGAAACTAGGGAAACACAATGACACACATTCTCAGCCAATGAGCTCCAAGACTCACCAATTAACTCTTATGGGAGCCCAGCCCTCATATAGTATCTTAAGTCTTGCATATTTTATGAAGACGCCACAAGCGATTGGTTTGTTAACGCATACAGAATGCAATCCATCTATCTTTAGTGGGAGAAATTTGAAAATGAGAACCAGCACTGGCTCAAACTATGGCTGATAGTCTGGACACCAAAGAGCTAATGAATGGGATTTGAATTCGTTCTTTTGTGTTGCTGGGGTTGGTAATAAAAACCATAGAGACTGGTAAATGATAGCAAGGGGAACGCAGGGATGCCATTTTGTTAGCCAGGCTCATTGCGATGGGAATTCATGAGGATTTAGAGGGGTGTGTTCCCTAGCAGATAAGCCCATTCTGCCCCTCCCTCTACATATTTGGACAACTGCAGTTTCAGATTATAAAGGCTGAGGGCAGTGGTTTGGTGTGAGGAGAGGAACAGGTCACAGACACACAGACACACACAGACAGACAGACAGACAGACAGACAGACAGACAGACAGACAGACAGACAGACAGACAGACAGACAGACAGGTAACTGCCAAAATAATGGAAACACTTGAGGAAATGAGGGATACAAGGTATATTGAAAGCAGGTGCTTCCACACAGGTGTGGGTCCTGAGTTAATTAAGCAATTAACATCCCATCATGCTTAAGGACCGGGTCATGTATAAAAATGCTGGGCAGGCCATATTTTGGCTACCATGGCTATGGTAGGATGACAATGCCCCCATCCACAGGGCACGAGGGGTCACTGAATTATTTTATGAGCATCAAAATGATGTAAACCATATACCATGGACATCTCAGTCACCAGATCGCAACCCAAATGAAAACGTATAGGATATTCTGGAGCGGCGCCTGAGCCAGTGTTTTCCTCCACTTTTAACTTAACACCAAATTATGCAATTTAGCGTGAAAGAACGGTGTCACATCCCTCCAATAGAGTTCCAGACACTTGTAGAATCTATGTCAATGTGGATTGAAGCTGTTCTGGCTCGTGGGGGTCCAACACCCTATTAAGACACTTTATGTTGGTGTTTCTATTATTTTGGCAGTTACCTGTGCATACACATAAACACAACAACAAGTAGGTGATAACACACACACACGCATACACACTAACACTAACACACACACACACGCATACACACTAACACTAACACTAACACTAACACACACACTAACACACACACTAACACACACACACACACACACACACACACACACACACACACACACACACACACACACATTCACACCCTGATGTTCCACACCCTGATGAGCTAACTCGCCACTCATTATTTGTATTTACAGTTTTTAACAATCCCTTTGGCACTAATTTCAGAACCTTGTGGTCATTTTTCAAAACTCTGGACACAAAACTCAAAATGGTCATCACTTGTAACACAGGCTGTCCAATGTTCAAAACATTGCATTGTGCATTCATATCTTTAAAGAAACCTTGCACTTGCAGAATCATTGGTTCAAATAACTCATTTATCATGAAATACCATAGGAACATTCATCGACATCAGCCACACACAAGATACCGATAGTTTCACTGTGTAGTTGTTCGTACAATCATTACATATTGTAGTACAAAATATGTGATGCATGTTTCATTATGTTACTACAGATAAATACATCCCTGTAAAAGGACTAGTAGAGAGAATACTACAGACACAGTGGAATCATTGAACAAAATATGACATTTATTGATGAAATGCAAAAAAAATCACAACATAGGTTTCTCTGAATCAAAGCAAAAATAATTAGCTACAAAAAAAGAAAAAAACTACAGTAAAACGTCAGCTGCAGTGTTCCTCACCTGGCTTACTGTAAAACATAACTGCAGTGTTCCTCACCTGGCTTACTGTAAAACATAACTGCAGTGTTCCTCACCTGGCTTACTGTAAAACATAACTGCAGTGTTCCTCACCTGGCTTACTGTAAAACATAACTGCAGTGTTCCTCACCTGGCTTACTGTAAAACATAATTGCAGTGTTCCTCACCTGGCTTACTGTAAAACATCACTGCAGTGTTCCTCACCTGGCTTACTGTAAAACATCACTGCAGTGTTCCTCACCTGGTTTACTGTAAAGGGCAAAACAAAGGATTGATTACTGTACTTCTATATTTCCATCAAACCTGTCTTGTGGATTTGGCCACAGGTTCTCATCCACATCACAATGGATGTTTTCATTAGCCAAACATTTTGGGAACAATCTTTGGGCATGGCGAATCCAGGCCTGACACTGGTCTGCCGTGATGTCATTGCATGCATCCTGCATGGCCTGGCAAAGGGCGGCTTGTTCATGAGGGCGCCTACAATATACCTTCCACCTCCATGTGGAGAAAAATTCCTATCGGGTTAAAGAAAGGAGAGTATGGGGTTAAGTACAGGGTGGTAATTTGTGGTTGGGCCTGAAACCATGCTTGCACCATTTGAGAATGGTGTAACCTGACATTATCCCACACAATGACATAGGTCATGCCATCAGCTCTACAGACCTGATTTAGCTCATCAAGGAAGGTTACATTCGAACAGCGAATCATGTGGCTGCCTGCAACTCAATATATAGAGTATATAGAGTAGAGAGCTTCAGATGTTGTTCGACCAAACATTAGAACAGGCAAGATGAGTAGTCTAAGCAACTTTGACAGTGGTATGATTGTTGATGCCACACATGGTGATTCCAGCATCTCAGAAACAGCTGCACTCCAGGGATTTTTACGCACTACAGTCTCCAGAGTTTACAGAGAATGGTGCGATAAACAAAACACATTCAGTGAGCGGCATTTCTGTGGGCAAAAACACCTTGTTCATGAGAGAGGTCAGAGGGGAATGTCCAGACTCATTTAAGCTAACAGAAAGGCCACAAATGCTCAAATAACAGCTGTTTAAAACAGTGGTGTGCAGAATGGCATCTCTTAACATACAACACCATGAATAATTCAGGCTGTTGTGGAAGCAAAAGGGGGTCCGACCCAGTACTAGATAGGTGTACCTAATAAAGTGGCCGGTGAGTGTACAGTAATGTCAAATCTGAAAACATGGTCTGGAAAAGTGGTACATGGGACCACAGAAACAGTGTCTGATAAAGAATGATGATGAAATATTACATCCATAGATAATGTAGTCCAATTGGTTCATAATTGATGTCAATGGATCTTGTTATCCTGAAACTTTCATGATCTAAACATGGAATATTGTTTGTCAGTGTCACACCCTGACCATAGTTTGCTTTGTATGTTTCTATGTTTTGGTTGGTCAGGGTGTGATCTGAGTGGGCATTCTATGTTGGATGTCTTGTTTGTCTATTTCTATGTCTGGCCTGATATGGTTCTCAATCAGAGGCAGGTGTTAGTCATTGTCTCTGATTGGGAACCATATTTAGGTAGCCTGGGTTTCACTGTGTGTTTGTGGGTGATTGTTCCTGTCTCTGTGTACTGCACCAGATAGGGCTGTTTTTGGTTTTCAACGTTTATTGTTTTGTAGTGTTCGTGTTTATCATTTTTGTTATTAAACATGAATCAAAGAAACCGCGCTGCATTTTGGTCCGCCTCTACTTCACCACAGGAAAACCGTTACAGTCAGTTTCCATAAAACTATGTATTAAGAGTAATGCAACAGTTACTTATCATTTTGAGCAGTTGTATCAATTGATAGTTAGATCATTGTAATGAAATGAGTAGACAGTCATCTCAGATCTAATGTGTGAATTGCATTTTGAAATGGTAATACTTTGATGTCAAGTTGTGTCATTTTGAACAGGTGATTTTAGTTCAATGAACAAATTATCTTAGCTTTATGTGTATTGTATCCAAGCAATTGGAAAAAGTGAAAAAATGTTTCATTTTGATCATTGGTTGTGAGTTTTGTGTCTAGAGTTTTGAAAAATTACATCAGGGTTTCAAAATTAGTGCTGAAGTGATTGTAAAAAACTGTGTTAAGGAATCCCATTAGTGCCTACCAAGGCAGCAGCTACTCTTCCTGAGGTCCAGCAAAATTAAAGCAGTTATACAATTTACAAACATTACAATACATTCACAACAGATTTCACAACACATTACATTTTTGGCCTCAGGCCTCAGGCCACTACTCTACTACTACAAGACTACAAGACTGTTTCAAGGACGGCTTTTTTCCATCTACGTGACATTGCAAAAATCAGAAACTTTCTGTCCAAAAATGATGCAGAAAAATGAATCCATGCTTTTGTCACTTCTAGGTTAGACTACTGCAATGCTCTACTTTCCGGCACTAAATAAACTTCAGTTAGTGCTAAATATGGCTGCTAGAATCCTGACTAGAACCAAAAAATGTGATCATATTACTCCAGTGCTAGCCTCCCTACACTGGCTTCCTGTTATGGCAAGGGCTGATTCCAAGGTTTTACTGATAACCTACAAAGCATTACATACATGGGCTTGCTCCTACCTGTCATTTGGATTTGGTCCTGCCGTACATACCTACACGTACACTACGGTCACAAGATGCAGGCCTCCTAATTGTCCCTAGAATTTCTAAGCAAACAGCTGTAGGCAGGGCTTTCTCCTATAGAGCTCCATTTTTATGGAATGGTCTGCCTACCCATGTGAAAGACGCAGACTCGGTCTCAACCTTTAAGTCTTTAGTGAAGACTCATCTCTTCAGTGGGTCATATGATTGAGTGTAGTCTGGCCCAGGAGTGTGAAGGTGAACGGAAAAGCTCTGGAGCAAGAACCACCCTTTGCCTGGCCGGTTCCCCTCTCTCCACTGGGATTCTCTGCCTCTAACCCTATTACAGGGGCTTTGTCACTGGCTTACTGGTGCTCTTCCATGCCGTCACTAGGAGGGGTGCGTCACTTGTGTGGGTTGAGTCACTGACGTGATCTTCCTGTCTGGGTTGGCGCCCCCCCTTGGGTTCTGCCATGGCAGAGATCTTTGTGGGCTATACTCGGCCTTGTCTCAGGATGGTAAGTTGGTGGTTGAAGATATCCCTCTAATGGTGTGGGAGCTGTGCTTTGGCAACGTGTGTGGGATCTGTTTGGCCCTTTCCGGGGATATCATCAGATGGGGCCACAGTGTTTCCTGACCCCTCCTGTCTCAGCCGCCAGTATTTATGCTGCAGTAGTTTATGTGTCGGGGGGCTAAGGTCAGTCTGTTATATCTGGAGTACTTCTCCTGTCTTATCCGGTGTCTTGTGTGAATTTAAGTATGCTCTCTCTAATTCTCTCTTTCTTTCTTTCTTTCTTTCTTTCTCTCTCTCTCTCGGAGGACCTGAGCCCTAGGACCATGCCTCAGGACTACCTGGCATGATGACCCCTTGCTGTCCCCAGTCCACCTGGCCATGCTGCTGCTCCAGTTTCAACTGTTCTGCCTGCGGCTTTGGAACCCTGACCTGTTCACTGGACGTGCTACCTGTCCCAGACCTGCTGTTTTCAACTCTCTACAGACAGCAGGACCGGTAGAGATACTCTCAATGATCGGCTATGAAAAGCCAACTGACATTTACTCCTGAGGTGCTGACTTGTTGCACCCCCAACAACTACTGATATTATTATTATTTGACTATACTGGTCATTTATGAACATTTGAACATCTTGGCCATGTTCTGTTATAATCTCCACCCGGCATAGTCAGAAGAGGACTGGCCACCCCTCATAGCCTGGTTCCTCTCTAGGTTTCTTCCTAGGTTTTGGCCTTTCTAGGGAGTTTTTCCTACGCACCGTGCTTCTACACCTGCATTGCTTGCTGTTTGGGGTTTTAGGCTGGGTTTTTGTACAGCACTTTGAGATATCAGCTGATGTAAGAAGGGCTATATAAATAAATTTGATTTGATTTGAAATTTGATTTGATATATCTACAATACAAAATCCATGTGTATGTGTGTATAGTGTGTATGTTATAGTGTGTGCATGCATGTGTCTGTGCCTGTGTTTGTCTCTTCACAGTCTCTGCTGTTCCATAAGGTTTATTTTTGTCTGTTTTTAGATACTGCTTGCATTAGTTACTTGATATGGAATAGAGTTCCATGTAGTCATGGCTCTAGGTAGTACTGTGAGACTTCCATAGTCTGTTCTGGACTTGGGGACTGTGAAGAGACCTCTGGTGGCCTGTCTTGTGGTATGCATGGGTGTCCGAGCTGTGTGCTAGTAGTTTAAACAGACAGCTCAGTGCATTCAACATGTGAATACCTCTCAAAAATACAAGTAGTGATGAAGTCAATCTCTCCTCAAATGTTAGGTCTCTGTGTACATCCAAGGGCCAGCCGTGCTGCCCTGTCCTGAGCCAATTGCAATTTTCTTAAGTCTCCCTTTGTGCCACCTGACTACACAACTGAACAGTAGTCCAGGTGAGACAAAACTAGGACAGACTTCTCCCCATAATAGCTACTGTTGTATCAACATGTTTTGACCATGACAGTTTACAATCCAGGGTTACTCCAAGCAGTTTAGTCACCTCAACTTGCTCAATTTCCATATTATTCATAATAATATTTAGATGAGGTTTAGGGTTCAATGAATGATTTGTCCCAAATACAATGCTTTAGTTATGTACATATTTAGGACTAACTTATTCCTTGCCACCCATTCTGAAACTAAGTGTTGAAGTTATTTCAGTTGTTGTAGTAGCTGACGTGTACAGTGCTGAGTCATCTACATACATAGACATGCTGGCTTTACTCAAAGAGTAGAGTAGAGTGCTGTTTACACCACTGATGTCAAAAGAACGTAAGGACTTCAGGGGCTGATACCGGGCAGACGGCCAATAGGAAATCAGTTCAGGAATATTGAACAGTTGAGGGATAGAAAAGGGCACTTTGGCCAATAAGACCATTCTGTTTTGTCTCGTGGTGCTCTAGACGCACTGCCAGGAAAAAGCAACAAAAGACGGAGATGGCCTGCAATACAATAAGATGTCAGTTAAATCAATTCCATTTTTTCCTCACCGTTCCATTTGGTCTGTGTGTGTGCTTGGCAGTTGGCCCGAATTATCAAGTAAAAACAAGAGAGAGAAGAAGCTCACATCTTACTGTAAAGTGACTAGTTATAATAACAAAATTCTTCACTGCTATCCTAAATAAAGATATTTTTTACTTACAAGTTACAATAGGTAGATTATGTCGAACACTTTACAACCAGTAACTTATTACTTCAGGTTACCTGCACTTGTCTACAGTACTCAATCATAACTCAATAAGCAAAATTCACAGTCCCCACGTGTGTATACTTGCAGTTTTCCCATTCGATCAGTTCTGTTAGCATCTGAATGGCAGTGAAGGACTGAAATAGAACGAGCCTTCAGGGTTTATGGATTCGGTTGTACAGAGCCATGTTGCTCGAGAGAAACAGACAGGCTCTCTGTAATGTTTTTATGCCTTGCTCACTGTTGTATTGGCACAGTATCTGTTATTCCATTAATGAGTTCATTTAGTCCAACCTGCTTGCAATGGTAATTAAGATGTGGAGACGTTGATAATGGATTTCCAGTGCGCCACAACATAGTGTTGCTGGAGTCAATTCATCATTAGTGACACCTGATCATTTGTTTTTCTTTCATCTCAGAGTAATGTCAACACCAAGTATAGAACAAGGTCTTCAAATTAAAACAGGACCTCGTTCCTTTACAATGACACAAAATCGCGTGGTGGACTTAGAAAATGGCCACTTTGTCAATGTCGTTTTCGTTAAAGACAAACCTTAGATCTGTTGCAAGTCATTGGTTTTAAAATGTTTTCATGAATGTTCGTGCATTCCTTCATCTCTTTTTTGGCTTCAATTGCACTGCCATAGCACATCAACATTGCCTCATTGCAGCTGACACCGTGGCTCTCATGATAGGTTATTACAAAAGGTAGCGGGAGGTAGCCTAGTGGTAAGAGTGTTGGACTAGTAACCGAAAGGTTGCAAGATTGAATCCCCGAGCTGACACGGTAAAAATCTGTCATTTTGCCCCTGAACAAGGCAGTTAACCCACTGTTCCTAGGCCGTCTTTGAAAATAAGAATTTGTTCTTAACTGACTTGCTTAGTTAAATAAAGGTCAAATTACAGGTCACAACTGACCTGACAGGAAGTTATACAATTCCTAGGACATCTTCTACCAGTGTTTTCCTGTTGGACCAGACATCCAACATTCCTGTAAAACAACAAGAGGAGAGATATGAGCTGCGAAACACGTGTTGACAAAATCCACAAACTCCAAACTGAAAGGAAATAGGTACTTGTAATGCATTTGAGTGGCATGGACATTGCCCTATCAAGAGTTGCTGAATATCTCTTCATCTTCAAACAAAATACGAACAACGCTAATTTGACATAATAGCCGGGGAACCAAACGCTATACTCAAAATGTGTTACCCTCCTCGACAACCTTATTCACTACCACACCTTGTTTCCTCTAGTACCGCAATAGGTGTGTCAGCTCTCTGTCCTCCGGGTGAGGTGATCAATACGGTCATCTCTCCAAACAGTGATAGAAGTGTCAAATTGTAGGGGGAAAAAAGTCAAAGCTAGTTTTAGTCATTGACTTGGCCAGGGTTGACTGACCTACCAATGCCCTGTCATTGATCAGCAATCTCCTTTGAGGAGAATGAGCAGCATGCTGAGTGTTGGACATGTGGCAGAGTGAAGCTCATGGCTGCCTTATGGATTTCTCCACTAGCCTGCTGATGAAGTGGTGGTCATGCAGACAATGTAGGTTGTGCCCTTCATTGTCCTTGCTTTCAGTTATTTAGCAGACACTCTTATCTAGAGGAATTAGGGTTAAGTACCTTGCTCAAGGGCACACCGACAGATTGTTCACCTAGTCATCTTGGGAAATTGAACCAACAACCTTTTTGGTTGCTAGTCTAACGCTCTTAACCTCCAGGCTACCTGACACCCCCTGTGTTTCTCTGTAATTTGTACTCTCTCTCTCTCTCTGCTTTTCCCCTCTATTGCTCTTTCTCTCCCTGTCTGATGTGCTGTCATCTCTTCTCTGTGATTGTCTTGATCATCCTCACTTTCCTTGTGACACCACTTTCCTTGTGATGCAACCATATAAAATATAATTTGTCTATTTACAGTATGCCATATGAACAAGCATCTGAAATATTATTTATGGTATAATTGTAATCAATGACTTCAACGTGTGAAACGTTTACAATTTCCCCCTGACCGTGAACAGCATGTCATGATATCGTCAAGTCAGCATACTCTGTGTTTCAGCCTCCAGAGAAGGGATAGTGTCAGTACATTTCAATGGTATCAAATGTATTTAGACTAGCAATGAGTGACAGGTAGCCTAGTGTATAAGAGTGTTGGGGCAGTAACTGAAGGGTTGCTGGTTCAAACCCCAGAGATGACAAGGTGAAAAAATCTGGCAATGTTCCTTTGAGCAAAGCACTTAACCCTAGTTCCTCCAGGTGAGAGTGTCTGCTTAAATGTAAGGATATTCCTCTTATGTAAATAATCACACTCGTTTTAGATGGTCATACCATGGATAATTGACGTATATAAAAAATACATCATCAACTGTTTTGATAAAATATTGAATTTGGCTTTTACTGCTATAGCCCATAGAAACACATTGAATAACACATTCATAAATTACAGAGCACACAGTCAAAAAATAAATCATAAGGAATAAGGGTTTGAAGTGTCTGTCCTATATCTAGGAGATATAAGAAAGCTCAAGAATATAAAAAAAAAAAAATTGCACACATAATTTAACCTATTTTTTTGGGGGGCACAAAACTACTTACTTACTTCCATTGATTATTGAAACCGGTACTAGGTTACTTTCAGACGAGTCCTGTGACACTTGTGTAGAGGTCACCATCGTGTTCATGAGGGTCTCATCTTTCCATAGAGTGGTCATATTAGTTCGTAGGCAAAACTGTTTTTTTTGGATGTCTTCTGATCTGACAAACAACGCTGTTGCTCGGCCACCCTCTACCGAGATGCAGCCATACAAAAAAACTGATATCTCTATCTGAAACTGACTCATTTAATGGGGATTGTTTTATTATGTCAATTGGATTGATGCAAGGGTGCGTCAATCGACTCTTGGTTCTCTTAAATATGCTCTTAAAGAAAGACAATGGATAATTGTTACTGAATGTGGCACACCAATAGGTATTACAGTAAACAGTGTTTTCAGGGGGTAGTGGAGGATCAACAACACTCTACAGTCTTCAACATTTGATCTGATTCTGAGGTAGACTAGATGGGGAAACCTTTGATGAGGAAGCAGAGGCAGAGGATCAGGAAGGAGATGGAGGAGAGGACTGATGCTGGGTGCAGGTACAGTATATTTATAGTCGAGGTATTGCTGTGGGGAAGCCGCTGGCATTTTGAGGTGCATATGAGTTATATCTGCTACGCTATTGATCATCAGTACAAGCGAGAAATAGACTGCTCCACCGTTAGTCTCTCTTATTTGAAGTGCATCCCCATAAAGAACATGTGCACGCAGGAAGGAACACACACACACGCGCACAAACACACACACACACACACACACACACACACACACACACACACACACACACACACACACACACACACACACACACACACACACACACACACACACACACACTGTATGCAGGTAAACACATAGAGTGAATATTTAATGAATTTTCACAACTCTTAGTACAACACTCCAAACAGGTAACACTCTTATATTCAGAAACCTTTTCCTGTGCACTCATTTTGTTTGGAGACTTGTTTCACCACACAACCATTGATCAAAAATATACAGCGAAATACCATGAGAACAGTAATATAATCATCAAAACACAATATAATGATATCGTCTCAATTGAGTCGGTCTTTAGTCTGCAAATTCACTACAGTGAATACAATAGTATTTATATCATAGTATACTGTAGTCTTTTTTTCATTTGGGCATTGCATTGTGAAAAGCTATTCCTTTATATGATCATCTAGTGGGAAACATGTATTTCTTGATGAGACACTGATTAACTATGGTGAAAAGGTGACTGTATGATTTAATGTCTTGTACTTAGTCAATTGAAAATGTACTTAGAGTTTTGAAAAGTCTGCCTGTTTGATGATCTGTTTTGAGTTTTGTACTTGTTTTACCCAGGGGGAATTTCTCTCCTCCTTTTAGGTGTTGTTCGTACTACTTATTATTACATTGTTGAAAGGGATTTTCCCTGTCCTCCAACTCCTCATCCAATCACTCCTTTTGTCACATTTTACAATTCCTTTGTTTTGTATTATCAGTTTAATGACATCTCTGCATGATACCATTCTCCCTCCTAGCATAGAATAGGGATTTTCCTTGATCTCTCTACTTTTTTTTATCCTACAGACCAATTAAGGATCGGTGCATGCCGAGAGTCTGAATAAAACAATGGAGATGAAGATGTATTGTGGTGCAACAAAGTCATGAGAGCGATTGCACCGACACGAGGTAATGGAAGATAGCATTCGTCAGGAGAACGATAGATAAATGACTTACGTTTACCTAAAACACTCGAACACAAGCCATCTCTACCTTCTACTGTCGTTTAGTTCTCTCTGAGCGACGCAATTATCTTTCCATTAATTTCAGACTTGGTTCAATTCGTCTCCTTGGGCTATGTTGTGCCACACAAAGGTAGCAATACATCGTGATCATAGAGAACGCTGTAGGGGATGCTGAAACTGGAAAACACAATCTACCATGATAAGCCAGAGGATACACAGTACAGCAAATTATTAGTGGTACAGAAAATAAAATCTAGAAATGTGTTCATTGCGAATATCATAGATGGCTTCATTTTTTAAAATAGAATGATACAACAGTCCCAACGATGATTAGAGGTCTTCAACGTGAGTTTCTGAGTCACAGCTGAAACAAGTATCCTTATTTATTTTTTCATTTTCATATTTTTTTTCAAGCGATCACATTTGATTTCTTTGGAGGATTTTCAAATCCAATTGAAATGGACAGACGTTGAAATATAATTCACCCAATGCATTTTAAAACATATGTATATCATACATAGAACATACAACAGATGGCTACAGAACTACTCATACAGTAATAACAGTTGGTGAAATTGTGAAATGTCCTACGTAGGAAACCGTTTGTATCAAACAAACACGTGGCTGCTAACACCTCTAAGGCCGTATTTACACAGGTATCCCAACAGGTATCCCAACAGGTATCCCAACAGGTATCCCAACACTGATCATGAGCATGAGCATCCTTCTTGGCACATTAACGTATTCATAAGAAAACAATCTTTATTCATCTTAATCCTCAGTTTAATGGCCTATTATATCTAGTGATGAATAATAAGTCATGTTCTGGAATGTACCTCTGCTTCTAAAACGGGAAATTAATGGTGTATTTACACTGAACAAAAATATAAAGCAATGTGAAAAGTGCTGGTCCTATGTGTCAACTGAAATAAAAGATCCCAGATATGTTCCATACGCTTATTTCTCATGTTGTGCCAAATTTGTTTACATCCCTATTAGTGAGCATTTCTCCTTTGCCAAGATAATCCAACCACCTGACAGGTGTGGGATATTAAGAAGCTGATTAAACAGCATGATCATTATACAGGTACACCTTGTGCTGGGGACAATAAAAGGCCACTCTAAAATGTGCAGTTTTGTCACACAACACAATGCCACAGATGTCTCAAGGCTTAAGTGAGCGTGCAATTAGCATCCTGACTGCAGGGATGTCCACCAGAGCTGTTGACAGAGTATTGAATGTTAATTTCTCTACCATAAGCTACCTCCAACGCCGTTTTAGAGAATTTGGCAGTAGGTCTAACTGGTCTCATAACCACAGACCACGTATATGGCATTGTGTGGGAAAGCGGTTTGCTGATGTCAATGTTGTGAACAGAGTGCCACATGATGGAGGTGGGGTACCGTGATGAGCGACGGCCCCATGTTGCAAGTATCTGTTCACAATTCCCGGAAGCTGAAAATGTCTCAGTTCTTCCATGACCTTCATACTCACCAGACATGTCACTCATTGAGCATGTTTGGGATGCTTTGGATTGATGTGTACGATAACTTATTTCAGTTCCCGACAATATCCAGCAACTTCACACAGCCATTGAAGAGGAGTGGGACAACATTCCACAGTCCATGATCAACAGCCTGATCAACTCTATGCGAAGGAGTGTTGTGCTGCATGAGGCAAATGATGGTCACAACAGATACTGACTGTTTTTCTGATCCACGCCTCTACCTTTTTTTAAGTTATCTGTAACCAACAACCATCTGTATTCCAGTCATGTGAAAACAGTATATTAGGGCCTAATGAATTTATTTCAATTGACTGATTTCCTCATATGAACTGTAACTCTGAAAAATTTTTGACATTGTTGCATGTTGCGTTTATATTTTTGTGTGCACTCTAAGATAACATAACATCATGTCAAACACACATACGTGTGGTTTGTGTGTAAGTACGTGATTGAGAATATACTGCATTTGTGTGCATAGACATGTGTGTGTGTGTGTGTGTGTGTGTGTGTGTGTGTAAACACTTTGTTGTCAAGCAATGCTTGACCGCTCTTGCCCTTCTCACAACAGTCCAAAACACCCTGCCCCGCCCGCCAGCCTGCCTGCCTGCCTGCCCGACCCCCCCATCTCCCCTCACTATTCCTGAACACTACATGTGTAAAAAAGGACAAATGTAAGCACCCACACTCTGTAGACTCAGTATTAGCAACATTAATACTCCAGTCACACCCTCCCTCTCTCTCTGATTGTTTAAGTGCACTATCAACTCCAGCTGGAGACAAGAAGAGGCAGAATGCAGACAGAGGGAAGTTTGGGTACCAAGACAGAAAAGAGAGAGGGGTAAGGGAGCGAGAGAAGGAGGGGAGGATAGTGGAGTTAGAGCGAGAGAGAGAAAAATAAAAACAGAAGAAATAGAAAAGGAGAGAGGGGGAGCGAGAGAGGGAAATTAAGTGGGAGTGAGAGAGATCAAACTCCTGTCGAAGATGAGACAAAGGGTCGCCAAGTGGATGAATGGTAAACACCTGCATTGCCTGCAGCTATGTGGAGTGGGGGACAGTGTCCTGCAGCTATGTGGGATGAGGGGAGGTGTGGGACAGTGTCCTGCAGCTATGTGGAGTGGGGGACAGTGTCCTGCAGCTATGTAGAGTGAGGGATGGTATCCTGCATCTATGTGGAGTGAGGGATGGTATCCTGAAGCTATGTGGAATGAGGGGTAGTTAGGAAAAGTGCCCTACAGCTATGTGGGATGAGGGGTAGTAAGGAACAGATACAGATATGTGGAGTGAGGGACAGTGTCCTGCAGCTATGTGGAGTGAGGTATAGTGTCTAGCAGCTATTTGGAGTGGGGGCGGTGTCCTGCAGCTATGTGGACTGAGGGGAAGTGAGGGACAGTGTCATGCAGCTATGTGGACTGAGGGGAAGTGAGGGACGGTGTCTTGCAGCTATTTGGAGTGGGGGACGGTGTCCTGCAGCTGTGTAGAGTTAGGGACGGTGTCCTGCAGCTATTTGGAGTGGGGGACGGTGTCTTGTAGCTATGTGGAAAGAGGGGTCATGAGGGACGGTGTCCTGCAGCTATGTGGACTGAGTGGTAGTGACGGAGAGTGTCCTGCAGCTATGTGGAGTGGGGGATGGTGCCCTGCAGCTATTTGGAGTGGGGGACGGTGTCCTGCAGCTGTGTAGAGTTAGTGACGGTGTCCTGCAGCTATGTGGACTGAGTGGAAGTGACGGACAGTGTCCTGCAGCTATGTGGAGTGGGGGACGGTGTCCTGCAGCTATGTGGAGTGAGGGGTAGTGAGGGATGGTGTCCTGCAACTATGTGGAGTGGGGGACGGTGTCCTGCAGCTATGTGGAGTGAGGGACGGTGTCCTGCAGCTATTTTGGAGTGCGGGACGGTGCCCTGCAGCTATTTGGAGTGGGGGACGGTGTCTTGTAGCTATGTGGAAAGAGGGGAAGTGAGGGACAGTGTCCTGCAGCTGTGTAGAGTTAGGGACGGTGTCCTGCAGCTATGTGGACTGAGTGGTAGTGACGGACAGTGTCCTGCAGCTATGTGGAGTGGGGGATGCTGCCCTGCAACTATGTGGATTGGGGGACGGTGTCCTGCAGCTATGTGGAGTGGGGGAAGGTGTCCTGCAGCTATGTGGAGTAGGGAGTGATGAGGGATGATGTTCTGCAGCTATGTGGAGTGAGGGGTAGTGAGGGATGGTGTCCTGCAACTATGTGGAGTGAGGGACGGTGTCCTGCAGCTATTTTGGAGTGGGGGAAGGTGTCCTGCAGCTATGTGGAGTAGGGAGTGATGAGGGATGATGTTCTGCAGCTATGTGGAGTGAGGGGTAGTGAGGGATGGTGTCCTGCAACTATGTGGAGTGGGGGACGGTGTCCTGCAGCTATGTGGAGTGAGGGACGGTGTCCTGCAGCTATTTTGGAGTGCGGGACGGTGCCCTGCAGCTACTTGGAGTGGGGTACAGGGTCCTCCCTACAGCTATGTGGGATGAGGGGTAGTGCGGGACGGCACCCTACCTACAGTATATGTGGAGTGAGGGACAGTGTCCTGCAGCTATGTGGAGTGGGGGGGGGGGGGGTATCTTGCAGGTATATGTAGTGAAGTACAGTGTCCTGCAGCTATGTGGAGTGAGTGGTAGTGATGGACAGTGTCCTGCAACTATGTGGATTGGGGGACGGTGTCCTGCAGCTATGTGGAGTGGGGGAAGGTGTCCTGCAGCTATGTGGAGTAGGGAGTAATGAGGGATGGTGTTCTGCAGCTATGTGGAGTGAGGGGTAGGGAGGGATAGTGTCCTGCTGCTATTCGGAGTGGGGGACGGTGTCCTGCAGCTATGCGGAGATAGGGATGATGCCCTGCAGCTATTTTGAGTGGGGTACCGTGTCCTGCAGCTATGTGTAGTGAGCGGTAGTGAGGGACAGCGCCCTACAGCTAGGTAGATTGAGGGAGAGTGTCCTGCAGATATGTGGAGTGATATATAGACTCCTGCAGCTCTGAGGATTGAGGGATGGTGTCCTGCAGCTATGTGGAGTGGGGGTGTGGTATCTTGCAGGTATGTGGAGTGAAGGGCGGTGTCCTGAAGCTATGTTGAGTTCGGATCGGTGTCCTGCAGCTATTTGGAGTGGGGGGCGGTGTCCTGCAGCTATGTGGAGTGATGAGTAGTGAGGGACAGTGTCCTGCAGGTGTGTGGACTGAGGGGTAGTGAGGGACAGTGTCCTGCAGCTATGTGGAGTAGGGGATGGTGTCCTGCAGCTACATGGAGTGAGGGGTAGTGAGGGCCGGTGCACTACAGCTATGTGGAGTGAGGGGTAGTGAGAGATGGTGCCCTACAGCTATGTGGAGTGAGTGACAGTGTCCTGCACCTATGTGGAGTGAGGGATGGTGTCCTGCAGCTCTGAGGAGTGGGGGACTGCGTCATGCAGCTATTTAGAGTGAGGGGCCATGTCCTGCAGCTATTTAGAGTGAGGGGCCATGTCCTGCAGCTATGTGGAGTGAGGGACGGTGTCCTGCAACTATGTGGAGTGAGGGGTAGTGAGGGACGGTGTCCTGCAACTATGTGGAGTGAGGGACGGTGCCCTACAGCTGTGTGGCGTGTGGGGTAGTAAGGGACGGTGCACTACAGCTGTATTGAGTGAGTGGTAATGAGTGACTGTGCCCTACAGCTATTGGGAGTGAGGGATGGTGTCCTGCAACTATGTGGAGTGAGGGACTGTGTCCTGCCGCTATGTGGAGTGAGGGACAATGTCCTGCAACTCTGAGGAGGGGGGCCCTCTAAATGTCTTCAGGCCGCCCACCCAAGGCTCTCCATCTTGTGCCTGTCCCACCAACCTCATCTATCCATCAATATCCCCCTCCAGCCCACCCCATACACTCACCCATGACATTCTACCACTACTCATTACCCACTCATTACCAACTCAATAATCATTCAATACCCACTCATTACACACTCATTATCCAGTCAACACCCACCTCTTACACGCTCATTACCCTCGCATTACCCACTCATTTCCCACCCGATACCCACTCAATACCCACTTATTACCCACTCAATTACTGCTCATTACCTGCTCATTATCCACTAATTACCCATGCATTACACACTCAATACCCACTCAAAACCTACACATTACCCACTCATTAACCATTCCCATTCAATACCCACTCATTATCCACTCATTTCCCACTCATTACCCATACACACTCATTACCCACTCATTACCCACACAATACCCACTTAATACCCACTCATAATCTATACCCACTCATTACCAAATAGCCATTCAATACCCACTCATTTCCTACTCAAAACCCACTCAATACCTGCTCAATACCTGCTCATTACCCACTAATTACCCACGCATTACACACTCATTAACTATACAAATTAAATTCCCACTCATTACCCACCTTTTACCCGCTCATTACCAATACACACTCATTACGCACTCCATACACTCACCCATGACCTTCTACCCCCGCTTATTACCCACTCATTACCCACTCATTACCAACTCAATATCCACTCAGTACCCACTCAATACACACTCATACCCAATCAATACCCACCTATTACCCACTCATTACCCGCTCATTACACACTAATTTCTCACCCAATACCCACTCAATACCCACACATTACCCGCTCATTACACACTCATTTCCAACCCAATACCCACTCAATACCCACTCATTACCCAATCAATACTTGCTCATGACCTGCTCATTACCCGCTAATTACCCACACATTACACACTCATTCATTACCCATTCATTAACCGTACCCATTCAATAACCACTCATTACCCACTCATTACCTGCTCATTACCCATAGACACTCATTATCCACTCAATACGCACTCAATACCCACGCATTATCTATGCCCACTCATTACCCATAGCCAATCATTACCCACTCATTTCCCACTCAATACCCACTCATTACCAACTCAATATCCAATCAATACCCACTCATTTTCCACTCAATACTCACTCATTACACACTCAATACCTGCTCATTACCTGCTCTTTACCCACTAATTACCCACGCGTTACACATTCATTACCCATTCATTACCCACTCATTAACCATACCCATTCAATTCCCACTCATTACCCACTCATTACCCCCTCATTACCCATACTCACTCATTACCCTCTCAAAACACACTCATTATCCATACCCACTTATTACCCACTCATTACCCACTCATTACCCACTTAATACCTACTCATTACACACCCATTACCCACTCAATACCCATACCCACTCAATACAAACTCATTACTCACTCATTACTCACTGAAACACATCCTTACCCTACTCTCCTGGCTTGCCCATCCTCACCTCTTGGTCCCCATCCTTGTTATTCCCTCCTTAAGCCGTATTAGCCTGACCACACTTCCCTAACCACCAACTCCCATCCCGTTCTCCCGCGACTTGTCTCCCATCTGGCATCTTTTCAACCCACCTCCTGGCCTGCCTGTCACCATTCCTGGATGGCTCTCTGCAGGTCATGTCAGCAATAATGTTCATAGGCAGCTCCTTCTAGAACCACTCTGACTCTGCTGCATCATAAACAGTATGGCTATCAGAGGGGGTGAAAACACACTATCTCACCAAGCAGACACAATGAGTCCCACCCGCCAGTCACCAACAACTAAAATAAAATCAAACGTTATTGGTCACATGCGACGAACAACAGGTGTACACCTTTCAGGGAAATCCTGAAGCTCTTTCCCAACGAGTTAAATAAGAAAAATTAAAAACACATGAGAAATAGCACACAGAAAAACAAGCTAAATACAGAGAGTACCAATAACATATCATGTGTGCAGTGGCGGTTCTAGCTTGTAAGGCTCCCTGGGCGAACCCCCACTTCAGCGACCCCCCCCCCCCAAAAAAAACCCCACCATTCTGCACTATCTGTCATTTCTAGTCAGACATTTGGAACAACACAAATAAATAATCATAACAATTAAAACTATATAAATATACAAATATATACAAAAATAAAACTTTGAAATATCAAAAAGAAGTAACAAAGACAAATAGAAACAAATTGTAGTATATAAATACAAATAAAAAGATAATTAAATTATTACACTATTACCTTATTGCTAACAAAAAATTCACAAATAAAAACTAAATTGCACAAATCCTATTTCACACAAATACACAAATAGAATAACAGACTTATAAAGAAGAGACGCTGATTATTACACTATTGCACTTCAAACAAGAAAGACACCAACTAAATTGCACAACTAATTGCATTAGTACTGTACGAAGTTAGAGGTGCGCTATTTGAGAGATTCCCCCACTTCCCTACCTCGGGCTTCCAGTGGGGAGACCTGAGGTCAACCTACCCCCGCTCCCCTACCTCAGGCTTCCAGTGGGGAGACCTGAGGTCAACCTACCCCCGCTCCCCTACCTCGGGCTTCCAGTGGGGAGACCTGAGGTCAACCTAACCCCGCTCCCCTACCTCAGGCTTCCAGTGGGGAGACCTGAGGTCAACCTACCCCCGCTCCCCTACCTCGGGCTTCCAGTGGGGAGACCTGAGGTTACCCTACCCTCGCCCCCATCCCCACCTCGTACTTCTGAGTGCCTGCCTAGCTCACAAACTAGCATCAGGGGTTCCACTCTGACAAAGTTAATTGACCCATAGTCCCACACGGTGACATGATATCATTGACCTGACGTGCAAATGAGTGATAAAAAAAAAACGATTGCGCAAATGTCACCATTCTGAATCTTTTTTTAAATATACATATACAGTGCCTTGCGAAAGTATTCGGCCCCCTTGAACTTTGCGACCTTTTGCCACATTTCAGGCTTCAAACATAAAGATATAAAACTGTATTTTTTTGTGAAGAATCAACAACAAGTGGGACACAATCATGAAGTGGAACGACATTTATTGGATTTTTCAAACTTTTTTAACAAATCAAAAACTGAAAAATTGGGCGTGCAAAATTATTCAGCCCCCTTAAGTTAATACTTTGTAGCGCCACCTTTTGCTGCGATTACAGCTGTAAGTCGCTTGGGGTATGTCTCTATCAGTTTTGCACATCGAGAGACTGAAAGTTTTTCCCATTCCTCCTTGCAAAACAGCTCGAGCTCAGTGAGGTTGGATGGAGAGCATTTGTGAACAGCAGTTTTCAGTTCTTTCCACAGATTCTCGATTGGATTCAGGTCTGGACTTTGACTTGGCCATTCTAACACCTGGATATGTTTATTTTTGAACCATTCCATTGTAGATTTTGCTTTATGTTTTGGATCATTGTCTTTTTGGAAGACAAATCTCCGTCCCAGTCTCAGGTCTTTTGCAGACTCCATCAGGTTTTCTTCCAGAATGGTCCTGTATTTGGCTCCATCCATCTTCCCATCAATTTTAACCATCTTCCCTGTCCCTGCTGAAGAAAAGCAGGCCCAAACCATGATGCTGCCACCACCATGTTTGACAGTGGGGATGGTGTGTTCAAGGTGATGAGCTGTGTTGCTTTTACGCCAAACGTTATGTTTTGCATTGTTGCCAAAAAGTTCAATTTTGGTTTCATCTGACCAGAGCACCTTCTTCCACATGTTTGGTGTGTCTCCCAGGTGGCTTGTGGCAAACTTTAAACAACACTTTTTATGGATATCTTTAAGAAATGGCTTTCTTCTTGCCACTCTTCCATAAAGGCCAGATTTGTGCAATATACGACTGATTGTTGTCCTATGGACAGAGTCTCCCACCTCAGCTGTAGATCTCTGCAGTTCATCCAGAGTGATCATTGGCCTCTTGGCTGCATCTCTGATCAGTCTTCTCCTTGTATGAGCTGAAAGTTTAGAGGGACGGACAGGTCTTGGTAGATTTGCTGTGATCTTATACTCCTTCCATTTCAATATTATCGCTTGCACAGTGCTCCTTGGGATGTTTAAAGCTTGGGAAATATTTTTGTATCCAAATCCAGCTTTAAACTTCTTCACAACAGTATCTCGGACCTGCCTGGTGTGTTCCTTGTTCTTCCTGATGCTCTCTGCGCTTTTAACGGACCTCTGAGACTATCACAGTGCAGGTGCATTTATACGGAGACTTGATTACACACAGGTGGATTGTATTTATCATCATTAGTCATTTAGGTCAACATTGGATCATTCAGAGATCCTCACTGAACTTCTGGAGAGAGTTTGCTGCACTGAAAGTAAAGGGGCTGAATAATTTTGCACACCCAATTTTTCAGTTTTTGATTTGTTAAAAAAGTTTGAAATATCCAATAAATGTCGTTCCACTTCATGATTGTGCACCACTTGTTGTTGATTCTTCACAAAAAAACACAGTTTTATATCTTTATGTTTGAAGCCTGAAATGTGGCAAAAGGTCGCAAAGTTCAAGGGGGCCGAATACTTTCGCAAGGCACTGTATATATATATATATAGTTGAATTCAGAAGTTTACATACACCTTAGCCAAATACATTTAAACTCAATTTTTCACAATTCCTGACATTTAATCCTAGTAAAACTTCCCTGTCTTAGGTCAGTTAGGATCGCAACTTTATTTTGTGTATGTGAAATGTCAGAATAATAGCAGAGAGAATGATTTATTTCAGCTTTTATTTATTTCACCACATGCGTCAGGAGTTTACATACACTCAATTAGTATTTGGTAGCATTGCCTTTAAATTGTTTAACTTGGTTCAAATGTTTTGGGTAGCCTTCCACAAGCTTCCCACAATAAGTTGGGTCAATTTTGGCCCATTCCTCCTGACAGAGCTGGTGTAACTGAGTCAGGTGTGTAGACCTCCTTGCTCGCACATGCTTTTTCAGTTCTGCCCACACATTTTCTATAGGATTGAGGTCAGGGCTTTGTGATGGGCACTCCAATACTTTGACTTTCTTGTCCTTAAGCCATTTTGCCACAACTTTGGAAGTATGCTTGGGGTCATTGTCCATTTGGAAGATCCATTTGCGACTGAGCTTTAACTTCCTGACTGATGTCTGGAGATGTTGCTTCAATATATCCACATAAATGTCCTATCTCATGACGCCATCTATTTTGTGAAGTGCACCAGTCCCTCCTGCAGCAAAGCACCAACACAACATGATGCTGCCACTCCAGTGCTTCACGGTTGGGATGGTGTTCTTCGGCTTGCAAGCCTCCCCCTTTTTCCTCCAAACATAATGATGGTCCTTATGGCCAAACAGTTCTATTTTTGTTTCATCAGACCAGAGGGTATTTCTCCAAAAACTACAATCTTTGTCCCCATGTGCAGTTTCAAACCGTAGTCTGGTTTTTGTCTGGCGGTTTTGAAGCAGTGGCTTCTTCCTTGCTGAGCGGTCTTTCAGGTTGTTTTTATTTTTTAAAATTTTATTTCACCTTTATTTAACCAGGTAGACTAGTTGAGAACAAGTTCTCATTTGCAACTGTGACCTGGCCAAGATAAAGCATAGCAGTGTGAACAGACAACAACACAGTTACACATGGAGTAAACAATAAACAATAAACAAGTCAATAACATAGGAAAAAAAAGAATCTATATACATTGTGTGCAAAAGGCATGAGGAGGTAGGCAATAAATAGGCCATAGAAGTGAATAATTACAATTTAGCAGATTAACACTGGAGTGATAAATGATCAGATGAACATGTGCAGGTAGAGATACTGGTGTGCAAAAGAGCAGAAAAGTAAATAAAATAAAAACAGTATGGGGATGAGGTAGGTTATGTCGATATAGGACTCATTTTACTGTTGATATAGATACTTTTGTACCGATTTCCTCCAGGATCTTCACAAGGTCCTTTGCTGTTGTTCTGGGATTGATCTGCACTTTTCGCACCAAAGTACGTTCATCTCTAGGAGACAGAACGCGTCTCCTTCCTGAGCGGTATGATGGCTGTGTGGTCCAATGGTGTTTATACTTGTGTACTGTTGTTTGTACAGATGAACATGGTGCCTTCAGCCGTTTGGTTCTTCCTTGGGAGCAATTTCCAGACTTATGGAGGTCTACAAAATAAATTCTCAGGTCTTGGCTGATTTCTTTAGATTTTCCCATAATGTCAAGCAAAGAGGCACTGAGTTTGAAGGTAGGCCTTGAAATACATCCACAGCTACACCTCCAATTGACTCAAATGGTGTCAATTAGCCTATCAGAAGCTTCTAAATCATTTTTTGAATTTTCCTAGCTGTTTAAAGGCAGGGTCAACTTAGTGTATTTTAACTTCTGACCCACTGGAATTGTGATACAGTGAATTATAAGTGAAATAATCTGTCTGTAAACAATTGTTGGAAAAATTACTTGTGTCATGCACAAAGTAGATGTCCTAACCGACTTGCCAGAACTATAGTTTGTTAACAAGAAATTTGTGGAGTGGTTGAAAATTAGTTTTAATGACTCCAACTTAACTGTACGTACACTTCCGACTTCAACTGTATATATTTTTTGGTGCAGACGTCCCATGCTGCCCCCGGCAAGATGGGCGGCTGCACATGTCGTCTATACCTAAATCCGCCACTGCATGTGTGTATACTGAACATTGGCTCCGTACAGACACTGCAGACATTAACATTTAATGCTCTTGTTGAAAACAGACTGACGTGTAATGTACAGGAGTTGTTAATAATACATAGGTGTTTTGTAAGATACAGTAGGTCACCTGTCTGTCTGTTTTCTCTTGACAGTTCTACAAATAGGAACTTTCTGGGTTTTGTCAAACAGATGCAGGATCTTAATGTGATCGAGAATTTTCCTTTGTGATTTACATAAATTTACTGAAAACCCACACTAACACATGGTTATATTAACAGTATAATAGCCTAACCACTGTTCAAGCAACATTATGGACTAAATACTCAAATCCATTTGCTGCAGGATTATTTTCCGGTGACAACATTGGTCAAATTATTAACCAACATCTGTAGGCATGAACAAAATGTTTATGTACCCCTTATGGATTCAGTATTGGTTAAGAAGTCCTTATGTAGGTGCTCTTAAGTAACATGTAACAGAGAAATAGTTGCGGTAAAGATATTGATATTTTGACTCCAAACTGAAGACAGTCCCAACAGATTGCTACTTGGACTATAACATACCAATACGCAAATAAAACAATATCTGACTCATTGATCGCAGCATCTCAAATCACAACAGGGCCATAAAGACAATGCATAAAGACCGAGCTAATCACACACATATACTGTACATAGACATACCATTTGATAGCGTCTTCAACATGCAGTGTGTCTCTACATACTAAGGCAGTTGGGAAGCATGTCCTCAATTGGTTAACAGGCGATATGCATAAACATACAATATGCATGAAGAAACACCCTCGCACACACACACAAACGCGCACATACACATACACACACACACACACACACACATAGTGGTGATATTACACCCTAGAGGCACTTTCTTGATGCATGAGGGAGCCTAAATAACCTGTAATCCCTCAATAACAAGATATTTCTCACACACACACACACACACGCACGCACACTCTGTTTCAACAGATACACAAACACACACACTCCTCTCTCTTTCAATTTCTCTCTCTCTTTCTCTTGCACACCCAAGTCATCATTGCTCATAATCGTCCCAGCGCACCTGTAAACTTTTCAAAGCCTGAGGGAGTGTAGGCCATAGCAGCAACATCGTTTCAGGGCGTAGACATGTTCACCAATCCACCACGGATCATTATTCACCTCAGGTATCTCTCTTTGGGGCCAAGCAATCGATGTGGCTGTTGTAGCCACATCCCCAGGACAAGGCCTGTAAAAAGAGGGTTATATGTGGGGCTCGGTAAGGGCTAGATTACAATGGATAGAATCTTATCCTCCAAGGCACTGTGCCTGTGGCTTGGCTGTACTGCATTCTCGTTGTTGTACACAAACACACACACGGTCCTAGAGGGTCCAATTCCAACCCCAGAAACGATTTCTCTTTTTTCTTCAGTCCATTGTTTCTGAGAGCAAAATCCAATAAGAGACAGAAAAGCTGCTGCGAACATGAAAAGCATCTACTGACATTCCCACCTCGCTTTGGGAGAGCGAGATGGAGGGCTGGAGCGAGGGAAACCTCGAGAAAAGATGGAAGGAAGAGGGAAAGAAGAGGAGGCTTTTTGTATTCTTGTATTCTCTTTCTGTCTTTAGACAAGCCCTTAGGGGAGCTCGCCCAATCCGGTTGTCTAACGTAGCACATCAAATTCAACCCCAGTAATGCAAGCTAAGCAGAAACCATTGATCCCCAAAGTAATGTAGTTTCTCTCTCAATGTCAGTGGGGGGGCAGAGAAAAAAAAACAAATAAAAAAAATCAAAGATGATTTTGGTTGGAAGCAAATGTACAGTAGGGGTCCGGCCGCGTTGCCCACTGAGAGACAGAGACATAAAAACAGAAGAAATAGAAAAGGAGAGAGGGGGAGCGAGAGATGGAAATGAAGTGGGAGGGAGAGAGATCAAACTCCTGTCGAAGATGAGACAAAGGGTCGCCAAGTGGATGAATGGTAAACACCTGCATTGCCTGCAGCTATGTGGAGTGGGGGACAGTGTCCTGCAGCTATGTGGGATGAGGGGAGGTGTGGGACGGTGCCCTACAGCTATGTGGAGTGAGGGACAGTGTCCTGCGGCTATGTGGAGTGGGGGACGGTGTCCTGCAGCTATGTAGAGTGAGGGATGGTATCCTGCATCTATGTAGAGTGAGGGACGGTGTCCTGCAGCTATGTGGAGTGAGGGACGGTGTCCTGCAGCTATGTGGAGTGAGGGATGGTGTCCTGCAGATATGTGGAGTTAGGGGGAGTGTGGGACAGTGCCCTACAGCTATGTGGAGTGAGGGATGGTGTCCTGCAGATATGTGGGGTTAGGGGGAGTGAGGGACGGTGCGCTACAGCTATGTGGCGTGTGGGATGGTGTCTTGCAGCTATGTGGAGTATCCACAATACCTAAAATGGAATCTGTGACTGGGAGTTTATTCCTAAGTGTAAACAGTTCAGTTATTTTTGTCTAACTTTTCTCTGGACAGAAGTGAAACCATATCTTTAACTACAAATAGGGCCCTGGTCTGTCTAACTGCTATTGTACCTGTGTAGGTAGGCAGGAAGCTTAGCGGTTAGAGCATTGGGCAGTAACCGGAAAGGTTGCTGGTTTGAGTACCAGAGCCGACAAGGTGAAAAATCTGCCAATGTGCCCTTGAGCAAGGCACTTAATAATGAATTCGGAAAGTATTCAGACCCCTTCATATTTTGTTACTTTCGAGCCTTATTCTAAAATTTCTTAAATACATTTTCTTCCTCGTCAATCCACACACAATACCTCATAACAACAAAGCGAAAACTGTTTTTATTTTTTTTATTTGAGCAAATGTACAAAACATTTAAAACTTAAATACCTTCTTTACATAAGTGTTCAGACCCTTTGCTATTAGACTCACAATTGAGCTCAGATGGATTTTGTTTCTATTGATCATCCTTGAGATGTTTCTACAACTTGATTGGAGGCCACCTGTGGTCAATTCAATTGATTGGACATGATTTGGAAAGGCACACACCTGTCTACACACAATAAGGCCCCACAGTTGACAGTGCATGTCAAAGCAAAAACCAAGCCATGAGGTTGATGAAATTGACCGTAGAGCTCAGAGACAGGATTGTGTCGAGGCACAGACCTGGGGAAGGGTATCAAAACATTTCTGCAGCACTGAAGGTCCCCAAGAACACAGTGACCTCCATTATTCTTCAATGGAAGACGTTTGGAACCACTAAGACTCTTCCTAGAGCTGTCGCCCGGCCAAACTGAGCAAACGAGGGAGAAGGGCCATGGTCAGGGAGGTGACCAAGAACCCGATGGTCACTCTGACAGAGCTCCAGAGTTCCTCTGTGGAGATGGGAGAATCTTCAAAAAGGACAACCAAATCTGCAGCATTCCACCAATCAGGCCTTTACTGTATGGTAGAGTGGCCAGACAGAAGCCACTCATTAGACTTTGCCAAAAGGCACCTAAAGGGCTCTCAAACCATGAGAAACAAGATTCTCTGGTCTGATGAAACCAAGATTGAACTCTTTGGCCTGAATGCCAAGCGTCACATCTCGGGGAGGAAATTCCTACAGTGAAGTATGGTGGTGGCAGCATCATGCTGTGGGGATGTTTTTCAGTGGTAGTGCAAGGACCGACGCCGGGGATGAGAAGCAAGTACGGGGAGTCAAACATTTAATCAGGAACAGACATAAGACAAGACAGAAACAGCGTCAGCACACGGGTATACAAGGACATAAGATAATCAATGCAGAAACAGGGAACAGAGCGGGGAACCAGGCAGATATAGGGAAGGTAATGACAGAGGTGATTGAGTCCAGGTCCAATAATCGCTGATTCGCCTGACGGAGGAAAGGCAGGTGTGCGTAATGATGATGGCATGAGGGCGCAATGCTCGGGAGTCTGGAGCCCTCAAACGCCGGGGAGAAGAACTGGAGCAGGCATGACAGGTAGTGACTGGGAGACTAGTCAGGATTGAGGGAAAGATGAACAGAGCAAAGTACAGAGAGTTCCTTGATGAAAACCTGCTCCAGAGTGCTCAGGACCTCAGAATGGGCTGAAGGTTCACCTTCCAACAGGACAACTACACTAAGCACACAGCCAAGACAACACAGGAGTGGCTTCTGGACAAGTCTCTGAATGTCCTTAACCCAGACTTGAACTCGATTGAACATCTCTGGAGAGACCTGAAAATAGCTGTGCAGCGACGCTCCCCATACAACTTGGCAGAGCTTGAGAGGATCTGCAGAGAAGAATGGGAGAAGCTACCCAAATACAGGTGGGCCAAGCTTGTAACGTCATGCCCAAGAAGACTCGAGGCTGTAATTTCTGCCAAAGTTGCATCAACAAAGTACTGTGTAAAGGGTCTGAATACTTATGTAAATGTGATATTTAAGTTTTTTATATTTTCTACATTTGCAAAAATGTTTAAAAACCTGTTTTTGCTTTGTCATTATGGGGTATTGTGTGTAGATTGATGAGGGGGGAAAAACTGTTTAATCCATTTTAGAATAAGGCTGTAACGTAACAAAATGTGGAAAAATTCATGGAGTCTGAATACTTTCCGAATGCACTGTAACCCTAATTCGCTCCAGGGCCACTGTACTACTATGGCTGACCCTGTAAAACAACACATTTACCTGTTCCAGGGCCACTGTACTACTATGGCTGACCCTGTAAAACAACACATTTACCTGTTCAGGGCCACTGCACTACTATGGCTGACCCTGTAAAACAACACATTTACCTGTTCAGGGGCCACTGTACTACTATGGCTGACCCTGTAAAACAACACATTTACCTGTTCCAGGGCCACTGTACTACTATGGCTGACCCTGTAAAACAACACATTTACCTGTTCAGGGGCCACTGTACTACTATGGCTGACCCTGTAAAACAACACATTTACCTGTTCAGGGGCCACTGTGCTGCTATGGCTGACCCTGTAAAACAACACATTTACCTGTTCAGGGGCCACTGTACTACTATGGCTGACCCTGTAAAACAACACATTTACCTGTTCAGGGGCCACTGTACTACTATGGCTGACCCTGTAAAACAACACATTTACCTGTTCAGGGGCCACTGTGCTGCTATGGCTGACCCTGTAAAACAACACATTTACCTGTTCAGGGGCCACTGTACTACTATGGCTGACCCTGTAAAACAACACATTTACCTGTTCAGGGGCCACTGTACTACTATGGCTGACCCTGTAAAACAACACATTTACCTGTTCAGGGGCCACTGTGCTGCTATGGCTGACCCTGTAAAACAACACATTTACCTGTTCAGGGGCCACTGTACTACTATGGCTGACCCTGTAAAACAACACATTTACCTGTTCAGGGGCCACTGTGCTGCTATGGCTGACCCTGTAAAACAACACATTTACCTGTTCAGGGGCCACTGTGCTGCTATGGCTGACCCTGTAAAACAACACATTTACCTGTTCAGGGGCCACTGTACTACTATGGCTGACCCTGTAAAACAACACATTTACCTGTTCAGGGGCCACTGTGCTGCTATGGCTGACCCTGTAAAACAACACATTTACCTGTTCAGGGGCCACTGTGCTGCTATGGCTGACCCTGTAAAACAACACATTTACCTGTTCAGGGGCCACTGTGCTGCTATGGCTGACCCTGTAAAACAACACATTTACCTGTTCAGGGGCCACTGTGCTACTATGGCTGACCCTGTAAAACAACACATTTACCTGTTCAGGGGCCACTGTACTACTATGGCTGACCCTGTAAAACAACACATTTACCTGTTCAGGGGCCACTGTACTGCTATGGCTGACCCTGTAAAACAACACATTTACCTGTTCAGGGGCCACTGTACTGCTATGGCTGACCCTGTAAAACAACACATTTACCTGTTCAGGGGCCACTGTACTGCTATGGCTGACCCTGTAAAACAACACATTTACCTGTTCAGGGGCCACTGTACTACTATGGCTGACCCTGTAAAACAACACATTTACCTGTTCCAGGGCCACTGTACTACTATGGCTGACCCTGTAAAACAACACATTTACCTGTTCAGGGGCCACTGTACTGCTATGGCTGACCCTGTAAAACAACACATTTACCTGTTCAGGGGCCACTGTGCTGCTATGGCTGACCCTGTAAAACAACACATTTACCTGTTCAGGGGCCACTGTACTACTATGGCTGACCCTGTAAAACAACACATTTACCTGTTCAGGGGCCACTGTACTACTATGGCTGACCCTGTAAAACAACACATTTACCTGTTCAGGGGCCACTGTGCTGCTATGGCTGACCCTGTAAAACAACACATTTACCTGTTCAGGGGCCACTGTGCTGCTATGGCTGACCCTGTAAAACAACACATTTACCTGTTCAGGGGCCACTGTGCTGCTATGGCTGACCCTGTAAAACAACACATTTACCTGTTCAGGGGCCACTGTGCTGCTATGGCTGACCCTGTAAAACAACACATTTACCTGTTCAGGGGCCACTGTGCTGCTATGGCTGACCCTGTAAAACAACACATTTACCTGTTCAGGCGCCACTGTACTACTATGGCTGACCCTGTAAAACAACACATTTACCTGTTCAGGGGCCACTGTACTGCTATGGCTGACCCTGTAAAACAACACATTTACCTGTTCAGGGGCCACTGTGCTGCTATGGCTGACCCTGTAAAACAACACATTTACCTGTTCAGGGGCCACTGTACTACTATGGCTGACCCTGTAAAACAATACATTTACCTGTTCAGGGCCACTGTACTACTATGGCTGACCCTGTAAAACAGCACATTTACCTGTTCAGGGGCCACTGTACTACTATGGCTGACCCTGTAAAACAACACATTTACCTGTTCAGGGGCCACTGTACTGCTATGGCTGACCCTGTAAAACAACACATTTACCTGTTCAGGGGCCACTGTACTACTATGGCTGACCCTGTAAAACAACACATTTAATAACTGCATGTGTAACTGCAAGTAAGTCACTTGCATTTGAATTCAAGCATGGTTTAATATCATTGGGGGTAATATCTGCATTCTGCATCACACTATGCATATCTCTTTCGTAGGATGAGAAGTGTGCCAATCAATTTGCAAAAGGCATGGAGCCGCAGTGTGTGTGAAGAAGACGTGAAGGGAAAGATTGGAGTTTGGTCTCGTTCGTGTACTGTACTCGTCTCCCACACCAGACTCCCAGTTGAGTGGACATCTGCATGGAGTATCATTTATGACATAGAATATTATTCAAGGATGTCAACAACTGCTGTGTGCCATGCTCCAGTTGGCATTATGACAGGCTTATTACTCCTGTTCTACTGTATGTCCCAGCACTTCCAGACTGGAGGGTTAGCTTCTGCCTCCTGTCAATGTAGAGACACAGCTGCCTAGAGGTGACAGGGTTCTGAGCTCTCCCATGGGACTCTGCCCTGCTCTAACCCTGTATCTCCCTTCTATCCATGTGGATGTGTCGCGTTCAATGGCTTTCCCTGTCGCCTTTGATGCTGTCACAGCCTATCAGAGCAATGAGTTCCAGTGAATGTGGCAGGCTGTTAAGTTGGACTTAATACTGAATGATAGCCAGACTCGTTTGAAGAGATTCAAGATTATTCCCCTCAGCCAACACTGTGGCTTCAGCTTACATTTTTCTGTCGTTCACACCCTGAGAAGGAGTGGTTTTGTCATTTGGCAGGCTCTGCAAATTACACCGACTTTGCTACAGCGAGAATATCCAGACATTCGCCAACCTTGAACGCAATAACACATATTACATTTGTAATTCCTGAGCACATTGTGTAATACGTCTCTAAAAAGTTCAACTTCTTAAGCAAAGGCAGTTTTTTGTCATCCTTATCCCCCAAGGGTAACATCTATCAAATCTTTCTATCTTTTGTGTGAGACTTATTAGATTTCTCTCCCACAGTCCTGGACCAACAAGGCCTTATAATCCATGTTAATTCCCCCACTATTCCAAGGAATACAGATTATTACTGTGCCTAAAAAAATATCCAAAGCCTATGTGGTGCCCCCAATAGTGGAGAGAACAGGGCAATAGGCCTGGGATGTGGAGGGAGAGGGGACCTATCAACCAGAATAAAAGGGTTTTCCTATGTAGGTCGAGTCTCAGGCACTTTTATGATTTATAATTGCAGATCCTTCACATATAAAGCGGCAATCAGCAGTTGAAACAATAACAAAGCGGTTTCCCCACCACTGTTTTGGTAAAAAAGCAGCGAGATGGGACTGGAGAAATGTAGCCACTCTCAAATTCACAGACAGAGCAATGGATGCAAGGACGGACCATCCATGATATCACACTCATAGTGTTTGAGGCTATACAGTGTTTGTTTACATTTATATTTTGGGTTCTGATGGGATTTTTAACAGTCGAACTAAGCTCATGAGGCATTCCTGAAGTATATTCTTCAATAATCAATGTGTACATATAACTAACTATACCTTTTTAAGGCATCCACTCAGTGAATGGCGGTGTGTGAGAGACACAATTAAGGGTTGGCTCTTAGTTTTTTTCACTAATACATGTTTTATAATGATTGCATCAAATTTCATTCTCGTTAATCTGCAGACTCAGTGGGTATCGTCTATTAACTTCCCACAGCCAGAGGCTGGGAGGATTGCAGTGAGAGAGGTGTCTTTGAAGGGTGGAACTCGTGTTAAAGGTCCAATACAGCCGTTTTTATCTCAATATCAAATCATTTCTGGGTAACAACGTAATACCTTACTGAGATTGTTTTTCGATTAAAATGGTCAAAAATGTACAAAAATAGCTTCTTAGCATAGAGCAATTTCTCAAGCAAGAATTTTGCTAGGACTGTCTGGGAGTGGTCTGAGTGGGGGAGGGGGGGGGGGGGAGACTAAAAACTAGCTGTTAGAGGTTTGGATCTCACTTTCTTATTAGTCTATTAACTGATTTACTGCCTGATGATGTCACCAGGCAGGTCAAAACTATTCCACCAAAACAGACTGAAATTTCAGGTTGTCTTTTCAAACAGCTCTTACACTAATAGGGCATTATCATAATTTTCACATGTATAAAACACAGGAATATCACATTTTGGACCATACTGGGCCTTTCAATATATTTGCCCTTTCAGAGTGTGATGACTCATCGAGTGGTCTTCTACCTTGTCTGATAGATACCCTATATGTGTACGCAATGTTTCTTATTATATAGCTTAATAATTATTCAGACATTTTATCTGAGCGTAATACCCCCTTTTAATGGAGAGGCACGTGGAAAAATGTTATAAAACAAATACACTTCAATGCTAAGAAAAGTTTATCAGATTATTCACGAAAGAAAGCTTTTTCATTCTTCTTATCAATATTCATCAATTGTCAATAGACATTAGTCCTTGCATAGAATCACATGCATTAAATGTATCTTGGCCAGGTCGCAGTTGCAAATGAGAACTTGTTCTCAACTAGCCTACCTGGTTAAATAAAGGTGAAATATATATATATATATATTTTTAATTAAATCATATTTACATGTAATAAATTGGGTTAAAATTTCTTAAGGCTGCAATCCCATTAACGGGATGATATGACAACAGCCAGTGAAAGTGCAGGGCTCCAAATTCAAACAACAGAAATCTCATAATTAAAATTCCTTAAATATACATGTATCTTATACCATTTTAAATGTAATCTTGTGGTTAATCCCACCACAGTGTCCAATTTCAAATAGACTTTACAGCGAAAGCACCACAAACGATTATGTTAGGTGACCACCAACTCACAGAAAAACCCAGCCATTTTTCCAGCCAAAGAGAGGAGTCACAAAAAGCACAAATAGAGATAAAATTCATCACTAACCTTTGATGATCTTCATCAGTGTCACGTTCTGACCTTTATTTCCTTTGTTTTGTCTTTATTCAGTATGGTCAGGGCGTGAGTTGGGGTGGGCAGTCTATGTGTGTTTTTCTATGTTGGGGTTTTGAGTTCAGCCTAGTATGGTTCTCAATCAGGCAGGTGTCGTTAGTTGTCTCTGATTGAAAATCATACTTAAATAGCCTGGGTTTCACTTTTGAGTTGTGGGTGTTTGTTTCCGTGTGAGTGTTTGTTGCCACACGGTACTGTTTCGGTTTTGTTCATGTTCACGTTTATTGTTTTGTATTTCATAGTGTTCAGTTTATGTCTTAAAATAAACGTTATGGACACTTACCACGCTGCGCATTGGTCCTCCGATCCTTCTCGCTACTCCTCTTCAGAAGAGGAGGAAGAATGCCGTTACAATCAGATGACACTCATATGACTTCATGTTACACAATACATGTATGTTTTGTTTGATAAAGTTCATATTTATATAAAAAAATCTCAGTATACATTGGCGCTTTACGTTCACTAGTTCCAAAAACATCCGTTGATATTGCAGAGAGCCACATCATTTTACAGAAATACTCATTATAAATGTCGATAAATACAATTGTTAGACATGGAAATATCGATATACCTCTTCTTAATGCAACCGCTGTGTCAGATTTCAAAAAAACTTAACGGAAAAAGCAAACCATGCAATAATCTGAGACGGCGCTCAGAAAATAAATAAAATTATCCGCCATGTTGGAGTCAACAGAAATCAGAAATCACATTAGAATTATTCCCTTACCTTTGACGATCTTCATCAGAATGCACTCCCAGGAATCCTAGTTCCACAATAAATGCTTGATTTGTTTGATAATGTCCATTATTTATGTCCAAGTAGCTTCTTTTGTTAGAGAGTTTAGTACACAAATCCAAACGCTCGTGCAAGTCCATCCGAACGTTGGACGAAAACTTCAAAAAGTTATATTACAGATCGAAGAAACTTGTCAAACTAAGTATAGAATCAATCTTTAGGATGTTGTTATCATAAATCTTCAATAAAGTTCCAACCGGAGAATTCCTATGCTTGTAGAGAAGGCAGGTCGCTATCATGTGAAATGTGCATGACCAGGACCTGGCTCTCTGCCAGACCACTGACTCAAAGAGCTCCCATCTGGCTCCACAACACAGTAGAAGCGTCATTCAAGTTTCTAAAGACGGTTGACATCTAGTGGAAGCCCTAGGAAGTGCAACTTCATCCATATCCCACTGTGTATTCAATAGGGGCTGGGTTGAAAATCGACCAACCTCAGATTTCCCACTTCCTGTTTGGAGTTCTTCTCAGGTTTTTGCCTGCCATATGAGTTATGTTATACTCACAGACATCATTCAAACAGTTTTAGAAACTTCAGAGTGTTTTCTATCCAATACTAATAATAATATGCATATATTAGCAACTGGGACTGAGGAGCAGGCCATTTACTCAGGGCACCTCTGGGCACCTTTCATCCAAGCTACTCAATACTTCCCCTGCAGTTAACCTTTTACTGCAGTGGGCTAAGTCAGGGTCACACAGAGTGTTTCTTGGTAGTCTTAAACAAATCTAATATCAATGAAACAGCAGTATACACACATAGTTATGGACTTTAAAAAAGAAAACAGCTGTACAATGTCAGATATAGAGTTGACATGTATTTTTGAGTTTACATCCCAATATTACACTTTATATGCATCACAGATGACTGAAATATAACAAAACCGTTTGACATAGAAACACATTCAGCAACAACAACAAAAAAGTGTACTAATTCTGAAATTATAAAAAATATGATTTAATAACTTTCCACCCATGAGGCCACTAGAGGGCGCTTTGGTCATTAGACAGCAGGAAAGGGCTACCACATCACTTTTGCCTGAGGCTTTGTAAACAACAGAAATGAGATCCAATTATAAATACTCTATATCTGGCATGGGAATTAACTCATTTCTGTGGTAGATCAAAGTATCAGGGCTTACCTTGCATTAGAATCTGGACATCATAGAAAAAAGATAGGTACTAAAAAACCTAATGATTTGGTCTTCCATTTAATTGATTCATTACCTCACCTCTACATGACCATAAATTAAGATGTAGCAGGCCCATGTTACCTGCCCAATAAGCGTGCATACCGACTCAAACGCTTAGGTCGACTGATTATAGGAATTGAGAGAATCTTAACTACTCTTTGCTTTTGCTGAATATTCCAAAGCCAATGAAACTTCACAGCTGGTTTCCTTCCCATATCTTCTCTCCTTCATAGGCTTGCTAGATCTGATGGAAATGGATAGGCCAGCAAAATGGTTTGTGAGGTCTTCAGAGAGAGAGAGAGGAGATATACGTTAGGATGTAACCTTACCTCTTATGTGAATGTTCATCAAAAATGGCCTCATCTCTACTGTACTGTGTGAGTGAAGGCCATGCTGTAGAGGACTGTGGAAACTACCATTACTATATCAATCAGTTCAATAATGGAACACCTGCGCTGTTCAGAAAGTGTGTGTGTGTGTGTGTGTGTGTGTGTGTGTGCGTGTGTGTGTGTGTGTGTGAGCGTGTGTGTGTGTGTGTGTGAGCGCGCATGTGTGTGAGCATGTGTGCGTGCCCCACAAGCATGGAAGTAATCTTCCCATGCACCTGATTCCACGAATGTATTGACTTTCGTGTTTGTTTTCCAATGTTTTCCAATGGCTAATTGATGGTATGACGAACTGTGAAATAATAACAACAAGAATGAAAGACACCTACTTGCTGCTCAGATAGAACTGACAGAATGTCTCAACTGCCATTTTGTCTTGGCCAAATATGCAATGGTTGTGTAATGAAGAAGGATGACAACACAATAACAAATGACAACTTTTCTGTCTGCCGTCCTGTCTGCTTTTTTACTTCTCAAAGCGGGCGGTAAAAAAAGTTTGATAGTTGGGATGAAAAATTATCTGAAAAATAGTCTAGTTGGTCCTTTTTTAAGTGATTCAATGATTTTGTTGCAGTATATAGATGCGTAATGACGTTGGCAAATTAGTACAATTAATCAGGAGTGCAATGCGTTTCAAAAGGAAAGCATTACATTCTGGCGTTCTAGTGAGACGGCCATGAATCATGACGAAATGACCACATTGTTTACTTTACATTCCATTACTAATTCAGAATCAATTAACCATTATGTAATCATTTATTCATACATAACTGATCATAGCATGCCTCACCGAGAAAAAGTCAATTCTCGATTACGAATGTTTGCTTCAATGAAGACAAATGTGCTTTGCTTTATTGAATGTTAATATATCACGGTCACATAACCCACATAATAACGTCCATATTAAAATATCATGGCAATATGCACAGGTTCACGTATGAGATTTGCTTTTCCCATCATGGTTTCTATATAAGCACATTCTAGGAGGAGAGGAAATCTGAAATCTGTTTTATATTACGTTTAGAATGTTATGCAAGTGATCAACATCAAGGGACTGACACCCATAACTGTGAGAGAGGCATTACCACTGATGAGTTATGGACAACCACTGGGCGTTGATGATCTCAGTGCTGCAGAATATATATTTTTTATAAAAAATGTTAGATAGTTACAAACACAGGATAGTTGTAGTGAATTGTGTTGTTTTACAGGGTCAGCCATAGTAGTACGGCACCCCTTGAGCAAATTAGGGTTAAGTGCCTTGCTCAAGGGCACATAGACAGATTTTTTACCTCGGGTACTGGTCTAACACTCTAACCATGATATGCTCCATCAAAGTACTGAAGGGTAAAACAGACACTAGAAATGCTTTAGTGCCATCTACTGGTAGATCTGGGAGGCACAGATTAAATTAATCAATATACTGTACTGTACCAATTAACAAACTGTTACAAAATTCAGGGGCCATGGATCCTAAAATTTGTATGAAATCTTCATGTATATAATGTTGTTATACTGGATTTTATACTTTGTTATACATACTGTACTTTATTTGGATGGAAGTGATAGTTAATGCAGAGAAAAATCATTGAACTTGCAGTAATAGATGGTTTGTGTCCTCACTTGTCTGGGGATCATTATCAAATATGAAAACACTTGAATAAATTCAATCATGACATTGAGGTCTAGATTTTTCTTCCTAAATCCAATCACATTCTTACCCTCTCCTCTTTCACCTACTGAATAGATGATTGTGACAGACATGTGCATGAATGAGCCTTAAGACTGCAAGGGTGGGCCAGAATTGCTCACCAGGAACAGAATAAAAATGCATGTCCTGGTTCGATATAGGGGGCGCTCTTTTAATTTTTGGATGAAAAACGTTCCCGTTTTAAACAAGATATTTTGTCACGAAAAGATGCTCGACTATGCATATAATTGACATATTTGGAAAGAAAACACTCTGACGTTTCCAAAACTGCAAAGATATTGTCTGTGAGTGCCACAGAAGTGATGTTACAGGCAAAACCAAGATAAATATCCAATCAGGAAGTGCTGCATTTTTTGAAACCGCCTCATACCAATGACTCCTTATATGGCTGTGAAGGAGCTAGGAGTCAGCTTACGTTTTCCACGTTTTCCCCAAGGTGTCTACAGCATTGTGACGTATTTGTAGGTATATCATTGGAAGATTGACCATAAGAGACTACATCTACCAGGTGGTCGCTTGGTGTCCTCCGTTGCAATTATTGCGTAATCTCCAGCTGCAGTATTTTTCCGTTTGCTTTTGATGAGAAGCCAACTGCCACCACTGATAGATTATTGAATAGATATGTGAAAAACACCTTGAGGATTGATTCTAAACAACGTTTGCCATGTTTCTGTCGATATTATGGAGCTAATTTGGAAAAAAGTTTGGCGTTGTAAGTCTTAGCCAAACGTGATGAACAAAACAGAGCTATTTCGTCTACACAAATAATCTTTTTGGAAAAAATGAACATTTGCTATCTAACTAAGAGTCTCGTCAATGAAAACATCCGAAGTTCTTCAAAGGTAAATGATTTTTGCCTGCTGAATGCTAGGCTTAATGCTATGCTAGGCTATCAATACTCTTACACAAATGCTTGAGTAGCTTTGGTTGAAAAGCATATTTTGAAAATCTGAGATGACAGTGTTGTTAACAAAAGGCTAAGCTTGTGTTTGAATATATTTATTTCATTTCATTTGCGATTTTCATGAATAGGAAATGTTGCGTTATGGTAATGAGCTTGAGGCTATGATTACGCTCCCGGATACGGGATTGCTCGACGCTAAAGGTTAAGGGAGTCTGTTGTCCTCTAGCCACCAAGCTCATCATCTCTGTTAGGTTATGACAACCACATAATTATGCATACTACTGGAATTATGTACAGACTGGTTTAATGTTATATATGCCTACTATATACTGGCTGGTTTAATGTTATATATGCCTACTTTATATACAGACTGGTTTAATGTTATATATGCCTACTATATACAGGCTGGTTTAATGTTATATATGCCTACTATATACAGGCTGGTTTAATGTTATATATGCCTACTATATACAGGCTGGTTTAACCTCTCTGACCTCCCAAACCCGGATCCGGTATCGTGACTACAGCCTCAAGCTCATTACCATAACGCAACGTTAACTATTCATGAAAATCGCAAATGAAATGAAATAAATATGCCATCTCTCAAGCTTAGCCTTTTGTAAACAACACTGTCATCTCAGATTTTCAAAATATGCTTCTCAACCATAGGAAAACAATAATTTGTGTAAAAGTAGCTAGCTAGCATAGCATTTAGCGTTAGCATTAGCGTTAGCATCCAGCACGCAACATTTCAACAAAAACATAAAAGCCTTCAAATAAAATCATTTACCTTTGAAGAACTTCTGATGTTTTCAATGAGGATACTCTCAGTTAGATAGCAGATGCTCAGTTTTTCCAAAAAGATTCTTTGTGTATTAGAAATAGCTCCGTTTTATACATCACATTTGGCTACCAAAAAAACCAGAAAATTCAGTCCTCAAAACGCGAACTTTTTTCCAAATTAACTCCATAATATCGACTGAAAACATGGCAAACGTTGTTTAGAATCAATCCTCAAGGTGTTTTTCACATATCTCTTCAATGATATATCGTTCATGGAAGCATGGTTTCTCCCCTCAATCAAATGGAAAAGTACAAGCAGCTGGCAATTGCGCACCGAATTCCACGCAGGACACCAGGCGGACACTTGGAAAATGTAGTCTCTTATGGTCAATCTTCCAATGATATGCCTACAAATACGTCACAATGCTGCTAACGCCTTGGGGGAACGACAGAAAGTGTAGGCTCATTCCTTGCGCAATCACAGCCATATAAGGAGACAATGGAAAACAGAGCTTCAGAAATTCTGCTCATTTCCTGGTTGACGCATCATCTTGGTTTCGCCTGTAGAATGAGTTCTGGGGCACTTACAGACAATATCTTTGCAGATTCTGAAACTTCAGAGTGTTTTCTTTCATATTCAAGAATATGCATAGTCGAGCATCTTTTCGTGACAAAATATCGCGCTTAAAACGGGAACGTTTTTTATCCAAAAATGAAATAGCGCCCCTAGAGATCAAAGAGGTTAATGTTATATATGCCTACTATATACAGACTGGTTTAATGTTATATATGCCTACTATATACAGACTGGTTTAATGTTATATATGCCTACTATATACAGGCCAACACTGGAATTTCAATCAACCCTGCTGCCAGTGAACCAAGTCAGGCAAATGCCTGTGAATCTTAAGTGTGGCACAGACAGCTCCAGTGAACATGATGAATGGCCCTGTGCTGAGCTGCGTTCCACTGCTGTCACAGTTTGCCAGTTGGATGGCTGACCTGATGGACTAATAGGAACAGACAAAGTCTGGATTGTGGCTGTTAGCTACACTACAGCACAGCACAAATGTTGGTTAGGAGTTATAAAATATTCTACTCACATGTTCATCTCTTCAGGGGTACTGAATGGAGGGTAAACACAGAATTGATTACACCATGCACTACTTACTGCCTACTGTCAATGCTGGTGAGCATCAATCAATTTTTTTTAAGGGTATCAATCAGGTATTAAGACGATCTTGCTATGTTTTCAAGGAGGAAGATAAAAAAAGATGGACACTGTCCTTATGCGACCACCAGTAGACCACTTTCTACGATGAGATTGTTTGCTCTGCTGTGCTTCTCTCGTGATCAGCTGCTGTGTTCACATACAGTAGTGCGTCTCTTCAGAAATATGTACAACCCTTCCCTTCACATAAAGTCTACACGTAATGGCTTGTTCCCATCTTTTGGCCACTGTGCTTCTCAGTTTGTTCAAAGCTCTGAAAAGACATCTGTGAAATTCAACACTGCTCCAGCCTTTACACTTTTTTACCAGCTGTACTACCCTCATGAAAAAGTAATACTGAATTACTACACGAAGCCTATTGGTGCAGTAGTGACTATGTAGAGACTTGTAGGGACTGTGTAGTGAATATGTAGTTTATGCCCTACTCAAGACACACAAGTAGAGTTGTGTAGTGCTCAGCAGGAAAACAGTAGTGTTTCCATTAGTAATCAGGTAGAGATTTTTATTACTTGATGTTGATAGTAAATAAGTAGCCACAACACTACAGCCAGACAACACTACAGCCACTCATCACTACAGCCAGACAACACTACAGCCACTCATCACTACAGCCAGATAACACTACAGCCACTCATCACTACAGCCAGACAACACTACAGCCACTCATCACTACAGCCAGAGAACAACAGAAGAAGTTGGTCGTTGTTAGCTAGCTACTGTTTTTGACCATCAGGAATGTAATCATGGTGATCTTCCGTCCATCATCAGGCGTTTCATAGCCCTTATGATGGCACCATCTATACGTTTAACTTTCCTTAATGTTTCATGAATATACTGTAAGTACTTTCATATTGTTCAGCCATGTAACCTCGGCAAAAAAAGAAACGCCCCTTTTTCAGGACTGTCTTTCAAAGATCATTTGTAAAAATCCAAATAACTACACAGATCTTCATTGTAAAGGGTCTAAACACTGTTTCCCATGCTTGTTCCATGAACCATAAACAATTAATGACCATGCACCTGTGGAACGGTCGTTAAGACACTAACATCTTACAGACTGTAGGCAATTAATGTCACAGTTATGAAAACTTAGGACACTAAAGAGGCCGTTCTACTGACTCTGAAAAACACCAAAAGAAAGAAGCCCGGGTCCCTGCTCATCTGCGTGAACGTACCTTAGGTATGCTGCAAGGAGGCATGAGGAATGCAGATGTGGCCTAGGCAATTAATTGCTATGTCCGTACTGTGAGACGCCTAAGACAGCGCTACAGGGAGACAGGACGGACAGCTGATCGTCCTCGCAGTGGCAGACCACGTGTAACAACACCTGCACAGGATCGGTACATCCAAACATCACACCTGCGGGACAGGTACAGGATGGCAACAACAACTGCCCGAGTTACACAAGGAACGCACAATCCCTCCATCAGTACTCAGACTGTCCGCAATAGGCTGAGAGAGGCTGGACTGAAGGCTTGTAGGCCTGTTGTAAGGCAGGTCCTCACCAGACATCACCGGCAACAACATTGCCTATTGGCACAAACCCACCGTCGCTGGACCAGACAGGACAGGCAATAAGTGCTCTTCACTGACGAGTCGCGATTTTGTCTCACCAGGGGTGATGGTCGGATTCGCGTTTATTTTTCGAAGGAATGAGCATTACACCAAGGCCTGTAATCTGGAGCGGGATCGATTTAGAGTTGGAGGGTCCATCATGGTCTGGGGCAGTGTGTCACAGCATCATCGGACTGAGCTTGTTGTCATTGCAGGCAATCTCAACGCTGTGCGTTACAGGGAAGACATCCTCCTCCCTCATGTGGTACCCTTCCTACAGGCTCATCCTAACATGACCCTCCAGCATGACAATGCCACCAGCCAGACTTCTCATTCTGTGCGTACTTTCCTGCAAGACAGGAATGTCAGTGTTCTGCCATGGCCAGCGAAGAACCTCGATCTCAATCCCATTGAGAACGTCTGGGACCTGTTGGATCGGAGGATGAGGGCCAGGGCCATTCCCCCCAGAAATGTCTGTGAACTTGCCTTTGGTGGAAGAGTGGGGTAACATCTTACAGCAAGAACTGGCAAATCTGGTGCAGTCCATGAGGAGGAGATGCACTGCGGTACTTAATGCAACTAGTGGCCACACCAGATACTGACTGTTACTTTTGATTTTGACCCCCCCTTTGTTCAGGGACACATTATTCAATTTCTGTTAGTCACATGTGGGTGGCAGGGTAGCCTAGTGGTTAGAGGGTTGGACTAGTAACCGCAAGGTTGCGAGTTCAAACCCCTGAGCTGACAAATCTGTCGTTCCGCCCCTGCACAGGCAGTTAACCCACTGTTCCTAGGCAGTCATTGAAAATAAGAATTTGTTCTTAACTGGTTAAATAAAGGTAAAATAAATAAAAATTCCTGTGGAACTTGTTCAGTTTATGTCTCAGTTGTTGAATCTTGTTACGTTCATACAAATATTTCAACGTTAAGTTTGCCGAAAATAAACGCAGTAGATAGTGAGAGGAAGTTTATTTTTTTGCTGAGTATATAAGACAAAATAGTCTTGGGTTAAGCCTAGCTGTTTTCTAACCCCATTGAAATGTAGCTATGTAGCCTTTGTTTTCCTCATGCTAGCTACTACTGTAAGTATCTGTGTTTGTATGCAAATATACAGTACAGTAGGTTCATATTGGTATACTTACCCATTCTCTTTTGACCTGTAGTCAAGGAGGCCCTCGACGTATGAAGATTGGAGGATTAACGTTGTTAATCAAATATTTTTCAGCACCCAAAGAATATTCTGCAGTTACACACAACAGCTGAAATAGAGGGAATAGGCAGTTAAGTGCATTTCACACTGCAGCAAAACGCAATCCCCTATGGAGAGGAGTGCATCACTGAGGAACTGCTGATTCATGGCCATTGGTTTGTAAGAGAACAACCTGAATGTTTGCAGACATATCTGCACCTCATCAGATATGTTGTTATGTGCCCAAGTCAATAGGCTTTTCATAACTTTCCCACACAATATTTGTTTGTTATAATGTTGTCAAAGTGTTGTGTTGGTAACAATCATAATACAAAAATAATGACCTGTGTGTTCTACAGTATATACAAACCTCCCTCCCTCCACTCTCTACCCTCTATCTTCTAAACTAAAGAGCGACTGAACGCATCGATTCCTCATCTGTTTCTCTGTTGCTCATTAAAGATGCACTTTGCAGAAATCGCTCCGCCATTTTCTGGTTGCTATAATTCTAATAGTTTGCCTAATTTCATGTTATGTGACAAAACAAGCAAGTATAGAGTAGATAATCATTGTACCATATAAACCTATGTGAAACATATTTTCCATAACTAAAAATATTGTATTTTCAGCTGTTCGAAGCTGGTGTACAAAACTGAAAATAAAAGACGGGGAAGCATAGAAATAGCGCATATGCTGTAGAATAGATCTACTGGTTCTTAGACTTGCTTTCAATGAGAATAACATATGAATAAGAATAACACATCTTACATTCCTATGTGACTTTGGTCAGGTTGCTGAAAAAGTAGCAAATTGCAGATTTAAGAAAAACGAGATTTCAGTCTTGGGGGTGTGATTCAAATTGGGAATTATTGATGTTTGTCCCCCATGAGACGGCATAGTTAAAAGATAGTATTAATTCCTCAAAATTGTCAGAATGAATCTAAGATAAATTCATTTTGATATTTTTGCAGAGGTTTTAGTTGTGAAATTTTACATATTGTTAAGGTATTTGGTGCAGTATTTCTCAAGTAAAAAAATATGTTGGACCGAATCAAATCAAATTCGAACAGTGAAATGTTTACAGTTGAAGTCAGAAGTTTACATACACTTAGGTTGGAGTCATTAAAACTCATTAAACCACTCCACAAATTTCTTGTTAACAAACTATAGTTTTGGCAAGTCGGTTAGGACATCTACTTTGTGCACGAAACAAGGCATTTTTCCAACAATTGTTTACAGACAGATTATTTCACTTACAATTCCAGTGGGTCAGAAGTTTACATACACTAAGTTGACTGTGCCTTTAAACAACTTATACAATTCCAGAAGATGATGTCATGGCTTTAGAAGCTTCTGATAGGCTTACTGACATAATTTGAGTCAATTGGAAGTGTAACTGTGGATGTATTTCAAGGCCTACTTCCAAACTCAGTGCCTCTTTGCTTGACATCATGGGAAAATCCAAATAAATCAGCCAAGACCTCAGAAAGAAAATTGTAGACCTCCACAAGTCTGGTTCATCCTTGGGAGCAATTTCCAAATGCCTGAAGGTACCATGTTGATCTGTACAAACAATGTTACGCAAGTATAAACACCATGGGAACACACAGCCATCATACCGCTCAGGAAGGAGACGCGTTCTGTCTCCTAGAGATGAACGTACGTATCAATCCCAGAACAACAGCAAAGGACCTTGTGAAGATCCTGGAGGAAACTGGTAAAAATAACTATATCCACAGTTAAACGGGTCCTATATCGACATAACCTGAAAGGCCACTCAGCAAGGAAGAAGCCACTGCTCCAAAACCGTCATAAAAAAAAGCCAGACTACGATTTGAAACTGCACATGGGGACAAAGATCATCCTTTTTTTATCCTCTGGTCTGATGAAACAAAAATAGAACTGTTTGGCCGTAATGACCATCATTATGTTTGGAGGAAAAAGGGGGAGGCTTGCAAGCCGAAGAACACCATCCCAACCGTGAAGCACGGGGGTGGCAGCATCATGTTGTGGGGGTGCTTTGCTGCAGGAGGGACTGATGCACTTCACAAAATAGATGACGTCATGAGATAGGAAAATTATGTGGATATATTGAAGCAACATCTCAAGACTTCAGTCAGGAAGTCGCACATGGGTACTCCAAATGAACAATGACCCCAAGCATACTTCCAAAGTTGAGGCAAAATGGCTTAAGGACAAGAAAGTCAAGGTATTGGAGTGGCCATCACAAAGCCCTGACCTCAATCCTATAGAACGTATGTGGGCAGAACTGAAAAAGTGTGTGCGAGCAAGGAGGTCTACAAACCTGATTCAGTTACACCAACTCTGTCAGGAGGAATGGGCCAAAATGCACCCAACTTATTGAGGGAAGTTTGTGGAAGGCTACCCGAGACATTTGGCACAAGTTAAACAATTTAAAGGCAATGCTACCAAATACTAATTGAGTGTACATAAACTTCTTACCCACTGGAAATGTGATGAAAGAAATAAAAGCTGAAATAAATAATTCTCTCTACTATTATTCTGACATTTCACATTCTTAAAATAAAGTGGTGATCCTAACTGACCTAAGACAAGGAATTTTTACTAGGATTAAGTGTCAGTAATTGGGCCCTTCCCAATAATGCAGAGAGAAAGAAAATAGAAAATGTATAGAAAAGCAATAACACGTAATAATAAATACACAATGAGTAACAGTAACTTGGCTATATACACAGGGTACCAGTACTGAGTCGATGTGCAGGGACACAAGGTAATTGAAGTCAGTGGAGTAAAGTAATTAAGTCAAAACACTTGAAAGTACTATTTATTTTGTGGGTGGTATCTGTGTTTTACTTTACTAGTAATATTTTTGACAACGTTTACTTCATGACATTCCTAAAGAATATAATGTACTTTCTACTCATACATTTTCCCTGACACCCAAAAGAACTTGTTACATTTTGAATGTTTAGCAGGACAGGAAAATTGTCAAATTCACGCACTTATCAAGAGAACACATGGTCATCCGTACTGCATCTAATCTGGTGGACTCACTAAACACAAGTGTATTGTTTGTAAATGTTGGAGTGCGCTCCTGGCTATCCATAAATGTTCAAAACAAGACAATGGTCCCCATCTGCTTAGCTTAATATAAGGAATTTGAAATTATTTATACTGTTACTTTGATACTTAAGTATATTGAAAACCAAATACTTTTAGGCTTTTACTCAATTAGAATTTTACTGGGTGACTTTCACTTTTACTTGAGTCATTTTCTATGAAGAGAACAGTCTATAACTTGAGTGGCTCTAGTCTTCGAAAAAAAAACATGTTTTGTCTAAAAGACTCGTACATACCATAAATGGAACTTCTACAAGCACCTCTGTCCAACCACAAACCTCTTCCTGCAATACACAAAAAATCGGAAGCACAACATTTTTTAGAGAAACAAAAGTGATTTTCAGTCTGTGTGCAGCTAAATGGCAACAGCCATGGAATCAATCAGTTGTTCAATATGTCTGGATCTACTGAAGGATCCAGTGACTCTTCCCTGTGGACACAGTTACTGTATGGGCTGTATTATTAAAGACTGCCGGGATCAGGATGATCAGAAGGGTGTCCTGATCAGCTGTCCCCAGTGCAGATAGACCTTCATCCCGAGGCCTGTTCTGAAGAAAAGCACCATGCTAGCAGAATTGGTGGAGAATCTGAAGAAGACAGGACTCCAAGCTGCTCCTCCTGCTCACTATTATGCTGGACCTGGAGATGTGGCGTGTGATGTCTACACCGAGAGAAAACTCAAAGCTGCCAAGTCCTGTCTGGTGTGTCTGGCCTCTTAATGTGAGTCTCACCTCCAGCCTCACCATGAATCTCCTGCCTTTAAGAAGCACAACCTGGTCAAAGTCTCCACACAACTAGAGGAGAAGATCTGATCTCGTCATGACAAAATACTGGAGATGTACTACAGTACTGATCAGCAGTTTATCTGTCTGCTGTGTGTGGTGTGTGAACATAAAGGTCACGATACAGTCTCAGCTGAATCAGAAAGGACTGAGAGACAGGTAAGGACAATATGTAATTGCTGCTCACTTTGAAAATACCATTCATTACTGAATATTAGTGACTACTGTACAACATAGCTTGGAAGTCAGCCAACACCCAATCATCTAGCTGTGCTAATATACACACTCACGTGATGTAACATTTACTGAGACCTAAAGAGTTGCATTGGCTCATTCAGTTAATACCTAGGCTTTGGGTTAGCAGGCTAATGCACTTTTCTGGCATGCAGGAGACCCTGGATCGAACCTGATCAGTCACATTCATACAGACACCTGCATACCTTTTCCTCCATAATGCATAGACGATGACCTATCATAAGGTTTGATATGTTTTCACTAAGACAATCACTTGTACAAAGGAACCATGGAAAGACATTTGCTTATCTGCAGAGCCAGCTGGGGGAGGAACAGCAGAAATCCAAACAGAGAATCCAGAGGAGAGAGAAAGAGATACAGGAGGTGAGACAAGCTGTGAAGTCACTCAAGGTGAGTGTTGACCATTTATATGTATTCACTTAGCAGATAGTCCTTTCTAAATTTACTTACTCTTCCTAAACTAAACTGAGGTAAAACTGGAAGTTTTGGGATGTGCTGGGCCATGTTCCTTTCTGTTTGTCTTAACAGAACTCTGCACAAGCAGCAGTGGAGGACAGTGAGAAGATCTTTACTGAGCTGATCTGCTCCATTGAGAGAAGGTGCTCTGAGGTGAAGGAGCAGATCAGAGCTCAGGAGAAGGTGAAGGACTCCTGAAGCAGGAGATGTATGAGCTCAGGAGGAGAAAAATTGAGCTGGAGCAGCTCTCACACACACACAACATCCAATACCTCCAGGTGACATCACTGGTTCTTTGTCCACAGCCTCAGGTGTACTGTTGAATGTGAGATTTTAGTTTTTCTCAACAATAATCTTGTCTGATCTGTCTCTGTAGAGTTTCCAGTCTTTTTGTGTCTCTCCTGGAACTGAAGCCTTACCCTGCATCACTGTTATGTTCAGAAAGCAGTCTCTGGACTGAAAAGTCAAGTTGAAAACATCTGATCTGGGGAAATTATCAACATCTCTGTAAAAGGTTGGTAACATAAACTATTTGGACTGTGGAGCTACAATTTGTACATTTGGCTCTATACTTGAGCATTTTGGGGTTGAGATCAAATGTTTAATTAGGCGACAGTTCAGAATGTCACATATTATTTGAGGATATTTTTTATACATACGTTTTAGAAATTAAAGGACTTGATTTATGTTGTCCCCCATTTGAATAACGTTTTTTCATAAGTATTTGGACAAATTCACTTAGAGAGTGTTCAAGTAGTTCCAAGTTTAGCTTTTGGTCCCATATTCCAAGTACGCAATGACTACATCAAGCTTGTGACTCGACAAACTTTTTGGATGCATTTGCAGTTTGTTTTGGTTGTGTTTCAGATTATGTTACGCCCAAAATAAATGAATGGTGAATAATTTATTGCGTCATTTTGGAGTCACTTATTGTAAATAAAGAATACTTGATGTTTCTGTTTTCACTTCTACATTCATATGGATGCTACCATGATTATGGATAATCATGAATGAATAGTGAATAATGATGAGTGAGAAGGTTACAGAGGAACAAATATCATGCACCCCAAAAAAAATGCACGTTAATTTAGAAGTGTTCAGAAACAAGTGACTCCAAAATAGAACGAGACATTATTGTCCATTGAGTTCCTATTGGGCATAACATAATCTGAAATACAACCAAAACAAACTGCAAATGCATCCAACAAGTTTGTAGAGTTACTAGCTTGATGTAGTCATTGCGTGCTAGGAATATGTGACCAAATACTTAACTTTTGACTACTCTAATAGACAATAAGTAAATGTGTCCAAATACTTAAGAAAGAAAAATGTATTCAAATGCATGGACTACATACATAAAGTGCTTTAATTTCTTGATCTCAAATCCAAAGAGCCAAATTCATACACTTTAGCTTCAGAGGGGAGCATATCTGGTCACTGATATAACTAATTACTAAAACTAATGACCTAAACCTCTTTCAACCACTGACCCCTTTGACTTTTTGTAATGTTTATGTCATGATCAGTATTGAACAGTGATATTTGATTTCCTGTGTCTGCATAGTGACAAAAGTTCACATTGTTACACCTGAGCCCCATTATCCACCGTCATTTGGGAGGACTCAGTCTGGACTGTCATTTGGAGGACTAGCATCACGTAGGAATGACATCACCTGTCAGGAGACAAGGCCTGAACCCAAGACCAGAGAGGAGTTCTTAGAATGTGAGTAAAGGACACACTGTGCATCTGCATGAACACAGACACAAGCACGCACACACACACACACACACACACACACACACACACACACACACACACACACACCTAGATGCACAAATACATTTCACCAGTTGTATATTTATCCTCAGATTCCTGCCAGCTCACATTGGATCCCAACACAGCATAGAAAGAGCTGTGTCTGTCTGAGGGGAACAGAAAGGTGACATGGAGTAATAAGTTCCAGTCCTATCCTGACCATCCAGACAGATTTACCAACTGCCACCAGGTGTTGTGTAGATAGGGTCTGTCTTGAGTCTGCTACTGGGAGGTAGAGTGGAGTGGGAAATGGGTTAATATAGCTGTCTCATATAAAGGCATCCGTAGGAGGGGACCTGATGAGTGGTTTAGAAAAAGTCCTCAGGCCTGGTGTTTGAGGTGTGGTATCTCTAGATCCTTCTTCTATCACAATAGTAAACAGTCATAACTGTCCCCTGCTCCAGCAGAGTAGGAGTGTACCTGGACCACAGGACAGGAACTCTGTCTTTCTACAGTGTTTCTGACACAATGCCCCTCCTCCACAGAGTCCAGACCACATTCAATAAGCCCCTCTATCCTGTTTTTATATATTTCATGGATTTGTGAAGATACTGACACCGACACAGTGATTCAATTTGATAAGAATACAGACAGGCTATACATGTTCAAGTAAGATTTTAAAATCACTAATCCATATTTAACATCCCAGTCCTCCTAAAATGTGGACCATAGACTCTGAGATTAGTCATGCAAGACATACTAGTAGGATTAACGTTTTGATTCTGATTTTGTCACTAAACATACACTACCGTTCAAAAGATTGGGGTCACTTAAAAATGACATAATGCAATTATGTTAGCACAGCTGAAAAATGTTGTTCTGATTAAAGAAGCAATACAACTGGCCTTCTTTAGACTAGTTGGGTATCTGGAGCATCAGCATTTGTGGGTTCGATTACAGGCGGGTTCGATTGTCAGTCTATTATTGTTCTGAGAAATGGAGGCTATTCTATGTGAGAAATTGCCAAGAAACTGAAGATCTCTTACGACGCTGTGAACTACTCCCTTCACAGAACAGCGCAAACTGGCTCTAACCAGAATTAAAAGAGGAGTGGGAGGCCCCAGTGCACAACTGAGCAAAAGGATATTAGTATATTAGAGTGTCTAGTTTGAGAAACAGACGCCTCACAAGTCCAACTGGCAGCTTCATTAAATAGTACCCACAAAACACCAGTCTCAACGGCAATAGTGAAGAGGTGACTCCAGGATGCTGGCCTTCTAGGCAGAGGAGTGGGAGGCTTCAGGGGGTGTAGCCGTGGGGCTAGCGGAGAGGTCCAGGGCAATTTCAAAGCCCCCAGGAAAACTTCCCGGGGCAGGCAAAGCTGACTACAGGCAATAAGTGTGGCAGAATGATTTCGAGCCCACAATGGCACCAGTAGACCAGTCAATCGAGGGATTGTGTTGCTGGAGCCAAGAGAATCCCAATACCACGGGAACCTGCGGAGACTCAATTAACAGGAATTGGATCGTCTCGCTGTGGTTCCCTGACACTCGTAGGTTGATGGGGGTGGTATGGTGGGTGACCCGGCCTATAGAGCGCCCGTCCAGCACTCTAACATTCATGGGAATGGGGAGAGGTTGAGTGGGGATTCCCAGCTCGGACGCCAGGGTAATGTCCATAAGACTCACATCGGCTCAGAGTTGATTAGTATCTGGAGAGACTTGGACTGGTCCCCCCACAGCAGGGTGGCATGGAGAGGGGGGCGAGTAAGGGGAGAAGCAAAATTGTCCTTAAGACCCACCAGAGTACTCATCAACTCAGAGCCGATGTGAGTCCTGAAGGGACAGGTAGACACATAACGACTGGCAGCACCGCAATACAGACAACTCTGGGTCTGGGTGTTAAGTCTGCGTACGCGTTTGGCTGTAGACCGCCTAGCCCTGCCGAGCTGCATCGGCTCGGGAAGAGGTAAATCGACAGTCTTCGGAGGTTCTTGGAGGAACTTGGGTAAGCTCGAATCCTCTCGGGGTCTTCCGAAGTTCATTAGATGCAGGGTGGGATCGTTGAGTGAGCGATTGGGACATCTTCTCCCTCCTACATTCCCGTAGACGTCCATTGATCTGGATGGTTAAGGCAATGAATGATTCGAGATCCGTCGGTAGTTCCAGGACTGCAAGCGCGTCCTTTACTTCCTCCGATAATCATTGCAGGAGCGTGTTGAACAGCGCTTCCAGGATCCAGGCACCCTACGCTGCTAGTGTGCGGAACTCCACCGCATAGTCTGCCACACTGAGGGAGTCCTGCCGAAGCTGGAGTAACTTCCGGGCAGCCTCTCTCCCTGACACCGGAGCCTCAAACTTTATTCACCTCCACCACGAAACCCTCCAGACTGAAGCATACGGCTGATTATTGTTCCCAAACAGCCACAGCCCAGGCGATGGCCCTCCTGGACATGGGAGGGCCCTCGCCTGGGCTGTGGCTGTTTGGGAAGCGTGATGAGGTACGCTATCTTAGATAGCCTTCCCCTTCCTTCCGAGGGGAAGGAAGAAGGCTGCAGCTCCATAACGAGGGAACACTGAGCGAGAAACGCCCGACAGGTGCACGACTCAAAGCGCTCCAGGGGAGGTAAGTGGGGTTCCCAGGAAACCGGGGTGACGACTCTGCTACCAGCCTGGTTACTGAGGGGCTGGGAGGTTACCGTCGTGGTAGGCTGCCTAGTACACAGCCCACGGATTTGCTCCCGCAATGTTTCCAATGCTAGTTTGTGACGTTAGGCCACGTCCTGGAACCCTTCCATCAGTCCATGAAGCAACTCCTTGTGCTAACCAATGGTGGCTCCTTGGGAGGAGATGGCATTGCGGAGCTGGTCCAAGTCTGCTGGGTCAAGCATGGCGAGTTCATACTATCATGTTTTAATGTATGACCCAGGTGCAGACAGTGTTAAAGAAATAAAAGTTTATACTTTAAACGGGGGCAGGCAAAAGACGGGTCAAGGCTGGCAGAGGTCAATAATTCAGAGATGGTATTATTATTTAGGCACCGGAACAGCAGGCGGGCTCAGGGTCAGGTCAGACAGAGGTGTGTAATCCAGATTAGAGGCAAAGGTACAGGACGGCAGCAGGGCTCAGGGTCAGGGCAGGCAGGAAAGGTAAAACATTGGAAACTAGAAAACAGGGACAATAGCAAAGACAGGAGCAAGGGAAACCACTGGTAGATTTGACAAAGAAAATGAACTTGCAAAGCAACTCCTTGTTTCTTCAAGTAGAAAACACAGGTATAAGTACTCGGGGGGATAATGGGTAAGATGGGCAACACCTGTAGGGGGGTGGAGACAAGCACAAGGACAGGTGGGACAGATCAGGGCGTGACAAATGGCACATACATTAAAAAGCTCACCCCCACTACCCCATTTGACATATAGCAACAAAAGTCTCTACTGTGTTTGTGAAAAGCTAAGAATTTCGTCAAAAGATGACAGAGAAAATGTACATTTTGTAAAGACCAAAGTAAATGTTCCCACACCACACCACACCCAACTAAACCCAAACTACTTAACTTCTCTGTTATCCATCAAATTGATACTGATTGTGGAGCTGAAGGAAGGTTTACTCTGAAACATGTTGATATTTTCAAAAACATGGAAATAGGATGCAATTCTGTTAACAGTTATTTTAATTTCTGCTAATATTTTCGGGCCAATGCCTCATGGGTCCAATAAAAAATATTTGATTTCTAAGTTAGAAGCCATTGTTGCTGCTTGCACATATATTTCAGTTCAGATTTGTGTTGAATGTTTAGTCCACCAGATGGCAAACTATACCTAGTTTACAACAATATAGTAAGAAAGGCAGAGCACTCCAGTTACAATGTTTTTGTGTCGATCAAGGATTTAAACCTAATCTCATCTCTCATAATTTAAAGGTAATGATATACATTTACATTGGATTTTCAGTTAGGGACATGCATACAACATGCAGAGTAGAGTGCTACTATAATTTGAGGACAGTAAAATACAGCAGATACTGTAGCCTAATTTAAAAAAGATTAGTGGTTTAAACTCATACAAGTATTGGGGAGTATGGCTAGATGGTACACTGTCCTTCTCTCAGCACATATCAAAACTGCAGGCTAAAGTTAAATCTAGACTTGGTTTCCTCTATCGTAATTGCTCCTCTTTCAAGCCCAGCTGCCAAATGAACCCTGATTCAGATGACCCTCCTACCCATGCTAGATTACGGAGAGGTAATTTATAGATCGACAGGTAAGGGGGCTCCCGAGCGTCTAGATGTTTTTTTACCATTCGGCCATAAGGTTTGCCACCAATACTCCTTATAGGATACATCACTGCACTCTATATTCTATAAACTGCTCATCTCTGTAATACCAGTTGCAAAACCCACTGTTTGATGCTAATTTATAAACCCCTCTTAGGCCTCACCCCCCCTATCTGAGATATCTACTGCAGCCCTCATCCTCCACATACAACACCCGTTCTGCCAGTCACATTCTGTTAAAGGTCCCCAAAGCTCACACATCCCTGAGTCGCTTCGCTGCAGCTAACGACTGGAACGAGCTACAACAAACCCTCAAACTGGACAGTTTTATTTTAATCTCTTCATTCGAAGACTCAATCATGGACACTCTTACTGACAGTTATGGCTGCTTTGCGTGATGTATTGTTGTCTCTACCTTCTTGTCCTTTGTGCTGCTGTCCAATAATTGCCCAATAATGTTTATACCCTGTTTTGTGCTGCTACTCTGTTTTGTGCTGCTGCCATGCTGTGTTGCTATCATGTTGTTGTCATGTTGTGTTGTTACCATGCTGTGGTGTTGTCATGTGTTGCTGCCTTGCTATGTTGTTGTCTTAGGTGTCTCTTTATGTAGTGTTGTGTCTCAAATCGTGATGTGTGTTTTATCCTATATTTATTGGCGAATGTGTTTTTAATCCCAGCAGGAGGCCTTTTGCCTTTTGGTAGGCCGTCATTGTAAATAAGAATGTGTTTTTAATCCCAGCAGGAGGCCTTTTGCCTTTTGGTAGGCCGTCATTGTAAATAAGAATGTGTTTTTAATCCCAGCAGGAGGCCTTTTGCCTTTTGGTAGGCCGTCATTGTAAATAAGAATGTGTTTTTAATCCCAGCAGGAGGCCTTTTGCCTTTTGGTAGGCCGTCATTGTAAATAAGAATGTGTTTTTAATCCCAGCAGGAGGCCTTTTGCCTTTTGGTAGGCCGTCATTGTAAATAAGAATGTGTTTTTAATCCCAGCAGGAGGCCTTTTGCCTTTTGGTAGGCCGTCATTGTAAATAAGAATGTGTTTTTAATCCCAGCAGGAGGCCTTTTGCCTTTTGGTAGGCCGTCATTGTAAATAAGAATGTGTTTTTAATCCCAGCAGGAGGCCTTTTGCCTTTTGGTAGGCCGTCATTGTAAATAAGAATGTGTTTTTAATCCCAGCAGGAGGCCTTTTGCCTTTTGGTAGGCCGTCATTGTAAATAAGAATGTGTTTTTAATCCCAGCAGGAGGCCTTTTGCCTTTTGGTAGGCCGTCATTGTAAATAAGAATGTGTTCTTAACTGACTTGCTTAATTAAATTAAATAAAAAAACGGATTAGGATGTGTAAGTGATTCTTGGAAAAATATATATAATGGTAGCTGTTCTTTTTATGAACTTGAAGGTACTATTATTGACACCTGTGAAGATAATAGAGTGTTTTCAAATGGATGTTTAGAAGAGACAATTGTCCACTTGTCAATGTTATGAAATGGCTCTCCAATGTACAGATGGCTGAAAAACTTTAAAGATGTCTACTGATTTGCAAGCACCCACTGACACTTAATGGGTTAAATCTTTATACGACATCCTTCTGAACTTACTAACTGCATGGCTTGGTCTCTTGGTCTCCTATGTGAATAAGTCCCATTAATTAAATGTGAGGTACAACGCTGGAGATGAGAAGCAGGTACAGGGAGTGAACATTTAATTAACCACGGACATGGAACAGGACAGGACAGCATCTGGACAGGAACACACAACGACATGTATGCTGACACAGGGATCTAACCAAAGAAACAGACAGACATAGGATGGGCAACAAACAAATTAAAGTTGTCCAGATGAGTCCAAAGATGCCCTGCTGTGCATGATGGTGACCAGTGATGAAGCGCAGAGGCACATAATGATGGTGACAGGTGTGTGCAGTGAAGGCAGTCTGGCGCCCTCGAGTGCCAGAGAGGGAGAGCAGAAGTAGGCGTGACATTAAACTAATCAAACCAGCATTTCAGAAATGCACCATGGTGAAAAATAATAATAATTTTAATTGAACGGTGCATTCCATGTTGGGACGATATGATTGTATCTGAAGTGAAATAGTGAAATAATGAGTGAAAAGGCAATCCTGAAGGATAGGTGAGGGGCTAGGTGGGGGCTAGGTGAGGGGCTAGGTGGGGGGCTAGGTGAGGGGCTAGGTGAGGGGCTAGGTGGGGGCTAGGTGAGGGGCTAGGTGGAGGCTAGGTGGAGGCTAGTTGAGGGGCTAGGTGGAGGCTAGGTGAGGGGCTAGGTGATCAATGCGTAAAAAGCTTGTTGGATATTATACCCCCATGATGGCAAACGAGAATCCTTGTGACAGTCACTTTGTTGTCGATGGGAATTTCAAGCAGACAACATTTCTCCAACTAATGGTTTTAAGGACCCCTCCACACCCAACATACCCAAAGTATTTGCACGGAGGTCCCAACCTACCGACGTGGGCGAGGACACCCACTCTCCTTTCTCACACAGGATTCCGCAACCGGATCCACATGCCAGGCACCACAGGGTCCTGCGTGAGGCGGGGGACGAGACTGAAAGAATGTATCAGCGGGACTTTGCAGAGATGTCGGGGCAGTTGCATTATATGCCCAGCACGGCACAGAGAAGGTTTACTGCTGTAATAGATGTTGGGGTCTGATTGTGGCTTTCTTTGAGTTTGGAGGGACAATGTGCGTGGAGACCCGTCAACTGGGAGATGATGTCCCAGGTGGACAACATCGCTCATTGCAGAACTTGATCCAGGAGAATGGTGGTGGGGTATGTCTGTTAATAAATCATTCTACATTTCGTCAGCCTCTATCGACCTATCAAACCTTTGCATCAATTGCAAATCTCTGCCATTTGACCACTGTGTTCCTAAATGTACCACGTTCGTTCAAACTGTGAAAATACATTCCTGTGATATTCACCACCTCTCCAGCCTGGGATTTGCAGGTACTTTCTTACCAGTTTAAATAAAGGGAATAGGCAGTTACTGTATGTGCATTGCCCAGTGTAGCAAAATGTAATCCCCTATGGAGAGGGGTGCATCACTGAGGAACTGCTGATTCATGGCAATTGGTTTGTAAAGAGAAGAGTTTGAATGTTTTCAGACATATCTGCACGTCATTAGATATGTGGTTATGTGCCCAAGTCAATAGGCTTTTAAGAACTTTCCCACACAATATTTGTATGTTAAATTGTTGCCAAAGACTCGATCGTAATTCAACAAATAAATGCAAAAAAGAAGTCTCCCTCCCTTCTCCAACCTCTATCTTCTAATCTAATCTGTATCTCTGTTGCTCATTATGAAAAACAATATTTCAGTCTTGGGGTTGTGGTTCGATGTAGGTGATGTACTGATGTTTGTCCCTCATGCGACACCATAGGAACGAAACTTCCTCAAAATGGTCAGAATTCATCTAAGACAACTTTAAAAAATCTGTCATTAATTGACATTTTTGCAGAGAAGGTTTGTGCAAATGTACATCTAGCTAAGATGTTTGGTGCAGTATTTCTCACATGAAAAAATATGCTATGTGTTGTCTTATGTAAGCAGTCAGATCCACTGCGGCTGATGGGCAGGTCTGTCTCACTGTCTGTGTTCTGCGGTAGGATTGGACAGCGCTCCATCACAGCAGCTGTGTATATATTCTGTGTTATTGGGCAAGTAAGCATTGTCATAATCAAAACCCAAACCACAAGTTAATAATGACAAACAGTTTTGGACAAAATTTACATTATTAACAAAATTATCCTAGTACACTTTTTGACACTAGAATAAATGTTTCGGACAAATATCGATGACGCATAGGCCGTTTTCAGAGAAGTTGTTTATTGCCTTCAGTTGCACTTTAAATGTAACAGCACACTTGACACGATGAGCTGAGTAAGGCACTCTACTAATCTTGGCCTTTTGCATACTCATTATGTTCTCAGGACTCCGGTTCACATACTCCAGAGTCTCCCACTGTTCATCCATTCTGTACTATGTACTTGGAGGTGTGGTATGTGTCCATTGGGGAGTGTTGTATCGAATCAAATAAAATACAATTTTAGTCGTGCAACAGGTTTAGACTAACAGTGAAATGCAACAATGGTGTGGGAGTGGGAGAAGGCGTGACACCAACAATGCAGAGTGAAAGAAAATAGAGAAATAATAGAAAAGTAATAACACGTAATAATTAAAGTAATAGTAAATACACAATGAGTACCGATGACTTGGCTATATACACGGGGTACCAGTACTGAGTTGATGGGCAGGGGTACTAGGTAATTGAGGTAGATATGTACACTACTGTTCAAAAGTTGGGGGTCACATAGAAATGTCCTTGTTTTTGAAAGAAAAACAACTATTTTGTCCATTAAAATAACATCAAATTGATCATAAATACAGTGTCGACATTGTTAATGTTGTAAATGACTTTTGTAGCTGGAAATGGCAGATTTTTAATGGAATATCTACAAAAAAATCTGCCGTTTTCGGCTACAATAGACATTTGCAACATGAACAATGTGTACAATGTATTTCTGATCAATTTTATGTTATTTTAATGGACAAAAAATGTGCTTTTCTTTCAATAACAAGAACATTTCTAAGTGACCGCAAACTTTTGAACGGTAGTGTACATGTAACTAGGAATAAAGTGACTAGGCAACAGGATAGATAGCATCGGCGTAAGTGATGAGTCACAAAAAGGGTCAATGCAGATAGTTAAATAGTTAACCAATAGCTACCTAGACTAACTATTTAGCTGTCGTATGGTTTGGGGGTGGAAGCTGTTAAGGGTCCTTTTGGTTTCAGACTTGGTGCATTGGTACCGCTTGCTGTGCGGTAGCAGAGAGGACAGTCTGTGACTTGGATGTATCCAGTGCATGGCACACATGCCATAAATGGAACTTCTACAAGCACCTCTGTCCAACCACAATGCTCTTCCTGCAATACACACACAAACAGGAAATGTATCCACATGTACCCACTCAATGTAGGCCTACATTCCATGAGACTTTGTAAAGAACATGAACCTGGATGAACATGAACCTGTTCATCCACTTGTCCTTCAGACAAGGAGGTGCCTGAACATGGTATTGTGTTGTTTGATGCAAAAAAACATTTACAAAATAAAATGCATTATTAATCCCATACCATTATTACAGAGAATCAGACAAATTATGCTATGCTCTGCCTATTGGCTACTTAGTGTATTCAAGACCGTCTCAAAATACAACACGGCCCCTTTAAGACATAAAAAAGCTCATTACCTTACTCACTTTTCAAAAAAGGCTAGGAATGTTCACGCTCAAGGACAGAAATACATAAAATGTTTAAAAAGGCACACGTAGCCTGCATATCAATGCATAGACACAAACGATCTAGGTCAAATAGAGGAGAGGCATTGTGCTGTGAGCTGTTGCTTTATCTATTTTTTGAAACCAGGTTTGCTGTTTATTTGAGCAATATGTGATGGAAGGAAGTTCATGCAATAAGGGCTCTACATAATACTGTACGCCTGTGTTCATTCCCACATTCCTGACTACAATAAGCTATAACTGGGCTAATAGTACCTAGCAAAGAATATGAAAACATTTGAACAAGGGGCTACATTCAGCTCTCTCTTTGATCTCAAAACAAGCACTTAATAATCATGACCACTAAGTCTTGCATAGTTATATTTGTTTTGGTATGTTGCATTGAAAGTGTCTAATATGGTGTTGATTCGGTCACAATTCCCACAGCAAAGGGAAACGTTGATAGTGTTAACTAACGGGGAAATGTCTAGAAAGTTGAGTGAAATTCCATGTCATGCTTCTCTGAGCAGACTGATATTTCTTCTGCGTGGCAGTGCTTGGGCTTAGAGGGAACTTTGGTGATGAGTCAAAAAAGTGCAAAAAGGGTCCATGTCTGGGTAGCTATTTAGTTAACTATTTAACAGTCTTATGGCTAGGGGGTAGAAGCTGTTCAGCTGTTCAGGGTCCTGAGGCGATGTTGAAGCGACTTGTTGCGTCGGTACCACTTTCCGTAGCTGGAGTCTTTGACACATTTTTTGTTGTTGTCCAAGACTCCAGTGCATGTGTGCATGGAAAACATACCATTAATTGAACTTTTACAAGCACCTCTGTCCAATCACAACCCTCATCCTGCAAAACACACACAACCAGGAAATGTACCGACTCAGAAGGACAAACAATTCTAGAGGAACTACAGTGAGAAACTACTATATTCTGCACCAAAATGGCAGCAGCCATGGATTCAATCAGTTGTTCAATATGTCTGGATCTACTGAAGGATCCAGTGACTCTTCCCTGTGGACACAGTTACTGTATGGGCTGTATTATTAAAGACTGCCAGGATCAGGATGATCAGAAGGGGTGACCTGATCAGCTGTCCCCAGTGCAGACAGACTTTCACCCAATGGCCTGTTCTGAACAGAAACATTATGTTTGCTGAATTGGTGGAGAATCAGAAAAAGACAGGACTCCAAGTTGCTACTCCTGCTCACTATTATGCTGGACCTGGAGATGTGGCGTGTGATGTCTACACCGAGAGAAAACTCAAAGCTGTCAAGTCCTGTCTGGTGTGTCTGGCCTCTTAATGTGAGACTCACCCCCAGCCTCACTATGAATCTCCTGCCTTTAAGAAGCACAACCTGGTCAAAGTCTCCACACAACTAGAGGAGAAGATCTGCTCTCGTCATGACAAACTACTGGAGATGTACTGCCGTACTGATCAGCAGTTTATCTGTCTGCTGTGTGTGGTGTGTGAACATAAAGGTCACGATACAGTCTCAGCTGAATCAGAAAGGACTGAGAGACAGGTAAGGACAATCTGTAATTGCTGCTCACTTCGAAAATACCATTCATTACTGAATATTAGTGACTACTGTACAACATAGCTTGGAAGTCAGCCAACATCCAATCATCTAGCTGCGCTAATATACACACTCACGTGATGTAACATTTACTGAGACCTAAAGAGTTGCATTGGTTCCTTCAGTTAATACCTATGTTACGGTGCGTGAATGAGGACCCAAAAGCGAATCAACTTAAACAGAGCTTCTTTAATTACCAAACATAGGTAGGCTCAGATGGACCGGCAGATTCCGACAGGACAGGACAAGGTTACAGCAAACATGACGGCAGTCTGGTTCAGGCATGAATGACACAAACAAACAAGAATCCGACAAGGACAGGAGCAGAAACAGAGAGAGATATAGGGACCTAATCAGAGGGAAAAAGGGAACAGGTGGGGAACGGGGTGAATGGGTAGTTAGAGGAGACAAGGGACAGCTGGGGGAAAGCGGGGGAGAAAAGGTAACCTAACACGACCAGCAGAGGGAGACAGGGTGAAGGGAAAGGACAGAGACAAGACAACATGACAGTACATGACAGTACCCCCCCACTCACCGAGCGCCTCCTGGCGCACTCGAGGAGGAAACCTGGCGGCAACGGAGGAAATCATCAATCAGCGCACGGTCCAGCACGTCCCGAGAGGGAACCCAACTCCTCTCCTCAGGACCGTACCCCTCCCAGTCAACTAGGTACTGATGACCACGGCCCCGAGGACGCATGTCCAAGATTTTACGGACCCTGTAGATAGGTGCGCCCTCGACAAGGATGGGGGGGGGGGGGGGGGAGACGAGCGGGGGCGCGAAGAACGGGCTTAACACAGGAGACATGGAAGACCGGGTGGACGCGACGAAGATATCGCGGAAGAAGAAGTCGCACTGCGACAGGATTAATGACCTGAGAGATACGGAATGGACCAATGAACCGCGGGGTCAACTTGCGAGAAGCCGTCTTAAGGGGAAGGTTCTGAGTGGAGAGCCAAACTCTCTGACCGCGACAATATCTAGGGCTCTTCGTTCTACGCTTATTAGCAGCTCTCACAGTCTGCGCCCTATAACGGCAAAGTGCAGACCTGACCCTCTTCCAGGTGCGCTCGCAACGTTGGACAAAAGCCTGAGCGGAGGGGACGCTGGACTCGGCGAACTGAGATGAGAACAACGGAGGCTGGTACCCGAGGCTACTCTGAAAAGGAGATAGCCCGGTCGCAGACGAAGGAAGCGAGTTGTGGGCGTATTCTGCCCAGGGGAGCTGTTCTGACCAAGACGCAGGGTTGCGAAAAGAAAGACTGCGTAAGATGCGACCAATAGTCTGATTGGCCCGTTCTGCTTGACCGTTAGACTGGGGGTGAAAGCCGGAAGAGAGACTGACGGAAGCCCCAATCAAACGGCAAAACTCCCTCCAAAATTGAGACGTGAATTGCGGACCTCTGTCCGAAACGACGTCTGACGGAAGGCCATGAATTCTGAAAACATTCTCGATGATGATTTGTGCCGTCTCTTTAGCAGAAGGAAGCTTAGCAAGGGGAATGAAATGAGCCGCCTTAGAGAACCTATCGACAACCGTAAGAATAACAGTCTTCCCCGCTGACGAAGGCAGTCCGGTGACAAAATCTAAGGCGATGTGAGACCACGGTCGAGAGGGAATAGGAAGCGGCCTGAGACGGCCGGCAGGAGGAGAGTTACCGGACTTAGTCTGCGCGCAGACCGAACAAGCAGCCACGAAACGACGCGTGTCATGCTCCCGGGTGGGCCACCAGAAACGCTGGCGAATGGAAGCAAGCGTACCCCGAACGCCAGGGTGGCCGGCTAACTTGGCAGAGTGAGCCCACTGAAGAACGGCCAGACGAGTAGGAACGGGAACGAAAAGAAGGTTCCTAGGACAAGCGCGCGGCGACGGAGTTTGAGTGAGTGCTTGCTTTACCTGCCTCTCAATTCCCCAGACAGTCAACCCGACAACACGCCCCTCAGGGAGAATCCCCTCGGGGTCAGTGGAGGCTACTGAAGAACTGAAGAGACGAGACAAAGCATCAGGCTTGGTGTTCTTAGAGCCCGGACGATAAGAAATCACGAACTCGAAACGAGCGAAAAACAGCGCCCAACGCGCCTGACGCGCATTAAGTCGTTTGGCAGAACGGATGTACTCAAGGTTCCTATGGTCAGTCCAAACGACAAAAGGAACGGTCGCCCCCTCCAACCACTGTCGCCATTCGCCTAGGGCTAACCGGATGGCGAGCAGTTCGCGGTTACCCACATCATAGTTACGTTCCGACGGCGACAGGCGATGAGAAAAATACGCGCATGGGTGGACCTTGTCAGAGAGGGAGCGCTGAGAAAGGATGGCTCCCACTCCCACCTCTGACGCGTCAACCTCGACAACGAACTGTCTAGAGACGTCAGGTGTAACAAGGATAGGAGCGGATGTAAAACGATTCTTGAGGAGATCAAAAGCTCCCTGGGCGGAAACGGACCACTTAAAGCACGTCTTGACAGAAGTAAGGGCTGTGAGAGGAGCTGCCACCTGACCGAAATTACGGATGAAACGACGATAGAAGTTCGCGAAGCCGAGAAAGCGCTGCAGCTCGACGCGTGACTTAGGGACGGGCCAATCAATGACAGCTTGGACCTTAGCGGGATCCATCTTAATGCCTTCAGCGGAAATAACAGAACCGAGAAATGTGACGGAGGAGGCATGAAAAGTGCACTTCTCAGCCTTCACAAAAAGACAATTCTCTAAAAGGCGCTGGAGGACACGTCGAACGTGCTGAACATGAATCTGGAGTGACGGTGAAAAAATCAGGATATCGTCAAGGTAAACGAAAACAAAGATGTTCAGCATGTCTCTCAGGACATCATTGACTAATGCCTGAAAGACAGCTGGAGCGTTAGCGAGGCCGAAAGGAAGAACCCGGTATTCAAAGTGCCCTAACGGAGTGTTAAACGCCGTCTTCCACTCGTCCCCCTCCCTGATGCGCACGAGATGGTAAGCGTTACGAAGGTCCAACTTAGTGAAAAACCTGGCTCCCTGCAGGATCTCGAAGGCTGAAGACATAAGAGGAAGCGGATAACGATTCTTCACTGTTATGTCATTCAGCCCTCGATAATCTATGCAGGGGCGCAGAGACCCGTCCTTCTTCTTGACAAAAAAAAACCCCGCTCCGGCGGGAGAGGAGGAGGGGACTATGGTACCGGCGTCAAGAGCTACAGACAAATAATCCTCGAGAGCCTTACGTTCGGGAGCCGACAGAGAGTATAGTCTACCCCGGGGGGGGGTGGTTCCCGGAAGGAGATCAATACTACAATCATACGACCGGTGTGGAGGAAGAGAGGTGGCCCTGGACCGACTGAACACCGTGCGCAGATCGTGATATTCCTCCGGCACCCCTGTCAAATCACCAGGCTCCTCCTGTGAAGAAGAGACAGAGGAAACAGGAGGGATAGCAGACATTAAACATTTCACATGACAAGAGACGTTCCAGGAGAGGATAGAATTACTAGACCAATTAATGGAAGGATTATGACAAACTAGCCAGGGATGGCCCAAAACAACAGGTGTAAAAGGTGAACGAAAAATTAAAAAAGAAATGGTTTCACTATGATTACCAGAAACAGTGAGGGTTAAAGGTAGCGTCTCACGCTGAATCCTGGGGAGAGGACTACCATCCAGGGCGAACAAGGCCGTGGGCTCCTTTAACTGTCTGAGAGGAATGTCATGTTCCCGAGCCCAGGTCTCGTCCATAAAACAGCCCTCCGCCCCAGAGTCTATTAAGGCACTGCAGGAAGCTGACGAACCGGTCCAGCGTAGATGGACCGACAAGGTAGTGCAGGATCTTGAAGGAGAGACAGGAGTAGTAGCGCTCACCAGTAGCCCTCCGCTTACTGACGAGCTCTGGCCTTTTACTGGACATGAAGTGACAAAATGACCAGCGGCACCGCAATAGAGACAGAGGCGGTTGGTGATTCTCCGTTCCCTCTCCTTAGTCGAGATGCGGATACCTCCCAGCTGCATGGGCTCAGCACCCGAGCCGGCAGAGGAAGATGGTAGTGATGCGGAGAGGGAGGCGACGGAGAGCGCGAGCTCCTTTCCACGAGCTCGGTGACGAAGATCAACCCGTCGCTCAATGCGAATAGCGAGTTCAATCAAGGAATCCACGCTGGAAGGAACCTCCCGGGAGAGAATCTCATCCTTTACCTCTGCGCGGAAACCCTCCAGAAGACGAGCGAGCAAGGCCGGCTCGTTCCAGCCACTGGAGACAGCAAGAGTGCGAAACTCAATAGAGTAGTCTGTTATGGATCGATTGCCTTGACATAGGGAAGACAGGGCCCTGGAAGCCTCCTCCCCAAAAACAGATCGATCAAAAACCCGTATCATCTCCTCCTTAAAGTCTTGATACTGGTTAGTACACTCAGCCCTTGCCTCCCAGATTGCCGTGCCCCACTCACGAGCCCGTCCAATAAGGAGAGATATGACGTAGGCGACACGAGCAGTGCTCCTGGAGTAAGTGTTGGGCTGGAGAGAAAACACAATATCACACTGGGTGAGGAACGAGCGGCATTCAGTGGGCTCCCCAGAGTAACACGGCGGGTTATTGATTCTGGGCTCCGGAGATTCGAAAGCCCTGGAAGTGGCCGGTGGATCGAGGCGGAGATGGTGAACCTGTTCTGTGAGGTTGGAGACTTGGGTGGCCAGGGTCTCAACGGCATGTCGAGCAGCAGACAATTCCTGCTTGTGTCTGCCTAGCATCGCTCCCTGGATCTCGACGGCTGAGTGGAGAGGATCCGAAGTCGCTGGGTCCATTCTTGGTCGGATTCTTCTGTTACGGTGCGTGAATGAGGACCCAAAAGCGAATCAACTTAAACAGAGCTTCTTTAATTACCAAACATAGGTAGGCTCAGATGGACCGGCAGATTCCGACAGGACAGGACAAGGTTACAGCAAACATGACGGCAGTCTGGTTCAGGCATGAATGACACAAACAAACAAGAATCCGACAAGGACAGGAGCAGAAACAGAGAGAGATATAGGGACCTAATCAGAGGGAAAAAGGGAACAGGTGGGGAACGGGGTGAATGGGTAGTTAGAGGAGACAAGGGACAGCTGGGGGAAAGCGGGGGAGAAAAGGTAACCTAACACGACCAGCAGAGGGAGACAGGGTGAAGGGAAAGGACAGAGACAAGACAACATGACAGTACATGACAACCTAGGCTTTGGGTTAGCAGGCTAATGCACTTTTCTGACATGCAGGAGACCCTGGATCGAACCCGATCTGTTACATTCATACAGACGCACACAGACACCTGCATACCTTTTCCTCCATTATGTGTAGACTCTGACCTATCATAAGGTTTCATCTGTTTTCACTTAGATAGAATCACTTGAACAAAGGAGCCATGGATTGACATTTATATTTCATATAAAACACCCTAGTTCTCCTAAATGTGGACCATAGTCTCCGAGACAAACCCAGAACGGAATGGCCCATAGGTGACACTACAATAAGCTGTCCCGTTTGTATTCGAGCAATGCAAGTCTATGCTTTGTTTGTAAAAAAAAAATGAATTTCGTCAGAAGATGGCAAAATGTACATTTTGTCAAAACAAAATAAAATTCTCCCACCCCCATCCCAACTAAACCCAAACTACTCAACTTCTCTTTGATTTATCAAATTGACACTGATTGTGGGGCTTAAGGACACTACAAGGAAGGTTTATACTCAAAACATTATATTTTCAAAAACATGGAAACTAGATGCAATTCTGTTGTTAACCTAAACTGTTAGCATTTATGCTAATTCATGCTATTATTTTTGTATTATGAAATGGCTTTCCAATCTACAAATGGCTGGAAATCTGAAAAGACTACAACTACAGTAGATTCAGGGCCGGGCCTGGCTGTTCTGCCGCCCTAGGTGAAACAAAACCAATAGAACTGACAGAATGTCTCAACTGCCATTATGTCTTGGTCAAATATGCAATGGTTGTGCAATGTATAACGATGACAACACTCAATGACAAATGACAACTTTTCTGCCAGTTGTCCTGTCTGCTTATGCACTTCCCAAAGTGGGCAACAAAAAAAGTTTGATAGTTGGGATGAAAAATGATCTGGAATAGAGTCTAGTTGGTCGTTTTTAAAGTGATTCAATGGTTTTGTTGGAGTACATAGATGCGTAATGACGTTGGCAAATTAATCAGGAGTGCAAACGACTTTCAAAAAGTAAACATTTCATTCCGGTGTGAATTAAGTGAGATGGCCATGAATCATGACAAAATTACCACCTTGTGACACCCCTTGAGCAAATTAGGGTTAAGTGCCTTGCTCAAGGGCACATCGACATATTTTTCATCTTGGGTACCGGCACAACGCTCAAACCATGATATGCTCCATCAATATAAATACTTTAGTGTCATCTAGTGGTAGATCTGGGATACACATTAAATTCATCAATACACTGTACCGTACAAACTAAGAAACTGTTACAAAATTCAAAAATCATTGGACTTGCAGTAAACAACATAGATGGTTTGTGTCCTCACTTGTCTGGGGATAATTATCAAATATGTAAATATTTGAATAAATTCAATCATGTCATTGATGTCTAGATTTGTCTTCCTAAATCCAATCACATTCTTACTCTCTCCTCTTTCCCCTACTGAATAGATGATTGTGACAGACATGTGCATGAATGAGCCTCAAGATGGCGAGGGTGGGCCAGAATGAATTGAATTGCTCACCAGGAACAGAAGAAAAATGCATGTCCTGGTTTAATAAAAAAATGGTTTAACAAAAAAATACAGTTTTATATCTTTATGTTTGAAGCCTGAAATGTGGCAAAAGGTCGCAAAGTTCAAGGGGGCCGAATACTTTCGCAAGGCACTGTATATACAGGCCAACACTGGAATTTCAATCAACTCTGCTGCCAGTGAACCAAGTCAGGCAAATGCCTGTGAATCTTAAGTGTGGCACAGACAGCTCCAGTGAACATGATGAATGGCCCTGTGCTGCGCTGCATTTCACTGCTGTCACAGTTTGCCAGTTGGATGGCTGACCTGATGGACTAATAGGAACAGACAAAGTCTGGATTGTGGCTGTGTGTTTTCAAGGAGGAAGATTTTAAAAAAGATAGACACTGTCCTTATGTGAACACCAATAGACTTGCTACGATGAGATTGTTTGCTCTGCTGTGATTCTCTCCTGATCAGCTGCTGTGTTCACGTACAGTAGTGCATCTCTTCAGAAATATTTACAACCCTTCCCTTCACATTAAAAGTCCACACGGAATGGCTTGTTCCCATCTTTTGGCCACTGTGCTTCTAAGTTTGTTCAAAGCTGTGAAAATACATGCCTGTGATATTCACCATTACTCCAGCCGTGACACTTTCTGACCAGCTAGACTACTGTGGTGGAATTATTGTAATCTAAAGGAGAGACTTTTAGATTTCTTAAAACAATCAAACCTTTATTATTTAATAACTGCAGTAATGGAGGTGGTCAGTAATCAACCCCTGGAGGTGACCCCTGAGAACTCAACCAGCTGGTTTGAGCCACAGCATTTTATTGCAAAGTACATCCTCCTTCAGTCTACATAACAAACAACAGATGTATGGAATAGGTCACAAGGTTAAGATTTGTATGAAAGATACTTATAATTCACAGCAGACAGTATCTGCTGTAAAAACAGTTTTCATTGTGTAGCGACCAGTGCCTGGCGACCCAACTACATACTGGAGCCATCTCCTCCTCGTACAACAGTACAGAAACATTTACTCATGCTCTGGACATCACAAAGACATCGTAAATCTCCTTTCAGTGTTATCTCCCAAAGGCCCACTTTCAGTTCACACAGACACAATAAAAAGTTATAAGAACTCTCTATTTTGTTCCATAAAACAACCATTTTATGCAATAAAAGTATTTTAACATAATTTTATAATTTCCACCATACTACCCACATGAAAAGGTACTACTGAATTACTACACAAAACCTATTGGTGCAGTAGTGACTATGTAGAGACTTGTAGGGACTGTGTAGTGAATATGTAGTTTATGCCCTACTCAAGACACACAAGTAGAGTTGTGTAGTACTCAGCAGGAAAACAGTAGTGTTTCCATTAGTAATCAGGTAGAGATTTTTACTACTTGATGTTGGTAGTAAATAAGTAGCCACAACACTACAGTCAGACTACACTGGTTTTTGAATCCACAGAAGAAGACAAAGCAGGAACAGGGTGGCAGGAAGCCTAGTGGTTAGAGCGTTGGACTAGTAACTGAAAGGTTGCAAGATTGAATCCCCGAGCTGACAAGATAAATATCTGTCATTCTGCCCCTGAACAAGGCAGTTAACCCACTGTTCCTAGGCTGTCATTGAAAATAAGAGTTTGTTCTTAACTGACTTGCCTAGCTAAATAAAGGTAAACAATAAAAAGGAAGTAGTTGGTTGTTAGCTAGCTACTGTTTCTGACAATCCCTAATGTGATCTGCCATCCATCGTCATCCTGTCTTTCATAACACTTATGCTGGCATCATCTGTAAGTTTAATGTTCCTTTATGTTGCATACATACTATCATGTCGTTGTTTCGACGTTTATATAACTCTTTACCAGATCAAGAAGATTGCAAGCCAAAACGGTATTGTGTTTAGCCTAGCTGTTTGCTAGCCCCATTGAAATGTACCTATGTAGTCTTTGTTTTGGTATGCTAACTAATACTGTAAGTATGACTGAAGGCCATTGTTGGAAAGATTTAACATTTTATAAACAATGTTTTTCAGCACCTAAAGAATATTCCGCAATTTCACACAACAGCTGAACTAGAGGGAATAGGCAGTTAAGTGCATTGCCAAGTGCAGCAAAATGTAATCCTCTATGGAGAGGAGTGCATCACTGAGGAACTGCTGATTCATGGCTTTATAAAAGAAGAGCTTGAATATTTGCACCTCATCAGATACAGTGCCTTGCGAAAGTATTCGGCCCCCTTGAACTTTGCGACCTTTTGCCACATTTCAGGCGTCAAACATAAAGATATAAAACTGATTTTTTTTTGTGAAGAATCAACAACAAGTGGGACACAATCATGAAGTGGAACGACATTTATTGGATATTTCAATCTTTTTTAACAAATCAAAAACTGAAAAATTGGGCGTGCAAAATTATTCAGCCCACTTACTTTCAGTGCAGCAAACTCTCTCCAGAAGTTCAGTGAGGATCTCTGAATGATCCAATGTTGACCTAAATGACTAATGATGATAAATACAATCCACCTGTGTGTAATCAAGTCTCCGTATAAATGCACCTGCACTGTGATAGTCTCAGAGGTCCGTTAAAAGCGCAGAGAGCATCATGAAGAACAAGGAACACACCAGGCAGGTCCGAGATACAGTTGTGAAGAAGTTTAAAGCCGGATTTGGATACAAAAAGATTTCCCAAGCTTTAAACATCCCAAGGAGCACTGTGCAAGCGATAATATTGAAATGGAAGGAGTATCAGACCACTGCAAATCTACCAAGACCTGGCCGTCCCTCTAAACTTTCAGCTCATACAAGGAGAAGACTGATCAGAGATGCAGCCAAGAGGCCCATGATCACTCTGAATGAACTGCAGAGATCTACAGCTGAGGTTGGAGACTCTGTCCATAGGACAACAATCAGTTGTATATTGCACAAATCTGGCCTTTATGGAAGAGTGGCAAGAAGAAAGCCATTTCTTAAAGATATCCATAAAAGTGTTGTTTAAAGTTTGCCACAAGCCACCTGGGAGACACACCAAACATGTGGAAGAAGTGCTCTGGTCAGATGAAACCAAAATTGAACTTTTTGGCAACAATGCAAAACGTTATGTTTGGCGTAAAAGCAACACCGCTCATCACCCTGAACACACCATCCCCACTGTCAAACATGGTGGTGGCAGCATCATGGTTTGGGCCTGCTTTTCTTCAGCAGGGACAGGGAAGATGGTTAAAATTGATGGGAAGATGGATGGAGCCAAATACAGGACCATTCTGGAAGAAAACCTGATGGAGTCTGCAAAAGACCTGAGACTGGGACGGAGATTTGTCTTCCAACAAGACAATGATCCAAAACATAAAGCAAAATCTACAATGGAATGGTTCAAAAATAAACATATCCAGGTGTTAAAATGGCCAAGTCAAAGTCCAGACCTGAATCCAATCGAGAATCTGTGGAAAGAACTAAAAACTGCTGTTCACAAATGCTCTCCATCCAACCTCACTGGGCTCGAGCTGTTTTGCAAGGAGGAATGGGAAAAAATGTCAGTCTCTCGATGTGCAAAACTGATAGAGACATACCCCAAGCGACTTACAGCTGTAATCGCAGCAAAAGGTGGCGCTACAAAGTATTAACTTAAGGGGGCTGAATAATTTTGCACGCCCAATTTTTCAGTTTTTGATTTGTTAAAAAAGTTTGAAATATCCAATAAATGTCGTTCCACTTCATGATTGTGTCCCACTTGTTGTTGATTCTTCACAAAAAAATACAGTTTTATATCTTTATGTTTGAAGCCTGAAATGTGGCAAAAGGTCGCAAAGTTCAAGGGGGCCGAATACTTTCGCAAGGCACTGTATGTGATAAGTAATGTTCCCTATAATTATTTTATTATTTTTATCTGCAAACTTGAATGTTGTGAAAATTCTGTGCAACTTCCGCCACGCATTTACTGTGAATACTGAGTCTGTACACTCTTTAATTGACTGTTTTAACAGTGGCCAAGTAAGCTACTGTAGCTATTTGATCGTAATATAGGCCTACCAGAGTGACCTACCATCGAAAACAATGGAGAAAATGCATCCCATAACATTTTAACATTTAAATAGCGGTTCTATCATTCAGCCTACAGTAGCAGCCAAAGTGTGGTGTTCAATGTAGGCCTACATTCCATGAGACTTTTGAAAAGAACATACAGGCCTTTGCATTAAGCTGTTTATCCACTTGTCCTTCAGACAAGGTGACTGAACATTTTGTTGCGTTGTTTGATCCAAGAAACCACTTTACAAAATAAAATACATTATTATTCCCATACAGTTTGATTGGGTTCAAATCCGGGCTCTGGCTGGGCCACTCAAGGACATTCAGATACATATCCCGAAGCCACTCCTGTGTTGTATTGGCCATGTGCTGAGGGTAGTTGTCCTGTTGGAAGGTGAACCTTCGCTACAGTCTGAAGTCCTGAGCAGATTTTCATCAAGGATCTCTCCGTATTTTGCTCTGTTCAACTTTCACTTGATCCTGACTAGTCTCCCAGTCCCTGCCGCTGAAAAACATCCCCACAGCATGATTCTGCCACCACCATGCTTCCCCGTAGAGATGGTGCCAGTGTCATGACTGTCCACAAGAATCCAAATAGGTCAGATCAGGTTTGCAATGAATAACTTCAATCAGACCCCTCTCCACCTAGAGGGGAAAGGAAAGAACAGCTTGGGGTTAACAACTCCAACCTTGTTGTAAATCAAGGGAGAAGATTCAGGCCTGTGCTCTCAAGAGTCACCAAAGGAATGTTCTTAGTTTTGAAAGTGAATTTAAGTAGGACCATCATGTTACTCTACTCTAACCATCGATACAGCTGGCTAGCCTATCTTCAAATAAGCCTCTTCAAGAGTGAATTGAAGGAAAGTGAACTCTGTAGTTCTGTTTAGGACTGCACAACAAGTCACTGGATACAGGACAACTACAGAGAAGGACAACAGTAGAAGACTTGTTGGAACCATTTTGGACAATCAGAGCCTTATAAGCGTGCTGTGAAAAGGCCCAACCCCCTTTCCAAGGCTGCCCTGTTCACAGAGAGATCCCCGGCGAACCCAGGCATTTCACCTAAATACATTCATGATTTCTATATGGTTACTGTAGGTGAGAGTAGTTTCTGAATGTACCAATGTTAAGTGTTTCTGTCCCTCTCTCTCTCCCTCTCCATCTTTTCTTTAACAAGCAGCCATGTTCTAGTCGCTAGGGACCTGTTTTCAGCATATTAAATCTCCAGTCAATAACCAGTGTAAAGTGTGTATGTTTATCCTGTGTTCCCATTTAACTAGCTAGTAAATACTTAATGAAACCAATAAGTGTAGTACTGAATCACAAGTAAGGCTCTGGTTTTTGCAGATGCAAGGAGGTTATGACTGTTCAGAATGGTGATATGATACGAGGTTATGATTAATAAGTTGACTGTTTATAGATGTGATATGTAAAGACCTTTTAGAGTTTAATTAGGGAGATGGTAACTCTTTAAATAATCTCTCTCGTGGTGCCCCAGATCCTAATGAGTTAATTGTTACATGATTCATTTAATTGGGTAACAATTAAACACAGTTAATTAATTAGATAAATAACAGCTTTCAGATGAATGTTAAAGTTAAGTCACAACACTAGGTTTCCTCCATACATGACCAGTGGGAACCCACCTGTTTTGAGCCCCACATCCTAGGCAAAAAAATAACAAATTATTTACATATTTTAGATTTTTTGGGCTTGCCTGTTTTGTATGTTAGTTTGGCATTAATGCGTGTCACATATCAGTTTGCAAACAATGTAAATATATATATATATATATATATATATATATATATATTTATATATATATATATATCATTCAGTTAATAAAGCTGCGTATACACATGGTCTCTTTTTTGTTTTCTTGAGTAAGGCAGCTCCAAAATGCAGGTGTTTCAGCCTAGCTCAGTGCTCTCTGTGGTAGTGGGGCAAGCCAGCAGAAAACATGGAGCACAGTGCCGTGATTGGCTCAGTGTTCTGTCACTCATGGGGACAGTACGTCATCGCCAAGTTTAAGTGCTTAGTAAAGGTAGACATCCCAAATGTCAGCCCTTTGGGTCCTGCCATAGCGTTATATTACAAGTGCCCTTCTAAGAAGGCTCGAGGTCATTGGCCAAAGATAAAATGACGTCAAATCACGTTATATCTACAGTAGCTTTGATTGGACTGATCATGTCAAAATCTTACTTTCAAAGTCTTAGCTAGCAGTCATCACCATGAATCAAGTTGACAATCTACTTCCAAATCATTTTTTAATTATTGTCATATGAAGAAAAATAATGAAGAGAAATGATGGATAAAACGTATCGGTGCTCATCGGCCATTGGACATAAAGATTACACAACAAATTGCAAATCGCAAATTCAACAATTAGTTATTTGGAAGGAATCAGTGGATAATTGCAAGTGTTGCAAAGAAACCACTAACGTTAGCCTGCTGTTCAATGGAGTGACTGTGTTTTCTTTTTTTGAGTTCCCACCATAAATCCAAAGAATACGAGACTACAAGATTACAAAGTTTGATGACAAAATTTGCCCACAAATGACCCCTGCGTCACCTTCACAAAGTGAGTCCAACAATGTCTTGTATGCTGCTACATAAATGTAATATGCAAGGGAGATATGTATACTGTAGCTAAGAAAGTAATACTAAGTGTATGGTGTGTAGTAAGCTGTTAGTAGCCCATGTGCATCATCCTAATAATTTGGTCTATTTTCACCAACACGGTATTGTAAACACATTGTTCGTGGCCCGGTGTGTGCTTGTTTGCAACTTTTGTTGTACAGCTTTGACAGTGCTACCGATAGTAGTGGTGGCGCTTGGCTTGCACGTGCAAATTCAGCACGCACAAACTCTATAATAGAATTGTGTAAGGGTTTTCCTGTGGTGAAGGAGAGGCGGACCAAAATGCAGCGCGGTTTCTTTGATTCATGTTTAATAACAAAATGATAAACACGAACACAACAAAACAATAACCGTGGAAAACCAAAAACAGCCCTATCTGGTGCAGTACACAGAGACAGGAACAATCACCCACAAACACACAGTGAAACCCAGGCTACCTAAATATGGTTCCCAATCAGAGACAATGACTAACACCTGCCTCTGATTGAGAACCATTTCAGGCCAGACATAGAAATAGACAAACAAGACATCCAACATAGAATGCCCACTCAGCTCACACCCTGACCAACCAAAACATAGAAACATACAAAGCAAACTATGGTCAGGGTGTGACAAATTGTATCATTTGACGTGTTAAATTAAAAGTTGATTTAACGCTTCAAATAGTGTTATATGACGTGTATCTTTTTTGACACGCAAAGACACAAATGGCGTTCAATGTGCCTCACCCTAATAATTTGGTCTATTATAAAGTCTTCTTGATATAATTACATGTTATGGAGCTTTAGTACTCCCTTCTAAGTCATTGCCTGTAATCTAGCTTGATTAATCCTGGCCGTTTTAATAGTCCAAATTCATCCTTTAGTCTACAGATCATATTCTTTGTTGTTTAATTAGTTAAAACCTGCATTTCAAGAACAGATCCAGCCTAAATTACTAGAAATTTGCATTTTAAAGCTGATATTATTTTATTAATTTTTATCCCCCCTCGCAGGGATTTTTCAGTGCAAAAAAAGTGTCCCCTTTTTGGGCCCTCACCAGTTTGGATCCCTGCTTATGGATTAATAGTAGTAGCTAACTGTGTTGTGAGATTCTAACTGGAACAATAAGAAACTATTACTGCATATAGTCAATGGGATAGTTGACAATAGCTTTGCATTGGAAGTGCCTGGGAGATCCCAATTACTTTTTAATCATTTTGGATTGTCTTCGGATTTTCGCCTGCCATATCAATTCTGTTATACTCACAGACATTATTTTAACAGTTTTAGAAACTTCAAAGTGTTTTTATCCAATGCCATCAATTATATGCATATCCTAGCTTCTGGACCTGTGTAACAGGCAGTTTACTTTGGGCATGTCAGACAGGCGGGAATTCTGAAAAAGGGACCCTAGCCCAGAGAGGTTTATCTAGGCTTTGGGTTAGGAGTCTAATGCACTTTTCTGCCATGCAGGAGAGCTTTTATCATAAAGTTATATCTGTTTTCATTAAGACAGAATCACTTGCACAAATGAACCATGGAATTACATGTGTTTAACTACAGAGCCAGCTGGAGGAGAACAGCAGAAATCCAAACAGAGAATCCAGAGAATCCAGAGGAGAGAGAAAGAGATACAGGGGGTGAGACAAGTCACTCAAGGTGAGTGTTGACCATTTATATGTATTCACTTAGCAGATAGTCCTTTCTAAATTGACTTACTCTTCCTAAACTAAACTTCAGTAAAACTGGAACCAGTGAGGAGTCCACTGCTGGGCCATGTTTCTATCACACCGAGCCCCACTTTGAGTAACAGGATGTATGGGGTTCTGATATTGAATTGGAATCCCTCCTCTCTTTCTGATTGTTTCAACAGTACTCAGCACAAGCAGCAGTGGAAGAAGATCTTTACTGAGCTGATCCGCTCCATTGAGAGAAGGTACTCTGAGGTGAAGGAGCAGATCAGAGCCCAGGAGAAGGCTGAAGTGAGTCGAGCTGAAGTACTCCTGAAGCAATTGGAGCAGGAGATGTCTGAGCTGAGGAGGAGAGAAGCTGAGCTGGAGCAGCTCTCACACACAGATGACAACATCACATTCCTCCAGGTGACATCACTGGTGTGTCTGATGAAAGTGAAATGTGTTTCTTTCTCAACAATAATATTTTCCCTGTTTTCTGATCTGTTACTGTAGAGTTTCCAGTCTCTCTGTGTCTCTCCTGGATCTGAGGCCTTACACTGCATCACTGTCAACCAGCACATCTCATTTGAGGATGTTAAGAAATCAGTCTCTAGGCTGAAAAGTCAAGTTGAAAAGATCTGCTCTGGGGAAATTGCCAAAATCTCTGTAAAAGGTTGGTAACATACACTATTTGGACCATGAAGCTCAAATGTGTCCATTTGGCTCTATTCTCCAGCGTTTTGACTTTGAGATGCAATGTTTTATGTATGATTTTCACCATTTATTTTTGGATGTATTCATACATACCTCTTTTAGAAATGAAAGCACTTTATGTATATAGTTTTTATTTATTTATTTAGTTTATTTCACCTTTATTTAACCTGGTAGGCATGTTGAGAACAAGTTCTCATTTACAATTGCGACCTGGCCAAGATAAAGCAAAGCAGTTCGACACAAACAACGACACAGAGTTACACATGAGGTAAAACAAGCATACAGTCAATAATCCAGTAGAAACAAGTCTATATACGATGTGAGCAAATGAGGTGAGATAAGGGAGGTAAAGGCAAAAAAAGGCCATGGTGGCAAAGTAAGTACAATATAGCAAGTAAAACACTGGAATGGCAGATTTGCAGTGGAAGAATGTGCAAAGTAGAAATAAAAATAATGGGGTGCAAAGGAGCAAACTAAATAAATAAAATAAATACAGTAGGGAAAGAGGTAATTGTTTGGGCTAAATTATAGGTGGGCTATGTACAGGTGCAGTAATATGTGAGCTGCTCTGACAGCTGGTGCTTAAAGCTAGTGAGGGAGATAAGTGTTTCCAGTTTCAGAGATTTTTGTAGTTCGTTCCAGTCATTGGCAGCAGAGAACTGGAAGGAGAGGCGGCCAAAGAAAGAATTGGTTCTGGGGGTGACCAGAGAGATATACCTGCTGGAGCGTGTGCTACAGGTGGGTGATGCTATGGTGACCAGCGAGTTGAGATAAGGGGGGACTTACCTAGCAGGGTCTTGTAGATGACATGGAGCCAGTGGGTTTGGCGACAAGTATGAAGCGAGGGCCAGCCAACGGGAGCGTACAGGTCGCAATGGTGGGTAGTATATGGAGCTTTGGTGACAAAACGGATGGCACTGTGATAGACTGCATCCAATTTGTTGAGTAGGGTATTGGAGGCTATTTTGTAAATTACATCGCCGAAGTCGAGGATTGGTAGGATTGTCAGTTTTACAAGGGAATGTTTGGCTGCATGAGTGAAGGATGCTTTGTTGCGAAATAGGAAGCCAATTCTAGATTTAACTTTGGATTGGAGATGTTTGATGTGGGTCTGGAAGGAGAGTTTACAGTCTAACCAGACATCTATGTATTTGTAGTTGTCCACGTATTCTAAATCAGAGCCGTCCAGAGTAGAGATGTTGGACAGGCGGGCAGGTGCAGGCAGCGATCGGTTGAAGAGCATGCATTTAGTTTTACTTGTATTTAAGAGCAATTGGAGGCCACGGAAGGAGAGTTGTATGGCATTGAAGCTTGCCTGGAGGGTTGTTAACACAGTGTCCAAAGAAGGGCCGGAAGTATACAGAATGGTGTCGTCTGCGTATAGGTGGATCAGAGACTCACCAGCAGCAAGAGCGACCTCATTGATGTATACAGAGAAGAGAGTCGGTCCAAGAATTGAACCCTGTGGCACCCCCATAGAGACTGCCAGAGGTCCGGACAACAGACCCTCCAATTTGACACACGGAACTCTATCAGAGAAGTAGTTGGTGAACCAGGCGAGGCAATCATTTGAGAAACCAAGGCTGTCGAGTCTGCCGATGAGGATGTGGTGATTGACAGAGTCAAAAGCCTTGGCCAGATCAATGAATACAGCTGCACTGTAATGTTTCTTATCGATGACGGTTAAGATATCGTTCAGGACCTTGAGCGTGGCTGAGGTGCACCCATGACCAGCTCTGAAACCAGATTGCATAGCAGAGAGGGTATGGTGAGATTCGAAATGGTCGATAATCTGTTTGTTGACTTGGCTTTCGAAGACCTTAGAAACGCAGGGTAGGATAGATATAGGTCTGTAGCAGTGTGAATCAAGAGTATCCCCCCCTTTGAAGAGGGGGATGACCGCAGCTGCTTTCCAATCTTTGGGAATCTCAGACGACACGAAAGAGAGGTTGAACAGGCTAGTAATAGGGGTGGCAACAATTTTGGCAGATAATGTTAGAAAGAAAGGGTCCAGATTGTCTAGCCCGGCTGATTTGTAGGGGTTCAGATTTTGCAGCTCTTTCAGAACATCAGCTGACTGGATTTGGGAGAAGGAGAAATGGAGAAGGCTTGGGCGAGTTGCTGTGGGGGGGGCAGTGCTGTTGACCGGGGTAGAGGTAGCCAGGTGGAAAGCATGGCCAGCCGTAGAAAAATGCTTATTGAAATTCTCAATTATAGTGGATTTATCAGTGGTGACAGTGTTTCCTATCTTCAGTGCAGTGGGCAGCTGGGAGGAGGTGTTCTTATTCTCCATGGACTTTACAGTTTCCCAGGACTTTTTTGAGTTAGTGTTGCAGGAAGCAAATTTCTGCTTGAAAAAGATAGCCTTGGCTTTTCTAACTGCCTGTGTATAATGGTTTCTAGCTTCCCTGAATATAGTAGTCGCCCATTTGAAAAAAAACAATTCCATAAGTATTCGGACAAATTCACACATCAAGCTTGTGACTCGACAAACTTGTTGGATGTATTTGCAGTTTGTTTTGTTTGTGTTTCAGATTATGTTACGCCCAATATAAATCAATGGTAAATAATGTATTGTGTCAATTTGGAGTCACTTATTGTAAATACGAACAGAATAGGTTTCTGTTTTCACTTCTACATTAATGTGGATGCTACCATGATTATGGATAATCATGAATGAATAGTGAATAATGATGAGTGAGAAGGTTACAAAGGAACAAAGATCATGCTCCCACAAAAAATGCACATTAATTTAGAAGTGTTCAGAAACAAGCGTCTCCAAAATAGAACGAGACATTATTGTCCATTGAGTTCCTATTGGGCATAACATAATCTGAAATACAACCAAAACAAACTGAAAATGCATTCAAAACATTTGTAGAATCACAAGCTTGATGTAGTCTTTGCGAGCTAAAAATATACAACCAAATACAACATATTTAACTATTTGGATACACTATAAGTGAATTTGTCCAAATACTTGTAAAAATATATATGTATTCAATTGGGGGGACTAGATACATGAAGGGCTTTCATTTCTAAACGGCAAAACAGATATGTATGAAAATACCCTCAAATGAAAGGTGGCATTATATACTGTCACCTTATACGAAACAGTTGATCTCAAATCCAAAATGCTGGAGTATAGAGACAAATGTATACATTTTAGCTTCACTTCACTTTCCATCTGGTCATTGACATAATTTACTACTAAAACAAATGATCTGAACCTCTTTCAACCACTGACCCCTTTGATTTTCTGTTATGTTTATGTCATGAACAGTATTGAACAGTAATATTTGGTTTCCTGTGTCTCCATAGTAACAAAGTCAACATTGTTCAACCTTCTGAGCCCCATTATCTTCCGTCGTTTGGGAGGACTCAGTCTGGACTGTCAGTTGGAGGACTGGCATCACTTAGGAATGACGTCACCTGTCAGGAGACAAGGCCAGAACCCAAGACCAGAGAGGAGTTCTTAGAATGTGAGTAAAGAACACACTGTGCATCTGCATGTACACGGACAAACACACACACACACACACACACACACACACACACACACACACACACACACACACACACACACACACACACCTGGATGCACAAATACATTTCACCAGTTGTTGTTTTTTCTTCATCTTCAGATTCCTGCCAGCTCACATTGGATCCCAACACAGCACATAAATACAGTGGGGCAAAAAAGTATTTAGTCAGCCACCAATTGTGCAAGTTCTCCCACTTAAAAAGATGAGAGAGGCCTGTAAATTTTCATCATAGGTACAATTCAACTATGACAGACAAAATGAGAAAAAAAATCCAGAAAATCACATTGTAGGATTTTTAATGAATTTATTTGCAAATTATGGTGGAAAAAAAGTATTTGGTCAATAACAAAAGTTTATCTCAATACTTTGTTATATACCCTTTGTTGGCAATGACAGAGGTCAAAAGTTTCTGTAAGTCTTCACAAGGTTTTCACACACTGTTGCTGGTATTTTGGCCCATTCCTCCATGCAGATCTCCTCTAGAGCAGTGGTGTTTTGGGGCTGTTGCTGGGCAATACGGACTTTCAACTCCCTCCAAAGATTTTCTATGGGGTTGAGATCTGGAGACTGGCTAGGCCACTCCAGGAGCTTGAAATGCTTCTTACGAAGCCACTCTTTCGTTGCCCGGGCGGTGTGTTTGGGATCATTGTCATGCTGAAAGACCCAGCCACGATTCATCTTCAATGCCCTTGCTGATGGAAGCTGATGGTTTTCACTCAAAATCTCACGATACATGGCCCCATTCATTCTTTCCTTTACACGGATCAGTCGTCTTGGTCCCTTTGCAAAAAAACAGCCCCAAAGCATGATGTTTCCACCCCCATGCTTCATAGTAGGTATGGTGTTCTTTGGATGCAACTCAGCATTATTTTCCTCCAAACACGACGAGTTGAGTTTTTACCAAAAAGTTATATTTTGGTTTCATCTGACCATATGACATTCTCCCAATCTTCTTCTGGATCATCCAAATGCTCTCTAGCAAACTTCAGACGGGCCTAGACATGTACTGGCTTAAGCAGGGGGACACGTCTGACACTGCATGATTTGAGGCCCTGGCGGCGTAGTGTGTTACTGATGGTAGGCTTTGTTACTTTGGTCCCAGCTCTCTGCAGGTCATTCACTAGGTCCCCCCGTGTGGTTCTGGGATTTTTGCTCACCGTTCTTGTGATCATTTTGACCCCACGGGGTGAGATCTTGCGTGGAGCCCCAGATCGAGGGAGATTATCAGTGGTCTTGTATGTCTTCCATTTCCTAAAAATTCCCCCACAGTTGATTTCTTCAAACCAAGCTGCTTACCTATTGCAGATTCAGTCTTCCCAGTCTGGTGCAGGTCTACAATTTTGTTTCTGGTGTCCTTTGACAGCTCTTTGGTCTTGGCCATAGTGGAGTTGGGAGTGTGACTGTTTGAGGTTGTGGACAGGTGTCTTTTATACTGATAACAAGTTCAAACAGGTGCCATTAATACAGGTAACGAGTGGAGGACAGAGGAGCCTCTTAAAGAAGAAGTTACAGGTCTATGAGAGCCAGAAATCGTGCTTGTTTGTAGGTGACCAAATACTTATTTTCCACCATAATTTGCAAATAAATTCATTTAAAAATCCTACAATGTGATTTTCTGGATTATTTTGTCTGTCATAGTTGAAGTGTACCTATGATGAAAATTACAGGCCTCTCTCATCGTTTTAAGTGGAAGAACTTGCACAATTGGTGGCTGACTAAATACTTTTTTGCCCCACTGTATGTGTATCTTACCCCTCCCTTCCATTGGGTAACAAGTTGTCATATCGGGTTAGTCCACTAGGGAATGTTCATTGCATTATGTTAGTAATCAATTCAACGTGTACCGTGTGTGTGTTTATGTATTTCTGTGTTTTTAATTTCTGTATTGCTGAGTCATCATTTAGACTAGCGTTGTGCAGATATCTAAGAATTTTGCGACGTTTATTAATAAATAATAAATTGTAATAAATGTAAATAATAATAATAACAAATAATAAATTGCAGCTGCCTGGATAATGTCTTCCATAGCACCCTTCGCTTTGTCACAGGTGACAATTTTAATACTCACCACTGCCTCCTGTATCAAAAGGTTGGCTGGACCTCTTTAAAGTCATGTATATCACATCATTACACTCTTTTTGTTTACAGAACTCTGCTCCATAAGCTTCCAATTTACCTAACTTTACTGTTAAGATTTAAAATGACATCAAACCCGTTCACCCGTGGTTAACTCTGGAGATGTCTTTAGTAAGTACAGATTTAGGTAAATCAGCTTTTAACTTCCTTGCACCGTAAGTTTGAAATAATTTCCAAAATACATTACGATTGGAAGCTTTGGTGTCCCAAAGAGCAATTAGACAGTTAACAGAGGATTTTTATAATGAAGGATGTGTTTGTTTTAATTGAATGTGTTTTGCATCTTAATGTGTATTTAATGTGTATAGTGTGTATATTTATGTTAATTCATGTGGGTTTTTTTGTATTGTGCAGGGCTCATTTGCAAAAGAGACTCTAGTCTCAATATGACATTCCCTTTTGAAATTAAGGTAAATTATGTTGATTATGCCTAGAACTGGCCCTGGTTGTATGTGACCAAGTCAATAGGCTTTTCAAAACTTTGCCATGTTGTAATGTTGCCACAGTGTTTAATCTTAGGGATAGGCGTCCCGCTTCCGGTGAAACTGGAGGGCGTGCAATTCAAATAAATAATCATAAATATTATGGATATTAAACATTTAGGTACATATAAGTGTCTTATATCGTTTGAAAGCTTAAATTCTTGTTAATCTAACTGCACTATCCGTTTTACAGTAGCTATTACAGCGAAAACATGCCATGCTATTGTTTGATGACGGCACCCCACATCAAAATATTTTTCCACTGGCACAGGTTTCAAACATTCACAAATAACGATTAAATATTCACGTACTTTTTGAAAATCTTCCTCTGATTGATTTGGCATCCAAAGGGGCCCAGCTATAACATGCCGTGTCGTTTTGTTAGATAAAATCCTTCTTTATATCTCAAAAAGTCCGTTTAGTTGGCGCCATCACTTTGAGTAATCCACTCATTCAACTGGCAGAGAACGGAATCCGAAAATCGTTGTTTCAGCAAGTCAAAATACTTTTCTACTCACTCCTCAGATACCCTAAAATGTAATAAAACTATAATATTTCTGATGGGAAAGAAGTATGTTCAATAGGAAACTGATTTTAGCAGGTGCGCCTTGCAAACTCAAATTTCCAAGACTGGGTCCCTGTACTAAAACTGAATTTCTTATTACTTTTTTAAGTTACAAGCCTAAAACCTTGAACATAGACTGCTGCCACCCAGTGGACGACATAGGAATTGCTAATTTTCTAAATGTTTTACTTGCCTTTGTAAGAGGATGGTCTATCTAAAAACAAAATATTTCAGATGGTTTTCCTTTGGATTTTCTCCTACCATATATATTGTGTTATATTCTCCTACATTATTTTAACATTTCTACGTACGTCAATGTGTTTTCTTTCCAATGGTACCAATTATATGCATATCCTGTCTTCAGGGTCTGAGCAACAGGCAGTTTACTTTGGACATGTCATTCAGGCGGAAATTGAGAAAAAAGGGGCCTAGCCCTAAGAAGTTTGTACTCATTGCATACTAAAAATATGGGACCAAATACAAAACTTTTGAAGACTTGAATACACTATAAGTGAATTTGTCCCAAAAATATATGTATTCAATTGGGGGGACTAGATGCCATTGAGAAATGAAAGCACTTTATGTAAAACAGATATTTATGAAAATGCCCTCAAATGAAATGTGACATTATATACTGTGCCAGTAAACCAAACATTTGATCTCAAATCCAAACTGCTGGTGTATTGAACATGATGGGAGACAGAGAGCTGGTTTCAAGCGCAGGGCGCAGCAGGTGTTTATTGTAAAGGACCACATGAGGAGGCAGGTAGCTGGGTCCAATAGCAGACAGAAGGTCATACACAGGAAGTCCAAAAAAGGCAACAGTACAGGCAGGGAAAAGGCTAGTAACGTCATTCGGGAGATCAGGCAATAGGTTAATAAGAAGAAATATGATAGGCTAAAGTACAGGCAGGGAATAGGTAAAAGGCATTGTTAGTGAGGCAGGGAAAAACTATCATACACGGGAGGATAAACTGTATGTGAAACTGAGCGCTTCAAATAGACGTTTGTCACAAAACAAACAATACCTCACAATGATAGGGTGCAAAGAACTGAACCAAATAGGTGTGATAATGACATACAGGTGTGTGAACAGGTGATCAGAATTCGGGTGATTGGGATCTGGAGAGTGAGCTGTGTTCAGGGGATCTATGTGTTTGAGAGTGTGAGCTGGAAAGTGGGCTGGAAAGTGAGCTGTGTTCAGGGGATCTACGTGTTTGAGAGTGTGAGCTGGAAAGTGGGCTGGAAAGTGAGCTGCGTTCAGGGGATCTACGTGTTTGAGAGTGTGAGTTGGAAGCAGACGTTACAGCTGGAGTATAGAGACACATTTATACATAGCTTTACTGTCCAAATAAATAAAGTCGGAGTCCATCTGGTGATTGATATAACTAATTACTTAAACAAATGACCTAAACCTCTTTCAATCACTGACCCATTTGACTTTCTGCTATGTTTATGTCATGATCAGTATTGTGATATTTGATGTCATGTGTCTCCATAGTGACAAAAGTCCACATTGTTACACCTTCTGAGCCCCATTATCATCCGTCATTTGGGAGGACTCAGTCTGGACTGTCAGTTGGAGGACTAGCATCACGTAGGAATGACGTCACCTGTCAGGAGACAAGGCCTGAACCCAAGACCAGAGAGGAGTTCTTAGAATGTGAGTAGAGGACACACTGTGCATCTGCATGTACACAGACAAACACACACACACCTGGATGCACACATATATTTCACCAGTTGTTTATTATTTCTCTTTAGATTCCTGTCAGCTCACATTGGACACCACCATAGCACATACACATTTGTGTCTGTCTGAGGGTAACAGAAAGGTGACATGTATTAACAAGGTCCAGTCCTATCATGACCATCCAGACAGATTTACCACCAGGTGTTGTGTAGAGAGGGTCTGTCTGGATCCTGTTACTGGGAGGTAGAGTAGAGTGGAGTGGGTGGGGGGTTAACATAGCTGTCTCATATAAAGGGACAGGCAGGAGAGGTTTTGATGAGTGGTTTATCATCAGTAATCAGGCCAAGTGTTTGATGTGTAGTGTCTTTGGCTGCTCCTTCTATCACAATAGTAAACAGACTGACATATCTGCCCCCTGCTCCAGAAGAGTAGGAGTGTACCTGGACCACAGGACAGGAACTCGGTCTTTCTACAGTGTCTCTGACACAATGACCCTCCTACACAGAGTCCAGACCACATTCACTCAGCCCCTCTATCCTGGGTTTTTTGTCTGTAGTGGATCTGTAAAGATACTGACACCAATACAATAATGAACTTTGTTTAGAATACCAAAACATTTTTATTTGACCTTTATTTAACTAGGCAAGTCAGTTAAGAACAAATTCTTATTTACAATGACGGCCTAGGAACAGTGGGTTAACTGCCTTGTTCGGGGGCAGAATGACAGATTTTTACCTTGTCAGTTTGGGGATTCAATCTCGCAACCTTTTGGTCACTGGCCCAACGCTCTAACCACTAGGCTACCTGCCGCTATATATATAACATCTTCAAGTAAGATTTTAAAATACTTGCAGCACATAGTTAGAAAATATTACCAAGTTTAAATAAAGGTGCACATGAATGTTCCTTACTGTCTAGTCCTTTCTTTAAAAATGATTTCATATAAAACACCCTAGTTCTCCTAAATGTGGACCATAGACTCTGAGACTAGTCACGCAAGACATAGTGGTAAATTTACATTTTGATTCTGGTTTTGTTACTAAACATACATTACAATATATTACTGTTGTATATTTAACTAATATAGATTTTCTTTCTCACAATTCTGTATTTAAACAAGCAACAATGAATCTGAGCTGTAGAATTAAGGCTCCTAGACACATAGTGGCTGGTAACCTTATGGTTTGGGTTACAGTCTCCTTGCATAGGGCCAATATCTCAAGCCCAGATTGTCAAAAAGTTGTACAAATATGCATACAAGCAGAACACCAATAGAGTAATTTTAGGGCTAAACCCTGAACTGAGTGGCCCATAGGTGGCGCTATAATAAGCACTTAAATTCAAAAGCTCAGCCCAGCCACAGCATTTGACATTTAGCAACTCAAGTCTATACTGTGTTTGTAAAAAGCTAAGAATTTTGTAAAAAGATGAGAGAAAATGTCAATTTTGTAAAAACGAAAGTTAATGTTCCCACCCCAAACCTAACTAAACCCAAACTACTCAACTTCTTGTTATCCATCCAATTGATACTGACTGTGGGGCTTAAGGGCACTGCAAATTAGGTTTATTCTGAAACATGTTGATATTTTCAAAAACATGGAAACAGGATGCAATTGTGGGGTGGCAGGTAGCCTGGCGGGTAGGAGCGTTGGGCCAGTAACCGAAAGGTTTCTAGATTGAATCCCAGAGTTGACAAGGTAAAAAATCTGTCGTTCTGCCCCTGAGCAAGGGAGTAAACCAACTGTTCCCCGTTGCAGAAGTTGTGGACAACGATTAAGGCTGCCCTCCGCACCTCTCTGATTCAGAGCGGTTGGGTTAAATGCGAAAGACACATTTCAATTGAATGCATTCAGTTGTACAACTGACTAGGTATCCTCCTGTCTGTTGTGAACCTAAACTGTTAGCATATTTTGGGCCGATACCTCATGGGGCAATAACAAGTTATTAGAAATGTAATATATGTAGAACTCCCAGTGATTTTGTCATTCAAATTCAAATTATGTGGTGGCTAAGAGCCTTTGTTGTTGCTTGCAGCTACATTTCAGTTCAGATGTGTGTTGAATGTTTAGTCCACCAGATGGCAAACTATACCGAGTTTGCAACAATATAGTAAGGCAGGCAGAGCACTCCAGTTACAATGTTTTTGAAGTGCAGATCTTGGATTTAAACCTAATCCCAATCTCATCCCTCATCATTTTAAAGTTAATGATATACATTTACATTGGATTATCAGTTAGGGACATGCATACAACATGCAGAGTGGAGTGCTGCTATAAATTCTGAGCAGTAAGATACAGTAGATAGCTGTAGCTTAATTTAAAAAAGATAAGTGGTTGAAACTGTGATTAGAATTTATAAGTGATTATTTGAAGAAAATATTATATAATGGTAGCTAGTTTTTTTATGAACTTGAACTATTGACACTTGTTGACACTTGTGAAGATAATAGTGTAATGAGGTGTGTGTGTAGCTTGTGTAGAGGAGTCAGGCGCAGGACAGCAGATATGAGTAAATAAATGTAATTTACTCAAAATAGACAAATACAATACAATGAAGCGTTCCCACATAACGGACCGTATTACATACAAACAATCACTCCCAAACAAACATGGGGGAACAGAGGTTTAAATAATGAACGAGTAATTGGGAAATTGAAACCAGGTGTGTAAGACAAAGACAAAACAAATGGAAAATGAAAAGTGGATCGGCGATGGCTAGAAGGCCAGTGACGTCGACCGCTGAACGCCGCCCAAACAAGGAGAGGGACCAATTTCGGCGGAAGTCGTGACAAATAGTGTGTTTTCAAAATGATGTTTAGAAGAGACAATTGTCCACTCATCAATGTTATGAAATGGCTCTCCAATGTACAAATGGCTACTGATTTGCACCCACTGACCCTTTATAAGTTCAAACTTTGTATGACATCCTTCTGTACATACTAACTGCATGGCTTGGTCTCTTGGTCTCCTATATGAATAAGTCACATTAATTTAATTAATAAAACCAGAATTTCAGAAATGCACTATGGTGAAAAAGACTAAAATGAAAAATCATAATAATTTGAATTAAGAGGTGCATTCCATGTTGGCACGATATGATTTTATCTGAACTGATATAATGAGTGAAAAGGAAATGTTGAAGGGTCTATAATCCATAATCATATAATTTTAGGGGCAACTTGATTGATCAACGTTTCATAATAACTGATCAGAGATTCACATACAAGTGTCAGTACGACAAATCTAACATATCCAAACCTGCTTAGAGTATCTTCTTTCACTGAGTACTTCATCACATTACTACATCACATTCCCTTACCTGACTACAGGAAACACAGGGAACAACGCAGGCAACATAGTGGTTAATAGCATTGAGCCAGAAATCAAAAGGTTGCTTGTTTGAATCCCCAAGCCGACAAGTTGAAAAAACTATTTATGTGCCCTTGAGCAAGGCACTTATCTCCAGTTGCTCTGGATAAGATTGACTGAAATGTAAATATATTGTAAAGCATGACAAGTTAACACAACAATGACTACAAACCATATGGTATGTAGTAGCAGCAGCCATGCTTGCCTCAATTCCATAGGACCCCAAATGTTGTCACTTGTCTCTCTGGACACATTCAGTACATTCCTTTCCACTATGCCAGTTGCCTATTAAAGTAACTGCCAGTGCAGAGAAGGCTTGGGGACAGAAGAGGATTACATCACTATTGCAATGGCGCACCCCAATGCTTCATGTAATTGCGTTCATGTTTTCAAGTGAGACAGGGGTTCTCATTCAGTCGATGTTAGATTATTTTTTTATTTTTTATTTAACCTTTATTTAACTAGGCAAGTCAGTTAAGAACAAATTCTTATTTCCAATGACGGCCTACACCGGCCAAACCCGGACAACACTGGGCGTATTGTGCGCCGCCCTATGGGACTCCCAATCACGGCCGGTTGTGATACAACCAGGGTGTCTGTAGTGATGCCTCTAGCACTAAGATGTAGTGCCTTAGACCGCTGGGCCGCTCGAGAGCACACAATAGCTTTGTTGTGTCATGTTATTTAGTATTCTGAAACATGACTCTTTCTGTTAGGTTTCTTTTAGGCTTTCTAAGTCACCATCCACTACTAGCGCACGTGCACACACACATACACACACATCCATCTCAACAGTGTAGAAAAATTATGAACATGTGTGGTGTAAGACAGAAAAAAATATGTTTGAAGGATTCTCTTCATGTGAGGAGCTATAGCCCAAACCAAGAGGTCAGGAGAGGACAGTAGTGAGGGTCTGTCGTTTGATATGGGTCAGTGAACTGGAGGTACAGTAGGGGATTTTATAGTATCAGTTCTGATTTTGTTCTGGAAATATGAGTTCTTTGTAACCATCATATTGATAATACATCTACCATATGAGAGTAAGGGCAGTACACCCTTACTTTAACATTGTTACCATACATTTTGATGTCTATTTGTTCTAAACATTTTGATGTTTATAATGTCTTATCATAGGCTTATCCTGTAACTACATGGTAATAATGTAGTATGTAGGCCTACTGTCCCTAGTTATTCCACTTTATGGGCTAGCTACTCTGTTATCACATATGTAATGTGTTAAATTGTGCAACATAAACAGATGACCATCATATCATCCTATGGCCATATGCCTTCACTTAATTAACATAATACACGAAAAGCTTGAATGAGAGTGACGTAGCTAGAAGGAAGTACCTCCCTGAGTGGGAGTGAGTGGCTCGCCTACGAGGGAGTGGACGAGGGGAAAGCTGGGGGCTACTGTAACTCACTGCATGAGAAGAGCGTCGCTGAAATCGTCTGAATACAATACACAAGTAACCTGCGCTTTTCTATCCTTATAAATATTGGACCTTCTGTCTGGTGCTTCTGTTTGAGTTTTTTGTGCATTTCTCTGTGAAATAAGAGTAGACTATTTCGAGAGCTGCCTTGCAAATAATTTCTCTTCCGTCTTTCTGGGACTTTGTAGTTAATGTCTGAGGATTCAACCCCAGAACGCAATAATGTAACTGAATCAAAGACTTCTTTTTTTTCGGGACAAATAGGCCTAGCTACACAGTGTTGATTGAAGCAACCGATTGAGACAGTCATACGCTCGTGTTCCAAGTGAGGATCAGCTCAAAGCATATCCAAAACGCATTACTGTTCCAATGGATTCCTGAAAAGGGGCGTACCATATGCAAGAACCAGACATTGCGGGCAGATCATTCTACTACATTCTGTACTGTAAAGTTGACTGGCTGCTGGAACTAGAAATGTATGTTAGAATAGTACCATTTCTTTGACCCGATTAAATATTTGAATGCGCATGTTTTTAAAAGAAAACAGTGTTTCCACACGCTCTTATTGGAATAGGCTATGTCATTTGGAAATACGATTTGATTACTTTGTATTATTTTCTACCACGGCTGGAACAAGCGTTGCTATGCAGATCATGCACTGTTGGCCAATGTTAGCGATACATTTGATCGTCTGACACCATATCTCATTTTAGGGGATATCTTTTAGGCTGTCTCAACCAACTATTGGAAATGTATTTTGCGTAAACAGCTTTTTGGATATTACAAAACCATGATGGCAAACGAGAATCCTTATAACAGTCGCTTTATTGTCGAAAAATACATCCATCACAAACTGTTGAAAATGGGATTTGTATGGAAATTTCAAGGAGAAAACGATTCTCCAAATAATGGCTTTGGGGACCCCTCTACACCCAACTCCCCCGAAGTTTTTGCACGGAGGTCCCAGCCCACTGCCGCGGGAGAGGACACCGACTCTCCTTACCAAAACAGGAGTCCGCAACCTGACCCACATGCCAGGCTCCACAGGGTCCTGCGCGATGCGGGTGGCGAGATTGAAAGAATGTATCAGCGGGACTTTGCAGAGATGTCGGGGCAGTTGCATTTTACACCCAGCACGGCACAGAGAAGGTTTACCGCTGTAATAGATGAGCTCTTCAGCGACGGGGTAAACTGGGGTCGGATTGTGGCTTTCTTTGAGTTTGGAGGGACAATGTGCGTGGAGAGCGTCAACCGGGAGATGACGTCCCAGGTAGACAACATCGCTCGTTGGATGACGGAGTACTTGAACGGACCCCTACAGAACTGGATCCAGGAGAATGGTGGCTGGGTATGTTTGTTAATAAATCATTCCGCATTTGCTCAGCCTCTATTACACCTATAGGCATATATGCATCAGTTGCAAATGCATCAGTAGTAAGCACATAAACTTACAGTGGATCAATTCCTTCAGGGGAGCATGCACCTGACCCTACCATTACCTCTGTCACGTCAACAAATCAGACTACTACCATTGTCTAACATTTGGGTTCCAATGTCAGCCAACCCTGTTATCACGATGGGGACAGTATAGGCCTACATGGATTGATAATTGTCTGTTTTTGCTGTCCCTATTCTCCTGGCTGATATTTCAGTCAGTCAAGGGAAACCCTACACCTAGTCTGACTGAAGGTCAATCACACACTGAATGAGCTTGACTGCATTTTACTCTGTAATTTGTTTGCCAGATGTTTGGAAACGGCTGACATAATTTCTCTCCCCCAACATGTGTGCTTTGAGTTGAACTACTACACAGCATGATGTCTTCAAAGAGAAACTTGGCGTGTTTCCACCATTCCAGTTTGAATGAATGAACAGAGCGTTTCCCTATTTAGCTTCCACATCAAATGGAGAAAAAAAGCCTCCTCTGTTTCAGTCTCTCCTCTTAGTTCTTTACATCCTGTCCGTCTGTTTTACTGCACCGCTCAAGCATTGAATAATTTATGGCTGAAATTAGAACAGGCACACCATGCTTTCATACACTCCCATCTTGGTGTAGTAGAATCTATGTCTAGGTTACCATAATCACGAATGCACTCATTTGGTAGTTAATTCACCCTCTTTTTCTTTGATTGATAATTTGCATAATCACGGATGAGCAAATGAACTGCTCAAATAGAGAAGCAATGGTTACAGGGACATGATGACCAAATCAGTTCCATGGCTGCGTCCGCGTGCGCCATCATGCGCATGCTGATTTTATCTATCCTCACCAGACGCATTCATGACACGCAGATTAAAATACCAAGACCAACTATGAACCAACGATATTAATTAAGGGAGAGGTCAAAACACATATGAAACATCCATGTACATTTTGCTAACATTTAGCTAGCTTGCTGTTGCTAGCTAATTTGTTTCGGGGTTGTTATTTTACCTGAAATGCATATGGTCCTTTTTTTTCCTGGATCTTTGTAGAATGTTGACCAATTTTGAGTCACACAAAATGTGTGTTTTCTACTCCAACAATTAATCCACGTATACAAGTGCAAACCTAGTTAGTTTTTATTTAGTTTTCTTTGATTAATATTGCCTTGTACATTCTTATTCTATGGATTTTATATGGGGGTTGGCAACCAACTTTAAGGTGCATAACCGCCACCAACTGGACTAGAGTGGGGACCTCAGTTCATCTTTCAATCACCCACGTGTGTATATGCTGGTTTAAACCAATGAGTAGATGGGAGAGGTGGGACATGCAGTGCGTCTAAAATATAACTCTATTTTAGCGTCTGGCTGTGCAGTCGCCTGTTGGCGCGCGCTTGTTTCAATTAATTTATTGAATAACATGTATGTGTACATTTAGTTTGGTCAGCATGTTTACATTTGATTGAGAACTACGTTTATTTAAATGTCATCATATTGATGAGGCAATATCTTTCATGACCTCTTTACTTGACCCGTCGTCATGATTAATGTGGCATGTGTGGTTCCCAACACACAGGCAGATACTGTATGCATAGACTGCTGTGGAAAAGGAGAGTGGAGGTGGTAGCTGTCTGGACAGAGCAACAACTGGAGTAGAATAAATGGCAGGGGCCACACAATACAACCACCATCACCAGGGCTACTAGGGAAATCACATTTTCATTATAAAGTTGCGTGTTATTTTGGCAGTTTCTTGGCGTTATTGAAGATGTCTTTGCACCGCAAAACAATAACTGTTTCCCTGTGTGTGTGTGGTGTGGTGTGGTGTGGTGTGTGTGCGTGTGCCTGTGTTTATATAATATTTTTGCATAGCAGTGATCATTTCTACTTGTTCCATCAAAATTAGGAAGCAATCAACACTGAGGTACTTTTCATTGGTTTGTATTATTCAGAAGGTTCCAGCACTCCCATCTCGAGCCAATCAATGATTAATTTATTTAATTTTGTCATCGAAATAACCATTTTGCATTTGTATTAAGACTATGTTCACAGAGGAAGACAAGTTCCAGTTAAAATAGCATTTACACTCTTTGAATTTTATCCATGAATTACTCTTTCCAGTAACGTAAACTCACTCACTTTTGTACATCGCCTTGGTCCATACAATTGACCTTATTTTAGCGCCCCAAAAACGTAATACTTCCAGATCAACTGTAATGTCAATACCATTGTAAAGCACACTTTCTCCCCTTTCCAACAAAATAAATGACATGACCTAAACGCTGCCTGTTTCTGCATAATTCAAGCAGGCAATGAGCTCCGTCGGGTCTTTTTAAAAATGGCGGGTGGGGAAGCGAAACTAATGCGTGATAGTAAGAAGGAGAGATGTTGTGTGGGAAAACTGCATTTTTTCACTTGATCTGTCCAACTTATCACCTTATCGCCTCTAAAATGTAAATAAAACACTATAACGAGTTTATATAATGTGTGATTGCGTTCCTATTTGAAGGTTTGTGTCGAATTTGAATCAAGTTTTTAGGACGGTGCTAAAGTGATTTTCAGAAGTAAACAGTTTTTTTGAGAGTCGTGATCGCTTGCAGTGACAAAGCAAAATATGACTAGGTATCCCCCCCTTACCCTCATCACTGTCCATTTCTTGTTTTTAAACGATGAGAGAAGTGCTACAACTGGTAGAGAGAGATTGTAAGACGGAAATAGTTGCTTTATGCGTGCTGTACGTTATGGCATGACATGTCACGATGTAACGGAGGGTCCATTTTTTTCAACTTTTCTCCAACACTATAGAGCCCTTACCATGTCGATCAACGCTTGAATAGAAACGTAGTTCACACCCCCGGAATCGGTGCAGCCAGCTGGTTTCTTCACGCATCACGCCGACAAACATCTTTCTGGTAAGAAGAGGGACGGAGGCGTATGCCTTATGATTAACGAGACGTGGTGTGGTCACAACAACATACAGGAACTCAAGTCCTTCTGATCACCTGATTTAGAATTCCTCACAATCAAAGGTCGACCGCATTATCTACCAAGGGAATTCTCTTCGATTATAATCACAGCCGTATATATTCCCCCCCAAGCAGACACATCGATGGCTCTGAACGAACTTTATTTGACTCTATGTAAACTGGAAACCACATATCCTGAGGCTGCATTCATTGTAGCTGGGGATTTTAACAAGGCTAATCTGAAAACAAGACTCCCTAAATTGTATCAGCATATCGATTGCGCAACCAGGGCTGGTAAAACCTTGGATCATTGCTATTCTAACTTCCGCGACGCATATAAGGCCCTCCCCCACCCTTCTTTCGGAAAAGCTGACCACGACTCCATTTTGTTGCTCCCTGCCTACAGACAGAAGCTAAAACAAGAAGCTCCCGCGCTCAGGTCTGTTCAACGCTGGTCCGACCAATCTGATTCCACGCTCCAAGACTGCTTCCATCATGTGGACTGGGGTATGTTCCGCACTGCGTCCAACAACAACATTGACGAATACGCTGATTCGGTGAGTGAGTTCATTAGAAAGTGCATTGAAGATGTCGTTCCCATAGCAATGATTCCCAAACCAGAAACCGTGGATTGATGGCAGCATTCGCGTGAAACTGAACTCGCGAACCACTGCTTTTAACCAGGGCAAGGTGACCGGAAACATGACCGAATACAAACAGTGTAGCTATTCCCTCCGCAAGGCAATCAAACAAGCTAAGAGTCAGTATAGAGACAAAGTAGAATCGCAATTCAACGGCTCAGACACAAGAGGTATGTGGCAGGGTCTACAGTCAATCACGGATTACAAAAAGAAAACCAGCCCCATCACGGACCAGGATGTCTTGCTCCCAGGCAGACTAAATAACTTTTTGGCCCGCTTTGAGGACAATACAGTGCCACTAACACGGCCCGCAACCAAAACATGCGGACTCTCCTTCACTGCAGCCGACGTGAGTAAAACATTTAAACGTGTTAACCCTCGCAAGGCTGCAGGCCCAGACGGCATCCCCAGCCGCGTGCGCAGACCAGCTGGCTGGTGTGTTTAGGGACATATTCAATCAATCCTTATCCCAGTCTGCTGTTCCCACATGCTTCAAGAGGGCCACCATTGTTCCTGTTCCCAAGAAAGCTAATGTAACTGAGCTAAACGACTACCGCCCCGTAGCACTCACTTCCATCATCATGAAGTGCTTTGAGAGACTAGTCAAGGACCATATCACCTCCACCCTACCTGACATCCTAGACCCACTCCAATTTGCTTACCGCCCAAATAGGTCCACAGACGATGCAATCTCCACCACACTGCACACTGCCCTAACCCATCTGGACAAGAGGAATACCTATGTGAGAATGCTGTTCATCGACTACAGCTCAGCATTTAACACCATAGTACCCTCCAAACTCGTCATCAAGTTCGAGACCTTGGGTCTCGACCCCGCCCTGTGCAACTGGGTACTGGACTTCCTGACGTGCCTCCCCCAGGTGGTGAGGGTAGGTAACAACATCTCCACCCCGCTGATCCTCAACACTGGGGCCCCACAAGGGTGCGTTCTGAGCCCTCTCCTGTACTCCCTGTTCACCCATGACTGCGTGGCCATGCACGCCTCCAACTCGATCATCAAGTTTGCGGACGACACTACAGTGGTAGGCTTGATTACAAACAACGACGAGACGGCCTACAGGTAGGAGGTGAGGGCCCTCGGAGTGTGGTGTCAGGAAAATAACCTGACACTCAACGTCAACAAAACTAAGGAGATGATTGTGGACTTCAGGAAACAGCAGAGGGAGCACCCCCCTATCCACATCGATGGGACAGTAGTGGAGAGGGTAGTAAGTTTTAAATTCCTTGGCGTACACATCACAGACAAACTGAATTGGTCCACCCACACAGACAGCATCGTGAAGATGGCGCAGCAGCGCCTCTTCAACCTCAGGAGGCTGAAGAAATTCGGCTTGTCACCAAAAGTACTCACAAACTTCTATAGATGCACAATCGAGAGCATCCTGTCGGGCTGTATCCCCGCCTGGTACGGCAACTGCTTCGCCCACAACCGTAAGGCTCTCCAGAGGGTAGTGAGGTCTGCACAATGCATCACCGGGGGCAAACTACCTGCCCTCCAGGACACCTACACCACCCGATGTCACAGGAAGGCCATAAAGATCATCAAGGACAACAACCACCCGAGCCACTGCCTGTTCACCCCGCTATCATCCAGAAGGCGAGGTCAGTACAGGTGCATCAAAGCAGGGACAGAGAGACTGAAAAACAGCTTCTATCTCAAGGCCATCAGACTGTTAAACAGCCACCACGAACATTGAGTGGCTGCTGCCAACACAGTGACTCAACTCCAGCCACTTTTATAATGGGAATTGATGGAAATTGATGTAAAATATATCACTAGCCACTGTAAACAATGGTACTTAATATAATGTTTACATACCCTACATTATTCATCTCCTATGTATATGTATATACTGTACTCTATATCATCTACTGCATCTTTATGTAATACATGTATCACTAGCCATTTTAAACTATGCCACTTTGTTTACATACCCTACATTACTCATCTCATATGTATATACTGTACTCGATACCTTCTACTGCATCTTGCCTATGCCGTTTTTGACCATCACTCATTCATATATCTTTATGTACATATGCTTTATCCCTTTACACTTGTGTGTATAAGGTAGTAGTTTTGGAATTGTTAGGTTAGATTACTCATTGGTTATTACTGCATTGTCGGAACTAGAAGCACAAGCATTTCGCTACACTCACATTTAACATCTGCTAACAATGTGTATGTGACAAATACATTTTATTTGATTTTGAAGTCAACACAGTCGCTACAGTCCCATTCTTTTCTTTGTAGCCTCGTTTGAATGTCACGGTTGCGCACATTTGTACGGAATGGGGTGAGTTTACGTTAGCTATTCATTATCATTAGCATTGTTCCAGCAAGACCAGATTTTATAAGTAGATTTATTATAGTTATTACTAATGCCTGTATACAATATACTGTATATTGTATTGCTGAGAGAGCTGGTTGTTAAATTTCGTTTTCTATATTCAAATATGTTGGGTGAGTCTTGTCTCAGTCTGGTTGGTAAATCAGTACATTGGCGATGAAGGAGATTTGTCCAAATGGGCATCTGGCCACTGGCCGTCTATTCATAGATTTTGCCTGTGTGGTGTCAGTTACATCAGATTCTGCACACAACGTACAGGTACAGCTTGTTGTCAGGCGAAGACAGGCTTGCATCATTCCACTAGCGTATGTATGGATGTGACAGTAAATGAGACAACTGAGTTTTTCTATGCTCTTGCACGGTCACCGTTGAAGCTTTAATAGTCCAATGCAGTTGTTTTTATCTCAATATCAAATCATTTCTGGGTAACAATTAAGTACCTTACTGTGATGGTTTTCAAATTAAAATGGTCAAAAATAAACAAAGAGCAATTTCTCAAGCAATATTTTTGCTTGAACTGTCTGAGTGGGGAATCTGAAAACTAGCTGTTATTGGCAGAGAGGTTTGGAACTCTCTTTCTTATTGGTCTATGAACTTATTTACCGCCTGGTGATATCACCGGGCAGGCCAAAACTCCATCCCACCACAACAGGTTCAAATTTCAGGTGGTCTTTTCAAACAGCTCTTATACTAAAAAGGCCTTAACATCACAGGAGGTTGGTGGCACCTTAATTGGGGAGGACGGGCTCATGGTAATGGCTGGAGAAGAATAAGTGGAACGGTATGAAATACATGGTTTCTATGTTTGATGCCATTCCATTTGCTCCGTTCCAGCCATTATTATGAGCCATCCTCCCCTCAGCAGCCTCTACTGATTAACATAATTTTCACAATTTCACAGTAGTATCCCAACCTCATAGTGTGGTAATATACTTTTTATTTTTTACTTTAGTTTATTAAGTAAATGTTTTCTTAACTCTAATTCTTGAACTGCATTGTTGGTTTTAAAGGCTTGTAATTAAGCATTTCACAGTAACCTGTTGTATTCGGCGCACGTGACATACAATTTGTTTTGATATATACAAAACCCAGGCAAATTACATGTTTGACTACACTGGACCTTTAAATCTTGTTATCCAATTGCGAGGACGAGGAACGTACTGTCTTGGGGGTGTTCCTTATATCTTGTCTGTTTCACTGTATGTACAGCACAGGAGGTTGGTGGCACCTTCATTGGGGAGAACGGGCTTGTGGTAAGGACTGGAACGGAGTCAGTGGTATGGTATCAAATACATCAAACACATGGTTTCCAGGTGTTTGATGCCATTCTGTTTGCTCCGTTCTCGCCATCGATGTACAGGTCAGGTAATAGAGAAAGGTTGTTCACTATCACATTTTGAGCTGATCATGGTCTTTCCCACAATTCCTCTGATGTGTCCTCCTGGCACAAAGAAATCTTGAAACGATGCGTTACAACCAAAGAATGTCGATGTCAGTCAGATGCATCCTCTAAATTGGTCAGATGGCTTAGCTTATTTGTCAAGAAGAATTGCCCTTTCCCCCTTATGGTTAAGCTGTACTTATTATCCTTTCTTTTGAATCCATGTGATTCATTAATCCTCGGATGAAGCCTGCCGAATAATTGCGCCGTCTGTGGAGAATACATGATTCAGCTGCGCTACCCTGTGCCTTTTCAGTACTACTGTTATTTCAGATCCCCTGCTGGGACAACCCTAGTTTACCAGCCTGTGATCAAGACCCTTTGTCTTGTATTAGCCCAATTCAATTTCAGTTTTATTTTGAGTTTCTGAAGAATTGCCCATATCTTTTTTTGTATTTCGTCCACAGGTAACTGTTTGTGGTGACTTATTTTGTTGTTTATTCTGCAGGTTGACGTTTAGTCCCATGAGTCTTGGCCTGGAGGCAGAACTGAGCGATTAGATAGGGCAAATGCAAAGTCAGAATTGGCTAAATATGATTTTTTTATGAAAAAAATGTGCATTTTGGTCTTAATTTAAGGCTAGGGTTAGGCATTACGGTTAGCAGTGTGGTTAGGGTGAAAGTTAGGTTTAAAATGTGTCAGCTCGTGACCACCCTGCAGAGCTGCCTCCAGAACAAGATTCATGATGAAAAACGCTAACCTGCATTTATTGTTTATTACCCCAAGAAGAGTTTGACTTTGAATGCTATTTTTGTTTTTGTTTTGAGAGCCTTTTTGTCTGGGGGATTCCAGCCCAAACAAGTCCGTGCTGATGACATCCTTAGTAAATAAGGTGGGGAAAGGATGGGAATGTTTACAGACAGGAAAAGGTCACTTGACACCATGGTAAAGGGGGCATGCTTTGCCTTGTGGGTGGCTTGCGGTCCAGTTTGTTCCTTTCTATGACCCCCTTTACAAAAAATTGTCCAGAGTTACATTCTAGTTATAATAACAACATATGTTTTATACTGTAAGTAAGGCCTAGTATGGGCCACAATTATGAACTTCGATTCCCTTTCTCTGTTATTGCAGAATAGCCAGAGTATGCTCTGGGGGCCCATTACTGTCTCTTTTTGACCAACTTCTTCTATGCTGGGAAGATTTTCCACTTCTGCTTTGTGTGTCAGGAAAACTTTTAATCACAATAAGAGCTGCATATAGTTGCCTCCAATTAATTGGAAGACTTTGACATTCTTTAGGTCTTGGATTCAAGCTTTGTTCTTTGTTGACGTGAGGGTGTAGGGAGCCGACGTTGCTCTTTCATGTCGAAATGTTTCTTTTTTAAACGAACAAAAGCCTTCTCAAATTTAAAGTCACTCACTCTTTCGTACTCTGTAGTTAGGATTGTGTCAAGGTAGGACATGCCTGGCATGAAGATGATCACTATACCACATCATACTGTAGTTTACCCCAAATGGTCCAATGGTTAAAATCAGCAAACTGGAAATTTCAGTATCACCAACTTGATTTTTACACTTTTTTAGGGTGTGCACTTTTTTAGGGTATGCAAATGAGGACAGGTGAAGTGTGTCGTTTGCAATTGCCGGATTGCAGCTTGCCTAACGAGGTTTTCATTGTCTGCTTACTGCTAATCTCTAACTAATTTAATGTGTTTTTGTCATGCTACAAATTATAGTTGTTGGTTATCATAGTCACTGTACATGTTCCTAACTGCCTATCATGTGGAGGAGGGAGGAATTACATGAATTTAGGGGATTGAGCTGCTTGTTAATGTACTCCGCAGCTCATCCCTTTTGGCTCAGTTTGAGATGATTGCGGTTAGCCTGTTGCTATTAAAAACATTTGAAATAATGTCCATTCGTTTGTCTGGACAGGGCATTTGAGCTCAATCAAATATAACGAGTGATAACAAATGACTGTGTTCGCAGGGCACAAATGTCTCTGCAAATTTAACAGCAAATGTATTTTGTATTCTCATTTAATCACTCTGGGTTACATTCTCTGTATCAATAAGTTACCAACCTTTCATCATTTTGCTCTTTAGTTTGTGTGAGTAGGCTAGAGTCATTCAGGTGCTCAACCCACGCAGTGCATACCTGTGGCTCTTGGCATTTGTTTGTCTCGATGAAGGACGCTGATTGGCTATGTTTACTGTCAGGTGGAGCTCAATGAGGCATGTTTGACCTGCTTGGTATTACTGTGGTGGTAGTAGAGGAAGGGGCGTTGAAAGAAAAAGAAAAGTGCTTCAATCAGTGGAACGTCACTCAGGTATTCATTTCCCTGTATATGTGCCTCTTACCAAGAGCTTTCAACTGATATTGTTTATATAAGCGAACTCGACACAGAGCAGTATGTGAAAATCCCCAGAGATAAAGACAAGAAAGACCAAGCAGGAGCTTTTCTCTTTCTGATGTTTCCTACGAAATAATGGCTTCAAACGAACCCACTGCATGTTGTGCAGTTGGCGTATCTACCCTCACCCCTCAGGCTATCAGGGCAGAGGAGAGAGAAGAGAGGAGAGAACAGAGGGACGACGGCAGTGGTAAGAAAGGGGTGTGGGCCGAAGAGAAGAGAACCAGGAGCAGTTTGAAAGGAGAAGAGAGCAAAGCTGATTGCAGAGGTAGAGGGAGACGAGGAAAGTATGAGAAAGGGAAGTGTAGACGGATGGAGGAGATCCGTGGGTCAGCCGTCGCTGTGTGTCCTGCTTACGATGCAGACTGCAATGTACGGGACCCATTAACCTAGATAATACCAGGATTTTAATGGAATACAAGGAACAGACACCTTTATAATATTTTGGGGAATTGTATCTGCATGACATCGTTATGGAGATGAGAGAAAAAAAAAAGATGAAAAGCACAAATCACAAACATCTGACAGAATTAATCACAGAGAAGCTCTGATATTTATTTTAAAGAAAGCATTTCTAAAAGAATTCAGAGTACCTACTTTTCAAGATCACAGAGAGGGAGGAACTGTGGAACTGTGCGCTACAGTAGGAGGTCTCAGTAGAAAGTTAAAACCGTAGGGGAAATACCAGAGTAACCTTGAACACACATCTAGAGATTAACAGAACATTTCACTTTTTAGCTTTGAGTCAGAAAATACCCTAAAAACCTTATTGTTGCCACCAAGTTCTTTGTGTTTTTATTAATCGGTCGTTCTGCAGAGCCGCCCTTTTCTGCTAAATGTAAATGTGGTCACATTTTGTTTAAGAAAGTTTTGTGTCTGGGTAAGCCCCTAACACATACAAATACACAATGATCTGCACACACCCCAAATTACTATTGATGTAAAAGGCCAAGCAGATCTTGGTTCAAATACTATTTCAGCATTTGTTAAAGCCTGCCTGAAGTGCAAGATGGGTGGTGCTTACACTTTTGGGACGATTGTATTAGTTCCATTTTGCCAGGCAAGCTGAATCAAATCCAGCTAAAGTATTTGCAATGATTTCAAATAGTATTTGAACCCAGATACGATTCCAAGTCCAATAAAGGTCTGTATACTGTAGTATACAGCAGGTTGGGCCCCTGTCACAGCTCCAGACTGGCTCAGGGATCCTTTGTTGGCCAAAGCAGATTTGCCTTTTGTGAGGACTGTGGATATCTGTAATCTGGTCAGAATTGATTTATATCCCATTTTAAAGTAATGGGCTAGTCGTATGGGTGTTACAAGACTTTTGTCCATCTGCTGTGGCTCCACACCAGCTTACAATTGGTTGGTTTTCTTCCTCAGTTGGTTATCTGCCTGGTTGTGTCAGCTGGTAAACTCTTCGGAAAAAGGTTTCCAAAAGGGTTCTTCGGCTTTCCCCATATGAGAACCCTTTTTGTTTCCAGGTAGAACCCTTTTTGTTTGGGTTCCATGTAGAACTCTTTCCACAGAGGATTCTACGTGGAATTCTATTCTAGATTCTATTCTATGTGTTAGGTTCATACCAAAATTGAAAATGTAGTGAATGGGAAAGAGACTAAAAGTGAGAGATTAAGAGAGAGGATATGTACAACAACATACCACACAAGGGTTGTCAACATACTGTACAAAGCCATAATTACAGTTGCTGGGACTGTTAGGATTCAGAAAATGTTTACGAAAACATTAGTTTTTTCAAACTCTACACATTTCCAGACTCATTAGATTAATGACAAACCATCATCCACCTTGCCATTGGGGACCAAACTAGAAGTCTTTGCTCCGGTTTAACCCATGCTAAATGGGACATCAACATCAAACCCTTTGCCCATCATCAACTATTGTTTGGAATGTAGCCTGAAGATAAACAGGGGTACATTTTGACCACAAGGGTTAAATAATGTCATAATTTTGAAACCTATTTTTAAATGAAAAATAATCTATATTTTGTATACTAGTTGTATACTAAACTGAAAACGTGGACTCAATAGTAAACTTTGTGATAAAGGACCAAATTTTGGTATGTACCCTGAAAAAATATAGATATGGAGCCACCCCAGATTTGGCCATTGGGGGGGGGCATGGCAGCCACTATAACTGAAAAATACAAGTTGTAAATACATATTTAGCTTCCAGTCAATGTCTTTATACCAAGTTGAGTGTCATATTTCAGATGCAATTGGAACTGAGTTGATATCCCATAGCGTTCCGGAGTTCGAGCTAAAAGTCTGATGGCACCGGTGCCCATATCGCGCATATCGATCAAATTTGACTAAAATGTGTGAATTTGTTTAAAAATATGTTTATTTTAGGGTAATTTAAACAATTGACTTGTGTTACAAAAGGTTAATAAAATAAAGTGATGCTTGACAGACAGTGTCTCTTTGCAATCATTAATTAATAGAAAAATTACCCCTATTGGCGTTTTTAGGGTTAACTGAAGATGTCAGTTTCATTTCGTAGAGTGTTATGTATTTCGGCAGCACTAAGGTATTCAACAACTGTCTCCATCTTGCATGGAGATAGGGACAAAGCACCCTGTCAAGTACATGTTTTCTTCCTCCTGTAGCTGTGGAGTCGTCTGTCCCCTGCACAAAGGGAAATCCGTTTCTGTTTGACAAAAAAACCCATGCCAGTACCATGCAATCCACCCCGCTTCCCGTCAAAACACGGTTCATTCAACCACCCACACAAAAGTTGTCAACGCTGACAGTTGGCACATAGGAGCATTTAACTGTAAATCCATGTCTCCCGCTCAAAGAGGGACAGATGCAGACGGTACACACACATACATATAAACAAACAAGTACAAAGACTCAACCGACTGGTATTTACACAAAAGGACATACACACATGAAAAGTACACAGACTTGCATAAGAACAGGGATTTAACATCGAATACTGAATACACACACACAGAGTTGAACAGGTCCACACATTGAAAATAGAAATGGGAAAAAGACACACTCAGATGTTCAGATGAATATAAACACTGTGTTTGGTGTGCATTCTGCACCACGGTTTTACATGTGGGAGGGTGTGTGGGCAGGTTTGTGTGGCTTGCTGTAATGGAATTAGTCTGGGAGCAGGGTACAGATTGCCTTGTTCCCTTAGATGTGTTGCTTTTAAACAGTCTCTCTCTCTCTCTCTCCCTACTGTTCTGCAATTGCCTCAGTCTCGATTCTGTGATTTGTTTATTTCCTCAAGATACAACCAATATAAAAGTCTCTCTTACTTGTTCATGTAAATACTGGTTATCCACCACATTTGTTGTTTTTTTTTGTGCTTGTTTTCATTTTGTGCTATAGGCTACAGTATTGTGTGCTTCCTTTGTCTCTCTGTTTCTCTCTGGGCAGAAGCACTCATTTGATTTATTATCCATGTCAATGTTATCTTGTCTTTGGATCTTTTTAAACACAAGGAGGTGTGCTAGTTGCTGGAAATGGAATGCACCTGTATATTGCAATTATGGAAAATATAATAGGATTTCTCAACTTTGCTCTGCACCAGTCAGGAAGAAACAAGAAACTCTCCTTATAAATCTAACTACCTACTGTTTTCATGAACATGTCATTACAGACCAATTTGTCACAGTGGAAGTCTTGTCAAAAGTGTGGTGGAGCACAAGCACCCATTCCAAGTCCGTTATTCCCTTGGCTTATGTTGTCTAAAGGAAACAGATTCTGGGTGCCCTTAAAACAGTGTAGAGGGGCTGAAGCCACGTGTTCCTCCTCTCCGGTACCGCCGGGTTGGGTTCTGGCTCTGTCGCTCGCCATCTGGTGTACCGTTTGCACCCGCCACCGCAGGGCCTGTGATCCCAAAAAAAGCATGCACACAAAAAATGACATTTCCTACAGGCGGTCCAACTGGAGCTCAGTACAGTCCTCAAAACATGAATCCCCCTCTTTCATATGTCCACAGTAAGCTTCTCCCTCTGGACTAGAGATAGCCAGAAGACCAGAAACTCGGCTCCCATTCACAACTGAAATTATTTTGGACAATAATAGGTCTGTTTCCTCATTGTGGTTTTGACGTAATTTTGTGTGCGCTACACTGTTGTACCCTCTGTAAAACGCAGAGGGCAATACTCCAAAAAAACAATATTCTACCCAGGAGCCATTGCTCACTGCCCCTGTTGAATGCTAATAAGCCGTTATTAAAAAGATACGGCAAAGTTTAAGCAGCACTGATGTCAGATATGGCAGAATCAAAGCTTAGATAAGTCAACCAGTAATTATGTATTTTAGGTTCCCTCCGATGTGCAATGAATTATTCATCATGCCTGCGAAGGAGGCAGTCTTTTCCTGTTAACATTAAACATACTGTCTTTTGAAATTTGAAGTCGCTCATTAACTAGCAATGATTACAATTCTTTTCCCCCTTGATCAAGTCTCTCTTGACTGGGTAATGCCTCTGGTCCGTCAATAGGGCTGAGATATTACTCGGTGCTTCAATGGTGTTTTATTTTTTGGGGGGGATAAAAGAAAGTGGTGCTTTGAGTTTGAGCGATTTAAAGCACACATTTAGGTTGTGTCCCAAACTCGAAGACATCTCTTAGAACATTCCAGTAAAAGCTCCACAAATCAACAGGTGCATTTGAAACACAGCCTTGGAGTTTTTACTCATCTACCCTCCACTGACCTGCTCTTCGGCACATGGATGCATCATGATGAATCTATTAGCTGCATGTAATCAGTAATTGATTTAAATGAATGATACTAAAGTTTCCATGAAAGCTGGGGGAAGTACAAGATCACTTGCAGGCTTCGGTCTTGTAAATATTGCATCACTACTCTCTTGCACTGTCTGTCCTGTCTGTCCTGTCTGTCCTGTCTGTCCTGTCTGTCTGTCTGTCTGTCTGTCTGTCTGTCTGTCTGTGTGTCTGTGTGTCTGTGTGTCTGTGTGTCTGTGTGTCTGTGTGTCTGTGTGTCTGTGTGTCTGTGTGTCTGTGTGTCTGTGTGTCTGTGTGTCTGTGTGTCTGTGTGTCTGTGTGTCTGTGTCTCTGTGTGTGTGTCTGTCTGGTTCTCTCCTCCCTTTTTACTTCCCTCAACCCTTTCCTGTAAATTAATAATTCATAGTGATGCTAACATCCAACCCTAAACGGGCCACCCTCACAACAAGAGGGCCATGTCCTACTCTCTGCCACACGGTCATGTTCTTGCATGAGGACGCAGCTGGAGCGAGGATGTGTCCACTCCTCACAGATACGTGTCATCACAAGACGTCATGCAGAGGGTTGATAGCAAGCATGCTGGGATTTTTTTTGGCGGGGCACGCGAAAACCCCAGCAGTGCAGTGTACACATCACGCAGGTCCCATTCATGAATGTATTAACATGCAATGTACAGAAGGCCTCCTGCTTTGCTCTTATTGTCTGTCTGTAAATATAGGCTAATGAGGAAGCATCTGGTAATGCTCCGTTGATGTGGTAATGTTACAGAGCTTTAGGGGAAATGTTGAATACTTTGACTTAATGGACTCAATTGTATCTTCCATAGGAATCGGAAGTGAAAATACACTATTTTAAATCCTGGCTTAAAACTTTGTTACTCAACCTCAGCGACCACCAAGCTCTATCACACATGTGAAACTCAAGGCCCGCAGGGTTTTAAGAATTTAATTTGAGTTGTTTTTGGGGGGGTGAGCTCAATCGACAGTGACGTTACTAAAATCAAATTGGAAACTGGGTAGAAATTATAATGAACCTACATTTATAGTCTCTTCACTCTGTCCAGCTTGCTGAGCATCGAACATTTTCGAAAGCACATTTTGACAAAGTAGACATTTTAAGTGCAGCCCTACGGACCTTGGTGAAGACCGAATTCGGCCCACAGGGAAATTTGTTTGACACCTCTGGTCTATAAGTAGTGTCCACTCGTAAGACTGAGGACATGCCAACCCAACCTCACCCTACCCTCAATCTTCATTGTGTCAGGGGATTATAGAGGGATTTCCTGGATCATGCTGAAGCCATGGTTATTGCCGTCTGCTGGATTAGTGAGAGGCGCTCGCCAGGGTCGTTAGTTGGCCCAGGCTGCATTCGCGTACCACCATGGGTATTATCCCAACAATTTGGAAACTGTGTCGTAATGGGGTCAAGCCTTGGCCACAAGTAGAATGTAATAGGAAGAGGCTGTATGGGGCGCCACTATGTCTTCCTCCTATAGCCTCCAGGTTACCCCCGCCTTGGGCAACACATTTTCACCATCCATGCCACAGCTGAGGCTTCAGAAAGGCTACAGTAGGCCGTCTAAAAATAGACATGACTAGTGTCGGCAGCTTCAATTAAAGTGTTTCCCCCGTCCTGTTTGGTATATTTTTTTAAGCAATGACATCATCACCAAGAGACAAGTGACTTCATAAAGATGCTGGTATGATCAAATAAAAATGATGATCAAGATTCATTATGGCTACTAAAAAAGACCATTCTCATTCAATGCCTCTGTCAAATACACTACTGTATATATACAAAAGTATGTGGACACCCCTTCAAATTAGTGGATTCAGCCATTTCAGCCACACACGTTGCTGACAGGTGTATAAAATCGAACACACGGCCATACAATCTCCATAGACAAATTTTGGCAGTAGAATGGCCTTACTGAAGAGCTCAGTGGCATTCAACGTGGCACCGTCATAGGATGCCACCTTTCCAACAAGTCAGTACGTCAAATTTCTGCCCTGCTAGTGCTGCCCCCGTCAACTGTAGTGTAAGTGCTGTTATTGCAAATCGGAAATTTCTAGGAGCAACAACAGCTCAGCCACACAAGCTCACACAACGGGGCCGCCGAGTGCTAAAGCGCATAGTGTGTAAATATTGTCTGTCCTCGGTTGTAACATTCACTAACCGAGTTCCAAACTGCCTCTGGAAGGAACGTCAGCACAATAACTGTTCGTCGGGAGCTTCATGAAATGGGTTTCCATGGCCGAGCAGCCGTACACAAGCATAAGATCACCATGTGCAATGCCAATGCCTACCTGCCCCAATGCATAGCGTCAACTGTAAAGTTTGGTGGATGAGGAATAATGGTCTGTGGCTGTTTTTCATGGTTCCGGCTAGGCACCTTAGTTCCATTGAAGGGAAAACTTTCTCGTTTCTGTGCTTCCAACTTTGTGGCAACAGTTTGGGGGAGGCCATTTCCTGTTTCAGCATGACAATGCCCCAGTGCACAAAGTGAGGTCCATACAGACATTTTTTGCTGAGATTGGTGTGGAAGAACTTGACTGGCCTGAACAGAGCCCTGACCTCAATCCCATCAAACAACTTTGGGAAGAATTGGGACACCGACTGTGACAGCAGCAAAGGATGGACCAACTCCATATTAACGCCCATGATTTTGGAGTGAGATGTTCAACGATCAGGTGTCCACATACTTTTGGTCATGTACTGGAAGAGCGTGAAGCATAACATTGTCCATGCCATATTTATTCTGCAGCGGGCATCTTTGAGAGTAGAGGTATTACAGTCAGTATTCAGTCAGACAAGAGCTTTCTAGAGAGAGAGGAGGAAGGCAGGATCTACCTTCTGATTCCTGGGCAGCATCATGATTGATAAGCATCTAATCTCCTTTTAAGTTGGCTAATAGTGCAGGTGGTGGTGATGCTGATGGCAGTGGAGGTGGTGGTGATGCTGGCAGCAGTGGTGCTGGTGGTGATGCTGATGGCAGTGGTGCTGGTGGTGATACTGATGGCAGTGGAGGTGGTGGTGATGCTGATGGCAGCAGTGGTGCTGGTGGTGATGCTGGCAGCAGTGGTGCTGGTGGTGATGCTGATGGCAGTGGAGGTGGTGGTGATGCTGATGGCAGTGGAGGTGGTGGTGATGCTGGCAGCAGTGGTGCTGGTGGTGATGCTGATGGCAGTGGAGGTGGTGGTGATGCTGATGGCAGTGGAGGTGGTGGTGATGCTGGCAGCAGTGGTGCTGGTGGTGATGCTGATGGCAGTGGAGGTGGTGGTGATGCTGATGGCAGTGGAGGTGGTGGTGATGCTGATGGCAGTGGTGCTGGTGGTGATGCTGATGGCAGTGGAGGTGGTGGCAGCAGATTGGAGTTCTCTCAGAGGCTGACTTGGGCTCCCCCCACGGCTTTTGTTGGAAGCTGATGGGGTTTGAAGTGCCGGGGGGGGGGGGGGATGGGGATGGGGAGAAGGGGGTATACCAGAGTGATGAAGAGAGATGAAAGCAAGGGAACTGTCACATTCCAATGTATTGGGATGTAGTTGAGGGAAGACAAACTTTCTCACAGGCTTGCAAACATAAACACACACAATGATGGAGCATGTATCATTAACATGACACACATCCTTGCATGCACCCAAATACACGTATAGGTGCGTATAACAAGATACAAGAACATGTACAGTTCAATTCGGAAGTTTACATACACTTAGGTTGGACTCATTAAAACTTGTTTTTCAACCACTCCACACATTTCTTGTTAACCTGTCTACGATACTGGTTCCCAATTGGGGATCAACCCTCCCACGTGCAGCTGGAACGGTGGCGCATGGAACGCAAAAATATTCTTAAAAATATTTAACCTCCACACATTAACAAGTCCAATAGCTCAAATGAAAGATAAACATCTTGTTCATTTAGCCAGCAAGTCAGATTTCTAAAATGTTTTACGGCGAAAACATAGCACATATATATGTAAAACCACCACCAGACACAGCTCATTTCAATAGCCAAAACATGCAATCAACAAACGCAGGATTAAAAAATAAATCGCTCACTAACCTTTTGAAAATCTTCATCAGATGACAGTAATATGACATATTACACAGTACATATTTTTTTTTTTCAATAATATGCCATTTATATCCATAAATGTCCATTTACAGTGAGTTCACCTTCAGAAATTACTCAAAAACGCCCGCAGGAAATCTATGTAGCGCGGCAAGATAACGTAAAATAGACATCATAAACTTTGACTAAATATACATGTTCTACATATAGTTAGAAAGATACACTGCTTCTTTATGCAACCGCTGTGTTAGATTTATTTTTAACGTTACAGAAATCGCACACTATTCCATATTGTGAGACAGCGCTCAGTTCCAAGCTACATTTCCACGTAATGTTGGAGTCAACAGAAACACAGATTTAAGCATAAATATTCCCTTACCTTCGATGGTCTTCGTTCAGAATGTTCTGGAAGGCTTCATACTTACCCAATACATCGTTTGGTTTCAAGTCTTGCGTCTTTGTATTAGCTACTGCTAATAACATCAGCTGAAATGCACCCAAAACGTCCTCTGGTCCGGATAAGTTGCGCATCAAAACTTCAAAATTACACATTATATGTCGACTAAACAGGTCAAACTAAGTGCAGAAGCAAGCTTTATGATGTTTTAGACGTGCAAAACAAACTTCAATTCAATCGCCCATCGTCTGCCCTTCTCTTCAGTGCTGGAAACAAAGGAATGACTGTGACCAATTCGCGCCCATACGCACAGCCTATTCTCTCGTGGCACGCACTAATTTCACTCCCATAGGGTCAATTCTCGCGCGATTTGAACGGTTTGAAGCTCTAATGAAAGAGGACATCTAGCGGAAGAGATAGAAAGTGTCCCCAGAATCATAGCTGGTTGGGAGGGGTGGGGGCATGACGTCAAAGTTGCTCCAACTTTCATGGCCACAGAAACTAGTTTGGAAGAATGCCTGCCCTGTGAGTTCTGCTATACTTACAGACATAATTCCAACGGTTTTAGAATCTTTAGAGTGTTTTCTATCCAATAATAATTTTTATTTGCATATATTAACAATTTTTGAAAGATTTTTTTTCCAGTTTACTAGGGGTACCCAATCTCTCCAAAGGGGGCGTTTGTCTGCCATATCCTCAACAGGTTCTATAGTCTTGGCACGTCACTTAGGACATCTACTTTGTGCATGACACAATTCAGTTTTCCAACAATTGTTTACAAACATATTATTTCACTTATAATTCACTGTATCACAAACCCAGTAGGTCAGAAGTTTACATTCACTAAGTTGACTGTGCCTTTAAACCAAATCAAATCAAATGTATTTATATAGCCCTTCGTACATCAGCTGACATCTCAAAGTGCTGTACAGAAACCCAGCCTAAAACCCCAAACAGCAAGCAATGCAGGTGTAGAAGCACGGCTTAGAAAATTCCAGAAAATGATGTCATGGCTTTAGAAGCTTCCGATAGGCTCATTGACATAATTTGAGTCAATTGGAGGTGTACATGTGGATGTATTTCAAGGCCAATCTTCAAACTCAGTGCCTCTTTGCTTGGCATCATGGGAAAATCAAAATAAATCAGCCAAGACCTCAGAATTTTTTTTGTAGAACTCCACAAGTCTGGTTCATCATTTCTAAATGCCTGAAGGTACCACGTTCATCTGTACAAACAATAGTACGCAAGTATAAACACCATGGGAACACACAGCCGTCATACCGCTCAGGAAGGAGACACGTTCTGTCTCCTGGAGATTAATGTAATTTGGTGCGAAAAGTGCAAATCAATCCCAGAACAACAGCAAAGGACCTTGTGAAGATGCTGGAGGAAACAGGTACAAAAGTATATATATTCACAGTAAAACGAGTCCTATATCTACATAACCTGAAAGGCCGCTCAGCAAGGAAGAAGCCACTACTCCAAAACCGCCATAAAAAGGCCAGACTATGGTTTGCAACTGCACATGGGAACAAAGATCGTACTTTTTGGAGAAATGTCCTCTGGTCTGATGTAAAAAAAAAAAAAAAAATAGAACTGTTTGGCCATAATTACCATTGTTATGTTTGGAGGAAAAACGGGGAGGCTTGCAAGCTGAAGAACACCATCCCAACCGTGAATCACGGGGCTGGCAGCATCATGTTGTGGGGATGCTTTACTGCAGGAGGGACTGGTGCACTTCACAAAATAGATGGCCTCATGAGGGAGGAAAATTATGTGGATATATTGAAGCAACATCTCAAGACATCAGTCAGGAAGTTAAAGCTTGGTCGCAAATGGGTCTTCCAAATGGACAATGACCCCAAGCATACTTCCAAAGTTGTGGCAAAATGGCTTAAGGACAACAAAGTCAAGGTATTGGAGTGGCCATCACAAAGCCCTGACCTCAATCCTATAGAAAATGTGTGGGCAGAACTGAAAAAGCGTGTGTGAGCAAAGAGGCCTTACAAACCTGACTCAGTTACATCAGCTCTGTCAGGAGGAGTGGGCCAAAATTTACCCAACTTATTGTGGAAGGCTACACAAAACGTTTGACCCAAATTAAACAATTTAAAGGCAATGCTATCAAATACTAATTGAGTGTGTGTAAACTTCTGACCCACTGGGAATGTGATGAAAGAAATAAAAGCTTAAATAAATCATTCTCTCTATTATTATTCTGACATTTCACATTCTTAAAATAAAGTGGTGATCCTAACTGACCTAAGACAGGGCATTTTTACTAGGATTAAATGTCAGGATTTGTGAAAAACTGAGTTTAAATGTATTTGGCTAAGGTGTATGTAAACTTCAACTGTATGTACTCACACATACACTCATACACATTTGTACTTTGCTGTCAAGCGGACACCTCACACTCATCCTTGTGATTGTTTGGAATCGTTGAGAAATCAATTCCTCCCACTAGCTGCTTTCTGGTTGTTCTCCCCAGCTTAGCTTCAGAAACAAAATCTGTCTGGATAAACTTCACCATCCCTGATGCTATTGGCTTCTAGTGAGCTGGCTCTACCCTAGGCCTAATTGCACTAATGCATTATGAATGTAGCGATAGCTTTTATGTTTTTCATGGACTGGGGCCATGAGGGCCTGAATCCTTACTGGAAATGTGCGCATTTAACTCATGCAGTGATTTCAATGGAAGATGTGTGTACACATTTCAAGTTATGATTCAGGCCCAACAGTATGTAATAAAATGCTGTATACTGGTCCCCAGGAGTTGCTCCCGAGTGGCGCGGCGTTCGAAGGCACTGCATCTCTGTGCTAGAAGTGTCACTAAAGACCCTGGTTTGATCCTGGGCTGTATCACAACCGGCTGTGATTGGGAGTCCCATAGGGCGGCCTACAATTGGCCCAACGTCGTACGGGTTAGTGGAGGGTTTGGCTGGGGTAGGACATCATTGTAAATAAGAATTTGTCCTTAACTTACTTGCCTAATTAAATGAAGGTTAAATTTAAAAAACATATATTTCTTGTTTGAATGCCATTCTACTTGAGCTGAAAAGTATACAGTGAATACCAACAGCGAGCGTGAGCCAAACTACAGGGGTTAGGTCGACATATTAAAGTATCAGCATTTTTATGGAGGGGCACGCCTTCAATCTGAAGATTTAACTCATGTGGTGTGTTTCGGGTTCACTTCCTGGGATTTTCCTCGAGCGAGTGCATTCTGGGAAAATGAAGCATAGAGTTGTCGAGACATGGTTCCATGGTATAATAAAGACCAGGGCAAGGTGGAATTAAAAATGTATCCATGGTGTTTTAAATGGGACCTATAACGTTTTGTCATTGGGTGACATTATAGCATTAACTTCAACGTGTAGGATGGATCGGTGGAGGCAAATGTCTGCGTTTTAACCACAGACTGTGTGGTGGAGACATTTTGTGTGCAAGTGTTTCTGTTTGTTTTGATAGTCTATTAATTTCACTGGCATACACTCTTAGAAAAAGATTATTCTATAAGGACAGCCGAAGAACCCTTTAAGGTTCTAGATAGCACCTTTTTTTTCTAAGAGTGAAGCACACAGTCATCTCACACATGAAGGCAGTTCAACACCTCTGTGAGAGTGATGGAAAGTAACAGTCAATCACAAGTGGCTAGAACTATTGATGCTGTTGACAACGGCACAATACAAGCTGGGCATAATATGCCGACACACACACACAAAATACCAGTGCACACATACACCTAGTGTACAAAACATTAAGGACACCTGCTCTTTCCATGACATAGACCGACGAAGTGAATCCAGGTGAAAGCTATTGATCCCTTATTGATGTCACTTGTTAAATCCACTTGAATCAGTGTAGATAAGAAGGTTAAAGAAGTATTTTTAAGCCTTGAGACAGTTGAGACATGGATGTGTGCCATTCCGAGGGTGAATGGGCAAGACAAAAGATTTAAGTGCTTTTGAACGGGGTATAGTAGTAGGTGCCAGGCGCACCGGTTTGTGTCAAGAACTGCAACGCTGCTGGGTTTTTCACACGCAACGGTTTCCCATGTGTATCAAGAATGATCCACCACCCAAAGGACTGTGGGAAGCATTGGAGTCAACATGGGTCAGCATCCCTGTGGAACGCTTTCGACACCTTGTAGAGTCAATGCCCTGATTAATTGAGGCTGTTCTGAGGGCAAAAGGGGGTGCAACTCAATATTAGGAAGATGTTCTTAATGTTTCGTTTTGTATGCTGCTTACACATCCTCTCTCATGCAAACTGACTTGTTTTATTCACACTCAAACACACACACACACACACACACATATTCTGTAGAGGAGATTGTACAGGTACAGTGCCTTGCGAAAGTATTCGGCCCCCTTGAACTTTGCGACCTTTTGCCACATTTCAGGCTTCAAACATAAAGATATAAAATTGTATTTTTTTGTGAAGAATCAACAACGAGTGGGACACAATCATGAAGTGGAACGACATTTATTGGATATTTCAAACTTTTTTAACAAATCAAAAACTGAAAAATTGGGTGTACAAAATTATTCAGCCCCTTTACTTTCAGTGCAGCAAACTCTCTCCAGAAGTTCAGTGAGGATCTCTGAATGATCCAATGTTGACCTAAATGACTAATGATGATAAATACAATCCACCTGTGTGTAATCAAGTCTCCGTATAAATGCACCTGCACTGTGATAGTCTCAGAGGTCCGTTAAAAGTGCAGAGAGCATCATGAAGCACAAGGAACACATCAGGCAGGTCCAAGATACTGTTGTGAAGAAGTTTAAAGCCGGATTTGGATACAAAAAGATTTCCCAAGCTTTAAACATCCCAAGGAGCCCTGTGCAAGCGATAATATTGAAATGGAAGGAGTATCAGACCACTGCAAATCTACCAAGACCTGGCCGTCCCTCTAAACTTTCAGCTCATACAAGGAGAAGACTGATCAGAGATGCAGCCAAGAGGCCCATGATCACTCTGGATGAACTGCAGAGATCTACAGCTGAGGTGGGAGACTCTGTCCATAGGACAACAATCAGTTGTATATTGCACAGATCTGGCCTTTATGGAAGAGTGGCAAGAAGAAAGCCATTTCTTAAAGATATCCATAAAAAGTGTTGTTTAAAGTTTGCCACAAGCCACCTGGGAGACACACCAAACATGTGGAAGAAGGTGCTCTGGTCAGATGAAACCAAAATTGAACTTTTTGGCAACAATGCAAAACGTTATGTTTGGCGTAAAAGCAACACAGCTGAACACACCATCCCCACTGTCAAACATGGTGGTGGCAGCATCATGGTTTGGGCCTGCTTTTCTTCAGCAGGGATTAAAATTAAAATTGATGGGAAGATGGATGGAGCCAAATACAGGACCATTCTGGAAGAAAAACTGATGGAGTCTGCAAAAGACCTGAGACTGGGACGGAGATTTGTCTTCCAACAAGACAATGATCCAAAACATAAAGCAAAATCTACAATGGCATGGTTCAAAAATAAACATATCCAGGTGTTAGAATGGCCAAGTCAAAGTCCAGACCTGAATCCAATCGAGAATCTGTGGAAAGAACTGAAAACTGCTGTTCACAAATGCTCTCCATCCAACCTCACTGAGCTCGAGCTGTTTTGTAAGGAGGAATGGGAAAAAAATTCAGTCTCTCGATGTGCAAAACTGATAGACATACCCCAAGCGACTTACAGCTGTAATCGCAGCAAAAGGTGGCGCTACAAAGTATTAACTTAAGGGGGCTGAATAATTTTGCACGCCCAATTTTTCAGTTTTTGATTTGTTAAAAAAGTTTGAAATATCCAATAAATGTCGTTCCACTTCATGATTGTGTCCCACTTGTTGTTGATTCTTCACAAAAAAATACAGTTTTATATCTTTATGTTTGAAGCCTGAAATGTGGCAAAAGGTCGCAAAGTTCAAGGGGGCCGAATACTTTCGCAAGGCACTGTAGCTGCCTAAATAAAGGAAACACCAACATAAAGTGTCTTAATAGGGTGTTGGACAACCACGAGCCAGAACAGCTTCAATGCACCTTGACATAGATTCTACAAGTGTCTGGAAATCTATTGCAGGGATGCGACACCATTCTTCATCAAGAAATTTCCATAATTTTGTGTTTTGCTGATGGTGGTAGAAAACACTGTTTCAGGCATCGCACCAGAATCTCCCATGAGTGTTCAATTGGGTTGAGATCTGGTGACTGAGACACGCACACGCACACACACACACACACACACACACCCTTTTGGCCCCCTCTGCTCCTTTGAAACCTCTCTGTCAAAACCACTGAGATCTCTTCTTCTAGCCATGGTAGCCAAAATAATGGGTAACTGGGCGATTTATACATGACCCTAAGCATGATGGGATGTTAATTGCTTAATTAAGTCAGGAACCACACCTGTGTGGAAGCCACTGCTTTCAATATACTTTGTATCCCTCATTTACTCAAGCGTTTCCTTTATTCTGGCAGTTACCTGTAGCTCCACAGGGGCAAGGGGACGGACATAAGGGGAACACAGTGGCAGATGGGTGATTTAGCATTCACGGAGCCCAGAGGGGCGCCCTACAACCTAAGACTGGATACAGACGAGATGCATAGAAACACACTCTCTCCTCTCTGCTTAATACACCATCGTCTGTGTTTTTGTTTGTATTCCTTTCAAGGGTTGTTGTTTTCATCACATTGCTCTGTGATCCCCCTCATCAGACCCTGGAGGTCCAATCTGTCATACTACGCTTTGGAATATGTGCTTTTCTGAGGTTGGTTTACAAAGCGCTTTGGGAGCTCCAATAGATAACTGGTTAGTTGGGGGGGTGATGGGTAGTTTGGGGGTGCTGGGTAGTTTGGGGGTGATTATATGGTTCAGAGAGGGGAGAGAGTGTGGAGTGTGGGTGTCTAAGTAATGAGCGTCAGCGCCGTGACTTGATGCCCCCAGTGCTGCCACTGAAGAAGACCAGACTAAAAGGCTAACAACGCAATGGATATTGGATATTTGACGGCAGGATAGCGGTTGCATTAGCACTATGGCTTCAGTGACAGTGCTATACACACAGATGGAGAGAGAGACCTTGAGAATGGAGAGCTGACATCAGTTTGGAGACCTTGACCCCTCAGACGTTAACGGTACCTGTGGTTCCACCCTGATTCCTTGTGTTAAACACACCAGACGGACTATTGTGGCTTTGGCAGGATATCTGCGGGCATCACATTGCTTTGGCTGGACCACATTGTCCATGTCAACCTTTCCTAGCAGATGTACAATGCATTGTGAAGGATTATTAGCACGGTACAATTTGTTTTACCTTTATTTAACGAGGCAAGTCAGTTAAGAACAAATTCTTATTTACAGTGACGGCCTACCCCGGCCAAACCTGGATGACATTGGGCCAATTGTGCGCCGCCCTATGGGACCCCCAATCCCAATCACAGCATTGTGAATGAGAGGTCATCAGATGCTAACCAAATATTAAGCACGGTACAATGCATTGTGAATGAGAGGTCATCAAATGCTAACCAAATATTAGCACGGTACAATGCATTGTGAATGAGAGGTCATCAAATGCTAACCAAATATTAGCACGGTACAATGCATTGTGAATGAGAGGTCATCAGATGCTAACCAAATATTAGCACGGTACAATGCATTGTGAATGAGAGGTCATCAAATGCTAACCAAATATTAGCACGGTACAATGCATTGTGAATGAGAGGTCATCAGATGCTAACCAAATATTAGCACGGTACAATGCATTGTGAATGAGAGGTCATCAGATGCTAACCAAATATTAGCACGGTACAATGCATTGTGAATGAGAGGTCATCAGATGCTAACCAAATATTAGCACGGTACAATGCGACAGAGATGATTTTGATTTTTTTTTTTTTCTTGTTTTTTTTTCTTTAATTGCCTCCGTTTGAAAGAACCAGTTGACTCTTGCGGTGATTCGAAAACAAGTTTTGAGTCTCAAAACTGTATTTCATATTGAAACAAAGAGAAAGGGCCCAACTATCCTGTTTTGACGCAAATGCAAATATATGCAAAGGTGGAAAATCCCCATTTTATCAGGCATTATCTCTGTTCTGTTTACCATCTTGTTCACCTGACAGAAATTGAAAGTCCCCTTGGTATTCCCCCCTGCAAAAGGAGAACAAACTCAAACATCATAATAGAAACCCTGGGGGTTAAGATGCTCAGTTCTAAGTGCCATAAAGCTGGCAATAGGTCATTAAGCCGCTATAAAGCTATAAGACATGTGTGAAGAAGCTTTAATATTATTTTGAATATGAATTAAAAATGTTATGACACCACTAATAAGTGTTAAAGTGTTACAATATTTTCACATTTCAAATGGACATTCTCATTGTTGCAAATGGTACATGTCAGTAAACGCTGAAATATTATGCACAAAAAAAGACAGAATTATATTGTGAAATGTATTTTTTTATTGGATCTTAATACAATGCGTGTTTTTGAATGCAGCCTTTGAACAGAAATATCTCTTCAACAAGCAACAGTCATTCAAACCAACAGTATACACCAATCCTACATCCAAGATATGATAGTCCCATTTGACTCTCAGGTGAAGTCATGTTTTCACAGCACTCATCGCATGGAAAAACCTCTCCCTGATATAACACCAGACAGTTTGCCTCATAGGGGGAAATAGTTTGTTCCACACTTTTATCTGGTGATGAGGTCCCTGGCTCCAGCATTGCTCTTTGTGTTTGTAAAAAGCTGCTTTCTCAAGGATTACGCTCACACAAACTGGGCCTCGCAGCAGAAACATGTAACCGGAGCGTGGGTCGGCCTGAACCGCTGATCCTCATTGTTCTGTTTGGAGAGCGATAACTGGGGAGAAAATAACATAATTCTGTGCTAATTGGCAACTCTGGCTTTCTGTCAACTTTTGTTTGAAGGTCCAGATGGAGGTGGAGCCCATGCTGGCCATGTTTTCTCAACGCTTGATACAGTATTGATAGAGAAGATCTTGCCTCTGAGGACAATAGAAGAGGAGTTAAGGTGAAGACTAATTAAATGCAAAGTTGTGATTCACCTTGCATTTCAAGTAGAAGATAAACTTCTCTGAAGCATTGAAGATCAAGGGATCCTCAAAAGTTATTTCACATACTCAAGAATCCCAAAGTTCTACATTTCGTAGAGTTTGAAGCAATTGTTCAGGTGTCTGAAAAAGCTCAACGGTCGACAGTGACAGCATCTTGGTGTCTGATTTGAGAGTTGTGGTATCCCAGTCGGTATTCAGTCTGTACTGTTGATTGAGTAGTGTTGCTCTTTTGGTTCAATAATGGACGGCCCCTGTTTTGGGTATCCATTGTTCCGTTGATCAGGGAAGCCTCTTATGTACGCTAGAAGAGATTTGGTGCTGAAGAGCTTGAGGAGAGGATGATGTAGTGGGTGAGGATCATCTCAGATTCTCTTCTTGCGCTCACTTTCTTCATCTCTCTATGTGCTACCCAAGCCTATTAGCCTGAGTACCAGTCATTCCACTCCTTGCCACTCCTGTCATGTCATAATGAAACAGAGTACAAGGAGTGTTAGTTAAGCAGACTGGTACTCAGCTACAAGCTTATTGCACAGAAAGCAAAACAAAGACAGATTGTCTCACTCACCCTTACATCAATGCTTTCCTCTCATTCCTTTACATGGCCAGAATGAGCTCAGCTGATACCCAAAAACACGCAGAACGAATAAGAGAGAGTTAAGAGAGAGTTAAGAGAGGTCATTGAACTTTTCCTTGGTTTCCAGCCCCAGACAAAGAGGGAGGAAGGAGTGGGTGTTGACGGAGTGGTGGAGTCAGTCAGGGGGAGGTGTGCGTGGGTGTCAGGGGAAGTTGGGGGTGGCGGGGGTGGATGACTCCAGTCTGGTTGTGAGCTCTGCTTACATCGTGGTGTGGTTCATAGGTGGCGCGTCCATAAAGCTTCCCTTAAAGTAAATTGAATTAAATTGCCAAAATTATATAGCCTCATTAGCCTACTCAATCTATACACAAAAAAATCATTCAAAATAGGCACCTACACCAGAAAGCATGATTTGGCCACAACGGATCATGAGCTTCTTAAAAAAAGTCATCTGTGGATTGTTTTCCATCACATTGCCTAAAGATGGCCATTTGAGCAGCGCTCACTGCAAATACCAAATAGATGGTTGTTCAGATGCGACTGTCAGTGAAAAGTAGAGGCCAAGCCAGGCATATCGCAATATTTCAAAATTCAATCGAGGGAAAACATAGTTTGGAAAGAAAATGGCTATTGCTGTAAGGAGAAGACAATGAAAAGACTCTCATCTGTCTTTTTAGTTATCCAAATTCTCAACTTAATTGTAGGTCTATAGCCTTATGGAGAGCAACAATGGAGAGAGCATCGGTAATATCCCCGGTGAGTGCGCATAGTCACTCTTTATCATTTTTAGGTCAGTGCCACTTGGAAGTTTGTTTTTGGACAATCATTTCCTCCTCCAGGTTAGAAGGATATCATATTGTAATTGTGTCTCCACTTCTCGTAGGCCTAATATATGCACCAGACAACGTTATTTTCATTTGATCTGCTTGTCAGTGTCAGCAGAGTAGGCTACCCTGTAATTTGTCGTATTAAAAAAGATTCTGCTAATGTCTCCAGTCATAAACTAAGCAAAAAAAGAAACGTCCCTTTTTCAGGACCCTGTCTTTCAAAGATCATTCGTAAAAATCCAAATAACTTCACATATCTTCATTGTAAATGGTTTAGTGTTTCCCATGCTTGTTCAATGAACCATAAACAATTAATGAACATGCACCTGTGGAATGGTCGTTAAGACACTAACAGCGTACAGACGGTAGGCAATTAAGGCCCAGGGTCCCTGCTCATCTGCGTGAACGTGCCTTAGGCATGCAGCAAGGAGGCATGGGGACTGCAGATGTGGCCAAAGCAATAAATTGCAATTTCCGTACTGTGAGACACCTAAGACAGCGCTACAGGGAGACAGAACGGACAGCTGATCATCCTCGCAGTGGCAGACCACGTGTAACAACACCTGCATAGGATCGGTACCCTCGAACATCACACCTGCGGGACAGGTACAGGATGGCAACAACAACTGCCCGAGTTACACCAGGAATGCACAATCCCTCCATCAGTGCTCAGACTGTCCACAATAGGCTGAGAGAGGCTGGACTGAAGGCTTGTAGGCTTATGTTCATAAAAATATTTACACATGTTAAGTTTGCTGAAAATAAACGCAGTTGACAGTGAGAGGACTATTCTTTTTTTTCTAAGTTTATAAAGTGTAGTAGAATTGCAGGAAATGTGTTTATAAAAGGCCAAATTCTTCCCGTGCAAAGAAAGGAGAAGAAACAAATTATTTGTAATTATGTTGCAGCCCCCTGACCATCCATTCAAGAAAGAATCGGACTGTGGCTGAATGTAGTTGATCCCTGGCCTTTGGCTTATAGCCAAGGTCTACTCTACGCTATACGCGCTCAGCCATGCATTGAACAGTCTTTTTTTGCGAACAGTCATTGAGTTACATTATTAGCTTAAATTAGGACTATCCAATCAACTCATCACATAGTACAGTAGGCTCACATAAATTGTATCACGACCGGCTGTGATTGGGCGTCCCATAGGGCGTCGCACAATTGGCCCAGCGTCGTCCGGGTTTGGACGATGTAGGCCATCATTGTAAATAAGAATTTGTTCTTAACTGACTTGCCTTGTTACATAAAGGTTACATAAAGGTTACATACATTTTTTTATAATAAGTCTGCACATGCGATGATGGTGTGTTTTTATGGTGAAAATGAGCTTCCCCAAACTTGAAACTCACGCACAGCCTATGGTTGGGGGATACCATGAGATGATGTCCCAGATTGAAGCATTTCCAGCAGCAGCCCCCTAACAATCCCTCTTTACCGAGCTAATGCCGGAAAAATGTTTTCTCTTTCTACTGGCTAGGGGAATCTTTCCATCCTATCTGGGCCTCCACGTGGTCTGGTCATCACGACCACAGTCTTTCTCTCTTTCCATCCTATCTGGGCCTCCACGTGGTCTGGTCACCGCCCCCACAGTCTTTCTCTCTTTCCATCCTATCTGGGCCTCCACGTGGTCTGGTCACCGCCCCCACACAGTCTTTCTCTCTTTCCATCCTATCTGGGCCTCCACGTGGTCTGGTCATCACGACCACAGTCTTTCTCTCTTTCCATCCTATCTGGGCCTCCACGCGGTCTGGTCACCGCCCCCACAGTCTTTCTCTCTTTCCATCCTATCTGGGCCTCCACGTGGTCTGGTCACCGCCCCCACAGAGTCTTTCTCTCTTTCCATCCTATCTGGGCCTCCACGTGGTCTGGTCACCTCCCCCACAGAGTCTTTCTCTCGCTTTCATAATTGTTCTTTCTAGTTGTCTCTTTCCATCTCTCGTTCTGTCTTCCGTTCTTCTTCTTCCGTTTGCTCTCCTCTTTCTTTTTTCTTTATTTTCTCTCTTTCCTTCTCCCTCTCTTTCTTTCTCTCTTTCTTTCATTTTTTTATTTTCTTTCTCTCTTTCTTTGTTTTCTCTCTCGCACTTTCTTTCTTTCTTTTCTTTCTCTCTCTCTTCCTTCCTCTCTTTTTTTTTTTTTTTCTTTCTTTCTTTCTTTCTTTCTTTCTTTTTTCTTTATTTTCTCTCTTTCCTTCTCCCTCTCTCTTTCTTTCTCTCTTTCTTTCATTTTTTTATTTTCTTTCTCTCTTTCTTTGTTTTCTCTCTCGCACTTTCTTTCTTTTTTTTTTTCTTTTTTTTTTTCTTTTTTTTTTCTTTCTTTCTTTCTTTCTTTCTTTCTTTCTTTCTTTCTTTCTTTCTTTCTTTCTTTCTTTCTTTCTTTCTTTCTTTCCTATCCTCCATGTATTTTTGTCTATTCCGCAGTTGGAAGTTGACGTTCACCACAGAGATGTATAAAATCAGATGAATGTGAAACAACATGAAAGAATGTAACCCTGTGCAGGCGTGTGTATTCCCAGGCTTGAGGAAAAGGCTATGGTGGTGAGCGTAGGCAGGAAGTGGACTTCCCTGGTGGTAAAAGCAAAAGTTCCTTTTTTGTTTTCAACATAACAGTCTGTCTTCGTTTATTTTTTGGGTGATTATTTGTATCCTTGATCCTATGGAATAGAGTAGACTCTGCTGAGAGAAAATGCCTTTTTCTGTGCATTTGGGATCATCTTCACTAATTGAAATGCCTGCAAAGTAAGGTCTACAGAAGTTGATTATATTATCATAGCTGTTGTTAATTGAAGATGTACGAGGCACATGTATTAAGGCAAATGTATTTAAATATTGGTCCTTGTTAAATTTTTCCTGTACTGTCCAATTCGAGCCTCCGATGTCTCATCTGAAGTCCATTAACCTTGAAAAGCACAACAGCATTCCCCTGCATTGTTTTCATTATCAGTGATGTAAACCCCTCCCTTTCCCCTACAACAAATGGGACAGAAATATGCTCATTCTACATTGCTGGCTATTACATAAATCTCTATATAATGAAAATATGTAACACAGCATTTCGCAATAGTCTGCCCACGCGCTTGTGTGTGTGTGTGTGCTGGAGCAGATCCCCACCAGCTGCAATCTGTTCCATAATCAAGACCTCTACATATACTCAGTCCTGCCAGATCGTAATCTCTGCTCAGTGTGTGTGAGCGCATGTCTGCGTAGAAACATAACCATAGATGGATGCATTAGTGGGTAACATGGTATGAAACTGGACGTCCCTGCACTGCAACGTGTTCAAGCACCAAGATAACATCAACATCCACTTAAGGACACTTCCATTCTTAGAATGAACTGGTTGAATTCTTGGAATTACCTGGGGCCTCACGATACGATATTATCATGATACTTAGGTGCCGATACGACATGTATTGCGATACTCATGATTCTCACAATTCTATATGTATTGCAATTCGATACACCAATTTGTTTTGTGATTTGACGTTCCAAACATATTGCTCACTACATGTCTGCTGCAGAGAGACGTGTGATCCTGCGAAAATGTGTTTTGATCAGTCATGGAAATAAAAGTGCTGAAAACATGTTGGCTCACTATTTAAAAAGAAGATGGAGAACAAGCTATAGGATGAACAATACCGGCATTTTGGCGCAAGTACAGCCGTCTAGCGCTAGCTAACGCTACCTACTTTTTCATTTAATTGTTACTTGGAGTCAAAGTATCGATATAATATCTTCCAAAATAATTTTGCGATATGTAACTGTATCGATGTTTTCCCCTATCACTAGTGGTTATTCATTACTACTCATGCTCTCCTGTTTAAGATGAAAAGACATGTCTCTATTTATGTGGCTCGGTGAAGGGGACATTCCCCTTATTTGCACTGGCTGACTCATAGCAACACACTAGGGGATAAGGTTGCCATTTCTGGAGCATATGATTTAAAAGGAAGGGGAAAGCGGAAAACATATGTTTTGAAGCGTGTGTTTGTGTTTTTGTATTCTTTTCCCCTAAGCATTATGGTCTATCGGTATGACGCAGTCTTCTCGTCGCTGTGGGTTCACTGTGAACTTTACATGATACCACAATGCTAACTCTGAGTTTCACTCAGTGGGGTTTGCCATTATAGTGAATATGAAACTGGTTTATTCGAGCCAAATTACTTGAATGAGAAAATACCCCCTTTGAAGCCAAGGTGTTAAAAGTGATGATAATGTATCTTAGCTGAGCTGGCGCAACACGCATCGCTTTATTGGTCAAAGTCTGGGCGGATCCAGAATGCTTTGTTCACCTGCTGCTCACGCTGTGAAAATATGTATTTTGGAGTGAATCAGTCTACCCACTTCAAAGCCAGGCCCATAGTTCTCCTGAAACACACAATTGTTACCGTTTCACAAACTACTCAACCACAGTGTATTAAACTGCTCGGCCCCTCCATTTGTGGCTTTTTAATTAGCTAAAATCTCAATGTGAGCAAATCAAACGTCAAAAGGTTGTGGAGATAATGCGTTCTATATCATGAAGACTTGAATGCGAGGGCGAAGACTGCTTTGAAGTCATTAGATGTTTTAAAGTAGCAGGAAGGGAATCCGGTCTGCTTAGGTAGATATTACATAAGTGTCATGGTTAGGGAAGTGTCATGGTTAGGTTTTTTATATTATTGCAGACTAACATGAGGGAAAAGTTAAGTATTTTCAGATTGATTTGTACTGTACTGTCTTAACACCTTTTATTGCAGCGGGCTAAATCAGTCACACAGAGTGCTTCTTGGTAGTCTGAAACAGATCTACTTTGAAACAAAGTATACACCTCACACACATGGTTATGGGCTTAAAAAAAGAAGACACCTGTACCATGTCAGATTAGGAGTTTAAATGTATTAAAGTTTGAGTTTGCATCCCAATATTATGCTTTATATACATCACAGAAGACATATAAAAAAAAACATCAGTTTTTCAGCAGTTTAAAAAATAATAATATTTATTTATAATGAAATTATAAAAAATAAAAAAAGAATAACCTTCCACCCATGAGGCCACTAGAGGGAGATTTGGGCTTTTGACTGCTGGAAATAGCTCCTTACTATTCAACACTTTGGTCGACCAGCGACTGAAACCTGATTACATGTATTGTGATGGAACGTCCATCTTCAACTGAATGATTAAACACATGTATTATGAAGCTACATAGGCCTACAACAGATCATATTGATATTGTTTTGAAATTATTTTATTTCTTGGCATGGATGTGTCACATTTCAATAAATAGCCATTTAGCTAAGTAGTAGTTGACTTAGCGACCAGAAACTATAAAACTGTATAGACCAAATCGAATTAAAAGGAAGTCAAAAACTTTTGCTTTCTTTTCTCATTCTTTTTTTCTCTCTCTCTCTCTTGGTTTGTGGTTCAGCCCAGTTTTATCTTAATTAGAACTCTGTGTGTATTTGGTAATACCCAGAAAACCCTTTCCAGGTAAGCGCTGAGCTTCCATTTCCGGCTTCGAGCTTCAATCAGCTGAGCTGTGGTGTGAACGGCTCTTCAAAAGGTCAAGTCACAGGATTGCTGATACAATGATTCCCGAGTTTCTACCTGCTTAGTTCTGTTGAAATCACGTGCTTGTATGTCTTTGCTATTGAGCACATAAACAAAGGTTGAGTGAATTCTGAAAGATTAAAGTGTTAATGTAGGGGTCGTTTAAGTGTGTATCATATGTTGTGTTTGAATAAATTAAATGTGTTTGTCAGTATGAGTTTGAAAATGAACATGTTTTGACCACTTGATTTAAGTAGTGCAGGCCATTCACAAAACAATGTAAACGCCATTTTAGGAAATTATTACTGGACAACTGGCACCAGGGGAATAGAAAAAAGCTGAATGGCGGATGGATATGAATCAACAAGAATGTCAAAGGCCGTAGCATATCAGCAGCCTAAATACTTGTATGTAAATGTGTGTGTGTGCGTGCGTGCGTGCGTGCGAGCGAGTGCTTGAGAGAGAGAAGGAACCAGTTGATTCACGACTTTATACTCCCCCAACCTCAAACACCTCTATCAGAGAATTTCTTGAGAAATGATTACGACACTTTAGCTGTATGTATGTCTACATCTGCTTGGCTTGTAGGGCATCAAAGCCACAGCCTTTAGGGTACATGGTATGAAATGCATCTCTGCATCTTTCTGCTACACTATAAAAAGACCTAGCAGAAAGAAATTAGTGCACAGAGCTTGCACTGCATTCCAAATTTATACCAAGCGATATATTCAGTCCATAGGGCCTGGTATTTGCCCTAACTCTAAGAATACCGGTTGTGGTGAATCTCTTCCATTCTCAGAACTGGGGTGAGGCTTGCTACAGAATAGAGGAGGGTGACTTTTGTGAAGATAAAGACAGATCCAAACCAAAGGGAGTTGACGTGTTAATGGTGTGGTGTCAAAAAACCTCCCAGGCTCACAGAAATGGTAGCCTCTGTACATTGCAGCTCACTGTTCTATTAATTAAATGTGACTTATTTTATAGATTTAACCTTAGCGCTAAATTTAATTTTGAGTATTGTGCAGGCATTGGCAGTTTTGGTTCAAATCAAATTTAGGTCATGTACAGCTATTCCGAATGATAGTAACATAAATTACTATGTCATGTAGATATGGCCACCTCGCTTACAGTGTACTACCATTAACATGGCAACACTTGTGACAAGGCTCTGATGATTATTTCATGGTTTTCAGGTGAACAGACTTTTTTTATCTGGAGAGAAAAAGGACACAAGTGTCAGGAGCAGTATTGCATCCGCCCACCTTTCTTTAATATGATAGAGTAATCCCCTGAGATCTGCAGGGCGACTGCACAAAGATGACACGGAATGCCCCTGTATGGTTTTTGAGAAAATGAATCTGATGGGAACGAATTCCATGTTTGGTGTTTAGATATTCCAGAAAGGACCTTTTAAGACCTATAATAACATGCAATTATGATCTAAAGATATGACTAGACCACATTTTTCCATATCCTTTCATCCAAGGTCTATACATTTGTTTGTTGGTTACCATAGTTACTTGGACTCAGAAAAAGGGGGAAAGCACCATAAAACTTAACCACAACAGTGCAATTACGGTACTTACAACTGCAATGTGGGCCCCAGCATTGAGTCGGCAGCCTTGGTAAAGCATGGAATGCTACCATAACAGCAATGTGTTATTTTGTACCGTTTACCTAGATTAAAGTGCACTCTGCTGAATATGCACGAGTGCTGAAATCATTCATGGGACCTTATGTAGTTACATTCAGGTTCCCTCTCTCTCTCTCCCCTCTCTCTCCCCTCTCTCTCTCTCTCTATATATATATATATATATATATATATATATATATATATACAGTGGGTAAAAAAAGTATTTAGTCAGCCACCAAATGTGCAAGTTCTCCCACTTAAAAATATGAGAGGCCTGTAATTTTCATCATAGGTACACTTAAACTATGACAGACAAATTGAGAAAAAAAATCCAGAAAATCACATTGTAGGATTTTTTATGAATTTATTTGCAAATTATGGTGGAAAATAAGTATTTGGTCACCTACAAACAAGCAAGATTTCTGACTCTCACAGACCTGTAACTTCTTTTTTAAGAGGCTCCTCTGTCCTCCACTCGTTACCTGTATTAATGGCACCTGTTTGAACTTGTTATCAGTATAAAATACACCTGTCCACAACCTCAAACAGTTATACACCAAACTCCACTATGGCCGAGACCAAAGAGCTGTCAAAGGACACCAGAAACAAAATTGTAGACCTGCACCAGGCTGGGGAGACTGAATCTGCAATAGGTAAGCAGCTTGGTTTGAAGAAATCCACTGTGGGAGCAATTATTAGGAAATGGAAGACATACAAGACCATTGATAATCTCCCTCGATCTGGGGCTCCACGCAAGATCTCACCCCGTGGGGTCAAAATGATCACAAGAAAGGTGAGCAAAAATCCCAGAACCACACGGGGGGATCTAGTGAATGACCTGCAGAGAGCTGGGACCAAAGTAACATAGCCTACCATCAATAACACACTACGCCGCCAGGGACTCAAATCCTGCAGTGCCAGACGTGTCCCCCTGCTTAAGCCAGTACATGTCCAGACCCGTCTGAAGTTTGCTAGAGAGCATTTGGATGATCCAGAAGAAGATTGGGAGAATGTCATATGGTCAGATGAAACCAAAATATAACTTTTTGGTAAAAACTCAACTCGTCGTGTTTGGAGGACAAAGAATGCTGAGTTGCATCCAAAGACCACCATACCTACTGTGAAGCATGGGGGTGGAAACATCATGCTTTGGGGCTGTTTTTCTGCAAAGGGACCAGGACAACTGATCCATGTAAAGGAAAGAATGAATGGGGCCATGTATCGTGAGATTTTGAGTTAAAACCTCCTTCAGCAAGGGCATTGAAGATGAAACGTGGCTGGGTCTTTTAGCATGACAATGACCTCAAACACACCGCCCGGGCAACAAAGGAGTGGCTTTGTAAGAAGCATTTCAAGGTCCTGGAGTGGCCTAGCCAGTCTCCAGATCTCAACCCCATAGAAAATCTTTGGAGGGAGTTGAAAGTCCGTGTTTCCCAGCAACAGCCCCAAAACATCACTGCTCTAGAGCTTAAATGCTCCCTGAAGGGCCTCCTCATTTCAGCCATTCTCAGCGGCAAGGGTGCGAAACTCGATCGCCATCTAAGCGACACTATGGGAGCCTTGACGGAGGGCCAGGAGTCCCTTGGCGGCATCCTTACCGCAGACAGGGTGGTCAAAGACTCTCCTCCTCTCCTCCGTGAATCTGGAGAAGGAGGAGCAGACAGGGGACTGTTTCTCCCACACAGCCGTGGCCCAAGAAAGCGCTGCTCCACAGAGGCTGCCAATCAGGAAGGAAATCTTGGCCCGTTCGCTAGCATAAGCGTAGGGCTTTTGCTCGTTTACCAGTGAACATTGTAACAAAAAGGCTCTGCAAGCTCCGAGGTTGCCGTCATAACTCTCAGGGGCTGGAACAAACGGCTCACGGAGCAGAGGAGGCGAACTATGGGCTGGTTGCAAGCTCTGGGCGACGATTCGGCCCTGTAGGTCAGACAGGCTCCGTGACAACTCCTTGATGTGCACCAGAAGGGTTTTCAGGGCTTGGTCATGTTGCTCGAGCAGGGCGCATTGGCCAGCGAGGGTTTGGTGGAGAGGATCTGAGTCTGCTGGGTTCATGTCTTTGGCCAGATCACGCGGAGCAGAACAGCTGAACCCAAGAGCAAACTCAGACAAGGAGACTGGGAAGTTTGGGCGGGTTGCCAGAAACCAGGTGTTGGGACAGGGTAAGCAAGTCTGGAGGGGAATCCAAGGGAGCGTAGAGTGGGGAATCCAGGACAGAGTAGCAGGACTGACAAGAAGTAAGACTGGACACAGGGACCAGAGTCATAGCGGGCAGAATTGTAGGGGAGAGGAAAACGGCGTCAGGCAAGGGAAAACAGGCACAACGGGAACAAACGGCTAGAAACATGGTCTGACTGAGCAGAGATTACGATCTGGCAGGACTGAGTATATGTAGAGGTCTTGATTATGGAACAGATTTCAGCTGGTGGGGATCTGCTCTGACTCCAGCACACACACACACACACACACACACACACACACACACACACACACACACAAAAAAAAAACACACACACACACACACACACACACACACACACACAGAGAGAGAGAGATAGAGCGAGCACTGGGGGAGTGGTAGGCACTTGTTGGCAGGCACTTAGAGTACCTTAGAAAACACACACAATTGCTTCCATGTTATGGTCTCAGAGACTACTTCAAGAGTTATCCTGGTCACCAAATGTAATGTTTTTTAATTGCCTGCAAGCCTTTGTTCCATCAGGATAGTTTTAAAGCAATCTACCTCTTACCTATACGGGTTAAATGCAACAGTCAATCTTTCACAGATTAAACTCAGTCTCCCATTTCAATAAAAGCATCTTGATCTATAAAGAGAGATGCAGAAAATGTGAACTTACATACTTCTGTCATACTGGTAAATACTGGTAAATCTCATGAGCAACCCAACTCATCTTTCACAAAGAAGCATCTCAATAAATGTGTTAGAAAATTGATAGATTTAGACTTCCATGTGTCATGACAAAGGAAGCAGTAATATTGTACCATAGTATTTGATACGGAGTGACTGCGGTTCCGGATTTTCTGGAAACCCGATTTGTTAATAAGATACAGAGATTTCTGTGCATGTGCTGCATTTTTTTTGACACAGCTGCTGCCCAGTGCTCCAATGCCACTTCCCACTCCTTGATCAGCGATGAACACCATTGTCTAGGGTAGCCTACAAACGGCATGTTGTACACAAAGGACATGGTTGACATGTTTTAACTACTGCATTGCATGCCTCAGAAGGTTATTAAGCATAAGCACGATTTCATGTTCTTTTTTCAGGAGGAGAGTTAGGCTACATGCAGCTATTTACATGTTGTACACTAAAGACATGATCAATACAAGCAAGACACAGACACACAGTCTTATTCACAATTGAATGTTATTTTTTACTCATCATTGCAAACATTGACTAAGCAGGAGCCAGACAGTAGTAGGGCAGTTGCAAACATTGACTAAGCAGGAGCCAGACAGTAGTAGGGCAGTGACGATACCAGTATTTTTTCAATGGCAAAAATAAAAACGCAAACAAGACCTACTTCTATGGGTCCTTTAAAAACCTGCTGTTTGTAAAATGTTGTGTGCTATAGCTTGGAAAATAAATACATGTGACTCTGGAGGACAACCTAATGATGTTTGTTTCCAACATCAGGGCTGTTTACCTAAAGAAGTTAAATCCGCTTCATGTTTTGTTTCCTTGCCACAATAATCACGATACTGGTATCACGTCTCTAGCAGACAGGCAATCAAAGTAGTAGTGTTCTTTTTCAGCAACTCTGACTAGTGGCTAAGATATGGCAACAACAGACAGAGAAGTGCAGAGAAGGATTGTAGCCTTCAGAAAGGCCTTGAATGTTCATTCAAATCGCTGCTGGGTTTTTATTTCAGCTATTCGGAAATATGAGGCAGAGACGTAGGCTACATCATCATGGTTCAGAAGAGGGTGAGCAACAGCTACTTAGAACCAAATGTGTGCGTAAAATTACATGTGCAGAACGTGATCAGAATCCGTAGCTTTGTGAAAGACTTTCCAGAGGGGCGGGGCCGGGTGGTGTTTCTACTTTTATAACAATTGTTATTACAAATCTCAATGTTGTGAGAGATAGAATAGTTGTATGTTAAGTGTCATCACCCTTTCTTGCTATTGAAACATGTAGCCTCGTAACCCTTGGGGATAAGCCTGATACCCTGACTACACCGCTCGCGTCGCGTGCGCCAACGAACGTCTGCGTTGCCAAGGGCTAAAATAGAAGTCATTCCTATTTCTGACGCAGATCGCGCGGCAAGTCCTGCCTCTCCTATCTCCTCACTGGTTTATAGAAGCAGGTACCCAAGTGCCATCTCTTCATTGGTTATACCCACGTGGGTGATTGAAAGATTAACTGTTTTGCCGGCTGTCGTGGTAATACTATGAATGTGTAGATGCCAATCAGCATATACGTTCAAAGATGAAAAAGTCTGGAAGGAGACGAGATGACTAGAAACGATTCGGTTGACCGTTTTATGTCTGGATTAATTTTCGGAGTGGAGGACCTTGTGCATTTCAGGTAAAATAACAACTCAATGTAGCAACAGCAAGCTAGCTAAATAGGACAAATTAGCTAGTAAGTGCAAGCTAACTAGCTAAATTGCCATACATGTTTAATGCTTTTCGACCTGTCCCCAAATGAATGTCATTGGTTCAGAGTTTGTTTTGATATTTTAACCTGCATGTCGTAATCGCGTTTGGTGTAGGGGGACAAAATACATTTATGCATGATAGCGCACGATGGCGCACGCAGCCGGTTTGGGTTCCGTGTGAGAACTCTCACCAAATGCCACACCTAAGGGCTTTTTAAAAGATTCAGTCTGCTGACTATGACCCTGCGGCCTGAGCTAGTTGGAGGTTGTTAAACCCACAGCAACGCTGTGCATCCTTGGGTCAATGGCTTCTCCCCTTTGAATGCTTGGAATCTTCAGTCGCCCACTGGTTCCCCCTCTTCTCCTTAAGAAATGGTTTCTTCCAAGCCTGGGTTGGCTCCCGAGATTCTGAGCTAAAGTAATGCAAACGCTTTCACTGGTTTCAGAGGCTAAATGGTTAGCGTAGCCCTTAGCCTGCAGGGTCCTTACATTGCATTATTTATGAATTACAGTACTCAGCCATCCGGATTCCTCATCCATTATTACATATTCTCACTTGAAAGTGGACATTTTGCCCATCAATTAGTTGTTGAATTCAATATATTTGACTTGGGATTCAGATGGATCAAGATCAATGGCAGAGAGACCAGTGAAAGTGTGGTAGAACTTTCTGTCGTAGAGACTTTTCGGTCCTAGCAGGTCTTAACAGATCTCAGGGGGGGAATGAGTTGAGTTAAACTGGTTTATACCAACCTTTAAAGCAATGAGAAGGAACACCAACAGAAACTCCGTATGTTGACTACTACTGGGAGATTTGGAAGGGCACATCGTGACTCTCAGGATGGAGGCAAAGCACTTGTTTCCTTTCCACTGTACGTGAGAGATATGTATATGTGCCAATCCCAGAGAGACTGCAGCCAAAATCGCCTTCGCACCACCGCTTCTTACCGCCATCACGACTCTCTCTCATGCATTCCAATGTCACACATTGACTGCACATTCAAAACAGCTCTACTGCCAGTGAAAGAGGCCATGTAGCCGAAGCAGAGACAGCATTATTATAGACTAAATGTTTCTGCAGTATGTTTGTATTTTGGGTATATTACTTCTTCAATGCTAACGTAACATCTCCCTGTCTTTAGACGTCACTCAACTTTGTTGTCCAACTGTAGCCTGAATGTTCCGGAACAATAGTCATTGTTTGAAGTTCTATCGTGAAGTGAATTATTTGTTTGTTAGAAGCACATTTTCCAGTCTGATCTGATGTTTTCTTGTGTGTATTTAAGAGCAATAATGAGAGTCCAGGAAAAAATTACAAATATTGACTTAATTAAATTAACAACTTTTATTTGTATTTTTTAAACGCAATATACTCATAGATTCTTGAAGAATATAACTTACAAATGCCTCATGATCTTAGTTCAACTGTCATAGCCCAACAGAACCCCAAAAATAAAACTTGTTTTAATCCATTTTGTGAACAACGTCATTGTAAACAAATGCTGTATAGCCTCAACACATGGTTCAAACTATCATATTGATCTCCTGGATGGCCAGTCCTTACATCAATACCTTTGTTTATGATTTTGAGAGTGGTTACACTTCTCAAGCCCTGTCCCTCAGCTGTTCACTGAAACAGTGTCGGGGTGTAGTATTTTATATAGTTTGAACCGCAGATTTCTCCTTTTGAGAGAGGATAACACATTATCGATGGGGATATTCTGTTCCTCAGAAGAAGTACAAACTGTTAAACTGGAGGTGGATGAAGTCCGGCTGGAAATGTCATACTGAAGATTGTGTGTCATGTACAGTCAACCAGCTGCGGCTGTTTTTGTCTCTTTTAGCCCTTTTAACTGTCTATGGGGAAGTGTATCTGTATGTAACTGTATGCCCCTCTGTGTTCGGTCCCCCCTAGCCTCTTTGTTCCAGTGAGAGATTCTCTTCTCCTCGCTCTCATTTCTGGGCAGTCCACACATAGGCTATCGCTGATTTCAGGGAAATGCGAACAAGAGATTAATTGCTATTTTCGGCAGTTTTATGGTGTTATTTGTTGCAATAGAAAGACATTTGTTTGGCATTGTTGGGGAATGAGTTGATGCTAGAGAGGTTAGTCATTGACATGTCAAATTGATACCGTTGTCGTGCTCTAGCAAGCACATCTAACTAGAAATGACTGTAATTACAATAAATAGTCCATTAGATCAAAAAGCCCTTGTCTGTTGTTGAGCAAAAATGTCAACATGCTGATTACTGATGTCCTCTACCATTCTGATCAAGGATCAGTCATGTCATAATCAAGGATGGCAAAGGCTTCTATACTGTTCAGTTTTCTGTATGGTATAGCAGTGGAGGTTATAAGCAGCCAGCTAGCTTCATCTGGCTTGTGAGGCTCGACAGGACCGGGTTGTGTGTGTGTGAAGCTAGCCACAATAAGGATAAGGCACAATAGTGGAATTTGTGGTTTGCCTTCAAAATAAAAGTATGTCAATGACAGTGATGCAAATGAATACAATTAGTAGAATTATGCCAAAATTTTTATTTTGAAGGCTAACCGCAAAGTCCGCTGTTGTGGCTAACTTCACATAGATGGGTCCGGTCACCATTAATCAAATAAGAACTGTGTTATAAATTAGGGTTATTTAAGATGATGACACCTAGCTGTAAAGTTAGCTAGCTAACTATAGCTACTGAAACAGGTTATGTTGTTTTGCTATGTTTTTGGGGAAGAACATTGTTTGCATCCATGAGCTAGCTAGCTTTTTTTATGACCAGCACACCAAGGAACTTGAAGCTCTCAACCTGCTCTACTGCAGCCCCGTCAATGAGAATGTGACCTTACTCGGTCCTCTTTTTCCTGTAGTCCACAATCATCTCCTTTGTCTTGATCACGTTGAGGGAGAGGTTGTTGTCCTGGCACCACATGGCCAGGTTTCTGACATCCTCCCTATAGGCTGTCTCGTTGTTCTTTGTGATCAGGCCTGCCACTGTTGTGTCATTAGCAAATTTAATGATGGTGTTGGAGTCGTGCCTGGCCGTGCAGTCATGAGTGAACAGGGAGTTCAGGAGGGGACTGAGCACGCACACCTGAGGGGCCCCTGTGTTGAGGATCAGCGTGGCGGATGTGTTGTTACCTACACTTACCACCTGGGGGCGGCCCGTCAGAAAGTCCAGGATCCAGTTGCAGAGGGAGGTGTTTAGATCCAGGGTCCTTAGATTATTGATGAGCTTTGAGGGCACTATGATGTTGAATGCTGAGCTGTAGTCAATGAATAGCATTCATACATAGGTGTTCCTTTTGTCCATGTGGGAAAGGGCAGTGTGGAGTGCAATAGAGATTGCATCATTTGTGGATCTGTTGGGGCGGTATGCAAATTGGAGTGGGTCTAGTGTTTCTGGGATGATGGTGTTGATGCCTTTCAAAGCACTTCATGGCTACAGATTTGAGTGCTACGCGTCGGTAGTCATTTAGGCAGGTTACCTTAGTGTTCTTGGGTACATGCACTATGGTGGTCTGTTTAAAACATGTTGGTATTACAGACTCGGACAGGGAGAGGTTGAAAATGTCAGTAAAGACACTTGCCGGCTGGTCAGCACATGCTCGCAGTACACATCCTGGTAATACGTCTGGCCCTATGGTCTTGTGAATGTTGACCTGTTTAAAGGTCTTACTCATATCGGCTGCGGAGAGCATGATCACAGTCTTCCTGCAACAGCTGGTGGTCTCATGCATGTTTCAGTGTTATTTTCCTCGAAGTGAGTATAAAAGTAGTTTTGCTCATCTGGTAGGCTTGTCACTGGGCAGCTCTCGCCTGTGCTTCCCTTTGAGGTCTGTAATGGTTTGCAAGCCCTGCCACATCTGACGAGCGTCAGAGCCGGTGTAGTACGATTCGATCTTAGTCCTGTATTGAAGCTTTGCCTGTTTGAAGCTTTGCCTGTACGGTCACTGTGGAGACGACGTCATCAATGCACTTATTGATGAAGTCAATGACTTATGTGGTGTACTCCTCAATTCCATCGGAGGAATCCCGGAACTTATTCCAGTCTGTGCTAGCAAAATAGTCCTGTAGCTTAGCATCTGTTTCATCTGACCAATTTTTGATCTAGTCACAGGTGCTTCCTGCTTTTATTTTAGCTTGTAAGCAGGAATCGGGAAGATAGAATTATGGTCAGATTTGCCAAATGGGGGGCGAGGGAGAGCTTTGTATGCATCTCTGTGTGTGGAGTATAGGTGGTCCAGAGTTCTTTATCCTCTGGTTGCACATTTAACATGCTGATAGAAATTTGGTAAAACCGATGTAAGTTTCACTGCATTAAAGTCCCTGGCTACTAGGAGTGCTGCCTCTGGGTGAGCATTTTCTTGTTTGCTTATGGCAGAATACAGCTCATTCAATGCTGTCTTAGTGCCAGCCTCTGACTGTGGTGGTATGTAAACAGCTACGAAGAATAGAAATTAAAACTCTCTCGTAGGTAGAGTGGTCTACAGCTTATCATGAGATACTCTACCTCAGGCGAGCAATAGATCGAGATTTCCTTAGATATCTTGCATCAGCTGTTATTTACAAAAATACATAGTCCGCTGCCCATTGTCTTACCTGCCGGTACATTGTATAACCAGAAAGGTGTATGTTGATATTGCATGTTTGTTAGCAGAATGGAGGGAAGTGGGGGTTTATTTGATCGCCTACCAATTCTCAAAAGGCAGCCCGCCCTTCGGCCCCTCTTTCTCCGCCAACTCTTCACGCAGATCATGGGGATCAGGGCCTGTTCCCGAAGAAGCAGTATATCCTTTGCGTCGGGCCCATCAGAGTCATGAAAGGATTCTGCTAGTCCGTGATGAGTACTCACAGTCCTGATGTCTAGAAGCTATTTTTGGTCACAAGAGACAATAGCGGCAACATTATGTATGAAATAAGTACAAAAATAAGTTACAAACAACGCAAAGTAACGAACCAAAAACACAATTGACTGGAGGCACGTAAAACATCTGCCTTCTTCTCCGTTACCATCGGTTATCGGTATCTTTTTTTGGGGCACGGAAATATCAGATATCGGTATCGGACATAAATGTCATATTGGTGTATCACTAGTATGTACTGTAAAAATACCACTGGTCTCGTAGGCCTTGGGCCCCTTAAACATGTAAGCAATGCTAAGCCATTAGATCTATTGCATTACCAATTTCCTTGAAATTAGCATTAGCAATGCTAATAACACAATAATGTATTTTGCTCTCTAAAGCCCCTACCCTCCATGCCTGCTGGGATGTCTCTACCGACTGGCAAACCAACATGTAGAAACTTCCGAAGATGACGGCAGTCAAATGCAACCGCCGGATGGTTGAACCGACGAACGATAGATGAACGCGCCGAATGAACAGCAGATGAACAGAAGATGAACGGCAGATGAATGGTTAACAGACAGTCCGTGTGGTGTGTGTGTTCTCTTAGCATGAGATGGGTGGGTGGTATGGGGAAGGATGGTGGTTACTGATCGTAACCCTGAGCAAGGCGGCCCAGGTGGGCTGCTGGGGTGGAACTTACTAGCTAGCACATCCTGTCTGCTGGTGCCAGTCATTCAGTGATGACTCAGTGTGCCAGTTACTCTACAGTGTCACCCCCTTTTCCCCTTAATGGGCCATCTTTGTTTAAAGATTAAGTACTTTTATAGAGCGTCCCACACTCTGCTATGGGTCTGTTTATTTTTTTAGCATTAGCAGCACCTATTGTACACTAGAGGTCTTTGATACCGTTGAAGACCAGGACTCAAAGACTCTTTCTTTGACACCTTATATAAACAATTGTTCAATAATTGTACTGTGTAATAATTGTACTTTCCATGACATAGACTGGCCAGGTGAATCCAGGAAAAACTATGATCCCTTATTGATGTCACTTGTTAAATCGACTTCAATCAGTGTAGATGAAGGGGAGGAGACAGGTTAAATAAGGAATTTTAAGCCTTGAGACAATTGAGACATGGATTATGTGTGTGTCATTCAGAGGGTGAATGGGCAAGACAAAAGATTGAGGTGCCGGTTTGTGTCAAGAACTGCAACACTGCTGGGTTTTTACGCTCAACAGTTTCCCGTGTGCATCAACAATGGTCCCCCAACCAAAGGACATCCAGCCAACTTGACACAACTGTGAGAAGCATTGGAGTCAACATTGGCCAGCATCCCTGTGGAACACTTTCGACCATTGAGGCTCTTCTTAGCGCACAAGGGGGTGCAACTCTCCCACCTATTTCTTTTCCCAAAATCAGAGAGTCATTATCTATGCATAGATGTGCAATTTCCACATTATGGATCGCTGTCTGGAAAAAGAGTCATTTTTGTTATGTCCAGGAGTATCATTAATTCAGTAAGTGTGCATTCTGCCTTACCGGAAGACGAGCCTTGAGTGGGTTCTGCCTGATACATATGATGTATTGCATGTAACACCATCTTAATCCCTTGTTGGATGAATATTTGATGCCCCAGTCATAATAAAGGACTATGTATTTACAACAGGCATCGAGCTGCTAAATTATGCATGAACATTGAGTTGATAGACATCAGGTATGGTTTCGTGAATGGACAGTCAGGGCTTTTAGAGAGACCAATAATCTTCCAGGGAAAACTTTAGAGGATGATTCTTTCTCAGCTTCTCTGCAGGATGGAAGTTACTTTATGGCAGATTATTGAATTGGATGCTTTGATTATTCCTCCCAAACCATCAAGGTTATGGTACCGTGGAGCATCTGGAAAGAGTGAGCCAGGATACTGCAATGTCTATTCTAATGTGGAAACAGAATCAATGTGTAAGTCTCATTGTGTGTGTGTGTGTGTGTGGGTGTGTGTGTGTGGGTGTGTGGGTGTGTGGGGGTGGGTGTGTGTGGGTGTTCGGGATAATGTTCCCTTGGATACTCTCAAATTGTAATAATGAAGAGCGATGAGACAAAAAGTTTAAAAGCCTTAAATAAAGACTTCTGGGTGAATGTCTCCTCATACCTGATAGGCCCACCTCTCTATCCCAAATTACCTAGTTTCACTCTCTGTAATAAACTACTAATACCAGTAATGCTCATGTTAACAGATGGTAATAAACTGTTGTTTATAATGGGATAACAGAAACCAAGGAGATAAAAATCCTGATATTCAATCATTTAATCAAGTCCTGGTTTGGAGTACTGAGCGATTAGTGATTTTTGAGGTCGGTTCAGTTCCAGTTAGATTATTAAAAAATAATCACGGTTTTTGATTTTGAGAATTTTTGTAACCATTAAATGCAATATGCATTATGTGGGTGGAATGCTGTAACAACACCTAATAAAACAATGAATAAAAGTCCCATGATGGTAGTGATTGCCCATTACTGCTTATCACTTATTAACCATCATTTATACACATTACTTTAATAAAATATTTCACTTGTTGTGTATATTACATTTGTTTTATTTGATGACTAAATTATTTAATTCCAAGTCATCACCTCATCTCTATACAACTGCTGCCTATGTTTTCTGACAAAATCACTATTTTAGTAGTTCTTCAAAGTAAATAAGGCATACTTTTATGACTGCTGAATACCAACGATCAATCACTTAGATCAGGTATTGTCAGGTAGTGATACCTTAGGAATAAACTTCTCTCTATCCCTCTTGATCACACATTCTTGTCTCTTTTTCCACTAGACATGTCTGCCTCACACTAACCTAATATAACAGGCGTAAGAGAAACACACAGACCGCACAAGTAGGCACACAATGGATTATGGTCATTGTAGTTAATTACCACGTTTTCTGTGCTAAACTATGTTGAATAGTTGGAAGTTATAACTCCCTACTGCATTGCACAGTTATCTCTAGAAAAACTGCATTGAGCATCAAGCTCACAAAAAAAAAAAAAAATGAAATTAAAATATTTGAACAAACATACACTACCGGTCAAAAGTTTTAGAACACCTACTCATTCAAGAGTTTTTCATTATTTTTACTATTTTCTACATTGTAGAACAGTAGTGAAGACATCAAAACTATGAAATAACAATAATAATGTAATCATGTAGTAACCAAAAAAGTGTTAAACAAATCAAAATATATTTTATATTTGAGATTCTTCAAATAGCCACCATTTGCTTTGATGACAGCTTTGCACAGTCTTGGCATTCTCTCAACCAGCTTCGTGAGGTAGTCACCTGGAATGCATTTTAATTAACAGGTCTGCCTTCTTAAAAGTACATTTCTGGAATGTATTTTCTTAATGTGTTTGAGCCAATCAGTTGTGCTGTGACAAGGTTGGGGGAGGGTGGGGGGGTATACAGAAGATAGCCCTATCTGGTAAAAGACCAAGTACATATTATGGCAAGAACAGCTCAAATAATCAAATAGAAATGACAGTCCATCATCACTTTAAGACATGAAGGTTAGTCAATACAGAACATTTCAAGACCATTAAAAGTTTCTTCAAGTGCAGTCGCAAAAACCATCAAGCGCTATAATGAAACTGGCTCTCTTGAGGACAACCACAGGAATGTAAGACCCAGAGTTACCACTGCTGCAGAGGATAAGTTCATTAGTTACCAGCCTCAGAAATTGCAGCCCAAATAAATGCTTCACAGAGTTCAAGTCAAAGACACATCTCAACATCAACTGTTCAGAGGAGACTGTGTGAATCAGGCCTTCATGATCGAATTTCTGCAAAGAAACCACTACTAAAGGACATAAATAATAAGAAGAGACCTTGTTGGGCCAAGAAACACGAGCAATGGACATTAGACCGGTGGAAATGTATCCTTTGGTCTGGAGTCCAAATTGGAGATTTTTGACTCCAACCGCGGTGTCTTTGTGAGACAGTGTGGGTGAATGGATGATCTCTGAAAGTATATTTCTCACCGTAAAGCATGGAGGAGGTGTGTTATGGTGTGGGGGTGCTTTGCTGGTGAGACTGTCTGTGATTTATTTAGAATTCAAGGCACGCTTAATCAGCATGGCTACCACAGCATTCTGCAGCGATATGCCATCCCATCTGGTTTGTGCTTAGTGGGACTATCATTTGTTTTTCAACAGGACAATGACTCAACACACCTCCAGGCTGTGTAAGGGCTATTTTACAAAGAAGGAGCGTGATGGAGTGTTGCATCAGATGACCTGGACTCCACAATCCCCCGACTTCAACCAAACTGAGATGGTATGGGATGAGTCGGACCACAGATTGAAGGAAAAGCAGCCAACAAGTGCTCAGCATATGTGGAAACTCCATCAAGACTGTTGGGAATGCATTCCAGGTGAAGCTGGTTGAGAGAATGCCAAGAGTGTGCAAAGCTGTCATCATGGTAAAGGGTGGCTATTTGAAGAATCTTAGGATTCCATATTTGTTATTTCATAGTTTTGATGTCTTCACTATTATTCTACAATGTAGAAAATAGTAAAATAAAGAAAAACCCTTGAATGAGTAGGTGTGTCCAAACTTTTGACCGGTAGTGTAGATCAATTTTTTGTTTCGTAACTAACCGAAAAATAACCAACATTTTGGTTAATCGCTCCTCTGTGTTGTGCTTTCTCTTTGCCCATTTTGTCGCTTTGTCATTTCGATGCTAATACTGAGTGTTTGTTAGCACTTTTCTTGTTAAGATACTTAAGTGTGCAACAGGGTTATTCTTCAGTTAAGGCAGTCTTGCTGAAGAAAATATTTATTGTTGCTTCTGATAACATTTCGGAAGAACCTTGAACATCCTCTGACATTGACCTATGAATCCGAAGGATTTACATGATATCAGTGCTTCAACAATCCAACCACTACAATCAATCTGTAGATGCCTCATCGAGCAACACTATGATGTCATGTGACGTAATGCTATAGTCTCTGTCATGCAATAAGGCAGTGTCAATTTGTACATTATACCTCACCAAATAGTTTGGGGTTTAGTTTTAGGTTCTTTTAATCTCTTTTTGCCTCTACTTTTGGGTAGAGATCGAGTTGCTGCTCTCACAGCGAACTTGAGCTGCCATGGGAACGCAGGGCACTGGTGGGGGGACTAGATTCTGTGGCTCCAACATCAAACAACCTCAGTGCCATTGTATGACCAGCCACACACACACACACACACATTCCCCCCTGTGATGGTGTCTTGCTGTTCAGAAAGCTGATACAAAATCCTACCCCTGTTTAAAGCCAGCAAGCTGGATGTGTGTGGTTGAAATGTGAAGGAGAGGTTGAAGAGAGAATGGACTGAGGAAGGGATATATAATGTACCACACATCCTCAGTGGAACAGAAAGGGCAGGTTGAGTGATACGGTACGTACCCCACATCATCAGGGGAACAGAAAGGGCAGGTTGAGTGATACGGTACGTACCCCACATCATCAGGGGAACAGAAAGGGCAGGTTGAGTGATACGGTACGTACCCCACATCATCAGGGGAACAGAAAGGGCAGGTTGAGGGATACGGGACGTTACACACATCATCAGGGGAACAGAAAGGGCAGGTTGAGGGATACGGGACGTTACACACATCATCAGGGGAACAGAAAGGGTAGGTTGAGGGATACGGTATGTACCCCACAACATCAGTGGAACAGGAAGGGCAGGTTGAGGGATACAATACGTACCCCACATCATCAGGGGAACAGGAAGGGCAGGTTGAGGGATACGGTACGTACCCCACATCATCAGGGGAACAGGAAGGGCAGGTTGAGGGATACGGTACTTACCCCACATCATCAGGGGAACAGGAAGGGCAGGTTGAGGGATACGGTACGTACCCCACATCATCAGGGGAACAGGAAGGGCAGGTTGAGGGATACGGTACGTACCCCACATCATCAGGGGAACAGGAAGGGCAGGTTGAGGGATACGGTACGTACCCCACATCATCAGGGGAACAGAAAGGGCAGGTTGAGGGATACGGTACGTACCCCACATCATCAGGGGAACAGAAAGGGCAGGTTGAGGGATACGGTAAGTACCCCACATCATCAGGGGAACAGAAAGGGCAGGTTGAGAGATACGGTACGGAAGGAGGATGGTGAGGTTGAGAATGTCTCGCCTTCCAAAGACCCAACTGAAAGTTAGCAGCTGAGTTATGAAAATCAATTTTTATTGTATTTATCCTGTATTTGGAACCCTTTCACTAATACAAGGTTTTAAGTAGCACCTTTTTCACCACCAAAGGGTTCTACCTGGAACCAAAAAGGGTTATCCTATGGGGACATGACCTTGGCCGTGTGTATCAGAGTCAGCACTTTACACCTCGCCCCATGACAAAGAAAATGGGTGCGTCAACCTTTGCCATCCCGTTGATAGATTCTTCTTGGAACGCCATGTTTTTTCACAGGTTTGCAGGTACTGGGCGGGCGGTAGAGTCTGTCTCACTTCTAGACACTGCAGGGATTTCACCTCATGCTAATGAATAGCGAGCTTTAAATGTGAGTCAGATTCTCTATTGCTGCGGCCCTTTACACACACAAACAAACACATACACACACACATATACAAGAACATTTTTTTTAAAAATGGTTTTCCTAAATACTAAAGCTTCCTAATCATAGTCAGCTTCTTATGACTTCCTGTGATTTAGTGTACTGCAACTGTTCATTCTGAAAAATATAATGCCTAAGTTACCAAGCCAAGGCAGCCTCAAGTCTGTATCCAAGCTCATGGACTGTTTTGCAAGGCTTTTCCATCCCAATCATGAGGAAACATGCCTATAGATCAGTTTCTTTCCCCTGACATGTTTTAAACAGTCAGAGCAGATTAATTATCAGGCCACATTAACAACAGCTAACTGCACTTACCACAGACGCTAAAGGCCAAGCAGGTCTTCACTGCTCTCTGGTGTAGTGGTGTCAAACATACAGAACAGCCTGTAAACCTGGGATGGCTCTGTGGTGGAAGGGGCCAACGGTTCCTTCAGCCATTAATACATCAGATTCTAAATAACCTCCAGCACCTTTTAGAGAAGAAAGAAAGAGTCCTGGTGAAGGGGGAGACTCAATGCCTCCACAGACTGAATGGCCTCCTGACTCTGTGGTCAGTGTGTTCCATCCTAATAAGGACGGTGACAGTTGTCAGTGACAGAGGGTTGGATTTCAGAGTGACAGATTCATCGTTTCCTCGGATGTCCTGGGCGGCCTTGCTTGGCGCTAAGCCAAGAGATGACCTCACCTAACCTCCCCCTCAGAGTTAACAGTATGAACACAGCAACTCTAGACTAGGAACTGAGACACTCTTCGTCCTTAGTCATATTTAAAATCTTTGTCTAAAAGAGAACGGGGTTGATGTTGAGGATGGGACATGTCTGTTCACGCTAAAGGTTCATTTTTAATATGTGTTGATTTGTTTCATCAAAGTACACCGGTGACATGCTTTCTCTGATCTTAATCAACGCCTTGTTTCATACATTTTAGATGTGCCCCCAACCCCCTCTGTCTTTGCTTCCTCCCTCATACATCATTCACTTTGACTAGCGTACACACAGAACACACCCACGCCCACTCATTACCATACAGTAATGTTCCAACAATGGTGGAGATTTAACAAACTAAAGGTTACTTAAGGTTCTAACAGCTTTGAACTATTATTCAATGTGTTCATTCTCACTTCATCTGCCTCTGTTCAAGAACAAGCATTTCGTCACTAAATAATAAACTTTTTTTTTTCATTAGCTAATATAAGTTTCTGCGTGTGACACAATTTATACTCTTCCTGGGAGGGATTTTTTGCGTAAATCCCTGTTGCCTTACATTTTGGGCATTGGATATGGGGACAGAGAGACAAGGGGAAGGGGAGACAGCTGGACGGGGGGGACGGGGGGTAATTCTATTTCTTTTCCCCCACTCTTCTTGTACCCTAATTGGCTCTCTAGGATCCTTTGGCAGAATGGTGAATGAAACCAGATCGGTGGACCCCATTGGCCGGGAGTAGTTTCACCCCCTCCATCCCTCTATTTCCACTTTCTGTCCAGTGCATCTGTTGAAGATAGCTATGCTCAGCCATGAACAGGACATGCACTAGGGTTGAATGGCGGGAACCCGGTTACCAAGATTGGCCGGGATTTGCCAACCAAAAACACTCCCCTTTCCCGTGAAAAATAACTGAGAAAAATGTAAATTATAATAAATTATTTATATGAATAGCATGGCGTGAAATGGAACTGCTAAATTATATGTGATTAAATCTGGCTAAATCTAGCTTCTCTACAGCCTCTGTATGATGAATCAACGCTCAGGGTGGGGACAGACAGCCCATCTCAATATGGAGTGCAGTTCACAATGCATGTAGACATATCATCTCATCATGGTAACTTTTTTTCTTGTGACAGGTAGGTCTTCACTTGCTGCAGCATAGCCTCTGCTACAGGAATATAAAGAACGAATGCGCGTCTAATTCACCCATCTCCATCTGGCTTTCGTGGGTCAGGTTTTTTTATTGTAAATATTATTGCACACTCAAATGACCATTGTGACGGTCAATTTAGACCAAACCCAAAAGCAGGCGTTGAGGAATAACACATTCAACATGGCTGTTTTTAGCAGAAACAAACAAACATGCATAGTGACAGATGAAAGATACAGTATCTCTATGTCTTCCTTACAAATTAGGACATAGGTTACTAGGGATGTGTGTGATACCATGATCATGCACTGTCAATCTCCCCTAAGATGCCATTCTAAGCAGATCTAAGCTTTATTCCCTATTACAACAACATACAATGGGGGAGAGTGGGGTAAGTTGAGCCACCCTTGTTTCTAGGAAACCATGCACAAAATGAATAATTTGACCAAATATTTAGGTAGAGGTCATCATTTCATGGAGTCTGTGAAGGAAGAAAAAATGGAAAGCAAGTTAGATCCTAAAAACAGATTTTCACCAGGTCAAATTTGTTTATTGTGTTAGAGGTTTCATGATGCTTGTATCTAAACCAAAGTAGATAATTTAAAGATTGTTATATACATCAGTTGGGGTCTCTATAAGCTTCAATATGAAGTCTGAAACCTAGCATAAGTTAAGCTAATAGTTGAGCCAATGGCAAGTTGAGCACAATTAAGTGTTTTCTTCCCAGGCTTAATGCAAGGCATTATCGCTGGGATATGAGGTAACAACAGGGCCTGACCTATGTTACTAGAATTTGATTTGAAAGTCTTTAAAACAGTACAAAGTGTTTGTTAGGTGTTAAGCCTGTGTTAAAATATGAATAAAATGATTAAAAGACAGAAAAAGTGATTGTGATTGTGTTTGGGAAATGAAGATACATGGTTTTGAAAAGGTAGTGGTAATATTTCATTCAGTATAGACGTTTGTAGGTGGCTAAACTCACCATGTCCCGCGGCTCAACATACCCCATTGCTGGCCCATGTTGACTCCAATGCTTCCCACAGTAGTGTCAAGTTGGCTGGATGAACTGTTGATTGTGAAAAACGCAGCAGCATTGCAGTTCTTGACACGAACTGGCAACTACTACCATAACCCGTTCAAAGGCACTTACATTTTTTGTCTAGCCCATTTCTCTCTGAATGGCACACATACACAGTCGTTGACTCAGTTATCTCAAGGCTTAAAAATCCTTCTTTAACCTGTCTCCTCCCCTTCATCTACACTGATTGAAGTGGATTTATCAAGTGATGTCAATAAGTGATCATAGTTTTCACCTGGATTCACCTGGTCAGTCTGTGTCATGGAAAGAGCAGGTGTTTTAAATGTTTTGTAGATATCTTTGTTAGAAAGAATACTACATTTCCCTTGAAGGAGTGATATTGAATGTAAAAAAATGGCTCAACTTACCCTACTGTCCCCTAGAGAATTATTCCAAACCAAAATACGGTCAAGGGGATGAGAGGACAAAGGGACTAAATAAAACCCCATTAAGTAAAGTGGAGATGGGGTGGGGGGACATGCCCCAACCCTCCAAGAAAGAGGACTTTCCAAGGTGGCCAATCTCATTACCCATAAGGCTCTCCCGAAAGAGCAACAGTGTGACCCTCCTCTTGGTTCAGTTTCTGGTGCCATGTTACACACTTCGAACCCGCCTAAACCTCAATCCTCTCATGTCAGTGTGGCGCTGCCCGCCATGGGTCACAGGGGTCAATGCCATAAAAGAAGAAATAGAAGCAGAGTGGGGAAGCACAGAAGGGGGGGGGGGGGATTGAACCTTGACCTCGTAATCCAATGCATCCTAAAAAATAAAAAGAAAATTGTTTTCAGTTTAAACTCCTGACTCTGGTACAGAGCAACAGACAAAATATAAATCTCTCTCCAGGCTTCGTACATTTAACAACATTATCCATGTCTCATGCCTCTTACTCTTGCCAAAAGTATTGTTAGGCCTTAAAGCACAACACTGAAATTGTGTTTCATCATTCAATTAAGGATATTCTCAGAGGTATAAAGTGTGAGAAAATAATGATATTAGGTCTTGACTAAGCTGCAGATTTCTATGTGCTACCGCAAGTTAGTTACCGCTTCATGAGAATGTCACCGTATATTTTTTGCATTAAACACACGATAACATAACAAAATAAAATATATGAAACTGGGTCGACAAGACGCTAAGAGCAAAGACATTTTCTAGACAAGTTAATGTTTCCTCTATGGAAAATAAAAAACATCACAAAGGGACAACATCTGCCCCAAGCTACTTCATCTAAACAAAATTATTTCCTGCTTTCTGCGTTACGCTTGCCCGGCCGTGGGGTGCATACAGTGGAAGGTGCATCTGGAGCTAACGTTCAGGCCCTGTGGTTACTACATCAAAGCGGACACAATCCCCTTTCCCCACCGCTACTCTCTCTCTCTACCACACACACATTCACATGCTCACACACACACCCTGGTCTACACACTGATTGGATAGAACTGGGAGGATGTGTGCTTTTTAATTTCCGTTTTTATCTGTGATGCTGACCCCCTGATGGAAGGTACCCTGGGAAGGGCCACAGGGGCCCCTGAAGTCAGGGATGTGTCAACCTGTGCACAGTAGGGGGTCTGTCTTCACCTCCACTGCATTGCCTTAATGACTGGAATCTCGTTATCTCAAGGAGAAAAAAAATGCTTGTAAGACCTCATTAGTCCCCAGCGGGTCCATGATAGTGAGCTGTAAGAAGAGGAAGTGTTGCTAGGGTAACTGCTAAAAGGAAAGTTCTGAAAAATAAACACATTTCGTTTTAGTGTCGTGGTCTGGGGCACTAGGGGCATAGTATTTTTGTGTCAGATATCAATTTCCCCCGGTTAGTCACTCTACGTTGTTTGAATTTAAAGTCGACGTGATACACTGAACAGTACATGTATAACACAACACTGGTGTAGTTATTTCTGTGTTTGATGTGTATGAATCGTTCTAAAACATTGAAACGTTGTTGTTTGTAAATCCCAGCATGCATCTGTTCCAACAGTAACACATTACCATGACCTAGTTACCGAGTCATGATTGCAATCAAATTCCACTTGACCGTTTAGTCATGGTAACTAGTCTTCTCCAAGACTGTACTCTGATGCCACTGATGGTCATTAGTAGCCTACGAAAGTGGCTAACTGACAGTCACTAATGGCTTGGTACTCAGTGCTCTATTGTCCCTCTAATCACTCTGACATCAATGCAAATATACCCCTGTACCGACAGGGGTATATTTGATTTGATTTGATTTGACAGGTGTATGATAATGGCCATTCTCAATCAAAACTAATTTCACACGTATGTTATTTAGTATATGTAAAAACAAGATTGAGAATTGAGAATAGTCTAATGGGTGACAATATTGTCACATGTGACTGATGCATTATTACCACCTGTGAATGATGTCCAGCGTGTGCAGTCTAAGGCAAGAAACAGCACATGCCTTTATTTTGACTTTTTCAAATCATAGTCACACCCATCATGTAGCCTTGTCCATAGGCCTATATGTTTTGATAAGGTTTGGAACACAACTAAAGTGTCCAAATAACTCCAAACTGAGCCTATAATCCTCGGACCCCTGGAACATAGTTGGAGAGCACATAGCCTACAGAGCCTAGTGAAACGTGTTCTTATAAGCCCAGTCATTGCGCAATCATGTATGAAAACAGAGTTTTGACTGGCCCAGTTTGTTTCGTGCTACGATATTTCTTGCTTAATTCTTAAAATGAAGCACATTAATTCGCTTTACAACCAGTGTAGCATACATAGGTGGCACGTGTGTTTCAGGTTTGTGGAAGCTAATTTTCTCCATAAAAATTCAGCTTTATAATTTTTTTTTTTTTTTTAACTAGGCAAGTCAGTTAATTAAGAACAAATTCTTATTTACAGAAACACACACACACAGTCAATTTTGTTCTGTGTACAATCCCAGTTTCGTCCAAAAGCTCCAAGGCAATACGATTTACTATCTTTCCTTGAATTTACAATAACAAATCAAAGGGCCTGGCTTTTGATGCAAATAACAGGTCAACTCTCATCTGTCAATATACAATAAAGAATTCCATGCATCATTGCATTTACAGACATGTAAAATACCATACTATACCTTATGTGATGATTGGATAGTCGTAATTTTGGCTGATAATTTAACTGCAAAATGGCTGTTCAGTGGCTGAGCGCATATAACGTAGTGTCCAAAACCCTTTTAAGTGGTACTGACCCAACAATGATAAATAGTGAATATGCAAAGTGCGCACTCACCGGAGATATTGCCGATGCTCTCCGCTGGTGCCAATAAAATAGGTTATAGGCCTACTGTTGTCCGCTCAATTAAGTTTAGAATTTGGATAACTAAAAGACACAGACATTTGGCATAGCCAGATCAGGGCCTAACATAAGGACAACTCAGAATATGCTATTCTGTACTTCTGAGGCAACATTTTCTTCATGTCATGTTTCTTTAGACCTGTCTAAAATAAATAATGGAGTTATCGTGATGGTGTAGGCTATTACGCTGATTTATTCAACCTTTTTAGAATGTAGATGTTCCAAGGGTCCGCATCAGTGGCTTGTAGGCTATGCGTGGAAGCCACAAGATGCTAAATGTGTTTTATGTTAATTAACGGTCAATTAAAGTGAGACTGGCAGATATTTGCATGAAGATCGCCGCCACAGCTCTACACACCCCTCTTCTTAGGCAGTGCAGTGTTAATCGTGCCTTGTTCCCTTTCCCATGGTGCATTTATATCTGTGGCCAGCTAATTAATCCGCTCTGATGGCTGAAAACATGACGGGAAAAAACCTTACCCAGAGTCATGCTTCCACGTGATTGGATGGATGGAGACATTCGTGTTCAGCTCTGGGGTTATGTGAGACCTGAGGCCTTCTTAGCTGTATGGTACAGTTGTCAGTTGGGACGGGTTGACTCAGGTTAAATGGCTGTGTGAAAGGATGTCATAATGTGTTAGGGTAAGGTTCATAGGAGGCCTGTGAGCCAAACACACGGTGCATCATGGGATAGGCAGCAAGTAGATCAGCAAATAATTGCATTCTTGAATTCAGGAGTGTGTGATTGTCTGAGCTCATAATTGTCCAGGACTGACTACACTTGACATGTGACGTGACAAAGCCAAAGACCTGGAGGCCATGACATGAACTAAGGCCTTGTTTTCTCTGTAAGAGACTCAAATGAACAGAAACACACACACACACAGTCAATGTTATTATGTGTACAATCCCAGCATTGTCAATTGAGGCCACAACCAAAGGCTCCAAGGCAATACGATTTACATTCTTTCCTTGAACTTACAACAATGAATCAAAGGGTCTGGCTTTTGACGCAAATAACAGGTCAACTGTCATCTGACACAGTGGGTAGGCCTGAATCGGAAGCCTCCCCATTTTCAGAGAGTTTTGCTTCCTTTCTCCTCTATTGCGACATCCTTCTGGCAATCTAAAACCGTTAAACTATTTTCTTTATGCCTGCCAGAAAAGAGGCCCTCTTAATAAAATCTGTGTGAGGGGTTGAGGGGAGGAGTTGAGGGGAGGTGGTTGGGGTCAGTGGAGGTTTTTCAGCACAAATGAGAGGCGGGGGGGATGTGTTGTTGCCAACATGTGACAGGTGCCTGAGCAGGGCAAAGCCCTCAACATTCCTATTCTCATTCTCAACTCCCTGCCTGACAAGAATCCAAGAGGTAGTCCTTTGTTGGAGCTTTGGGAATAACCAATCTCTTTTTGTTTTACACTAAGAACAACAAGGGATTTTTCTGAGTCCTTCCACATTAAGAAGACTACCTCACCTGGAATTGGAGCACCTACGTCATTTGATCAAAGACGATTACCTGGTATACACTACCGGTCAAAAGTTTTAGAACTCATTCAAGGGTTTTTCTTTATTTTGACTATTTTATACATTACAGAATAATAGTGAAGACATCAAAACTATGAAATAAAACATATGGAATCGTGGTAACCAAAACAAGTCAAAATAATTTGCCTTGATGACAGCTTTGCACACTCTTGCTATTCTCTCAACCAGCTTCATGAGCTAGTCACCTGGAATGCATTTCAATTAACAGGTGTTCTTTGTTAAAAGTTAATTTGTGGAATTTCTTTCCTTCTTAATGAGTTAGAGCCAATCAGTTGTGTTGTGACAAGGTAGGGGTGGAATAAAGAAGATAGCCCTATTTGGAATAAGGATGTAACGTAACAAAATGTGGTAAAAGTTAAGGGGTCTGAATACTTTCTGAATGCACTGTAAATATATGTGTATATTTATATGTCCTAGTTAGTGTATGTAAGTAGAGAGAGGTGGAGTGAGAGACAGAGGGCTCAATTAAATCCATAGCGCTGAAGATCTGTACTACAACGCAATAAATGTAAAAGCAATGTTCCCGCCGAGACTGCATTCACACTAAATGTATGTTGGCTCAATTGGAAATTCACTTTAAATTTCAACCGCGCTGCAACGCAGAACTTCAGCGCTATGGATTGAATCAAGCCCAGAGACAGAGATAAAGAACAAACAGAGTGTATGTGTATGATAGAGGTGAGAGACCCAGGGATATGGTTATGAGAGAGAGGAATGGGATATGAGAGAGATGAAAGAGACCCAGGGATAAGGAAATGAGAGAGGAAAGAGACCCAGGGATAAGGAAATGAGAGAGAAAAGAGACCCGGGAATAAGGAAATGAGAGAGAGGATAGAGACCCAGGGATAAGGAAATGAGAGAGAGGAAAGAGACCCAGGGATAAGGAAATGAGAGAGAAAAGAGACCCGGGAATAAGGAAATGAGAGAGAGGAAAGAGAAAGAGAGCACTTATGAGTTTGATCGTCTCTCCACAGTGAGCCATCCCATCATGCTGAACCCCCAGTGAACCGGCAGAGGAAACTCCCCAGATGAAGCATTCCTCCATTACCCAGTCTGATGCCCTAATCAGCATCTCATGCAAATCCGTCTGAATCCCATCCATTTGGCTAATCCCCCTGGATTAAACGACCTCAAACCCTAATAACCCATGTGTGGGTACAGTGGGAGCCAGTCACATTTGGCTGGCTTTGTTACATTACCTGGGCTCTGATCCAATCCATTAGGGAAAACTCTGGGAAAGGGCTTGGTTGGCTGTTTTTAGGTAGTATTGCTATTGATATTCCAAGGAAGTCAGTTATCATTGCGCTAATCAGGTTGTTGAAGAATAGGTATACTGATGGGTCAAATCAAAATAATTATTGGTCACATACAGGTGTTTGGCAGATGTTATTGCGGGTGCAGCGAAATGCTTGTGCTTCTAGCTCTGACAGTGCAGTAATATCTAACAAGTAATATCTAACAATTACTCAACATATACCCAATAAACACAAATCTAGTAACTGAATGGAATTAAGAATATAAAAATATATGGACGAGCAATGTCAGAGCAGCATAGAATAAGATACAGTAGAATAGTATAGGAAACAGTTTATACATATGAGATGTGTAATGCAAGATATGTAGACATTATTAAAGTGACTAGTGTTCCATTTATTAAAGTGGCCAGGGATTTCATGTCTAGGCAGCAGCCTTTATGTGCTTGTGATGGCTATTTAACAGTCTGATGGCCTTGAGATAAAAGCTGTTTTTCAGTCTCTCGGTCCCAGCTTTGATGCTCTTGTACTGACCTCGCCTTCTGGATGATAACAGGCAGGGGCTCGGGTGGTGAGGGTAGATAACAACATCTACACCCCGCTGATCCTCAACACTGGGGTCCCACAAGGGTGCGTTCTGAGCCTGTACTCCCTGTTCACCCACGACTGCGTGGCCATGCACACCTCCAACTCAATCATCAAGTTTGCAGACGACACTACAGTGGTAGGCTTGTTTACCAATAACGACGAGACGGCCTGCAGGGAGGAGTTGCAGTGTATTCGTCAATGTTATTCTCGGAAGCTACCCGGAACATATCCCATATCAACTTTATTATCCAGAGACTGAACATTAGCGAGTAATATACTCGGAAGCGGTGGGTGCTGTGTGCGTCTCCTAAATCGGACTAGAAGACCACTCCGAGTACCTCTCCTTCACCGCCATTGTTTTGGGTCGGCTTCTGGAATCAGTTCAATTGCCCTGGGGGGTGCGAAAAAATAATTTGCTTCGGGAAAGTTTTATTCCTGGTCATGATGCTGGTAGTGCTGGTGAGTTACTGTCTCTCTGATATCCAATAATTCTTCCCGAGTGTATGTAATAACACAAAAACAATTCTGGGCTAACAATGTAAGAAATAATACATTAACAAAAAAAAATTGTAAAAGTTTCCTAAGAGCAAGAAGCGAGGCAGCCCTCCCTGTTGGCGCCATTTTCAGGTTGAGTAAATGTCATCGTTTTGTTTGTAAAGAGATGTCAGTAACACTACTTCTTAGGATGCATATAAAACTTCTGCAAAGTCTGCATAACCAAGAATGACATCTGTTTATATAGCAATGGTCAGATGTGACATTCGGAAGATTCACAACTTACCCTTTACTAATATTTACTGACATCTTTACACTGACACTTTTTTCATTCACCTCGCTGTTAGCATTAACTTTACGTAAGCCCAAACAAGTAGGCTAGTATATCCTGGTGGCCATGACAGCACTGGTGAAGCAAGTGGGTTTACTCTGCCCCAAAATCTGTCCACAAAATAAGACCAGGAAGTGAGGAATTTTTGTATGGAGGTCAATGAGAGAATGTCAAATTTGGTCAACATAAAATGTAATTATTAATTTGCTACATTAGGCTTGTTTGATTGAATATAAGTTTTGTAATGGCTAGGTTGTTACAAATGCACTGATAATAAGTGGACACGTGGCATTTCTGCAAAAAAATTTCACACGCGTATCTGCCCTTTCATTGGCTAGAATGGTCCCACCTGATCTCGCCTGCTCTCGCGTTCCATCTTTGAGAACATGTATTTCCATTGTTTAGACCGGTCACTGGTCCATCTTGTCAATATAACAGATCATCTTTGACTCAGCTAGCTAGCTCAGCTGCTCCATCTAAAAGTCAGAGCTGCGTTCAGAGGCTATTAGTACTGGCCTTGGGCAAACAGAGCCGGTCTGTTCAAACACACGCCGGAAGCTTGCCGAGTGACAATGTTTGCTGAGGTGGGGGGAAAACGTAGAGCAAACAGGGATGGAGGTACCCAACCTGTCAACATGTTGGAAATCCAAGGGGCCCTGTCTGTCACCGACCCTCTGGCTTGCAAACAGGATAGCTGCTAAGAAAGGTTTACTCCAAATTAAAGTCATTGCATTCCTTGGGGACCTGCTCTTGTATTTGTGAGAGCAAAACATTAGACGAGGAGGAATGGAAGCCATTGGAGAGGACAGCACCATAAAGTAACCTGAAGGGAAAGAGAGATAGAGGAGGAGAGAGAGGGGACAGTGTGTGTGTGTATCAGGTGATCAACAAAGCAGCTGTTGTTGCAGGTGTAAACACCTAATAGCCCTTGCTTGTGTGTCATAATGAAATACACACTGCACGTCTGCTCTATCTGGCCAGAGGGGGAACAAACGATTCGAGAGAATGGAATAAACCATGACATCAAACCAGCGTTGGTATCTTTGGACTGACGTATGTCTATGTTTTGTACCGCTCATCTTGTCAGTGCTAGTGTATATCCCCATACTGTGGAAGCACGACAGTGGAAACAACTGTGAAAACAGGGAACCAGTGTGATATCTACTCTTTACAGTACATGCACAAGGTTGCTTTGTTAACGCTGGATATGCATGATCAACTGTACTCATCTGGACAACTGTTCCCCCAGCTGGAATGGATTCATGTAATTAGCCGTGATAGGACACGTTTAGGAATAAGCTAATGAGACAAGTAGACGCAGTTCCTATTGGGATGCTGTCATGCCTCTGTATGACCAGACTGAGCAATCAAGGAATTTCCCATGATGTCATCAATCTCTTTTTTTGCTGAGTGGTGGAAATGTAGAGAAATTGTTCTCGTAATTGAACACTTTGAATGAAGCACTTTTCGATTGATCACCTTTACTACAGTAAGCACCGTGGGTGAATATTGGAAGTGGGAAGGATGGCTATAAACATGATATTTCTGGAAGAGAGGGGATTAAGTACATGATATGATCATACAAGACACAGGATATTGACCCGTGGCTGTCAGAGAAAAGATCCATGACGTGCTTTTTCCTCAGTGACATTTAGTGTAGAATGAGGGAAGGTATGTGTGTATGGGAAATTGTGATTACTCCAAGACTTAAATCCAACTTCATTGGCCTATCCATTCTAACTAGAGGATGATTCTGGACTATGAAGAACGACATGTGTGAGCTACACCTCTGGATAAATGGTACTGAATATTGCATCCGCACTCTGACTTGAGCTAGCCCTTCTTTGCTCTCTGTCTCTCCTCTTCCCTCCACGTCTCGTCTACTCTGACTGGTTTTGATGTGCAGCTGTGGGTTAACATCCCAGCACGAGAGCACGCCCCCCCCCCCCCCCCTTCTCTCTCTTTCCCCAGCACCAGAGCACGCCCCCCCCTTCTCTCTCTTTCCCAGCACCAGAGCACCCCCCCTTTCTCTCTCTTTCCCAGCACCAGAGCACGCCCCCCCCCTTCTCTCTCTTTCCCAGCACCAGAGCACCCCCCCCCCTTCTCTCTCTTTCCCAGCACCAGAGCAAGCCCCCCCCCCCCCCCCCCCCCCCTTCTCTCTCTTTCCTCCCCTTCACGTCTTGTCATCTGCTCTAACTGGTTTTGATGTGCGGTGGTTGTGGGTTAACCTTCTCCCATGCAGCACGTTGGGGAAGCATCCTTTTTGCAGTCTATTACCCTCCTCCCAGGCAGCACGTTGTGGAACGCTGAACTCAGATGACGGGTTTGAGCTGCAGATGAGAGTCTGTGCCAAGTGTAATATGGTTCAAGTACGCTGCAATAAAAACAATGTGGCTTTACTTATTAAGCAGACTACTCCTCTGCGTATGGGGAGGAGGGGAAGAAATCGAAGGCATACTAGTATTCAATCTAGTTTCAAGTTTCAAGTTTGAATGTCACATGCACAAGTACAGTGAAATGCCTTACAATCTACCAACCAACCACACACACACACACGCGCGCACGCACGCACGCACGCACACACTAGGATCTAGGGTTCTGGCCATAGAGTTCTGGCTGTAAAAAAGAAACACACACATTTGTGAATACAGTGTTACATACCCAGCTCTTACTGCACCGCCTGGGGTCACAGGTCACAGGTCACAACCACACACAGTAACAGTGTTTACAGTGATAAAACAGCCTTCGATGTCGACCAAAATACCTCAAACACTGGAGGCAGTCTAGCACCTGAGGCAGTATTACATCCTCTTAAACTAACTTTGGAAAGATTCCATCTAGAGGAGCTGCAGTGGGATTATATTGCATAAAATTACATTTTTTCCAACTAGTTATAAAAAGCTAAGTATTACCAGGAACAGAGATTAATGTCCCCTTGCTTATCATATTACAATTACACTACACTGAACAAGCAGGGGGAAGAACCTGAACATTTCCTTGTAACCGGTCCAGTGAACACATTTGGGGAAGAACCTGTTGCAAACCAAGATATGCTGAGATACATTTACATGTGGTTCATAGTCTTGTGGAATTTAATGTTTTGGTCTTACTATGCCTGGTATGCAAAGAAGGAGCGTAAATGTGTGTGTGTGTGTGTGTGTGTGTGTGTGTGAGAGGCATTAAACTGAGTCTCATTCTTACTGAGAGGTTGGCTGTGAGACATGGTCGTCTGTTCCTGTCTTTTGTCCCTATGTGTACCACAGACAGAGGAGGCTCAGGAGTAGAGCCACAGAGATCTGGGCCACATGCAGCCATTGTCATTGAGACCTTGCTGGACCAAGGCCCAGGGGGGTTTGGGTTTCCTGATGCCTAGTGCCTATACATACACTGAGTGGACAAAACATTTCCATGACATAGACTGACCAGGTGAATCAGGTGAAAGCTATGATCCCTTATTGATGTCACTTGTGAAATCCACTTCAATCAGTGTAGATGAAGGGAAGGAGACAAGTTAGAGAAGGATTTTTAAGCCTTGAGACAATTGAGACATGGATTGTGTATGTCTGCCATTCAGAGGGTGAATGGGCAAGACAAAATATTTAAGTGCATTTAAATGGGGTATAGTAGAAGTTGCCGGGCGCACCGGTTTGTGTCAAGAACTGCAATGCTGCTGGGTTTTTCACGCTCAACAGTTTCCCGTGTGTATCAAGAATGATCCCCCACCCAAAGGACATTCAGCCAACTTGATACAACTGTGGCGAGCATTGGAGACGAATTGAGGCTATTCTGAGGGCAAAATGGGTTGCAACACAATATTAGGAAGGTGTTCCTAATGTCTTGTACACTCGGGGCTTGATGGGACAAACTGATAATGTAACAAAGACGCATACACAGCAGGTGAATGTTCAGTAACCAGAAAAAATAACAGATGTAATGTTAAAGGGTGGCTTTGATGATGGTGATACTAACCTCTCTCTCTCCCAATCTCTCTCCCCGTCTCTCTCTCTCTCTCAGGACGCCTTTGTGGAGATCTATGAGCAGCAGAGGATCTCTCACTCCTGGCCGTACTTAAAGACAGTGTTCGGCCTGGCCGCCCTGGGAGCCGCCGGAGTCACCATCGGAGCCTTGTTCACCCAGAAGTGATACAAAAGGCCCCAGAAGACCCTCCCCCTCGTCAATCGCCTGCTACCAGATGAAGGCTCCTTACCTAGTAGCCCCCCCCCCCCCCCCCCCCAAAAAAAGGCCCACAGCAAGTTTTCTTTCCAAAAAACTGGCAGCCTATAACTCTGCTGTGCACAGACTACAATATTTCGTCTCTCGTTCCCATCACCTTCTTTTTTCCTCATGTATCTTTGAAAGCACCTCACAGCTTAGCACTGCCCAGCCTGGGCCTGTAGCCCGGTTCTATCCCAGAGCTCCCGGCTCTTCAAATGAAACTGCACAACTCTGTTACTCCCCAACTGCCAACGGAACAGTTCTTTCATACTCTATGCCCCATCCTCCTGCGAAATGAAAAGTACAGCCTTGTATATGCACACACACACAGATAGATGCACCCATGCATATTCTATACTAGTGTAGGAGCTTAACAACAAGGAATATCTATGGAAAGATTGCATACATACTTGTTGGATAATTATACACTCATACATAGACACACACCAACAGACACAATGAATATTGCATTTTGGAGGTGAACATTTTCACGCAAACTCAAGCGTGCGTTCTCACAACCAAATTATTTGTATGATGTATGGGTAATGAACATAACACAACAAGTGATTGTTTATCCATAAACTGAAAAACAAACTGTTTTTTTTAGATAACTGTTTTCAGCATGATTCTGTAGGACATGTAACATTGTAACATTGACACTGACCGAAAAGTAAAACAAAAACAAACAAAAAACATCCCAAATGTACAGTACACACCCAGCTTCCATCGCCAGCATGTGTGGTGAAGGTGGCCATTTTTGCCAGTGTCCATGTATGCATGATGACTTTTGATGACATGGAGCACGTTTGGCAGAATGATTGGTTCGGACAAAGTCAGGGTTGTGTTCAGTGGGCCCGAAATGGAAGAGAACCGCCCAAAACCAGGAGTTACAATCCAAACTTGTCCAATAAGAAATGCTCCTTTTTGTTTTTCGGCATATTAAACACAGCCTAGGTGTTTTTCTCTGTGTTTGGTTGGTGAAAGCTCACTGTACACAAACCCCCCAAGGGAACTTCAATCAACAGATGAATTCCTTATTAAAGCGCTGATTCATCCTCCCTGTTTCTCTCTTTGTGGGACTAATGTTGACAAGGAATGAAAGAATATTCTCCAGAGTTTCTCTCACTTATGTTCTGAGGGTAGGAGGCCCTTTTCAAGCACGCCTGAATGTATTTAGCCGGTCCCTACCCCTTGACCCAAACCCTTCAATGGGCCGTGCATCCTGTTTCTGTGTGAGCAGAGGGTGTTGAGAGAACCTAGATAAGCGTCATGTGGAGCATCATGACTTTCGCTGACCCACCTGGGAAAGGCCTTTCTCCCATTGGATGCTCCACAGAGAAAAGACTGTTAATCCCAAGCAGCTGTGTGTGTGTGTGTGTGTGTGTGTGTGTGTGTGTGTGTGTGTGTGTGTGTGTGTGTGTGTGTGTGTGTGTGTGTGTGTGTGTGTGTGTGTGTGTGTGTGTGTGTGTGTGTGTGTGTGTGTGTGTGCGCGCTAACAGAGGAGTTACTGAAGCTGCTATGGGAAAACAAGGTTGATAGGGCTTTGGTTTAGTGATGGTCCAGAATCCCCTCCACCTCCCAACCAAGGTCACATATTGGTGCATTCCACAGGTGTGCTTCTGCTGTTACTATTCTGCTATTACACTCACCCTCTTAGCTACAGCATCTGCTCTTCTCTCTCAACTTATTGTCTTTTTATCGCCCTCTTTTCTTCACTTTTTCTCTGTCTCTCACACACACGCACACGCGCACGCACGCAGACAGACAGACAGACACACGCGCGCACGCACTCACGCAGACAGACAGACAGACAGACAGACACACACACACACGCACACACGACTCATTCTCTCCCTTCTCTCTCACACACATACGGCTCATTCTCTCTGTCTCTTGCTCTCTCTCTCACACACGCGCATACGACTCATTCTCTCTCTTTCTCTCTCTCACACACACAGCTCATTCTCTCTCTCTCATTCTCTCTCTCTCTCTCTCTCACATATGCTCATTCTCTCTCTCATACACACACACGACTCATTCTCTCTCTCACACACACACACTGCTCATTCTCTCTGTCTCTCTCTCTCTCTCATTCTATCTCTCTCCCATTCTCTCTCATACATACACACAACTCATTATTTCTCTCTCTCACACTCACGGCTCATTCTCTCTCTCTGACACACACACTCACGGCTCATTCTCTCTCTCTCACACGCACACACACACACACACACACACAACTCATTCTCTCTCTCTCTCTCTCTCTCTCTCTCTCTCTCTCTCACACATATGCTCATTCTCTCTTTCATACACACACACACGACTCATTCTCTCTCTCACACACACACACGGCTCATTCTCTCTCCATCTCTTTGTCACTATCTCTATCCCACTCTCTCACCCCCTCGTTTCCTGGCTTGTAATTCTTAATTGGCTAAAGCTAAGCCCAGACAAACAAACATATGGTACAGTGATAAGGTTTTTTTTTTTAATGTTTTTTTTTAACCAAATCTGTCTGCTGCCACTTCCACCCAAGAGAGAGACGCATCGATCACCTGGTATCATATAACAACCCAATGATGGGAGGGTTGATTTCCCATCAGTGGAGGCAAAGACACTGAGGCACCACTCTTCCCATCAGGGAGACATTTAATTTTTAAAGCCTCTTATTGGACAGAGCTGGTGTTCCATGGCCTCTGGTTGGTTACTTCCGATGTCTACTGTAACTGCTGTCATTGGACCTTCTGAATTGCAATGTCCTGAAAAGCAGGGGTCGGTTCAGAAGGGTACAAGGCTAGGATTAAGATGGAAATGTATCGTGTATCTTGAGTTGAGATGAATTAGACTGCAACCCTGAAAGTCCAGTTGCAATGTCATTACAAATAATGCTGTGTAGTTTGCATATAGTATATTAACTAAAGGTTGTAGGATACACCATAGGGTAAATCTTTTGACTGTTTCTGACGATTGTGTGATAAGACTGTTGAAGCTGAACATACAAAGGACGCTCCAAAAAGGTCTTGTTTGGCAGCTTTTTGTTTTCCCACTGCTCCCTCTCTTATCTGGCCAGACAGATCAGGTCATTCATTTTCCCACTGCTCCCTCTCTTATCTGGCCAGACAGATCAGGTCATTCATTTTCCCACTGCTCCCTCTCTTATCTAGCCAGACAGATCAGGTCATTCATTTTCCCACTGCTCCCTCTCTTATCTGGCCAGACAGATCAGGTCATTCATTTTCCCACTGCTCCCTCTCTTATCTAGCCAGACAGATCAGGTCATTCATTTTCCCACTGCTCCCTCTCTTATCTGGCCAGACAGATCAGGTCATTCATTTTCCCACTGATCCCTCTCTTATCTAGCCAGACAGATCAGGTCATTCATTTTCCCACTGCTCCCTCTCTTATCTGGCCAGACAGATCAGGTCATTCATTTTCCCACTGCTCACTCTCTTATCTAGCCAGACAGATCAGGTCATTCATTTTCCCACTGCTCCCTCTCTTATCTAGCCAGACAGATCAGGTCATTCATTTTCCCACTGCTCCCTCTCTTATCTAGCCAGACAGATCAGGTCATTCATTTTCCCACTGCTCACTCTCTTATCTAGCCAGACAGATCAGGTCATTCATTTTCCCACTGCTCCCTCTCTTATCTGGCCAGACAGATCAGGTCATTCATTTTCCCACTGCTCCCTCTCTTATCTGGCCAGACAGATCAGGTCATTCATTTTCCCACTGCTCCCTCTCTTATCTGGCCAGACAGATCAGGTCATTAATTTTCCCACTGCTCCCTCTCTTATCTGGCCAGACAGATCAGGTCGTTCATTTTCTCACTGCTCCCTCTCTTATCTGGCCAGACAGATCAGGTCATTCATTTTCCCACTGCTCCCTCTCTTATCTGGCTCGACAGATCAGGTCATTCATTTTCATTTCAACTTCCATTGTCTTTTTTTTTGTTTCGATCCTCAGCTTTCACAGTTTACCTTTGCTACTCTGTAGGCTACGTGATAAAATTGCAAAGCTGGGGAAATCCTATAACACTGATCATAGCTACATTTTAATTTGCTTTTACTCATTAGACCACAGAGGTCCATGAGACGTCTTCCTAAAGCTGAGATTGGAGTGAGTAAAAATAGCAAAAATATAACAGGCACAAAATAATTGATGAATCATGATTTCCATGTGGAAATATCAAAATATATAAAGACAGACTTAAATACGATGCACATGCGTCTCGAGTATGGCAGTATCAGTGATAGCAATACTATACTGCAGTTCATGGTCTTGTATCATCAGGAAAATGTCTGCAATGCAGAGTGGTGTGATGAGATCCATCAAGATCTCCAACTGCACTGAAGATCACAAATATGTTATTGAACTAACGTTTTTTTTACTTTTTCCTCTCTTCAGAAGGAAACAAAATAAGATTTGAACAGCACATAGGGATTGATTAGTTACTGGATATTGATCTGAACAAAAAACAAGAAGAGGTGATAGTTAGCCTACCAATCGTACCAAAACATGAGTGAGGGCTAGGTCTATAAACCACGGTTTGTGTTTAATTGATATTTACGTGTTTAATTGATATTTCACTGCCAAGGCAGGAGTAGTTTTGATCATCTGTACACAGAGCTGCTAGTATTTGATTGTTCCACATTGTATTATGTCTATGTTGAAGAAGCCACATGAGAATTACTGAGGTGAGATGAAATTAAAGAGAGTCAGATATGGAAATAAACAAGAGAAAATGTTACCTTGTTTTGTGTATTCTTGGAGTCGAAGGACCTGTTTTGCATCTGTTGTTGACTAAAACTGAAACACGCAGGACAAACAGAAGAAAATAAGATAGTTCTGTATCTTTTTTGACCTTCTGTTGTTGACTTCTTAGCAAACCAACTTTCTCAGTGAAATCTAAATAGATGCACACATAAAAAGGTTTACAATTAAGTTATTTTAATGATAATTCTGTATTTAGGCTACGCCTCTAGTCTCCATGGTAGTATCAAATTGTATAGCCATGCTATTTTCATTATGAATGACGATAACACTTTAATCTCTCACTCTTTTAAACTTGTCATATCTTTGATAGTAGTTCAAGCATGACTATCTGGTTATTTTTTTTTAAAGAAAAAAGCAACGCTTGGGATCGGAGTATGCCATGCATGACACAAGCATTCATGGGTATTTTTTCAATATTTTGTGTTCTTCTGACTAAAATATATGTTTGATATGTATGCTTTGAAAGGAATTGGTAGCCTATCTCACTGACTTGGTTGAAAGTACTTTGGGATTTGTCTACACAGACAGACCAATTCCGATCTTTTGCCCAGTTCTTGGTCTTTTGATCAGTCAGATCTTTTCCCAGTAATTGGGCAAAAATAGCAGTATTGGCCTGCCTGGGTTTAACACAGCCTTTGAGACGAGTTGGGCATTAAATTTAAAAACATGCTAATATCCGGTACATTGACTTGCATCGGTTGTTGGTTAGACGTGTGTGTGTGTGGGTGTGGGTGTGTGGGTGGGGATACCACTGGGTAATAAAGCTTCTGTGCGCACACAGACACACTTCAGGGTGGTATTTATCATAGCTTCCCCATTGCAGTATTACAGTAATAGTCACCTGAGGGAAGGAACAAAGCTGTGAAGTGTGACAATGACTCGTCGGGAGGTCGCTGGCATCAAAATGCACCCAGGTTTATGCCTGTACCAAATGGCAACCTCTGCTATCTATTTTACCTGCCTATCTACTGCTGTTGCAGCTGCTACAGAGGATGATGGTGATGATGATGATGGTAGTCATCGTTGATTACACTATGATCAGCCCTATGATTAAGATGATGATCTGTATTCATCCAACTGTGCCAGGGCAAGGCACAGTTTAATTACTATGTCTCCCTGGATAACCAGCTTCTGGCTCCAAATGAAGGCTGCTTTGACCCGTCTCAGCATCCCACACCCACAGGACTTAACCCCGTCCTCAGAATTCTGGTGTGGGAGCTACATCCTGCCAAGAACTTGGGAATTAATTTAATTTGAGTCCAGCGCTATCACTGTTAAGAAGAAACTGTATGTAACACTTGAGCTACATAGGAAGAGAAGAAAGAGAATTTAAAATCATGTGGAAAAAATAAATTGTTTTTTTTAGTTAGCAGTTTCGCTTGCGGGGTAGTTAGTTGTGTGGATAGCAAGATAATTGCTGGCATCGAGGCCTGTTTTTTGCTAATTTTTCGGGCATCAAAAATGATGACGATCGCAGAATTTAAGACTGTGTTTAATTTCAGGGTTGGAACTGAATGTGGCGAACACAAGTATGTTTAGTTTAGCTTTTTCAGAGACAAAAAGGAATGCAATTCCAGAAACATGTGCTTAAAAACTCAGAAATGTTGCAGCAGCTAATCATCAGTTCCACAGAGATTTTGCAAGATGAACAAAATCTGACCTTTAAAGGAAATTGGTCACAGTATATGTTTATTTGGTTTATAGAATGAATCCATCTTAAAATAAGAATAGATGTTCAGCCCTGAAAGTGAAAGCAATGTTACTGAGGCACTTAAAGGGATAGTTCACTCGAAATACAAATTAACATGATTTCCCACTTACCTTTTAACTACAACCAAGGGAACTGGCAAAATCATGTTCATTTGTATTTAGAGTGAACTAACGCGACAAAAACGGCTCATATACACACAAGTTCCTATTTCCACTGCTTCTTCACGTAGTCCCAGTGATAGGCGAACCCACCGACGGGGTTTATCCTCATGTCAATCATTCTCTGGGTCTGCTTCTCCACCCATTCATCAGACAGAGTGTGAGGAACCTCGCCGAACACTGAGAAAGAGAGAGAGAATGAGAGAAAGTGAGAGGGAGAGAGGGGGAGAGAGAAGGAGAGAGAAGGAGAGAGTGAGAGAGAGATAGGGAAAGGGAGAGAGAAAAAAGTAGAGAGAAAGGGAGAGGGAAAGGGGAGAGAGAGAGAAAGACATGACTGTTGCATTAGACAATGTCAGTCTCAAGAGATAAAACGTGACTGTCTCCACACAATGGCAAAACTGTGTTGCAAGATGTTTTTGTGGATCATACAAGGACACAGAATGGGTAAACATCATTTATAAGAATCAATTGTTTATTGTTTCAAGAATCTTCCAGGACACTCTTCTTGTAAAAACATTGTCTCAGTGAGGCAAACAGTTTGGGCCTGTTTCCTGGACAGAGATTAAGCCTAGTCCAGGGCAAAACAACTGGCATCAATGGAGGTTCTCCACTTTTTAGCCGAGGACTAGTATCATTAAACAGTATCCTGGAAAACCGGTCCACAGTCAGGTGTTTTGTGTTGTCTTCCTCAGTGCATTGGATGAGACATTGCATGAGACCAAAAAGGCATTAGGGCCTGAGTTTCGTGAGAAACCATTCATATCACTTTCCACAGATATATAGTCATCTTGAGGTAGTTCGTCTTGAGTGTCAGGCCATGTACACCAGTCCGTGCATAAGCAGAAGTGAACTCAGCTTCACTCGAGCTGAAGTAAAGAATCTATTATTTTAGGTTCGATATTAAAAGCACTTATGTTTTGAGTCTGCATACATGAAGCTATGAAGTCATTCTGCTTAAATTATTTTACAGAAGGTGCAAGGTGGTTCAACCATGAACCATGACAATTTGACCAACTCAATGATCCCATTCGCCTTAAAGGGGATTGTTATTTCTACATCAAACAAATGTTCATTCCATTCAGTTACTAACTAACGGACACTCACTCAGCCACAAGACAGTTAACTTCACACATTAAATAATGGCATAAACAAATGTAAAACAGTTGATTGTACAAAATCCCCCTTGATAGCCCCCCCTCCCCCAATCTAGTCTTCTTACTGCCGCTACACTGGAGGAAAAAGGGAAGGTAGTAATTAATCATGGCACCAGAGCGTACAGCTGACAGAAAAGTGCCAAATGCCCTTCTGTCACGTTATCTTCAGTAGTAGAGTGATTACACAATAAATAAATGAGTGTTAGTGAATTCCAAGGGCAGCATATTGTCTGAGAGTGAGCCCAGAGAGAGTGCAAAACATACAACCAACAGTTGGTTAGCAAGCTAGCCTGCCTAAACTCAGAAAACTGAAAAGGGTTCTTTGGCTGTCCACATAGGAGAACCCTTTGAAGAACCCTTGTTGGTTCCAGGTAGAAACCTTTAAGAACCATAAAGAAACCAACAATAATTTTACCTGGCACCAAAAAGGCTTCTCCTATGGGGACAGCTGAAGAACCCTTTTGGAACCCTTTTTTCTAAGAGTGTAGCATCAACCAACAGTTAGCTAGCCCTAGCCTACGTAGCATTAAACAACAGTTAGCTAGCCTTAACCTACCTAGCAACAACCAACAGTTAGCTAGCCCTAGCCTGCCAAGCATCAACCGACAGTAAGCAAGCCTTAGCCTACCTTGTATCAACCAACAGTTCGCTAGCCCTAGTCTACGTAGCATTAAGCAACAGTTAGCTAGCTCTAGCCTACCATGCATCAACCAACAGTTAGCTAGCCCTAGCCTACATAGCATCAAACAACAGTTAGTTAGCCCTAGCCTACCTACAGCAGTATCAACCTTTTATCACATTTGTCTATAGATGACAGGTGTAGTGGAGAAATTGAGTGTGAAATTAATAAATTATTATGTTATGAAACAGATGATCCCTATCAACTGTTAACAATGCTACTGTAAATCACAGGAGGTTGGTGGCACCTTAACTGGGCAGAACGGGCTTGTGGTAAGGACTGGAGCAGAATCAGTGGAATGGTATCAAATACATCAAACACATTGGTTTCCAGGTGCCATTCCATTTGCTCTGTTCCGGCAAAGGGGAGTTGTCCACCCCTCAGCAGCTTACTGTGCTGTAAATACATCACACAGTGAGGAGGGTACTACTGTACTGTGCCAACTGAGAAGTAAAGCACCTATACCCATGGGAGAATTTCAACCTTCAATATTCCAATGCCTAGAGAGCTACTCTAACATCACAACGCTCCAATATCAAAACCAACCTTTGTGACAAAGTGATGCTATTGCGCTGAGGCACTCAAAGGCACACAAAACCATCAACTACAAGGAACACCAAACATTATTTAAGGGAGCATTCCCAAAATGGGAATTCTGTGGGAACGGTGAAAGCCACTTGTGTGTCGGAATGTGCCGGAGGCGGGCGGGAGTGAACCTGTATCCTGAGGGGAAGAGAGAGATTGGGAAAATCACCCTTGATCTTTATCCGCTCTCTTAGAAGAGTAGCGAGTGGTAAAGTCTATCCAGGAAGCAACTATTTTTTTTCTCTAATTAGGTGGAGGGAGCCCCCTCAGCGTTGCATGCACCCTGCTTTTCAAGTCCCAACCTGAACTCCAAACTAAGGGAAATACCCCATCCTTAACTGAATTGGCTTCCCGTCTGTCTGTGGGTCTCCCTCTTTTTGTCTCTCTCTCTCTATCCGTGTATCAGTCTCTTAATTCCTCTTTCCTTTCAATTCCCTTTATCTCATTTGCTCATTGACACACTTCACGTCAACCTATTTTTCTTTTGCACTCTCTCTTTTCTTTCATTTCTCCTTATTTCACTTGCCCTTTTTCTCCCTTGCTTTGCTTCTAACTCCATCTCTTTCCCTCTCCCTACCTTTGTTTCTCACTCTTGTCCCGTGTGTCTCTCTCTCTCTGTTCTCTGCCTCTTTCTCTGTGTTGTGGTCCTATTCATTTCCAGGCTGGCTTTCTCCTGATATAGCATTTTACTTCCTCCCTGAACGCTATGGGGTTTCTCAAGGAGGAGATGGAGAGAAAGAGAGGGAATTTGTGCCAACAGATAGACACACGCACAACCTTGAAACTAGACCAGGTGCTCATCACCATCATTGTTAACAGGGTGTGTCTAGGGGGATTCCTCAACTGAAGCCCTGGCTCAAACACCAGAGTGTATTGTGTGTTGTGTGCTCTCTCTCTCTCTCTCTCTCTCTCTCTCTCTCTCTCTCTCTCTCTCTCTCTCTCTCTCTCTCTCTCTCTCTCTCTCTCTCTCTCTCTCTCTCTCTCTCTCTCTCTCTCTCTCTCTCTCTCTCTCTCTCTCTCTCTCTCTCTCTCTCTCTCTCTCTCTCTCTCTCTCTCTCTCTCTCTCTCTCTCTCTCTCTCTCAGCATGATCCAATTATTCTAGCTTGTGGAGAGATTGAGTGAACTCTGTTAAACAGGGAGCGGGTGCTGCAGGTGAAGAGGCTGTGTCTACAGTCTGACACTGTGAATCTGAGATCTGCACTACAGTAGGCTAATAGAATACCAGAGTTGACCATTTTCTTCCTGGTTGACTGAATATACACTTATTTAATAATCCCTGATATAAAGTATAACATTTTGGATTTCAGCCAAGCCATAATATGTTTGTTTTTTTCTTTAGCACATGGCCTATCGGTCTATAATAAAATATATATATATATATATATTTTGTGATACAATGCTAATGTTATGATAATTAAATCAGAATCACTTGTACCGAGACCATTCTCTGTAACAACCCAACACTTCACCAAACTGTCTAGTGAAGTAACGTCTAGTAACACTTAGCTTAAACCCGTTCCATTTCTTCTGCATTATTTCCACAGTATTAGTGTGAGATGTCAGAAGAAGTCGTTAAGAGCAAATGTATAAAATGACAGAAATCAGCCGTATGCAATCTAACCAGGCCTTACTCTTTAGCTAGCTGACCATTAAACCAGGTCTAAGTAAAGTCAGTTTGCATAATCTGATATCAGTTATTATTATTCATGCTTATCATGTTATGTCATCATAATGAAAGCAGAAAGACAATTTATAATACATTAATAAAATAAGACTGGTCTAGAAATACAACAATACAGCATTGAGTGTGTATTACAGGGACACTCAAGTGAGTCTACCTTTAAAGGCCCAGTGCAGTCACAATTCTGTGCCATGTGTTTCATATCATATTATAAAATGTGTGGATCAAGCCCTGAATGCTGATTGGCTGAAAGCCGTGGTATACCAGACCGTATACCACAGGTATGACAAAACATTATTTTTTTATTGTTCTAATTACGTTGGTAACCAGTTTATAATAACAATAAGGCACCTTAGATGTTTGTGGTATATGGCCAATATACCAGAGCTAATGGCTGTGTCCTAGCACTCCACGTTGCATCGTGCATAAGAACAGCCCTTAGCCGTGGTATATTGGCAATATACCACAGTCCTTCAGGCCTTATTGCTTAATTGTACAACAGCTGATAAACTTTTAATCAGTGATATTTCCTGATAGTTACTGGTTGAAAATACAATCTACACAAGACCTTCTAATCAGCAGGATTGCATGGGCAGGAGTGTCGGCTTTCCATGGTGACATCACCATGCGGTAAATTGGTTAATAGACCAACAACAAAGAGCGTTACAAACCTCTCTGCTAATAACAGGTTTCCTCTCCGCACTTAGACCACTCCCAGACAGTCCGAGCTAAATAAATTATTATTTTTTTGCTAAAAAGCTACTTTTGACCATTTTAATGGAAATCTATTACAGTACAGCTTTTGTTTTATTTTTTTATCTATTACAGTACAGCTTTTTTATTTTTTATTTTATCTATTACAGTACAGCTTTTTTTTAAATTTGTATCTATTACAGTACAGCTTTTTTTAAAAAATTGTATCTATTACAGTACAGCTTTTTTTTAAATTTGTATCTATTACAGTACAGCTTTTTAGTTTTTTTAATCTATTACAGTAAGGTACTTAATTGTAACAAAGGAATTATTTGATATTGATAAATGATTTGACTTTGATATAAAAAAACAAAAAAACAACTACAATGGACTTTTAACTGGCCTAGGTTCAGCTCTCCCGATCCACTCTTTACCCACTATATAACAACAACTGAAATAATGACAAAGTTACAGGGAGACCCACCATAGATCCTCTGCCACCAGACCAGCATGCCAGAGAAGCCCAGGAAGATGAAGACCCCTCCCAGTACCGTCTTCCACTCACTGGAGCCTCTCCTCATCTCAGGGTAGGTCAGCTCATGGGTCAGACGGTACACTGTCAGACAACAGGAGGGATGGAGGGAGGGAGCGACACGAAGAGAGAACGAGAGAGACAGAGAAAGAGAGAGAGTTCATCAGGATTGCATATCAATGTTGAAATATTTTTTTGTAACTATCTGATTGAAAATGAAGAGGGTTTGATACATTATGTAATTCAAAGTATTTATTTGCATAATTGCTTGATCCAAATCATATTTCATATTTAATTCTGATCAAAATTCAGGAGTCACTGTCTTTATTGTGAGAAGACAATATCTCTTTTGATTACAATATTATATGCAATATTATTGTAGCTTATTATCAAACTGGTAAATAATATCTCTTTGAGTTGCCATCTCATATGGGCAGCCTAGAATCTGTTCAGAACAATGCACCATGAGAAATAACTCTTGCATAAAGTGAGTTTATATTGCCACCTTGTGTTTGAACTAGACATTGTCAATATTCAAGTGATGTTCATGCAGATTCAACAGTAACAGTGATCTTTCACCTATTTCTGAATGTTAGTGGTCAGTATGACACCTTTACACATAATGTCCTAATCCTACGAAAAAAATACAATTCCAAATCTAATCAAACCAATGTGGTCATAAAACAAGATTCCAACGTTAAACGCTCAGACTGAATCTATTGAGAGCTGTATCAATTGAGATGAATCTATTGAGAGATGAATCTATTGAGATGAATCTATTGAGAGATGAATCTATTGACAGCTGAATATATTGACGGCTGAATCTATTGAGAGATTAATCTATTGACAGCTGAATCTATTGACGGCTGAATCTATTGAGAGATTAATCTATTGACAGCTGAATATATTGACGGCTGAATCTATTGAGAGATTAATCTATTGACAGCTGAATATATTGACGGCTGAATCTATTGAGAGATTAATCTATTGACAGCTGAATATATTGACGGCTGAATCTATTGAGAGATTAATCTATTGACAGCTGAATCTATTGAGAGATTAATCTATTGACAGCTGAATATATTGACGGCTGAATCTATTGAGAGATTAATCTATTGACAGCTGAATATATTGACGGCTGAATCTATTGAGAGATTAATCTATTGACAGCTGAATATATTGACGGCTGAATCTATTGAGAGATTAATCTATTGACGGCTGAATCTATTGAGAGATTAATCTATTGACAGCTGAATATATTGACGGCTGAATCTATTGAGAGATTAATCTATTGACAGCTGAATCTATTGAGAGATTAATCTATTGACAGCTGAATATATTGACGGCTGAATCTATTGAGAGATTAATCTATTGACAGCTGAATCTATTGAGAGATGAATCTATTGACAGCTGAATATATTGAGAGATGAATCTATTGACAGCTGAATATATTGACGGCTGAATCTATTGAGAGATTAATCTATTGACAGCTGAATATATTGACGGCTGAATCTATTGAGAGATTAATCTATTGACAGCTGAATCTATTGAGAGATGAATCTATTGACAGCTGAATATATTGAGAGATGAATCTATTGACAGCTGAATATATTGACGGCTGAATCTATTGAGAGATTAATCTATTGACAGCTGAATCTATTGAGAGATGAATCTATTGACAGCTGAATATATTGACGGCTGAATCTATTGAGAGATTAATCTATTGACAGCTGAATCTATTGAGAGATGAATCTATTGACAGCTGAATATATTGAGAGATGAATCTATTGAGATGAATCTATTGACGGCTGAATCTATTGACGGCTGAATCTATTGAGAGATGAATCTATTGACAGCTGAATCTATTGAGAGATGAATCTATTGAGATGAATCTATTGACGGCTGAATCTATTGACGGCTGAATCTATTGAGAGATGAATCTATTGACAGCTGAATCTATTGAGAGATGAATCTATTGAGATGAATCTATTGACAGCTGAATCTATTGACGGCTGAATCTATTGAGAGATGAATCTATTGACAGCTGAATATATTGACGGCTGAAACTATTCTACCTTTGAAGCACTTCCAGAATATGTTTTTCAAAAGATTATTCCTACCCATTCACCTGCTATAAATCCAGTGTAGCCCAGTACACCATACTGTAGGTGTGTCTCTGAACTAAAGGTGCACTATTACCCAGTGAGGGATTCAAAAGAACTGTATACAGCCCTTTCCAACATAAAGGGAGAGCTTTCTTATCATGTACCAAACACCTGGGGCCAAAGTCCCTCATTGTATTGCATGAGGAAATGTGATTGTAATTTGTATTTGACACTGTCAAACATTTAGAAATAGTTCAATTCCTTCGTCTTTGTTTTCATATGAATGGATATTTGTTGACCCACCGAGGTCATTTTCATGAGGCACCAAACGGAAGCAAACTAACTGAAACAGGGGGTAACTACCTGGACTTGCCCAACAAGAAACTGCAATTGTCATTTTCCATTACAAAACTATTTAAAACAGTTTCTGTTGTGTGCCCTGATGAACATAATCCAGTTTTGAATGTGATTTGATCACTAGGATTTACATGCAATTTTCTCCTCCTTGGTGAGCTTGGTCCAGGGTCCCTTCTCCTTCTCCTTGAGCTGCCTCTGCTCTGAGTTGAGGTTCCTAACGAATGGAACGTCAGAGAGAGGAGTGTCTAGGCGGTTGTTGTACTGTGGCACCGAGGGGTCAAGCACATCAGGGCTCATATCTATATATTCGGACACAAAAACAGAGACAGACAGTGACATCAATGGTGTTTGGTAAACTGATTGGAAACTGTCTTTATTTGTAATGTTATATAATGTATTTCAAGGATCCAATCAAATTTAGCCTACGTTAACTCACACAGGACAGTCAATGATGTTATCACTCCCTCTACTGGCAGAATAATGCGTAGTCCAGCGCCATACAGCACTCCCAATGACCTTGTGACATGGTTGGCGCAAAGACCAGACCTTGTGGAATGTGATATCCATATTGTGTGCCTTAACTGTCTGAGTGGCTCCAAAGCAAGTGGCACTTGACAGCTTAATCATTATACTATGCCAGTCTTGTCTGAAGCACAATTTGCGCGGATTGACAGTTTAATCATTATACTATGCCAGTCTTGTCCTAAACTCAATTTGCGAGGACACCCTTGTACTTACCAGTTTCCACCCTGCTTATATCATGAAAACCAAACACTTTTAAAATGTGGCCAATGTGCATTGTGTAGCGGTTTAGGCAAGCACGTGTAAAAGTATGAGCGCGCGTATTTTCAAAGGTATTTGCTTAGGGGTAACCTATCAAATCAGACCTCGGGAGATTACCACTCTCTAATGTAGCCTAAACTGTGGGACATTAGATTTATAGGAATAGTTTACCTTTTCCATGAGCAGCCTGCACGCTGCTGGTAGATGAAAGTGGTCTCCAAAATCCGCTCTTCAGCCCGCGCACGAGTGCTCGAGAGGTCAACATCTGGACAGATACAAAGCTATGGTAAGGCCACTTTATACAAAGCAGTTGCAGTTATGGAAGGACATTTTACTCTTAACAGTTGCATAAAATACATAAACCCGGTTTCCACGTACGGTATTAATTTGGGGTGAAATGGTAAAATATTCAAATATAATTTTGAAGTTGATTTGGACGTTGTCAAAATCACATTATGGATGGATTTCCTAAATGAATGTTTCCTATGCAACACCAATGGAGCGCATATACAGTATTTGGGTCTGTTGAGTAAATCAATACACTATAAGAAGTCAAAGACAGCGGAAGTTGATTCGAAAATAGCGTCCAGGCGACTGTGCGTCGTATTGAGCAGGTGTCGGGAAAACTAAAGAATGCTGCTAACTCGAGTGTGAATGTGTGCGCACCGACTGTCACGTAGTGCTTTGGGTGCTAAGGAGTTGCTACATTTACAACAAGGGGGCGCGTGCATGAGATACTGTATGATGTTTTATTGTCAATTCTGCAAACCAAAAGGCCTTTTATTGTGCATTTGCACGTCTTATAATGCCAGACATTTGCCCAATAGCCTACGATAAATCATCTATAACTAAAAGAGCCAACAATCTCCCATGTTAGAATCATTTTGCTGACAATAAAATAGCCTATGCATTCAAAAACGACTTCACACGCTTGCACTTGTAATTGATTGAAATCTATTCATAGCGACAAACAATTCGTAGGCTACATGTAATTAATTAATGAATCAAGGTAGCCAATAAATCCAACTATTTGGGTTTTAAGACAAAGAACACAATAGTATCCAAGTATTACAGGTGGTCTATAGGTATAGATATATCTGAATGTTTCACACTTGTTGCGTAAACGTGAGTGTACATACAGTTCGTGTGCCATGAATAACAATAGAAGGCTTTATAAGAAATCATAATTTCTAAAATAATTACCTTTAAATAGGGATTTTATTCAGCTCCCTCTGTCTGTCCGATGTGCCTACGTGCTATCTCTATGGGAGTGTATGGACAATTTATAATGGCTATGTAGAGTTTTTAGTCAGGTGTCCCTCACTATCAGTAGAAACAACCAATGAGATGCTTTCAGGAAGCGCTCCAACTGAAGTTATTCTACTTTATTCCAAGCGTGAAGCGCCTGCCGTTTGACAGTCACTTGAACCATACCAGGATTGTGTTTACGTGAGGTTGATCAGAATCACATTCCAATAGCTCATATCAATAGGCTGTGTACTGCAAAGTATATCTAGTGTAGTTTTTAGCACATGTCATAGGCTAATACGCACACATCTGTGTTCGGAAAGACAGCGCGCGCGCTCACAAACCACTTTCGGAAGTGATACTTCCTGCAAATTTCTCTCACGCTTTCATTTTGAATTTGTTCAAAATAACTTTCTTACATTGATTTGCCATACAGGACTGCCATACAGAATTCAACAACTGAATGATCTGTTATTGATAAGAACCATTTTGCCAATCAGCTTGGCCATTATGCGTTCCAATCACCATGAATATTTTCATTGCAACTAACATTGAAATTAGGCTGTGTTTAAAGTGGAGCAGTAAACTAATAGTAGGCTTACTTTGTTTTCAGTGGCACTTAATAGCATTAACCCATCTTGTATTCTAGTAGCTTATTCATTTACATACATTACATAACTAGGCATAGCCTGACCTTTTTGTGTTTCTGATCCTCCAGATAGGGATTCAGATTGGTCTTTTTCAAAGGTGATTAGGATAGTATTGATCCCACTGGAATGGTGGATTCGGGGTGGAATTAGGATGGTGAATGGCACTACAAACAAGAAATGTCAATATACCTAAGGTGAGTGACAAGGTTTAAAAAAAACGTTCTTACATCTGACAACCAAAGCTTCATTATGTTAAATTGACAGCAGTAGGCTATAGATGGGCTCAGTTGTTATATTGTGTCAAATACAGTGGGGAGAACAAGTATTTGATAACTTGCAAACTCGGCAGTGTTTCCTACTTACAAAGCATGTAGGTCTGTAATTTTTATCATAGATACACTTCAACTGTGAGAGACCGAATCTAAAACAAAAATCCAGAAAATCACATTGTATGATTAAGTAATTAATTTGCATTTTATTGCATGACATAAGTATTTGATACATCAGAAAAGCAGAACTTAATATTTGGTACAGAAACTTTTGTTTGCAATTACAGAGATCACACGTTTCCTGTAGTTCTTGACCAGGTTTGCACACACTGCAACAGGGATTTTGGCCCACTCCTCAATACAGACCTTCTCCAGATCCTTCAGATTTCGGGACTTTCAGCTCCCTCCAAAGATTTTCTATTGGGTTCAGGTCTGGAGACTGGCTAGGCCACTCCAGGACCTTGAGATGCTTCTTACGGAGCCACTCCTTAGTTGACCTGGCTGTGTGTTTTGGGTCGTGGTCATGCTGGAAGACCCAGCCATGACCCATCTTCAAGAATAATGTTTCCACCTCCATGCTTCACGGTTGGGATGGTGTTCTTGGGGTTGTACTCATCCTTCTTCTTCCTCCAAACACAGCGAGTGGAGTTTAGACCAAAAAGCTCTATTTTTGTCTCATCAGACCACATGACCTTCTCCCATTCCTCCTCTGGATCATCCAGATGGTCATTGGCAAACTTCAGACGGGCCTGGACATGCACTGGCTTGAGCAGGGGGACCTTGCATGCGCTGCAGGATTTTAATCCATGATGGCGTAGTGTGTTACTAATGGTTTTCTTTGAGACTGTGGTCCCAGCTCTCTTCAGGTCATTAACCAGGTCCTGCCGTGTAGTTCTGGGCTGAGCCCTCACCTTCCTCATGATTATTGATGCCCCACGAGGTGAGATCTTGCATGGAGCCCCAGACCGAGGGTGATTGACCGTCATCTTGAACTTCTTCCATTTTCTAATAATTGCGCCAACAGTTGTTGCCTTCTCACCAAGCTGCTTGCCTATTGTCCTGTAGCCCATCCCAGCCTTGTGCAGGTCTACAATTTTACCCCTGATGTCCTTACACAGCTCTCTGGTCTTGGCCATTGTGGAGAGGTTGGAGTCTGTTTGATTGAGTGTGTGGACAGGTGTCTTTTATACAGGTAACGAGTTCAAACAGGTGCAGTTACAGGTAATGAGTGGAGAACAGGAGGGCTTCTTAAAGAAAAACTAACAGGTCTGTGAGAGACAGAATTCTTACTGGTTGGTAGGCGATCAAATACTTATGTCATGCAATAAAATGCAAATTAATTACTTTAAAAAATCATACAATGTGATTTTCTAAATTTTTGTTTTAGATTACGTCTCTCACAATTGAAGTGTACCTATGATAAAAATTACAGACCTCTACATGCTTTGTAAGTAGAAAAACATGCAGAATCGGCAGTGTATCAAATACTTGTTCTCCCCACTGTAAATGTGTGTACTTAAGTGATATGCAGGCTCTTACCTTTATATAGTTTACGCATCTGTTTCCTTTTGCCTTAACAGACTTACTTTGGTTACCTCATGGATATTCAGTCTGAAAGAAGTGTGCTTAAAAAAGATGAAATTAAAAATTATACACACTCTTACTTTACCGGTTGTCTGTTTTCTTGGTCTTTTTGGCGGTAGGAGGCGGAGATAGGGTAATCGCAGGAAAGTGTTTTTTGCATTTTTGCAGCATTGATGGTTCGGTCGCTTGTATTTTCAATCTCCTGAGGCATTGAACTTGATGCACATTATGGAAACAATAGCCAAATTTAACCCAACATAGTCGACTGAGGCGAGTTCTCGCAATCAGCTGGAAGGGTTTGTGGAATATGCCAGCTGATCGCATGGGACAATATTCTGTCTGTGGTTCGGCTTTGCTATATTTTGGAAGTGTTTTTTTGTGTGCGGAAAAAATATATAACAGACCCTCGACTGAAGGTCAGGTCGAGAATGCTTTCCTGTGGATATTTAGTCTCAGATTACCTCCAACATGGGGCCAAAATCAGCAGACAACAGGTAAAGTAATTTGAAATTAAGTTCATTCAACTTTCTGACTTGTAAAGGGACTGTTCTGGAATTTTGAGCCTACATGTTGATATTTTTAGAATCCGAGAGGGAAATTCTTACAAAGCCTGTTTCCCTCAGTGTAGCAGTAGTAGCATAACCTGTCCAGTAGATGGCAAGGTGTAGACCTGTTTAAAACACTGAAAATAAACATTCTTTGATTTTGATACTGTGGTATCTAGATCAAAATATTCCAGATTTTTTTTGTTGAAAATAAAGTTGAAATATAAACAGCTAAATGGATCTGATCCTGGATTGCAAAAGAGGATTACAGAATCCAGAATTATGTTTATAGCAACTGGGCTTTGATGATCTGGATCTTCTCTTGGTTTGTGGCAGGTAGCCTAGCGGTTAAGAGTATTGGGCCAGTAACCAAAAGGTTTCTGGTTCAAATCCCTGAGCCGAACAGGTAAAACAACTGTTGATGTGCCCTTGAGCAAGGCACTTAAACCGAATTGCTCCTGTAAATTGCTAAATGTGTAGCCGAGTTCAATGTGTCATTTGCACAATTGTGCCACTAGGTGGTGTCATAATACTTCAATTAAATACCACAATCATGCACACAAGACAAAAAGATCTCAGTAGTATGTTTTATTACTTTTTTTCAACAGCAAAAGAAAACTTAAATAACAGAAACATGTATTATGTGGCACTCATGACACATCTGTTCATTTTCAATAGATAAACCACTCATCTGAGACTATCAACAATATAACTTCAAAATCTGAATGACAAGAAAATGATCAGTAAATGTTACAAAAAGAACATGATCTTACAATATTGACTAAAGAGAAAAAAATATACCTGTCCTTTCTCTGGCACTTAAAGTTTCCTCAGTACAAAAGGTCTCTCTATATATCCAGTATGATCGATACAGAGTACAAGATGTATCTTGCATGCCTCTAAGTAACTGGAGAAATATAAATACATATTGGGTATATTGTATATAGGCAGCTGCTGTTTCTTGAATTGCATTGAGCAACAAGGTCGTCATACCATCACCTCTTTCGCTCTCTTTCAAAAATAAAGAATAAAATCTCTCGAAAGGCACCAATGACGTTAAAGACAGGACAGCAAGCTCCGCCCACTGTCACAGGGACATCATAAGTAGCAGGGGGAATGGGTGTAGTTTTCGGAGAGCCACCGACATCCCTCGTTTCCATTCACAAAACCTTGTGCAAATAAAGAAAAAAACAACTCAATACTCTTTCCCTGAAGGAGAGCAGACACGATTATGATTCAAATGGAAAATAACCTGCAACTAAAAACAACCTTATAATAACTCAAACCACCTCGAGGGCTTCTGATAGGCTAGCTGGAATACTAGCCATGTTGCTAATACCTTTCCACTCATGTCAAGTCTAAATGAGGGCCTAGGGGGTAGGGGTTATTTCTGGAACATCCAGGGGGTAAAAGTAGAGGGGAGTGATGATGCACAATCTTGAGGGGGGAGAAGAGGCACCACCGCCAGACCCTCTAGTAAAATAATCCCAGGTTGGTCAGCCCGAGTCAGTCACCCATGTGACCACATCTCCCCTATCACAGCAAATTACCCATCAGGGCCCTGGTCACTTTGACTGTACCACCCATCCCACCAGTCCGATCCAACCCTTTTCTCAACCCAGACAATGCTGCATCAGTCTGGGGGTTCAACTTCCATCAGTCTTCCGAGTCAACTTCCTCTCACAGCAATGTCCCGTGTCACAGCAGGTCAGTCACACACAGCACATACTCCGCCTTTCCCTCAGCATCTTTTGGTCCAGCTTCAGTCTCTACCTTCACTACTGCCTCAGTCTTTGCCACTGCTTCAGCGTTCTCCATCTCAGTCTCAACTTCAGACTTAACCCCCACTACCTCTACTTCAGACTTAACCCCCACTACCTCTACTTCAGACTTAACCCCCACTACCTCTACTTCAGACTTAACCCCCACTACCTCTACTTCAGACTTAACCCCCACTACCTCTACTTCAGACTTAACCCCCACTACCTCTACTTCAGACTTAACCCCCACTACCTCTACTTCAGACTTAACCCCCACTACATCATTCTCGGTCTCAGCTTCAGTTTCCAGCCCCTACTACTGGTGCCTCTACCAATGTTTCTGGTGGTGCCTCTACCAATGTTTCTGGTGGTGCCTCTACCAATGTTTCTGGTGGTGCCTCTACCAATGTTTCTGGTGGTGCCTCTACCAATGTTTCTGGTGGTGCCTCTACCAATGTTTCTGGTGGTGCCTCTACCAATGTTTCTGGTGGTGCCTCTACCAATGTTTCTGGTGGTGCCTCTACCAATGTTTCTGGTGGTGCCTCTACCAATGTTTCTGGTGGTGCCTCTACCAATGTTTCTGGTGGTGCCTCTACCAATGTTTCTGGTGGTGCCTCTACCAATGTTTCTGGTGGTGCCTCTACCAATGTTTCTGGTGGTGCCTCTACCAATGTTTCTGGTGGTGCCTCTACCAATGTTTCTGGTGGTGCCTCTACCAATGTTTCTGGTGGTGCCTCTACCAATGTTTCTGGTGGTGCCTCTACCTCTGCTTTTGATTGTGCTTGGCTGCTCTTCCTGCCGATGCCTGGAGAGAGAAAGAGCGAGAAGTTTGGTTGGTATGGAAGTGTCTCAGAGGCTCTTGTCCATGCAGCTGCATTCAGAGATGTGGAAATGACCCATTAGCAGTGGAAATCTATTTTTGTTGTTCTCATTAAGTGTAATTAGCTGCATACCCATTCAAACTTAAGTCTTGGGTTTCCTGATTAGATAAGATAACCTAAATTAAGCATGAGGTGAAATCTATTTGTCCATAAATGGCTGATCTCTCATCGTGTCTCTAATCAAGTAAAAATATTTGTGATTCAATTATTGCTGCTGCTCAGTAGAGGCCACCTGCTGGTTTGTTGGTGCAATCTCTGTGTGTGTTCTTCTATTTAGAAAAAAAGTCTTCAGAAATGTGAGGTTTTTCTGTTTTAAGACTTAACATTCACCACACTTCCTCAAGCGCCAGGCAAGCTCAATCAAGCAAAGCTGATTATTTTAAAGAAAATGACTATTTAAACCAATGCTGGATGGTTATCGCAGGGGGGAGTTGTTGACATGTAGAAATGAGAGAGCCTGTCTGATGGATGGAGGAGAGAGAGAGGAGGGAATGGGGAACGGGAAACGGGGAGGAGGAAACGGGGAGGAGGAAACGGGGAGGAGGAAAAGGGGAGGAGGGAAAGAGGAGAGATGAGGGGAAGTAGTAGAGAAGCAATCCATCAGAGAGGAGAGGGTGGGGCATGAACTCATGTAGTGTCAGGATAAATAGAGGGGCCTGCTCCTCATTCATCATTATTAGCCTTCATGACGTGGCATACACACACACACACACACACACTGAAGGAACATTGTCACTCTTGCTAGAACATGTATTTGAATACAACAGAAACAGACACAGCCTTAGCCACAAACGATACTAAATACACACAAGCTTGCTGACCCAGACTAGCCCAAGCCATACCATGCCGGTCTACACCTTTTGGTGTCTATTGTTGGGGGTGAGAGGGGATGGGAGCCAGTCCCATTGTGGGGGGTGGAGACAGAACAGGGCAGGGTGGAGTGGGGAGGGGGGGGGGGGGGAAACGCTGGGTGTTTATACCTGCAGGGGTGAGCACCAGGGCCTGCAGGATGTCTGACAGGGAAACGATGCCCACAATGTGGGTGTTGTCGCCCACCACCACCAGCCTGTGGACCTGGAGACGAGAGAGGGGAGAAAGAGGGAAGAGGAGTGGGGAAGAAGAAGAGGATTTAATGGAAATGGGAGAGAAAAAAAAGAAAGATGTTATTAGCTATCATGTCAGACTGACAGGAGAGGGTTCAGGTCAGGTGTGTGTGTCAATCTCACCTCTGCTTTGACTATTCTGTCCACGATAGTCTCCAGTGTCTCGAGCCGGTTGCACTTCATCACGCCCTCAAAGTACTGCGAGCGATGCCTCAGAGCCTGGGTCACCGTGATGTCCAGGTTGTTGTAGGTCTTCTCAGCAGCAAGGTTCTACACACAGCAAAGACAAACAACTAGTTGGTCCATCTTGGAATGTTCACTGTACACTTATGAAGAGGAATATTCATTAACAACAAATTAGTAATATTCCTAAAAGGGTGCCCCATGAAGTGTTAACTAAAGGGATTACTTACAATGACATCAAACTTGGAATAAATATCCACGACTTTCCCTGAAAAGAGCAAAATCCAAAAGAAATTCAGAATCCAACTTCACAAAAATAATACATCGGCAGAGACAGTCTGACACACACACATACCTGACTCATCCACCACTGGCAGAGACATATAGTCTGACACACACACACATACCTGACTCATCCACCACTGGCAGAGACATATAGTCTGACACACACACATACCTGACTCATCCACCACTGGCAGAGACATATAGTCTGACACACACACACATACCTGACTCATCCACCACTGGCAGAGACATATAGTCTGACACACACACATACCTGACTCATCCACCACTGGCAGAGACATATAGTCTGACACACACACACACATACCTGACTCATCCACCACTGGCAGAGACATATAGTCTGACACACACACACATACCTGACTCATCCACCACTGGCAGAGACATATAGTCTGACACACACACATACCTGACTCATCCACCACTGGCAGAGACATACAGTCTGACACACACACATACCTGATTCATCCACCACTGGCAGAGACATACAGTCTGACACACACACATACCTGACTCGTCCACCACTGGCAGTGCGGACACCCTCCGGACCACGAAGATGTTCAGGGCCTTGATGATGGGTGTGTCGGGGTGGATGAAGGCGATGTTGTGGTAGGTGCCGATGGTCAGCTCCTCCAGGGTCTGCTTCATAAAGGCAGGCTTTGGCATCTCACACACCTGGGATATCAAATCAAAGTTTATTTGTCACGTGCGACGAATACAACAGGTGTAAACCTTACAGTGAAATGCTTACTTACAGGCTCAAACCAATAGTGTGAAAAAAAGGTGTGTGTGTAGGTAAGTAAAGAAATAAAACAGTAAAACAGACATTCAGAAGAGAGATTTGGGGGGGGGGGGGGGACGTTAGAAAACAGACTGAAACCAGGCAGAAGTACCTGGACATGGTCAATGAGAAACACTCACTTTTGTTTTCTGTTCAGAAATGTTGCAAAAGTTTGTTGCGAGCCCTAATGAGGACATTTGAGTATCAACTAACTAAACTGCTTTCATCTCCATTTGGCCGTCTAATGTAGTGTCAGCTCTGACTTTCTAGCAGTGTACGTGTCCCATTTGATATTGTCCATGTCGGTCTGTCCGTCCTTCTCATATAACTAATGAAAGTGTCTTTTTTCCAATCCGTCTCATTTTCTCTCTGTCCGGGTGTGCAGTCACCTATGGTCTATCATTTCGTCTAGCCCAGGACAGACGGATGTCCTTTGGTCAAGTGGGTTCATGTTTCCAAACTTCTTTCCTGCTCTCTATTTCATTATGCAGAGGTGGTTTACATTTCACACTCACTTCAACACGTAAGACACCTTATATTTAGACAATACTGCTTCTCTAGCCGGCAGAATGCTACAGTAACCTACCTGTTATTACGGTCAATTCAGGAAATCTAACACAATGGAATAGAGTTCCCAGGAATTCAAGGAATCCTCATTGAACTCCAACTCCCAAATTCATCTCCTGAATGAATAGATTTGAAACGGGTGAACTACAATGTATAGTCACCATATTCTCTCCTCTAGACTGGTGAGGTCGTCATCCCAGACGATCAGATAGATTAAACTAATCCTCTACTGAATCAGGACAGCTCTCTAGGCTCTGTTGCCATCCTTTCATCACCCTGCCTTTCTGTTTCCCTTTCGTCAGATGGGGCGGCAGGTAGCCTAGCGGTTGCGAGCATTGGGCCAGTAATCGAAAGGTCACTGTTTTGAATCCCAGAGCAGTCTAGGCTTGCCCTTGAGCAAGGCACTTAACCCCTAATTGATCATGTAAGTCGCTTCGGATAAGAGTGTCTGCTAAATGACTAAAATTTCATCTTTAGTTCCATGGAGATCCAACAGGGATGTTTGCTTACATGAGAGAGCCCATGCTTCATCAATCCAGTGCTAGGCCTACTTACAAAGAGCTGGAGGAACTTGAGGATTCTCTTGTGTGTGAGGATATAAAGTGCATTTCCGCTGACTGGGTCGATGACGGGCAGCCGGTGGATCTTGTTCTTGATGAGCGAGTATACCGCGTCAAATATACTGAGAGAGGGGGGGGGGGGTAAGATAGAAGATCAAGTTAAAATAACAGACAACTTGTTGCCAATAAAGCACTAGAGAGAGGGTGTTGATACATTGCCACTTCATCAATCAATAGTCTCCATCTTTAAAACAGCACATGTCATGTCTTCTACAAAAGAACAGGTTCAAAGTCCAAGTTCCCTTTAAGTGCCATCATTCATCCTACTTAGTCAATCTGATGTTAAGAGCATAGAACAATAACAGTGAGTGTGCTGCAAGAGAGCTCTTCTACTGAATTAAAGTGATAGTGAATAGTTGAGAAAAAGCATAGATTTACTCAGAGTATACAAAACATTAAGAACAGCTCTTTCCATGACAGACTGTTCAGGTGACTCAAGGTGAAAGCTATGATCCCTTACTGATGTCACCTGTTAAATCCACTTCAAATCAGTGTAGATAAAGTGGAGGAGAAAGGTTAAAATTATTTTTCATCCTTGACAGATTGTGTGTGCCATTCAGAAGGTGAATGGGAAAGAAAATATTTAAGTTCCTTTGAACGGGGTATAGTAGTAGGTGCTAGGCACACGGTTTGAGTGTGTCAAGAACTGCAACGCTGCAGGGTTTTTCACGCTCAACATTTTCCGTGTGTATCAAAGAATGGTCCACCACCCAAAGGACATCCAGCCAACTTGACAACTGTGGGAAGTATGAGTGAACATGGGCAAGCATCCCTGTGGAACACTTGACACCTTGTAGTTCATGCCCCGAAGAATTGAGGCTGTTCGGAGTGCCAAAGGGGGCACAACTCAATATTAGGAAGATGTTCCTAATGTTTGGTACACTGAGTGTATATCCTGAAGGTCTGACCATAACTAAACTATGGTGAGTTTTCAGAAAGCCTCATAGCTAACATAGCACCTTATTTCCCCGAACAACCCTGGCAGATAGCCATGAGAGAGTAACAACTCTAAAACCAATTGACGGCCAATCTCCATGGAATCAAAGATGATATTTTAGTCATTTTGCACCAGATCTTATTTAGGGGCTTCATAGCAAAGGGGGTGAATACACATGCACGCACCACTTTTCAGTTTTTTATTTGTTAGCATTTTTTGAAACAAGTTTATTTTTTCCTCACTTCACCAATTTGGACTATTTTGTGCATGTCCAATACATGAAAAATACATTTAAAATGACAGGTTGTAATGCAACAAAATAGGAAAAACACCAAGGGGAATGAAAACTTTTGCAAGGCACTGTGTCTTTCAGAGGGTTTGGGTTCAAATGTCACATTTTGGCTGACAATTGACCAATAAAGTGAGCATACTCTTGATTTAGTAAAGAGCTGAAGCGCACACACAAAGCATTCATGCGTGTTAAACCAGAAACCATACAGGAAGTCATCAGAAACAAGGGACTATCCGGGATGTCCCAACAGTCAGTCTGTTTATCTCTCCCTTAAAACAAATACACTAGAGTACATAATCAGAAAACCTGGCAATGGACAGCTGAATCAGTCACTAAGCAATTAAATGATGCTGGTGTTCTACCAAAAGGAGCCAGAAAATGCCCATAACCAAACCAGAGGCTTGAGTTGATTAACCTGGGATGATGGAGAAGTTGAGTAGTATTTTAAGCAAAGTATTTTTTAGTTTTTTTTTTTATGAAAGAGTCTGGCCAATACGTCTTTTCACAAAATGGACCTTGAATGATTCAGATTGAGGAAAATAAACTATGCTCCCAATCAAAAGAACATGGAAAAGGGTGCAGAAATACAAGGGGAAAGTACCAGACCTTCAGTACCAGACCTTCCCAGGGGAAATGTAGGGAATGAACAACAAATATAAAACTCCACATGGGAGAGTGTATTGACAGTAAATTACTCTACCTATAAATTCAAGTGGAGTGAGACTTATTTACTGTGTTTATGACCATATAATTATATTTATATGTGGGGTGGGAAGTAGGGACAATTAGATTTAACATTTTAATTCTCAATCAACTATGAGATGATTATAGATTGTTTGTATAAACAGACTGATTAAACCCAAAGGAAGGTCCTCTACGTAATAATGAGCAAGGAGCTCTGAATGGGTCGCACACTGTAAGTCAATCATGACTGGATCATTATCCTATTCATGGTCTGCAGTTTCATTTCCCTGCATCATAACTGTTATTTAAACGACATAAAATAAAGACAAATAGGAAATGCAGGTGTCATGTATAACAGGCTTACCTTGCATCAGGTGATATGTTCACTAACGGCTTAAAGGTTTCTTGTAGGTAGAGCTCTTCAAAAAAACAACATCATCAAACTACAAAATAAATGGCTTTATTATTTGTTGAACTGATAAAAATGTTGGTTTTGAAATGGGAAAGTTGCTGTAAAATAGCGGGAAAGTCCCCATACCTCTCCACGTTTCAATTTTATGCTCCTCCAGCTCATATATTTGTACCTAAAATAGACAGAACATTCAACAATTAGTGATATTTAACATTCATTCCATGATTTGAACGTGGTAGACATTACATTTGCAACGTTTTATTTTGTAAAAAGAAGAGTGATAGAAATAGCAGAAAAATATATTAAATCAGAGCAATTCTCTCTGGAGAAGAAAAACCAACTACATGTAAGTGCTGGCATCATGAAAAATCTAACCGGTTCCCTAGAGGGTCTCAATCAGGTCCACGTCAGCCCTCTCCGACATGACAGTTATGAGAACCGCTGCTAATAAATAACCACAGCACGAGGAAAGGACAGAGTAGTAGGTCCTCGAATTCATTACAAAAACGAAAAAAAGCCCATTTCTACAGCAGCCACGGCTACATTGAGCTCATTATCATGAACAGCTGGGGACGTGCCATTTCCTAGGTCATGTGTGTTGAAGGACCTTTTTTCCCTGTAGAGTGGTTGCAGTGTTTCCCCTATACACAGTAAGCACCACCGCTGCTAAAACAATGATAATGTAGATGTATGCCCCAGAAAGGACCCCCCCCCCCCCCCCCCGATAATACAATAGCAAACATCGGAGGCCTTTTCCAGTTTCCTGTAAACAGAAGCTACATCAATCATTAAATTACTGATCCAGGAGTGAGTGAGTGAGTTGGATAAAAATTCAAGGTTTTTTGGCTAGCCCACTCATCATAGTCAGTCCAAACTAAAGGAAGAGCAACTAAGGTTGCAAAATACAAGTATCGTTCTGTAATGTCGAAGTTTTCCAGAAATCCCAGCTGAAGGATTCCAGATTTGCAGCATATTGAATCTTCCAACCGGGATCTCTGAAAAACCTGTGAATATGGGGAAAGTGACCAGAACTTAACTCCCGAGATTAGAGGCACCGACTCCAGTTCTGCATGACTATACAGGAGTCTGATATGGAAGGATTAGCGAACGCTTTCACTGCTCTGGTGGTTCTCTAGACGATGGATAAACTAACAGGCATTAGGATAACATGTCAGTGTCTCCTGACCTAATAAATACCCATGTGTATTTGGGCCAGTGGAAATCCCAAGAGGGCTAGCCTCACTTAGCTTGGCTCTCTATGATGGGTGTAGCATACAGGTGTGACACCTCAGGTAACAATGGGACACCGTAACTCACCACTGACAACACTTCCACTGAGTCAAATGGGATTATGATTGAGGTTTTTATTTTCAAATGTTTTGTATAACCTGCTGTATCAGGGAGGACTTCTAGAAAACAGCCTACACTGAAGTGGCTCGCATCACCCAACAGCAGAGCCGGCTATTATATTATTTACACTACAGACTACTGTAGTCTGCTGGCTGGCACATCTGCTGTGGTGAGTGCGTGTTATACTTGACTATAAATCAGTGTGTGTTATACTTAAGCAATAAGGCCCGAGGGGGTGTGGTATATTGGCCATATACCACAATCCAGAGGTGCCTTATTGCTATTATAAACTGGTTACCAATGTAATTAGAGCAGTACAAATAAATGTATTGTCATACCCGTGGTATGTGAGTATAACAGAACCTATTTGGCAGGCGAAACCTCGAGGACAAACCATCCAGATTTTTCATTTTTTTTTATTAGGTGACAGGGTTTACAATGTGTATCTAGATTTATAAAGGCACTTGCTTGCAGTTCCTATCGCTTCCACTGGATGTCAACAGTCTTTGGAAATTGGTTGATGTTTCTCTTTAGAGAAATTAAGAAGTATGGCAGTTTAGAACGAGGGTCCCTCCTAGTGCACTAATGTTTTGATGTGCGCTCCAGGTCACACGCTTCACATTGTTTATTTCGGGTATTGAACACAGTTTATCCCTTCTTAAATTGTATAAATTATTTACGTTAAAAAATACCTAAAGTTGTATTAGGAAAGTTGTTTCAAATATTTGGACAGCGTTTACAGGTAAGATATTTTGTAGTCATGCTGGGCCAGTTGGAACCGGTGTTTTTCTGAAACAATCGCGCCAAATAAATGGACATTTTGGAGATAACGCCGGAATTAATCGAACCAAAAGGACCATTTGTGATGTTTATGGGAGATATTGGAGTGCCAACCGAAGAAGTTCTTCAAAAGTAAGGCATGAATTATTATTTCTGACTCCCGCCTGGCGGGAGGAAATCTGATTTCCATGTGTTGGTACTGTCCTAAGATAACTGCATGGTTTGCTTTCGCCATAAAGCCTTTTTGAAATCTGACACGGTGGCTAGATTAACGAGAAGTTAAGCTTAAATTTTGTGTGTTGTACTTGTGAATGTATGAAAGTTAAATATGTAATATTTATTTATTTGGCGCTCTGCCATGTCACTGGATGATGATCCTAAAGAAGTTAAAGCTCCATGACACAGCACATACGGTGCTCCATGACACAGCACATACGGTGCTCCATGACACAGCACATACGGTGCTCCATGACACAGCACATACGGTGCTGAGATGGAGGCTGGATAAGTCTCCCACTATATATATCGCTGCAGTTTACAGTCAGTCCACATCACTGGCCTTGGTGACAATAGGAAGCTGAAGCCATTTAGCCAAACCATTTCAAACTAGGGTCGTGTTCAATATTATGGACTGAATCAGGGGAGGAACAACTTGGACTTCTTCAATTGGAGACTCATTTTAGTTTACCATGGCTAAATATTTTTTTCTAATGAAAGACCTAATGAACACAACCCAGGACTCATTTGTATCTGTTTGATGAGAGGTCACGTACCATGGGAGACTTGTAGTATCTGTGGAGGATGTTGATGAAGTCTGTGATGGTTAACATTCCTAGAGAGAGACAGAGAGAAAGGTCTTGTTGAGTGATTATTCACATTGCATAGGTGTTGGATTTGACCTAGCACATACACACTGCTACTGAGGGGAGTACTAAAAAAATAAGATAGGAGCAGCGTGGAGGTGGGAGGTACAGGTAGAACAGAAGGAGCAGCGGGGAGGGTGGGAGGTACAGGTAGAACAGAAGGAGCAGCGGGGAGGGTGGGAGGTACAGGTAGAACAGAAGGAGCAGCGGGGAGGGAGGTGGTGGGTACAGGTAGAACAGAAGGAGCAGCGGGGAGGGTGGGAGGTACAGGTAGAACAGAAGGAGCAGCGGGGAGGGAGGTGGTGGGTACAGGTAGAACAGAAGGAGCAGCGGGGAGGGAGGTGGTGGGTACAGGTAGAACAGAAGGAGCAGCGGGGAGGGTGGGAGGTACAGGTAGAACAGAAGGAGCAGCGGGGAGGGAGGTGGTGGGTACAGGTAGAACAGAAGGAGCAGCGGGGAGGGAGGGAGGTACAGGTAGAACAGAAGGAGCAGGGTACAGGTAGAACAGAAGGAGCAGCGGGGAGGGAGGTGGTGGGTACAGGTAGAACAGAAGGAGCAGGGTACAGGTAGAACAGAAGGAGCAGCGGGGAGGGTGGTGGGTACAGGTAGAACAGAAGGAGCAGTGGGGAGGGAGGGAGGGAGGTACAGGTAGAACAGAAGGGGCAGCGGGGAGGGTGGTGGGTACAGGTAGAACAGAAGCAGCAGCGTGGAGGGAGGTGGGTACAGGTAAAACAGAAGGAGCAGCAGGGAGGGAGGTGGGTACAGGTAGAACAGAAGGAGCAGCAGGGAGGGAGGTGGGTACAGGTAGAACAGAAGGAGCAGCAGGGAGGGAGGTGGGTACAGGTAGAACAGAAGGAGCAGCTGGGAGGGAGGGAGGTGGGTACAGGTAGAACAGAAGGAGCAGCGGGGAGGGAGGTGCGTACAGGTAGAACAGAAGGGGCAGCGGGGAGGGAGGTGGGTACAGGTAGAACAGAAGGAGCAGCGGGAGGGAGGTGGGTACAGGTAGAACAGAAGGAGCAGCGGGAGGGAGGTGGGTACAGGTAGAACAGAAGGAGCAGCTGGGAGGGAGGGAGGTGGGTACAGGTAGAACAGAAGGAGCAGCGGGGAGGGAGGTGCGTACAGGTAGAACAGAAGGGGCAGCGGGGAGGGAGGTGGGTACAGGTAGAACAGAAGGAGCAGCGGGAGGGAGGTGGGTACAGGTAGAACAGAAGGAGCAGCGGGGAGGGAGGGAGGTGGTGGGTACAGGTAGAACAGAAGGAGCAGCGGGGAGGGAGGGAGGTGGGTACAGGTAGAACAGAAGGAGCAGCGTGGAGGGAGGTGGGTACAGGTAGAACAGAAGGAGCAGCAGGGAGGGAGGTGGGTACAGGTAGAACAGAAGGAGCAGCTGGGAGGGTGGTGGGTACAGGTAGAACAGAAGGAGCAGCGGGGAGGGAGGTGGGTACAGGTAGAACAGAAGGAGCAGCGGGGAGGGAGGGAGGTGGGTACAGGTAGAACAGAAGGAGCAGCGGGGAGGGTGGTGGGTACAGGTAGAACAGAAGGAGCAGCAGGGAGGGAGGTGGGTACAGGTAGAACAGAAGGAGCAGCGGGGAGGGTGGTGGGTACAGGTAGAACAGAAGGAGCAGCGGGGAGGGAGGTGGGTACAGGTAGAACAGAAGGAGCAGGGGGAGGGAGGGAGGTGGTGGGTACAGGTAGAAAAGAAGGAGCAGCGGGGAGGGTGGTGGGTACAGGTAGAACAGAAGGAGCAGCGGGGAGGGTGGTGGGTACAGGTAGAACAGAAGGAGCAGCGGGGAGGGAGGTGGGTACAGGTAGAACAGAAGGGGCAGCGGGGAGGGAGGTGGGTACAGGTAGAACAGAAGGAGCAGCGGGAGGGAGGTGGGTACAGGTAGAACAGAAGGAGCAGCGGGAGGGAGGTGGGTACAGGTAGAACAGAAGGAGCAGCGGGGAGGGAGGGAGGTGGTGGGTACAGGTAGAACAGAAGGAGCAGCGGGGAGGGAGGGAGGTGGGTACAGGTAGAACAGAAGGAGCAGCGTGGAGGGAGGTGGGTACAGGTAGAACAGAAGGAGCAGCAGGAAGGGAGGTGGGTACAGGTAGAACAGAAGGAGCAGCGGGGAGGGAGGTGGGTACAGGCAGAACAGAAGGAGCAGCAGGGAGGGAGGTGGGTACAGGTAGAACAGAAGGAGCAGCAGGGAGGGAGGTGGGTACAGGTAGAACAGAAGGAGAAGCAGGGAGGGAGGTGGGTACAGGTAGAACAGAAGGAGCAGCTGGGAGGGAGGGAGGTGGGTACAGGTAGAACAGAAGGAGCAGCGGGGAGGGAGGTGCGTACAGGTAGAACAGAAGGGGCAGCGGGGAGGGAGGTGGGTACAGGTAGAACAGAAGGAGCAGCGGGAGGGAGGTGGGTACAGGTAGAACAGAAGGAGCAGCGGGAGGGAGGTGGGTACAGGTAGAACAGAAGGAGCAGCGGGGAGGGAGGGAGGTGGGTACAGGTAGAACAGAAGGAGCAGCGGGGAGGGAGGTGGGTACAGGCAGAACAGAAGGAGCAGCAGGGAGGGAGGTGGGTACAGGTAGAACAGAAGGAGCAGCAGGGAGGGAGGTGGGTACAGGTAGAACAGAAGGAGCAGCAGGGAGGGAGGTGGGTACAGGTAGAACAGAAGGAGCAGCTGGGAGGGAGGGAGGTGGGTACAGGTAGAACAGAAGGAGCAGCGGGGAGGGAGGTGCGTACAGGTAGAACAGAAGGGGCAGCGGGGAGGGAGGTGGGTACAGGTAGAACAGAAGGAGCAGCGGGAGGGAGGTGGGTACAGGTAGAACAGAAGGAGCAGCGGGGAGGGAGGGAGGTGGTGGGTACAGGTAGAACAGAAGGAGCAGCGGGGAGGGAGGGAGGTGGGTACAGGTAGAACAGAAGGAGCAGCGTGGAGGGAGGTGGGTACAGGTAGAACAGAAGGAGCAGCAGGGAGGGAGGTGGGTACAGGTAGAACAGAAGGAGCAGCGGGGAGGGAGGGAGGTGGGTACAGGTAGAACAGAAGGAGCAGCGGGGAGGGTGGTGGGTACAGGTAGAACAGAAGGAGCAGCAGGGAGGGAGGTGGGTACAGGTAGAACAGAAGGAGCAGCGGGGAGGGTGGTGGGTACAGGTAGAACAGAAGGAGCAGCGGGGAGGGAGGTGGGTACAGGTAGAACAGAAGGAGCAGGGGGAGGGAGGGAGGTGGTGGGTACAGGTAGAACAGAAGGAGCAGCGGGGAGGGTGGTGGGTACAGGTAGAACAGAAGGAGCAGCGGGGAGGGTGGTGGGTACAGGTAGAACAGAAGGAGCAGCGGGGAGGGAGGTGGGTACAGGTAGAACAGAAGGAGCAGCGGGAGGGTGGTGGGTACAGGTAGAACAGAAGGAGCAGCGGGGAGGGAGGGAGGGAGGTGGTGGGTACAGGTAGAACAGAAGGAGCAGCGGGGAGGGAGGTGGGTACAGGTAGAACAGAAGGAGCAGCGGGGAGGGAGGGAGGTGGTGGGTACAGGTAGAACAGAAGGAGCAGGGGGAGGGAGGGAGGTGGTGGGTACAGGAAGTACAGAAGGAGCAGCGGGGAGGGAGGTGGTGGGTACAGGTAGAACAGAAGGAGCAGCGGGGAGGGAGGTGGTGGGTACAGGTAGAACAGAAGGAGCAGGGGGAGGGAGGGAGGTGGTGGGTACAGGTAGAACAGAAGGAGCAGCGGGGAGGGAGGTGGGTACAGGTAGAACAGAAGGAGCAGCGGGGAGGGAGGGAGGGAGGTGGGTACAGGTAGCACAGAAGGAGCAGCGGGGAGGGAGGGAGGTGGGTACAGGTAGAACAGAAGGAGCAGCGGGGAGGGAGGGAGGTGGTGGGTACAGGTAGAACAGAAGGAGCAGCGGGGAGGGAGGGAGGGAGGTGGGTAGAGGTAGAACAGAAGGAGCAGCGGGGAGGGTGGTGGGTACAGGTAGAACAGAAGGAGCAGCGGGGAGGGAGGGAGGTGGGTACAGGTAGAACAGAAGGAGCAGCGGGGAGGGAGGTGGGTACAGGCAGAACAGAAGGAGCAGCAGGGAGGGAGGTGGGTACAGGTAGAACAGAAGGAGCAGCAGGGAGGGAGGTGGGTACAGGTAGAACAGAAGGAGCAGCTGGGAGGGAGGTGGGTACAGGTAGAACAGAAGGAGCAGCTGGGAGGGAGGGAGGTGGGTACAGGTAGAACAGAAGGAGCAGCGGGGAGGGAGGTGCGTACAGGTAGAACAGAAGGGGCAGCGGGGAGGGAGGTGGGTACAGGTAGAACAGAAGGAGCAGCAGGAGGGAGGTGGGTACAGGTAGAACAGAAGGAGCAGCGGGGAGGGAGGGAGGTGGGTACAGGTAGAACAGAAGGAGCAGCGGGGAGGGAGGGAGGTGGTGGGTACAGGTAGAACAGAAGGAGCAGGGGGAGGGAGGGAGGTGGTGGGTACAGGTAGAACAGAAGGAGCAGCGGGGAGGGAGGTGGGTACAGGTAGAACAGAAGGAGCAGCGGGGAGGGAGGTGTGTACAGGTAGAACAGAAGGAGCAGCGGGGAGGGAGGGAGGTGGTGGGTACAGGTAGAACAGAAGGAGCAACGGGGAGGGAGGGAGGTGGGTACAGGTAGAACAGAAGGAGCAGCGGGGAGGGAGGGAGGTGGTGGGTACAGGTAGAACAGAAGGAGCAGCGGGGAGGGAGGGAGGTGGGTACAGGTAGAACAGAAGGAGCAGGGGGAGGGAGGTGGGTACAGGTAGAACAGAAGGAGCAGCGGGGAGGGAGGTGGGTACAGGTAGAACAGAAGGAGCAGCGGGGAGGGAGGTGGGTACAGGTAGAACAGAAGGAGCAGCGGGGAGGGAGGTGGGTACAGGTAGAACAGAAGGAGCAGCGGGGAGGGAGGTGGGTACAGGTAGAACAGAAGGAGCAGCGGGGAGGGAGGTGGGTACAGGTAGAACAGAAGGAGCAGCGGGGAGGGAGGTGGGTACAGGTAGAACAGAAGGAGCAGCGGGGAGGGAGGTGGGTACAGGTAGAACAGAAGGAGCAGCGGGGAGGGAGGTGGGTACAGGTAGAACAGAAGGAGCAGCGGTGAGGGAGGTGGGTACAGGTAGAACAGAAGGAGCAGCGGGGAGGGTGGTGGGTACAGGTAGAACAGAAGGAGCAGAGGGGAGGGAGGGAGGTACAGGTAGAACAGAAGGAGCAGCAGGGAGGGAGGGAGGTACAGGTAGAACAGAAGGAGCAGCAGGGAGGGAGGTGGGTACAGGTAGAACAGAAGGAGCAGCTGGGAGGGAGGGAGGTGGGTACAGGTAGAACAGAAGGAGCAGCGGGGAGGGAGGTGCGTACAGGTAGAACAGAAGGGGCAGCGGGGAGGGAGGTGGGTACAGGTAGAACAGAAGGAGCAGCGGGAGGGAGGTGGGTACAGGTAGAACAGAAGGAGCAGCGGGAGGGAGGTGGGTACAGGTAGAACAGAAGGAGCAGCGGGGAGGGAGGGAGGTGGTGGGTACAGGTAGAACAGAAGGAGCAGCGGGGAGGGAGGGAGGTGGTGGGTACAGGTAGAACAGAAGGAGCAGCGGGGAGGGAGGGAGGTGGGTACAGGTAGAACAGAAGGAGCAGCGTGGAGGGAGGTGGGTACAGGTAGAACAGAAGGAGCAGCAGGGAGGGAGGTGGGTACAGGTAGAACAGAAGGAGCAGCGGGGAGGGAGGTGGGTACAGGCAGAACAGAAGGAGCAGCAGGGAGGGAGGTGGGTACAGGTAGAACAGAAGGAGCAGCAGGGAGGGAGGTGGGTACAGGTAGAACAGAAGGAGCAGCGGGGAGGGAGGTGGGTACAGGTAGAACAGAAGGAGCAGCAGGGAGGGAGGTGGGTACAGGTAGAACAGAAGGAGCAGCAGGGAGGGAGGTGGGTACAGGTAGAACAGAAGGAGCAGCAGGGAGGGAGGTGGGTACAGGTAGAACAGAAGGAGCAGCTGGGAGGGAGGGAGGTGGGTACAGGTAGAACAGAAGGAGCAGCGGGGAGGGAGGTGCGTACAGGTAGAACAGAAGGGGCAGCGGGGAGGGAGGTGGGTACAGGTAGAACAGAAGGAGCAGCGGGAGGGAGGTGGGTACAGGTAGAACAGAAGGAGCAGCGGGGAGGGAGGGAGGTGGTGGGTACAGGTAGAACAGAAGGAGCAGCGGGGAGGGAGGGAGGTGGGTACAGGTAGAACAGAAGGAGCAGCGTGGAGGGAGGTGGGTACAGGTAGAACAGAAGGAGCAGCAGGGAGGGAGGTGGGTACAGGTAGAACAGAAGGAGCAGCTGGGAGGGTGGTGGGTACAGGTAGAACAGAAGGAGCAGCAGGGAGGGAGGTGGGTACAGATAGAACAGAAGGAGCAGCGGGGAGGGAGGTGGGTACAGGTAGAACAGAAGGAGCAGCGGGGAGGGAGGGAGGTGGGTACAGGTAGAACAGAAGGAGCAGCGGGGAGGGTGGTGGGTACAGGTAGAACAGAAGGAGCAGCAGGGAGGGAGGTGGGTACAGGTAGAACAGAAGGAGCAGCGGGGAGGGTGGTGGGTACAGGTAGAACAGAAGGAGCAGCGGGGAGGGAGGTGGGTACAGGTAGAACAGAAGGAGCAGCGGGAGGGAGGGAGGTGGTGGGTACAGGTAGAACAGAAGGAGCAGCGGGGAGGGAGGGAGGTGGGTACAGGTAGAACAGAAGGAGCAGCGTGGAGGGAGGTGGGTACAGGTAGAACAGAAGGAGCAGCAGGGAGGGAGGTGGGTACAGGTAGAACAGAAGGAGCAGCGGGGAGGGAGGTGGGTACAGGCAGAACAGAAGGAGCAGCAGGGAGGGAGGTGGGTACAGGTAGAACAGAAGGAGCAGCAGGGAGGGAGGTGGGTACAGGTAGAACAGAAGGAGCAGCAGGGAGGGAGGTGGGTACAGGTAGAACAGAAGGAGCAGCTGGGAGGGAGGGAGGTGGGTACAGGTAGAACAGAAGGAGCAGCGGGGAGGGAGGTGCGTACAGGTAGAACAGAAGGGGCAGCGGGGAGGGAGGTGGGTACAGGTAGAACAGAAGGAGCAGCGGGAGGGAGGTGGGTACAGGTAGAACAGAAGGAGCAGCGGGAGGGAGGTGGGTACAGGTAGAACAGAAGGAGCAGCGGGGAGGGAGGGAGGTGGGTACAGGTAGAACAGAAGGAGCAGCGGGGAGGGAGGTGGGTACAGGTAGAACAGAAGGAGCAGCGGGGAGGGAGGGAGGTGGGTACAGGTAGAACAGAAGGAGCAGCGGGGAGGGTGGTGGGTACAGGTAGAACAGAAGGAGCAGCAGGGAGGGAGGTGGGTACAGGTAGAACAGAAGGAGCAGCGGGGAGGGTGGTGGGTACAGGTAGAACAGAAGGAGCAGCGGGGAGGGAGGTGGGTACAGGTAGAACAGAAGGAGCAGGGGGAGGGAGGGAGGTGGTGGGTACAGGTCGAACAGAAGGAGCAGCGGGGAGGGTGGTGGGTACAGGTAGAACAGAAGGAGCAGCGGGGAGGGTGGTGGGTACAGGTAGAACAGAAGGAGCAGCGGGGAGGGAGGTGGGTACAGGCAGAACAGAAGGGGCAGCGGGGAGGGAGGTGGGTACAGGTAGAACAGAAGGAGCAGCGGGAGGGAGGTGGGTACAGGTAGAACAGAAGGAGCAGCGGGAGGGAGGTGGGTACAGGTAGAACAGAAGGAGCAGCGGGGAGGGAGGGAGGTGGTGGGTACAGGTAGAACAGAAGGAGCAGCGGGGAGGGAGGGAGGTGGGTACAGGTAGAACAGAAGGAGCAGCGTGGAGGGAGGTGGGTACAGGTAGAACAGAAGGAGCAGCAGGGAGGGAGGTGGGTACAGGTAGAACAGAAGGAGCAGCGGGGAGGGAGGTGGGTACAGGCAGAACAGAAGGAGCAGCAGGGAGGGAGGTGGGTACAGGTAGAACAGAAGGAGCAGCAGGGAGGGAGGTGGGTACAGGTAGAACAGAAGGAGCAGCAGGGAGGGAGGTGGGTACAGGTAGAACAGAAGGAGCAGCTGGGAGGGAGGGAGGTGGGTACAGGTAGAACAGAAGGAGCAGCGGGGAGGGAGGTGCGTACAGGTAGAACAGAAGGGGCAGCGGGGAGGGAGGTGGGTACAGGTAGAACAGAAGGAGCAGCGGGAGGGAGGTGGGTACAGGTAGAACAGAAGGAGCAGCGGGAGGGAGGTGGGTACAGGTAGAACAGAAGGAGCAGCGGGGAGGGAGGGAGGTGGTGGGTACAGGTAGAACAGAAGGAGCAGCGGGGAGGGAGGGAGGTGGGTACAGGTAGAACAGAAGGAGCAGCGTGGAGGGAGGTGGGTACAGGTAGAACAGAAGGAGCAGCAGGGAGGGAGGTGGGTACAGGTAGAACAGAAGGAGCAGCGGGGAGGGAGGTGGGTACAGGTAGAACAGAAGGAGCAGCAGGGAGGGAGGTGGGTACAGGTAGAACAGAAGGAGCAGCAGGGAGGGAGGTGGGTACAGGTAGAACAGAAGGAGCAGCTGGGAGGGAGGGAGGTGGGTACAGGTAGAACAGAAGGAGCAGCGGGGAGGGAGGTGCGTACAGGTAGAACAGAAGGGGCAGCGGGGAGGGAGGTGGGTACAGGTAGAACAGAAGGAGCAGCGGGAGGGAGGTGGGTACAGGTAGAACAGAAGGAGCAGCGGGGAGGGAGGGAGGTGGTGGGTACAGGTAGAACAGAAGGAGCAGCGGGGAGGGAGGGAGGTGGGTACAGGTAGAACAGAAGGAGCAGCGTGGAGGGAGGTGGGTACAGGTAGAACAGAAGGAGCAGCAGGGAGGGAGGTGGGTACAGGTAGAACAGAAGGAGCAGCTGGGAGGGTGGTGGGTACAGGTAGAACAGAAGGAGCAGCAGGGAGGGAGGTGGGTACAGATAGAACAGAAGGAGCAGCGGGGAGGGAGGTGGGTACAGGTAGAACAGAAGGAGCAGCGGGGAGGGTGGTGGGTACAGGTAGAACAGAAGGAGCAGCAGGGAGGGAGGTGGGTACAGGTAGAACAGAAGGAGCAGCGGGGAGGGTGGTGGGTACAGGTAGAACAGAAGGAGCAGCGGGGAGGGAGGTGGGTACAGGTAGAACAGAAGGAGCAGGGGGAGGGAGGGAGGTGGTGGGTACAGGTAGAACAGAAGGAGCAGCGGGGAGGGTGGTGGGTACAGGTAGAACAGAAGGAGCAGCGGGGAGGGTGGTGGGTACAGGTAGAACAGAAGGAGCAGCGGGGAGGGAGGTGGGTACAGGTAGAACAGAAGGAGCAGCGGGAGGGTGGTGGGTACAGGTAGAACAGAAGGAGCAGCGGGGAGGGAGGGAGGGAGGTGGTGGGTACAGGTAGAACAGAAGGAGCAGCGGGGAGGGAGGTGGGTACAGGTAGAACAGAAGGAGCAGCGGGGAGGGAGGGAGGTGGTGGGTACAGGTAGAACAGAAGGAGCAGGGGGAGGGAGGGAGGTGGTGGGTACAGGAAGTACAGAAGGAGCAGCGGGGAGGGAGGTGGTGGGTACAGGTAGAACAGAAGGAGCAGCGGGGAGGGAGGTGGTGGGTACAGGTAGAACAGAAGGAGCAGGGGGAGGGAGGGAGGTGGTGGGTACAGGTAGAACAGAAGGAGCAGCGGGGAGGGAGGTGGGTACAGGTAGAACAGAAGGAGCAGTGGGGAGGGAGGGAGGGAGGTGGGTACAGGTAGCACAGAAGGAGCAGCGGGGAGGGAGGGAGGTGGGTACAGGTAGAACAGAAGGAGCAGCGGGGAGGGAGGGAGGTGGTGGGTACAGGTAGAACAGAAGGAGCAGCGGGGAGGGAGGGAGGGAGGTGGGTAGAGGTAGAACAGAAGGAGCAGCGGGGAGGGTGGTGGGTACAGGTAGAACAGAAGGAGCAGCGGGGAGGGAGGGAGGTGGGTACAGGTAGAACAGAAGGAGCAGCGGGGAGGGAGGTGGGTACAGGCAGAACAGAAGGAGCAGCAGGGAGGGAGGTGGGTACAGGTAGAACAGAAGGAGCAGCAGGGAGGGAGGTGGGTACAGGTAGAACAGAAGGAGCAGCAGGGAGGGAGGTGGGTACAGGTAGAACAGAAGGAGCAGCTGGGAGGGAGGGAGGTGGGTACAGGTAGAACAGAAGGAGCAGCGGGGAGGGAGGTGCGTACAGGTAGAACAGAAGGGGCAGCGGGGAGGGAGGTGGGTACAGGTAGAACAGAAGGAGCAGCAGGAGGGAGGTGGGTACAGGTAGAACAGAAGGAGCAGCGGGGAGGGAGGGAGGTGGGTACAGGTAGAACAGAAGGAGCAGCGGGGAGGGAGGGAGGTGGTGGGTACAGGTAGAAAAGAAGGAGCAGGGGGAGGGAGGGAGGTGGTGGGTACAGGTAGAACAGAAGGAGCAGCGGGGAGGGAGGTGGGTACAGGTAGAACAGAAGGAGCAGCGGGGAGGGAGGGAGGTGGTGGGTACAGGTAGAACAGAAGGAGCAGCGGGGAGGGAGGGAGGTGGTGGGTACAGGTAGAACAGAAGGAGCAACGGGGAGGGAGGGAGGTGGGTACAGGTAGAACAGAAGGAGCAGCGGGGAGGGAGGGAGGTGGTGGGTACAGGTAGAACAGAAGGAGCAGCGGGGAGGGAGGGAGGTGGGTACAGGTAGAACAGAAGGAGCAGGGGGAGGGAGGTGGGTACAGGTAGAACAGAAGGAGCAGCGGGGAGGGAGGTGGGTACAGGTAGAACAGAAGGAGCAGCGGGGAGGGAGGTGGGTACAGGTAGAACAGAAGGAGCAGCGGGGAGGGAGGGAGGTGGGTACAGGTAGAACAGAAGGAGCAGCGGGGAGGGAGGTGGGTACAGGTAGAACAGAAGGAGCAGCGGGGAGGGAGGGAGGTGGGTACAGGTAGAACAGAAGGAGCAGCGGGGAGGGAGGGAGGTGGGTACAGGTAGAACAGAAGGAGCAGCGGGGAGGGAGGTGGGTACAGGTAGAACAGAAGGAGCAGCGGGGAGGGAGGTGGGTACAGGTAGAACAGAAGGAGCAGCGGGGAGGGAGGGAGGTGGGTACAGGTAGAACAGAAGGGGCAGCGGGGAGGGAGGTGGGTACAGGTAGAACAGAAGGAGCAGCGGGGAGGGAGGTGGGTACAGGTAGAACAGAAGGAGCAGCGGGGAGGGAGGTGGGTACAGGTAGAACAGAAGGAGCAGCGGGGAGGGAGGTGGGTACAGGTAGAACAGAAGGAGCAGCGGGGAGGGAGGTGGGTACAGGTAGAACAGAAGGAGCAGCGGGGAGGGAGGTGGGTACAGGTAGAACAGAAGGAGCAGCGGGGATGGAGGTGGGTACAGGTAGAACAGAAGGAGCAGCGGGGAGGGAGGTGGGTACAGGTAGAACAGAAGGAGCAGCGGTGAGGGAGGTGGGTACAGGTAGAACAGAAGGAGCAGCGGGGAGGGTGGTGGGTACAGGTAGAACAGAAGGAGCAGAGGGGAGGGAGGGAGGTACAGGTAGAACAGAAGGAGCAGCGGGGAGGGAGGGAGGTACAGGTAGAACAGAAGGAGCAGCGGGGAGGGAGGGAGGTACAGGTAGAACAGAAGGAGCAGCAGGGAGGGAGGTGGGTACAGGTAGAACAGAAGGAGCAGCGGGGAGGGAGGTGGGTACAGGTAGAACAGAAGGAGCAGCGGGGAGGGAGGGAGGTACAGGTAGAACAGAAGGAGCAGCGGGGAGGGAGGGAGGTGGTGGGTACAGGTAGAACAGAAGGAGCAGCGGGGAGTGAGGGAGGTGGGTACAGGTAGAACAGAAGGAGCAGGGGGAGGGAGGTGGGTACAGGTAGAACAGAAGGAGCAGCAGGGAGGGAGGTGGGTACAGGTAGAACAGAAGGAGCAGCGGGGAGGGAGGGAGGTGGTGGGTACAGGTAGAACAGAAGGAGCAGCAGGGAGGGAGGGAGGTGGGTACAGGTAGAACAGAAGGAGCAGCGGGGAGGGAGGTGGTGGGTACAGGTAGAACAGAAGGAGCAGCGGGGAGGGAGGGAGGGAGGTGGTGGGTACAGGTAGAACAGAAGGAGCAGCGGGGAGGGAGGGAGGGAGGTGGTGGGTACAGGTAGAACAGAAGGAGCAGCGGGGAGGGAGGTGGGTACAGGTAGAACAGAAGGAGCAGCGGGGAGGGAGGGAGGTGGGTACAGATAGAACAGAAGGAGCAGCGGGGAGGGAGGGAGGTGGGTACAGGTAGAACAGAAGGAGCAGCGGGGAGGGAGGGAGGTGGGTACAGATAGAACAGAAGGAGCAGCGGGGAGGGAGGGAGGTGGGTACAGGTAGAACAGAAGGAGCAGCGGGGAGGGAGGGAGGTGGGTACAGGTAGAACAGAAGGAGCAGCGGGGAGGGAGGGAGGTGGTGGGTACAGGTAGAACAGAAAGAGCAGCGGGGAGGGAGGGAGGTGGTGGGTACAGGTAGAACAGAAGGAGCAGCGGGGAGGGAGGTGGGTACAGGTAGAACAGAAGGAGCAGCGGGGAGGGAGGGAGGGAGGGAGGTGGGTACAGGTAGAACAGAAGGAGCAGCGGGGAGGGAGGGAGGGAGGTGGGTACAGGTAGAACAGAAGGAGCAGCGGGGAGGGAGGTGGGTACAGGTAGAACAGAAGGAGCAGCGGGGAGGGAGGGAGGTGGGTACAGATAGAACAGAAGGAGCAGCGGGGAGGGAGGGAGGTGGGTACAGGTAGAACAGAAGGAGCAGCGGGGAGGGAGGGAGGTGGGTACAGGTAGAACAGAAGGAGCAGCGGGGAGGGAGGGAGGTGGGTACAGGTAGAACAGAAGGAGCAGCGGGGAGGGAGGGAGGTGGTGGGTACAGGTAGAACAGAAGGAGCAGGGGGAGGGAGGGAGGTGGTGGGTACAGGTAGAACAGAAGGAGCAGCGGGGAGGGAGGTGGGTACAGGTAGAACAGAAGGAGCAGCGGGGAGGGAGGTGTGTACAGGTAGAACAGAAGGAGCAGCGGGGAGGGAGGGAGGTGGTGGGTACAGGTAGAACAGAAGGAGCAACGGGGAGGGAGGGAGGTGGGTACAGGTAGAACAGAAGGAGCAGCGGGGAGGGAGGGAGGTGGTGGGTACAGGTAGAACAGAAGGAGCAGCGGGGAGGGAGGGAGGTGGGTACAGGTAGAACAGAAGGAGCAGGGGGAGGGAGGTGGGTACAGGTAGAACAGAAGGAGCAGCGGGGAGGGAGGGAGGTGGGTACAGATAGAACAGAAGGAGCAGCGGGGAGGGAGGGAGGTGGGTACAGGTAGAACAGAAGGAGCAGCGGGGAGGGAGGGAGGTGGGTACAGATAGAACAGAAGGAGCAGCGGGGAGGGAGGGAGGGAGGTGGGTACAGGTAGAACAGAAGGAGCAGCGGGGAGGGAGGGAGGTGGGTACAGGTCGAACAGAAGGAGCAGCGGGGAGGGAGGTGGGTACAGGTAGAACAGAAGGAACAGCGGGGAGGGAGGTGGGTACAGGTAGAACAGAAGGAGCAGCGGGGAGGGAGGTGGGTACAGGTAGAACAGAAGGAGCAGCGGGGAGGGAGGGAGGTGGTGGGTACAGGTAGAACAGAAGGAGCAACGGGGAGGGAGGGAGGTGGGTACAGGTAGAACAGAAGGAGCAGCGGGGAGGGAGGGAGGTGGTGGGTACAGGTAGAACAGAAGGAGCAGCGGGGAGGGAGGGAGGTGGGTACAGGTAGAACAGAAGGAGCAGCGGGGAGGGAGGTGGGTACAGGTAGAACAGAAGGAGCAGCGGGGAGGGAGGTGGGTACAGGTAGAACAGAAGGAGCAGCGGGGAGGGAGGTGGGTACAGGTAGAACAGAAGGAGCAGCGGGGAGGGAGGTGGGTACAGGTAGAACAGAAGGAGCAGCGGGGAGGGAGGTGGGTACAGGTAGAACAGAAGGAGCAGCGGTGAGGGAGGTGGGTACAGGTAGAACAGAAGGAGCAGCGGGGAGGGTGGTGGGTACAGGTAGAACATAAGGAGCAGCGGGGAGGGAGGGAGGTACAGGTAGAACAGAAGGAGCAGCGGGGAGGGAGGTGGGTACAGGTAGAACAGAAGGAGCAGCGGGGAGGAAGGGAGGTACAGGTAGAACAGAAGGAGCAGCGGGGAGGGAGGGAGGTACAGGTAGAACAGAAGGAGCAGCAGGGAGGGTGGTGGGTACAGGTAGAACAGAAGGAGCAGCAGGGAGGGTGGTGGGTACAGGTAGAACAGAAGGAGCAGCGGGGAGGGAGGTGGGTACAGGTAGAACAGAAGGAGCAGCGGGGAGGAAGGGAGGTACAGGTAGAACAGAAGGAGCAGCGGGGAGGGAGGGAGGTACAGGTAGAACAGAAGGAGCAGCAGGGAGGGTGGTGGGTACAGGTAGAACAGAAGGAGCAGCAGGGAGGGAGGTGGGTACAGGTAGAACAGAAGGAGCAGCGGGGAGGGAGGTGGGTACAGGTAGAACAGAAGGAGCAGCGGGGAGTGAGGGAGGTGGGTACAGGTAGAACAGAAGGAGCAGCGGGGAGTGAGGGAGGTGGGTACAGGTAGAACAGAAGGAGCAGCAGGGAGGGAGGTGGGTACAGGTAGAACAGAAGGAGCAGCAGGGAGGGAGGTGGGTACAGGTAGAACAGAAGGAGCAGCGGGGAGGGAGGTGGGTACAGGTAGAACAGAAGGAGCAGCGGGGAGGGAGGGAGGTGGTGGGTACAGGTAGAACAGAAGGAGCAGCAGGGAGGGAGGGAGGTGGGTACAGGTAGAACAGAAGGAGCAGCGGGGAGGGAGGTGGTGGGTACAGGTAGAACAGAAGGAGCAGGGGGAGGGAGGTGGTGGGTACAGGTAGAACAGAAGGAGCAGGGGGAGGGAGGGAGGTGGGTACAGGTAGAAGAGACATTTGGGAGATACCAGACCAGGGCCTATTTCTGTGACACTATATCACACACAAACGTGCGCACACTCACTCTTCATTGACATCAGTATCGCCTAGAGGTGAGAAGGAACAGTAGTGGAAGGGCTTGATTCTCAGTAAAGCCCATCTGTGAGTCTCGCTCTATTGGCAAAGGACCTTGTGAAGATGCTGGTAACTATTTCCAAAGTAAAACGAGTCCTATATCGACATAACCTGAAAGGCCGCTCAGCAAGGAAGAAGCCACTGCTCCAAAACTGCCATAAAAAAGCCAGACTATGGTTTGCAACTGCACATGGGGACAAAGATAGTACTTTTTGGAGAAATATCCTCTGGTCTGATACAAAAATAGAACTGTTTGGCCATAATGACCATCGTTATGTTTGGAAGAAAAAGGGGAGGCTTGCAAGCCAAAGAACATCATCCCAACCGTGAAGTATGGGGGTGGCAGGATCATGTTATGGTGGGTGCTTTGCTGCAGGAGGGACTGGTGCACTTCACAAAATACATGGCATCCTTAGAAAGGAAAATTATGTGGATATATTGAAGCAACATCTCAAGACAGCAGTCAGGAAGTTAAAGCTTGGTCGCAAATGGGTCTTCCAAATGGACAATGACCCCAAGCATATTTCCAAAGTTGTGGCAAAATGGCTTAAGGACAACAATGTCAAGGTATTGGAGTGGCCATCACAAAGCCCTTACCTCAATCCCATAGACCATTTGTCGGCAGAACTGAAAAAGCATGTGCGAGCAAGGAGGCCTACAAACCTGACTCAGTTACACCAGCTCTGTAAGGAGGAATGGGCCAAAATTCACCCAACTTATTGTGGGAAGCTTGTGGAAGGCTGCCCAAAACATTTGACCCAAGTTAAACAATTTAAAGGCAATGCTACCAAATACTAATTGAGAGTATGTAAACTTCTGACCCACTGGGAATGTGATGAAATAAATAAAAGCAGAAATTAATCATTCTCTCTACTATTATTCTGACATTTCACATTCTTAAAATAAAGTGGTGATCCTAACTGACCTAAGACAGGGAATTGTTACTAGGATAAAATGTCAGAAAATGTGAAAAACTGAGTTTACATGTATTAGGCTAAGATGTATGTAAACTTCTGACTTCAGTGAATTATTAGTCAAATAATCTGTCTGAAAACAATTGTAAAAATTACTTCATGTACAAAATAGATGTCCTAACCGACTTGACAAAACTATAGTTTGTTAACAAGACATTTGTGGAGTGGCTGAAAAACGAGTTAATGACTCCAACCTAAGTATGTAAACTTCAGACTTCAACTGTATATGAAATGCAAATGGTATAGCGAGAAATAGTTGACGCGTCATAATTACTATAATAACTTCTTACCTGTGAACATTGAACCACCAGCTTTCATATATCTCATGTTCTGAGCAAGGAACTTAAACGATAGCTTTTTTACATGGCAAATATTGCACTTTTACTTTCCCCAACACTGTTTTTGCATTATTTAAAACAAATTGAACATGTTTCATTATTTGAGACTAAATAGATTTATTTATCATATTAAGTTCAAATTTTTTTAAAAAAGTTAATTGTTCAGTCAGTATTGTGGTAATTGTCATTATTACCACTATATATATATATAAACTTTAAAAAATTGGCCGATTAATTGGTATCGCTTTTTTTTGGTCCATGAATAATTGGTATGGGCGTTGAAAAATCCCAATCAGTCGACCTCTAATGTGGAGAAGTGGAAGGTTAAGGATGGGAGAGAAGAATGATAGAGCAGAGACATTTCCCACTTACCGACAAAGCTCTGCTTCTTCGTCTCCCATAGCGGGGCTGCCCGCACCCCGTTGGCAACCAAGGCAAAGAAAGCCTTCTTTACCTACAGGCGAGAAGTACACAAACAATGCATTTACAAAGACTTTCTATACAGGTATTTTATCATGTGTGTGGAATAGAGCAGCGTTTTCCACCTTTGGTCTCTTGTGGTGACCGTTTACCGCCACACCAGCACCCATGAGTCTTCATAACAGTAAAATTCCACGTGACCGTTGTGTCACGGTAATCTCCTCTTATGCACTCTGGACATGCTTGTTTGTCCCCAACTCGTTAATGACCATCAGGTCGCTAATAGCCTGGTACTCCGGGCTCTGCTGTCCCTCTAACGTCAAAACAAATTCTAACACTTATCAAAATAGTATCTTGCTTTTAAAACTCACCTCACTGTGATTGAATTTCTTTCTTCAAATTTATCAAACAGGTTGAAACAGTGGAAAGCATGGTCGTTGTGGATGTTTCAAAGCCTAACAACGAAATGGACAGCGCTTTGTAAGGTGATGATTCACTCTAAACACCCATACACAGAGATTATGCATACAGTATGAGCCCAAGCCTGAAACAAACCCAGAATTAAAATAATGATTGTGCCATTATACAATACATTGCCTACCGTATATTACGCAGGCAAACATTATTACCTGATTTAAGATGTCTTTGGTACATAACTGGTCTAACCTACACTCAAATTAAACAAATTCTAGTAAATCGTCTTTGAGTGTGGATTGTACTATTATGCATACTGGATGGACTGGTTACCTTATGCTACGCTCCAAACTTTCTATCCATGAGTCTGGAAGAGAACATATAGGCCTAGACGATGCTGTTGGTTCATTGACTGTGCAGGGCAGCTTCCAGAATTAGCCTATAATTACAGTGAATTGTTATTTAAATTGCTTAGTATTAGGGCATTTTTTACATTTTCATTATTAATAGGCTGATACATTACCCTGAGCTACAGAATATCTCACCACCATGCATTTCCATCTCCTCCCCCTCTCTCTCCATTCCTTTTTCAAGCGCACAGAGAGGGGCTTTCAAGAGTTTAAATATGTTTCACTATCAAGGTTCCCGAACAGATTTACCTTAGTTTCCCAAATAAAGCACTGGGTAGCTGCACAAACCAGGTTGGAGAGCCCAGGCATAGAGTTGGGGGGGGATATCACCCGTCGTGCTACGAGAGGATGCATGCTCTTCAAACAGCAATGCTGCCATAGTGTAGCTGGAGGTGGGAGACAATGTCTAGGCCAGGCTCTTGGCTAACAGGAGAGTCTACGAAGATTCTGGAAACTACAACACCTTCCGTGAGTTTCTACTCTTCAACTATTATTAACAAGTTTACAGTCCATTTGGCTGTATACAACAAGGGTTATCAGAAATTCTCTCAACTGTATGAAAGTAAAATTAAATAAAGTCTAGTTGCGCTCTGATTGAACTTCGATGTTGACACTGAGCTAGGTGTATTTGACAAACATATTTCTTGCATCATTGTGACTGGTGCACTGATCAAAGGTCATGGTCTACTGTAGTAGTTGTGGTTTGGGTTAACCCTTTACACTCGTACCCGGGTTAAAAATGGCAGATTTCAGGCACTGAACCTAAATTGGAATGCAGTGGCTGTACAGTAACATGCTATACATGATGTCAGAGCTCAGGCTCTTCACAGGTTGACTGACAGCCATTCTGATATTGAACACTGCCACGCGACAAGAAGTTTCCCCGTTTCCAGGATAGAGTTCTTCCAGGGTCCAAAAATATGTACCCGTTCCCGAAACGCCCCTGGTCCCCCTCGAAAGAATAAGAACTGAAGACATTAAAAAGGAGGACATAGCCGCTGGTTATTTTGGCCATAAAAATGCAGTCTCATAAGTTACAGGAATGAATAGAATGATTTTACACAATGTGACATTTGGGAGGTTGAAACCTTAGATGTCTAAACCTTGTTATGGATAGAAGCATATACAGTCAGATTGGTATAAGATATCTGCTCCATTTTCAGAGCACATGTTAGCAAGATGTTGGGGAATCACTGGATGGGAATATTGACCAGCTGAGCATCTTTGAATAGTCACCTGAGTGTACAGCTCAATAAACAAACTAGGCATTGTTATATTTCCGTTTTCTGTGATGTATATAATAAAGTGTAAACTCTATATCAGACATTGTACAGGTACCTTCTTGAATTTAAGCCCATAATGTGTGTAAGGTGTATACTTTTGTCTCAAAGTACAATTGTTTAAGACTTACCAAGAAACGCTCTGTGTGGACCACTGCCACCGCGTTAAAAAGGTTAAGGGACAACTTAATTTCATATCACAGTTCCTCATCCACATTAAAAATGACATACATATATCTTTTTTAGATAAATAGCCTAATAAAGTCCTGAAAAATAAAATGAATTCAGAGTTTTCATAGATAAAAATGTAATAATGCAAATTCTGGAAATTTGATATTTTGCAACTCTGGTGAGGACTGACCTCTTTAAATGAATTCTAGTATATTCCAGTAATTGGGAGGGACAACCTCGCTCTCTCTTATCTTAACTTTCCTCATCCACCTGCCAAAGACCCTCCCTATATATAAGAGAAAAATCCCCCTCATTGACTGCACATAGTTCCTGAAGACTTCAACTAGCTGATGAACACTTGACATAAGAGAACGACATGCAAAAAGACAAGGTTTTAAGAATGAAAGTTGTCCTACTAATGCTGTCTTTGTGCCTCACACTGTCTGGGGCACAAGGTGAGGGGAACAGTTTATCTAACAGTCAGGTTGAAACCTGCTCCTTCATCAGTGAGCTGGCTGTGCTGAAGGAAAAACTGAACACCATGGATCAGAAGCTAGGAGCTGTGGAGACCAGGCTACAAGTCAGTGAGAGCCAGGTGGAAGAACTGAAAAGTGTGAACAAAGCTCAAGAAGAAGAACTGAAAACATTAAAGAAGGACATAGCCGCTGGTCAGCCAAAGGTGGCCTTCTCCGCAGCTCTAAGAACATCTGGTTCTGGTTACATAGGACCCTTCAACACTCACACACCCTTGCAGTACAAAAGAGTCTTCTCCAACTTCGGCAGTGGATACAACGCTGCTACAGGGGTCTTCACAGCCATGGTCAAAGGAGTGTATTACTTCCGCTACACCATGTTCTACAATGGAAACGCCAACGCTGTTGTGGCTTTGATGAAGAACGAGGAATTTCTCGTGTCCACATGGGATGCTACGTCAGGAAGTAGTGAAGATTCCGCCAGCAATGCTGCCATAGTGCAGCTGGAGGTGGGAGACAATGTCTTCGCCCGGCTCTCAGCTAACAGGAGAGTCTACGATGATGGTGGAAACTACAACACCTTCAGTGGTTTTCTGCTCTTCATCAACTAATATTAACAACAAGTTTACATTTCATTTGGCTGTAAACAGAAGTGTTTTCAGAAATTCTATCACAGTAAAAAAAAATTAAAAAAAGTCTAGTTGCACTCTTTGAACTGTACTGTTGACACTGGGCTGGGTGTATTTGACAAACATTTCTTGCATCATTGTGACTGGTGCACTGATCAAAGGTCATGGTCTACTGTAGTAGTTGTGGTTTGGGTTAACCCTTCACACTCGTACCCGGGTTAAAAATGGCAGATTTCAGGCACTGAACCTAAATTGGAATGCAGTGGCTGTACAGTAACATGCTATACATGACGTCAGAGCTCAGGCTCTTCACTGTATAGGTTGACCGACAGCCATTCTGATATTGAACACCACATGCGACAAGATGCTGCCCCCATCACTCCCGCTAAGTGAGCAAATTTTCCACATTTCTTGTGAATAATCCTAACACGGTTGAGATTTGAAGTATAAATGAGCCATATCCCTGCGAGTGAGCAAGATTCAACTAGCAACATTAAAGATTCTCTAATTTAGCGTATATTTATTTAGATTTGCACCATTGTTTTACCACCGAATAAATTATGACACTTCCTACAACGACACCACATTAAAGAAGGGGTTTTATTCAAATGAGAATTAAAACACTAAACAGGGTGCAAAGTGATTTCAGGGGCACAGGAAATCTTAAAAAATAATAAATACAAAAAAAAAAGTTTCACATACACATGGTTAACAGATGTTAATGCGAGTGTAGCGAAATGCTTGTGCTTCTAGTGCCGACCATGCAGTAATATCTAACAAGTAATCTAACAATTTCACAACAACTAACTTATACACACACACACAAAAGTGTAAAGGAATATGTACATATATGGATGAGCAATGGTCGAACGGCATAGGCAAGATGCAGTAGATGGTAGAGGTCGGTCGACCGATTATGATTTTGTAACCCTGATACCGATTATTGGAGTACCAAAAAAAGCCGATAACGATTAATCTGCCGATTTTGATCTATTTTTAATAATGACAATTACAACAATACTGAATGAACACTTATTTTAACACATCAATAAAATCAATGTAGTCTCAAATAAATAATGAAACGTGTTGAACATTTAGTTTTATTTGCGTTTAAGAGCAATTGGAGGCCACGGAAGGAGAGTTGTATGGCATTGAAGCTGGTCTGGAGGTTAGTTAACACAGTGTCCAAAGAAGGGCCAGAAGTATACAGAATGGTGTCATCTGCGTAGAGGTGGATCAGAGACTCACCAGCAGCAAGAGCGACATCATTGATGTATACAGAGAAGAGAGTCGGTCCGAGAATTGAACCATGTGGCACCCCCATAGAGACTGCCAGAGGTCCGGACAACAGGCCCTCCAATTTGACACACTGAGCTCTATCAGAGAAGTAGTTGGTGAACCAGGCGAGGCAATCATTTGAGAAACCAAAGCTGTTGAGTCTGCCAATAAGAATGTGGTGATTGACAGAGTCAAAAGCCTTGGCCAGGTCGATGAATATGGCTGCACAGTAATGTCTCTTATCGATGGCTGTTATGATATCGTTAAGGCCCTTGAGCGTGGCTGAGCTGCACCCACGACCAGCTCGGAAAACAGATTGCATAGCGGAGAAGGTACGATGTGATTCAAAATGGTCAGTAATCTGTTTGTTAACTTGGCTTTCGAAGACCTTAGAGATGCAGGGTATGATAGATATAGGTCTGTAGCAGTTCGGGTCTAGAGTGTCTCCCCCTTTGAAGAGGGGAATGACCGCGGCATTTTTCCAATCTTTGGGAATCTCAGACGATACAAAAGAGAGGTTGAACAGGCTAGTAATAGGGGTTGCAACAATTTCGGCAGATAATTTAAGAAAGAGAGGGTCCAGATTGTCTAGCCCGGCTGATTTGTTGGGGTCCAGATTTTGCAGCTTTCAGAACATCAGCTATCTGGATATGGGTGAAGGAGAAATGGTGGGGCCATGGGCGGGTTGCTGTGGAGGGTGCCGGGCAGTTGACCGGGGTAGTGGTAGCCAGGTGGAAAGCATGGCCAGCTGTAGAGAAATGCTTATTGAAATTCTCAATTATAGTGGATTTGTCGGTTGTAACAGTGTTTCCTAGCCTCAGAGCAGTGGGTAGCTGGGATGAGGTGCTCTTATTCTCCATGGACTTTACATTGTCCCAGAACTTTTGAGTTTGTACTGCAGGATGCAAATTTGTTTTAAAAAAGCTAGCCTTAGCTTTCCAAACTACCTGTGTATATTGGTTCCTAACTTCCCTGAAAAGTTGCATATCACGGGGGCTATTCGATGCTAATGCAGAACGCCACAGGATGTTTTTGTGCTGGTCAAGGGCAGATATAGCCCTTGGTTCACTCCAGACCTATCTATTCCTGGTTCTACATTTTTTTGAACGGGGCATGCCTATTTAAGATGGTGAGGAAGGCACTTTTAAAGAATAACCAGGCATTCTCTACTGTCGGGATGAGGTCAATGTCGTTCCAGGATACCCCGGCCAGGTCGATTAGAAAGGCCTGCTCGCAGAAGTGTTTTAGGGAGTGTTTGACAGTGATGAGGGGTGGTCATTTGCTCGCAGACCCATTACGGATGCAGGCAATGAGGCAGTGATCACTGAGATATTGGTTGAAAACAGCAGAGGTGTATTTGGAGGGCAAGTTGGTTAGGATGATATCTATGAGGGTGCCTGTGTTTACGGATTTGGGATTATATCTGGTAGGTTCATTGATAAATTGTGTGAGATTGAGGGCATCAAGCTTAGATTGTAGGATGGCCGGGGTGTTAAGCATGTCCCAGTTTAGGTCACCTAGCAGCACGAGCTCAGAAGATAGATGGGGGGCAATCAAATCACATATGGTGTCGAGGGTCACAGCTGGGGGCAGAGGGTGGTCTATAGCAAGCGGCAACGGTGAGAGACTTGTTTCTAGAAAGGTTAATTTTTAGAAGTAGAAGCTCAAATTGTTTGGGTACAGACCTGGATAGTAAGACAGAACTCTGCAGGTTATCTTTGCAGTAAATTGCAACACCACCCCCTTTGGCAGTTCTATCTTGTCAGAAAACGTTATAGTTAGGAATGGAAATTAAGGTTTTTGGTGGTCTTCCTAAGCCAGGATTGTGACATGGCTAGGATATCCGGATTGGTGGAGTGTGCTAGGGCAGTGAATAAAACAAACTTAGGGAGGAGGCTTCTAATGTTAACATGAAACCAAGGCTTTTACGGTTGCAGAAGTCAACAAATGAGAGAGCCTGGGGGATGGGAGTGGAGGTAGACACTAGAGGTAAACACTGCAGGGCATGGATTAACCTCTACATCACCGGAGGAACAGAGGAGGAGTAGGATAAGGGTACGGCTAAAGGCTAACAGAACTGGACGCCTAGTACGTTCAGAACAGAGTAAAAGGAGCAGATTTCTGGGCACGGTAGAATATATTCAAGGCATAATGTACAGACAAAGGTATGGTAGGATGTGAATACAGTGGGGGTAAACCTGTGCATATAGTGATAATGAAAGAGATAGTCTCTAGAAATAACATTTAAACCAGGTGATGTCACTGCGTGTGTGGGGGGTGGAACTAAATTGTTAGCCGAGGCATGTTGAGCAGTGCTAGAGGCTCTACAGTGAAATAAAAAAAACAATAGTTACAAACCAGAACAGCAATCACACGGCATGGTGATGTTAGGGAAAGGCATGGAGATCATACAAGTCCAGTGCGTGGCTTCAAGCAGCTAGCAGGTTAACAGAAAGGCCTTAGAGGGATGACGCGACAGAGGGAAGTCTGTTGTGCCCCCCTCGTGCAGAAGAAATATGTCCGAAGGGCCTCATAAACCTCTTATGGCTGCGATCCGCGTACGGGGATCAACATCCGGGGAAATTTCAGAGTGACTAACTACAAATACAACATAACATAACATTAAAACATTCTTGAAAATGCAAGTGTCTTACATCCTTCAAAAGATTAGAATCTTGGTAATCAAACTACATTTTCCGATTTAAAATGGCTATTACAGAGAACAAATGTTTGAGAAGAGCGATCAACGTCAAACATTTTCTGCCATGACAGTTGACACATTCACATCTGAAGGTAAAATTATGACTTACATTCTGATATCTTGCTCTTATTTCTCTTCCTGAGGGTCCCAGTGATCAAATGAAGTGACATTTGATAAAATCCATTTTTATAGCCTAAAACAAAACATTTTGTAAACCGTTTGTGTCGTGAATTCCATCTATCAACTTTTGACGGAGCATTCGACGTAATTACACACACTAAACAATTGTTTATCTAGTCATAGTTGGTTTCATTGCAATCCTCTGGATGTTTGCAACACAGCCAAACGTGATAGTTTTTTTTGCGGGGAGTATTGACCGAAGTGAACTGATTTGAAGGCAACGAGCAATTACTTCATTGCGCACCAATAATATTAGCAAAGCTTTGTTGATTGACTGTATTTCTGCCCAATGATCTTCTTGAAATCTAGCTGGGTAGATAGCCAATGAGCTGAGGTAACGCCAGTATGTGATGGTTATGGTTGGACCACCATCCCTTGTTTGTAAAAGCATGTGTAACGAACTTCATTCTCGCCATTGACCATCAGACTAGTTGCAGTCACGCTTGTTACGCACAGCAGTGTTTTGGAAAGTAGTATTTTGGAAGCAGTATTTTTTCAATGATTTCATTGAAGACATGGCAAATAAATCAGGAAAAGCAAAGTCCAAGTCTAAGTAAACAGATTTGCACCAGATTGATCGGGAAAGAGAGAGATTTTTTTGTTTGAGGAATCTTGTTGTATATAATTATAGGTCATTTCACCAATTCAGCCACTTGGGTACATTTGGGCAACTTGTGTGGGACACCTGGGTGACTTCATGCTAAATGTCATGTAGCTCACCCATTCCTGAAGTTATCAGTCTGAAACTTTTCACACCTACAGCTGCCCTCTTGTGTTGTCCATCAAAATTATCTCCAGCATCCTATTCTAGTACATGTGAAAGATGATGCTACAACAATAAAAACAGAAACCGTATACTCTTTTCTTCCACCAGATCTACTGTGTTATATTCTCCTACATTCAATTAACATTTCCACAAACTTCAGAATGTTTCCATTCAAATGATACCAAGAAAATGCATATCCTTGCCTCTGGGGCTGAGCTACAGGCAGTTAGATTAGGGTGTGTCTTCAGGCGGAAATTGAGAACAAGGGATGCAGCCATAACAAGTTAAGTCAGCAGTCCAATGTGCTTAAGATAGCTAGCAAGCCACAGATTAGCGGCTGTGCGTTCAGGGGTAGTTAGCTGCTATAATTCCAGGTGGGAAAAAATATATAATAAAAATGTTTAAAACATTTTTTTAAAAAAGGTTCAGAGCTTCAGGTAGGAATCCAGAGATAGAGAAGAATAAGTCCAACTAGCTCTGGTTTGAGTCACGCTGTACAGACTGGCGAGAGTTGTCCGGGATAAAGGTAGCTGATGACCGCTAGCAAAGGATAGCTGACTGCTAGCTAGTGGCTTCGGAATGTATTCGATGGGCCTCGTAAGCCAACAGTCCGTTGTGCTCTAGACAGCTAGCATTCAGGGGATGTTAGCTGCGAAGGTCGTAAGGTGAGAAGGTTCAGAGCTTGCGATAGGAATCCGGGGATATGGAGAGAAAAAAAATAGGTCCGGTATGCTCTGGTTGAAACGCGTTGTACCAACTGGCGAGAACTTTCTGAGCTAAGGTTAGCTGGCTAGTTAATGTTGGAGAGATTCCAGTAAGAGGCAAAGAAAAATACGTTAGAGTAAAAGCAGGTCCACACCACATTGGGTGAGGCGGGTTGCAGGAGAGTATTTTTGAAATAAGGGTTTAGAAAAATATTAAAAGATATGCAAAGAAAAATATACAGTGCCTTGCGAAAGTATTCGGCCCCCTTGAACTTTGCAACCTTTTGGCACATTTCAGGCTTCAACATACAGATATAAAACTGTATTTTTTTTTTGAAGAATCAACAACAAGTGGGACACAATCATGAAGTGGAACGACATTTATTGGATATTTCAAACTTTAACAAATCAAAAACTGAAAAATTGGGCGTGCAAAATTATTCAGCCCCTTTTCTTTCAGTGCAGCAAACTCTCCAGAAGTTCAGTGAGGATCTCTGAATGATCCAATGTTGACCTAAATGACTAATGATGATAAATACAATCCACCTGTGTATAATCAAGTCTCCGTATAAATGCACCTGCACTGTGATAGTTTCAGAGGTCCGTCAAAAGCGCAGAGAGCATCATGAAGAGCAAGGAACACACCAGGCAGGTCCGAGATACTGTTGTGAAGAAGTTTAAAGCCGGATTTGGATACAAAAAAGATGATGCAAAACATAAAGCAAAATCTACAATGGAATGGTTCAAAAATAAACATATCCAGGTGTTAGAATGGCAAAGTCAAAGTCCAGACCTGAATCCAATCGAGAATCTGTGGAAAGAACTGTAAACTGCTGTTCACAAATGCTCTCCATCCAACCTCACTGAGCTCGAGCTGTTTTGCAAGGAGGAATGGGAAAAAATGTCAGTCTCTCGATGTGCAAAACTGATAGACATACCCCAAGCGACTTACAGCTGTAATCGCAGCAAAAGGTGGCGCTACTAACTATTAACTTAAGGGGGCTGAATAATTTTGCACGCCCAATTTTTCAGTTTTTGATTTGTTAAAAAAGTTTGAAATATCCAATAAATGTCGTTCCACTTCATGATTGTGTCCCACTTGTTGTTGATTCTTCACAAAAAAATACAGTTTTATATCTTTATATTTGAAGCCTGAAATGTGGCAAAAGGTCACAAAGTTCAAGGGGGCCGAATACTTTCGCAAGGCACTGTATATACACATGAGACACGACAAGACGAGAGACAAATACGTCTAACTGCTACGCCATCTTGGATTAGAAAGGTTGTAGTTATTATAGAACTATTTCTCTATACCATTTGTATTTCATATTCCTTTGACTATTGGATGTTGTAATAGGTACTTTTGTATTGCCAACCTAATCTCGGGAGTTGATAGGTTTGCACAGAACGCAATAAAATTTACACAAATTCCCTAGTTAAGAAATTCATGTTAGCAGGCAATATTAATAACTAAATATGCAGGTTTAAAAATATATACTTGTGTATTGATTTTAAGAAAGGCATTGATGTGTGGGTGGACCATTTCAGTTTGTTCGTGACGTGTACGCCAAGGAACTTACAACTTTCCACCTTCTCCACTATACTGTCCCGTCATTAGGGGGGTGCTCCCTCTGCTGTTTCTTAAGTCCACGATCATCTCCTTCATTTTTTTGATGTTGAATGTGAGGTTATTTTCCTGACACCACACTCCGAGGGCCTTCACCTCCTCCCTGTAGGCAGTCTCGTCGTTGTTGGTAATCAAGCCTACCACTGTAGTGTCGTCTGCAAACATGATGATTGAGTCTGAGGAATGCATGGCCACGTAGTCATGGGTGAACAGGGAGTAGAGGAGAGGGCTGAAAACTAACCCTTGGTGGGCCCCAGTGTTGTGGATCAGCGTGGTGGCGATGTTTCCTACCTTCACCACCTGGGGGCGGCATGTCAGAAGGTCCAGGACCCAGTTGCACAGGGCAGGGGTCGAGACCCAGGGTCTCGAGCTTAATGACAAGTTGAGGGTACTATGGTGTTAAATACTGAGCTGTAATTGATGAACAGCATTTGTAAAAATAGGTATTCAGATGGGTTAAGGCAGTGTGCAGTGTCATTGCAATTGCATCATCTGTGGACCTATTGGGGCAGTAAGAAACTTGGAGTGGGTCTAGGGTGTCAGGTAGGGTGGAGGTGATATGATCCTTGACTAGTCTCTCAAAGCACTTCATGATGACGGAGTGAGTGCTACAGGGTGATAGTCGTTTAGCCCAGTTACCTTAGCTTTCTTGGGAACAGGAACAATGGTGGCCCTCTTGAAGCATGTGGGAACAGCAGACTGGCATAGGGATTGATTGAATATGTCCGTAAACACACCAGCCAGCTGGTCTGCACATGCTCGGAGGACATGGCTAGGGATGCCATCTGGGCCGGCAGCCTTGCGAGGGTTAATACGTTTAAATATATACAGCTGTTATTATAATTATCGAAGAGAATTCTCTTGGTAGATAATGCAGTCGGCATTTGATTGTAAGGAATTCTAGGTCAGGTGAACAAAAGGACTTGAGTTCCTTATGATGTTATGATCACACCACGACTCGTTAATCATAAGGCATACACTCCCGCCCTTCTTACCAGAGAGATGTTTGCTTCTGTCGGCGAAGAAACTGGGTGGCTGTACTAATTCAGATAATGTATCCCGAGTGAGCCATGTTTCCGTGAAACAGAGAATGTTACAATCTCTGATGTCTCTCTGGAAGGCAACCGTAGCTCGTCTACCTTGTTGTCCAGTCTCTTGACATTGACGAGTCGTATACTCGGGAGCAGTGAGCCCGTCTACGGAGCCTGACCAGAAGACAGCTCCGTCTGCGTTTGGGTCGCGGTCCAAACAGAGGATCCGCATCGGGAAATTCTTATTCTTGGTCGTAACGTTGGTAAGTTGCTCCAATATCCAAGAGTTCCTTTAACTAGTACTATACAATAATGAATAAATATTTTAATATTTAAGGTCAAGCACACCTGCCCTTATATTTTTAGAATTTTTTGAATCCACATTTGATACTAAATAAGTCGTGTTGGCAATAGAACAAGCAATCAAATCGGTGTTTACCCTTGGATTTTTTTTCCAATCGGGAGGGGCACCGATCCAGACTCTGATCAGAGTGAGGGAAGCAGCAGAAAAATATTTTCAGCTACTTTATTAAAACAGAGCTGATAGGAGGGAGAGAGCGACGACGCTCTCTGCCCGTTAAAGCATGAGAGGGGCCGTACTGTGAGCGAGTGACATAGGGAGCAAGAAGACACAGCAACCAACCAAGCCGACTTGCACTATAGTAGACTAATAGCTGCCATACGTAGGTTGTTTATCAGTGGTGGAAAAAGTACCCAACTGTCATACTTGAGTAAAAGTAAAGACACCTCAATAGAAAATGACTCAAGTAAAATCGAAAGTCACCCAGTAAAATCCAACTTGAGTAAAAGTCAAAACGTATTTGGTTTTAAATATACTTAAGTATCAAAAAGTAAAAATCATTTCAAATTCCTTATATTAAGCAAGCCAGACGGCACCCCTTTGTTTTTTTATTTACGGACAGCCAAGGGCACGCTCCAACACTCAGACATAATTTACAAACAAAAGCATGTGGGTAGTGAGTCCACCAGATCAGAGGCAGTAGGGATGTTGTCTTGATAAGTGTGTGAATTAGACCATTTTCCTGTGCTGCTAAGCATTCAAAATACTTTTGGGTGTCAGGGAAAATGTATGGAGTAAAAAGTGCATTATTTTCTTTAGGAAATTTAGTGAAGTAAAAGTTGTCAAAAATATTTAAACAAATGTATAGATACCCCCCCCCCCAAAAAAATGACTTTAGTACTTTACACCACTGGTCATCATCTAATATGATTACAGAGTAAAATGTCTTAAAGGGGAATGGAAACACTTAGGGAAGTAAATCTAAATCCAGGAGTTTCCGAATGGAAAGGAGTCATAGGCCCACGTTGAAGCCTCCACCATAACCCTCGAAAATGTCAAACGTAGGGGTTACCGACCGATCATCAACATCGCTGACTTGAGTCAAGCAAAAGCGACTGAACGGAGGTGGCGACGCGAGTCAATGCAATGGAGCCTGAGGTAACGTTAACCGGTCATGACAGTTGTTGACTAGGCTAGCATTAGACAACTTTGTTGCAACTAGTTGAAGGTTACTAGCCAATTGCGTCTGAAGTGTTTTGCTGTGTGTGTGTGTGTGTGTGTGTGTGTGTGTGTGTGTGTGTGGACAAAGCATTCAAGAGAGAAGCTTGTTAATGCCAACTGATATACATTTTGGTTCAGTTGTGTTAACATATTTGTCAACCTTGAAAAATGTTTTCATCATCTTGGAAGAGACTGTTCAGGAGGCAGAGGTACATGCACATCCATGTCATGTCTAAGGCTGTTAATTTCAAGTATATGCAGTGATTCTTGAATATAAAACTATAACCTTACAGATGCCTCACTTGTTTTCTACCAACAGGAAAGAATGGTTAGTACAGCATGCCAAACTGACCCCTGGGTGCCAGAGTGTTCCTGTGCTGCGTTGGAGAAGAGGTCCACCGGGACCATCACTAAAGAGCCAGGGGCCCAGATACATTCCGCTCACAACCATAAGTATACAACCTAGTCCTGCCCCTATACGCCACAGATGGAGCTGACGGAGAGTGAGATCAGCCATCCATAAAAGGGAATCGGAGTGGAATTGTTTTTCCGTATTTTTTTTTACCCGTTTCAAATGGATGTGCTACCTTGTCGCGGTCCTTCTGTTTCGACTCTCTCAACCCATGAATGCTCAGCTATGAAAAGCCAACTGACATTTGCGCCTGATGTGTTGAACTTTTGTACCCTCTATAACCACTGTGGTTATTATTTTGATGTAAAAAGGGCTTTTGTAAAATACATTTCATTGATTGTTTGCTGTGCTGGATGCTGTGTATTCACTAACTGTCTGAGTGATGGGACATTTATAGTATCTGTAACATATTTTGGTGTAGATTTAATCTGCATCTTAACTTCTTAAAGTGACAATCAGCAGTCGAAACAAAGTGTCTCCCCGCTCCTCTTTTGGTGAAAAACTGAGGGATGTAAATGCAAGGACTGACCATCCATGATATCAGAACTGTAATCCTGTTTCTATGATCTGCTTCCACTACCATGTACCCAGTTCACGTTGGATAAAGGTGTCTGCTAAAATGGCATATATTATTAGTCTACTTTGACTCCAACTACCTGCACAGTGTAGTTACCATTCCATTCCAATAGATGGCAGCCAAATCTAGTTGAAGTCACTACTTTAACGACAGGGACATGGGATTAGTGCACACTGAAAATAGTTATATCTTCAAAGCAAGTTTCTGGTTACACTTGAACCTGTTGTTATAGTGGACAAGCTAACATATACTATTTTTATATAAGGCGCATGCATTATGTCTATGACTTCAGTTAGGCTAGATTTACTAAATAAACTGGTTTTATTCAATGCCTTTGCTTCTGGGTATGCGCGCTTTATGGAAGAAATGACACACACCTAGTCCTATTCTCCCTCGTGCCCAAAGGGTGAACTGGCGATAAACTGCCAGCCTGTATGCTCTGCAAACAAAATCATAAGAAAAGTCAGACTGATACCGAAACAAAATCAATGTATTATAATGAGCTTTCATGAATCATGATGCTGTCTGTGATTCGGACTCCGGTCGTCTAATCTAAAAGGTAAGTGTGTTACCATCGCGCTGGTGATAAATATTGTTATAGGATGCTGATTGTATATATTGAGCACCTATCCACTACTGATATTAACCATAATTTATAATCAAAAAAACATTTCACCAATTATTTAACTGGCATATTGGCTGCTGACTGGTCGAGTAACCTCTTCTGCCATGAAGTCCTTCATAGGGATTAGTGACACGTCTAATAAATACATCACCATCCAGAAAGACTGAAAGGAACCTCAGACTGGATGTAAAACAGCTACCCTCTGCTGGGATTATGTGCTGTATCGCCACCATCTCTACAACACACACACTCCTACTCTAGCCATTTTCTGGCAGCATCCCCACTAACACCTGTTTGTGTTTGGCTACGCAGAACCTCTAGCTAAGGTGTTTTAGGCGGCATGTGTTGTTACTACGAGAATTAACTATTTGATCTGGGGCAATGATCGGGGGTAGAAGATGTTAAGGAGCCTAATAGTCATACACATGGCGCTCCGGTACCGCTTGCCGTGTGGTAGCAGAGGAAACAGACTATAACTTGAGTGACTGGAATCTGACAATTTTATGGGCTTTCCTCTGACACCGCCCATCTTATAGGTCCTGATGGCAGGCAGCTTGGCCCCAGTGATCTACAGGGCCGTACACCCTACCCTCTGTAGCGCCTTACAGTCAGATGCCGACCAGTTGCCATACCAGGCGGTGATGCAACCGGTCAGGATGCTCTTGATGGTGAAGCTATAGAACTTCTTGAGGTTCTTGGGACTCATGTCAAATCTTTTCAGTCTCCTGAGAGGGAAAAGGTGTTGTCGTGCCCTCTTCACAACTGTCTTGGTTTGCTTGGACCATGATAGTTCGTTGGTGAGGTGGACACCAAGGAACTTGAAGATCAACATGCTCCACTACAGCCCTGTCAATGTTAATGGGGGCCTGTTCGGCCCGCCTTTTCCTGTAGTCCACGATCAGCTCCTTTAGCTTGCTCACATTCAGGGAGAGGTTGTTGTTCTGGCACCACACAGCCAGTTCTCTGACCTCCTCCCTGAAGGCGGTCTCATCTTTGATCAGGCCTATCACTGTTGTGTTGTCAGCAAACTTAATTGTGTTGGAGTCATGTTTGGCCACACAGTCGTGGGTGAACAAGGAGTACAGTAGGGGCCTAAGTACACACCCATGATGGGTCCCAGTGTTGAGGATCAGCATGGCAGATGTGTTGTTGCCTACACTTAGCACCTGGGGGCTAAGTCCAGTATCCAGTTGCAGAGGGAGGTGTTTAGTCCCAGGGTCCTTAGCTTAGTGATGAGCTTCGAGGGTACGATGGTGTTGAACGCTGAGCTGTAGTCAATGAACAGCATTCTTACATAGGTGTTCCGTTTGTCCAAGTGGGAAAGGGCAGTGTGGAGTGCGATTGAGTCATCTGTGGATCTGTTGGGGCTGTATGCGAATTGGAGTATGTCTAGGGTATCCGGGAAAATTCTGTTGATGTGAGCCATGACCAGCCTAACAAAGCACTTCATGGCTACCAACGTGAGTGCTACGGGCAGTAATCATTTAGGCAGGTTACCGTCGCTTCCACAGAAACTATGGTGGTCTGCTTGAAACATGTAGGTATTACAGACTTGGTCAGGGAGAGGTTGAAAAATGTCAGTGAAGACTTGAATGTTGGTCCGCACATGCTATGAGTACACGTCCTGGTAATCAGTCTGGCCCCACGGCTTTGTGAATGTTGACCTGTTTAAAGGTCTTACTCACATCGGTAACCGAGAGCGTTATCAGTCATCCAGAACAGCTGGTGCTCTCGTGCATGCTTCAGTGTTGCTTGCATTGAAGAGAGCATAAAAAGGCATTTAGCTCGTCTGGTAGGCTCGCATCAATTGGCAGCTCACTTCTGGGTTTCCCTTTGTAGTCCGTAATAGTTCAAGCCACATCGGATGAGCGTCAAAGCCGGTGTTGTAAGATTTAATCTTAATCCTGTATTGACACTTTGCTTGTTTGATGGTTCGTCTGAAGGCATTGCGAGATTTCTTATAAGCGTCCGGCTCCTTGAAAGCGGCAACTCTAGCGTTTAGATCCATGGCTGGTTGGGATATGTACAGTTGAAGTCAGAAGTTTACATACAACTAAGCCAAATACATTTAAACTCAGTTTCACAATTCCCTACATTTAATCCTAGTAAAAATTCCCCGTCTTAGGTCAGTGAAGATCACCACATTATTTTAAGAATGTGAAATGTCCGAATAATAGTAGAGAGAATGATTAATTGCAGCTTTTATTTGTTTAATCACATTCCCAGTGGGTCAGAAGTTTACATACACTCAATTAGTATTTGGCAGCATTGCCTTTAAACTGTTTAACTTGGTTCAAATGTTTTGGGCAGCCTTCCACAAGCTTCCCACAATAAGCTGGGTGAACTTTGGCCCATTCCTCCTGACAGAGGTGTAACTGAGTCAGGTTTGTAGGCCTCCTTGCTCACACACACTTTTTCAAATCTGCCCACAAATTCTCTGTAGGATTGAGGTCAGGGCTTTGTGATTGCCACTCCAATACCTTGACTGTGTTGTCCTGGAGACATTTTTCCACTACTTTGAAAGTATGCTTGGGGTCATTGTTCATTTGGAAGACCCATTTGCAACCAAGCTTTTTCATTTTAACCAAGCTTTAACTCCCTTACTCATGTCTTGAAATGTTGCTTCAATAGATCTACACAATTTTTCCTCCCTCATGATGTCATTTATTTTGTGAAGTGCACCAGTCCCTCCTGCAGCAAAGCACCCACAACATGATGCTGCCACCCCCGTGCTTCACGGTTGGCATGGTGTTCTTCGGCTTGACGGCCTCCCCCTTTTTCCTCCAAACATAACGATTGTCATTATGGCCAAACAGTTCTATTTCATCAGACCAGAGGACATGTCTCCAAAAAGTACGATCTTAGTCCCCATGTGCAGTTGCAAACCGTAGTCTGGCTTTTTATGCAGGTTTTGGAGCAGTGGCTTCTTTGCTGAGCGGCCTCAAGTTGACGATATAGGACTCGTTTTACTGTAGATATAGATATTTTTGTACCCGTTTCCTCCAGGATCTTCACAAGGTCCTTTGCTGTTGTTCTGGGATTGATTTGCACCAAAGTACGTTCATCTCTAGGAGACAGAACGCATCTCCTTCCTGAGCAGTATGACGGCTGTGTGGTCCCATGGTGTTTATACCTGCGTACTATTGTTTGTACAGATGAACGTGGTAACTTCAGGCATTTTGAAATTGCTCCCAAGGATAAACCAGACTTGTGGAGGTCTACAATTGTTTTTCTGAGGTTTTGGCTGCTTTATTTTGATTTTCACATGATGTAAAGCAAAAAAGGCACAGTTTAGAGGTAGGCCTTGAAAATACATCCACAGGTACACCTCCAATTGACTCAAATGATGTCAATTAGCCTACCAGAAGCTTCAAAAGCCATGGCATTCTCTGGGATTTTCCAAGCGGTTTAAACAGGCACAGGAAACTTAGTGTATGTTAAACTTCTGACCCAGTGGAATTGTAAAAGATTATTTGATTTATAATTCACTGTCTAATCAATTGTTGAACAAAAATTACTTCATGCACAAAGGAGATGTCCTAACCAACTTGCCAAAACTATAGTTCATTAACTTCTTGGTGACAGGGGGCAGTATTGAGTAGCTTGGATGAATAAGGTGCCCAGAGTAAACTGCCTGATACTCTGTCCCAGATGCTAATATATGCATATCATTAGTAGTATTGAATAGAAAACACTGAAGTTTCTAAAACTGTTTGAATTATGTCTGTGAGTATAACAGAACTCATATGGCAGGCGAAAACCTGAGAAAAATCCAACCAGGAAGTAGGAAATCTGAGGCTTGTAGTTTAACTCAGCCCCTATTGTAGATACAGTGGGATATTGGTGGTCTTCCTAAGGCTTCCACTAGATGTCAACGGTCTTAAGAACCTTGTTTCAGGCTTCTACCGTGAAGTGGGACCAAATGAGAGAGGAATGAGTCAGATGTCTGGCAGAGTGCCACAGGCTCTGAGGCGCGGTCACGAGAGAGTTAGCTCTCGTTCAATTGCTTTTCTACAGACATAGGAATTCTCCGGTTGGAACATTATTGAAGATTAATGATAACTTCCTAAAGATTGATTCTATACTTATTTTGACAAGTTTCTACGCGCTGTAACGGAACTTTTTATCCGACATTCGGCTGGACCTGAACACGCTTTTGAATTTGTTTACCAAACGCCCTAACAAAAGAAGCTATTTGGACATATATTATGGACATTATCGAACAAAATAAACATTTATTGTGGAACTGCGATTCCTGGGAGTGCATTCTGATGAAGATCAAAGGTAAGTGAATATTTATAATACTATTTTTGACTAAATGTTAACTGCGCAACATGGCGGATATTTATTTTGGCTGGTTTGGGCTCTGAGCGCCGTACTCAGATTATGCTTTTTCCGTAAAGTTTTTTTTTAATCTGACACATTGGTTGCATTAAGAAGAAGTGTATCTAAAGTTCCATGCATAACACTTGAATTTATCAACATATATAATGAGTATTTCTGTGAATTCATGTGGCTCTCTGCACAATCACAGCATGTTTTAGAACTACTGAACGTACCGCGCCAATGTAAAAGAGATTTTTTTATGTAAATATGCACTTTATCGAACAAAACATACATGTATTGTGTAACATGAAGTCCTATGAGTGTCATCTGATGAAGATCAAAGGTTAGTGATTCATTTTCTCTATTTGTGCTCTTTGTGGCTCCTCTCTTTGGCTGGAAAAATGGCTGGGTTTTTCTGTGAGTTGGTGGTGACCTAACAATCATTTGTGGTGCTTTCGCTGTAAAGCATTTTTTAAATCAGACACTGTGGCTCGATTAACGAGAATTACCTTTAAAATGGTGTAAAATACTTGTATGCTTGAGGAATTTTAATTATTAGATTTGTTATTTTGAATTTGGCGCCCTGCACTGTCACTGGCTGTTGGCAACGCTAACGTCCCACATATCCCAGAGAGGTTTTAACAAGAAATTTGTGGAGTGGTTGAAAAATGAGTTCTAATGACTCCAACCTAAGTGTATGTAAACTTCCGACTTCAACTGTAAGTAATCAACCCCGAGTCAACACATCTCAAATCATCTTTGGTGGAAAAGGCACTGTTCGTCACCAAACTTCCTGGATGGTTGGGAGAAGTTGCTCTCGGAGGATGTGTTGGTACCATTCTTTATTCATGGCTGTGTTCCAAGGCAAAATTGTGAGTGAGCCCACTCCCTTTGCTGAGAAGCAACCCCACACATGAATGGTCTCAGGATGCTTTACTGTTGGCATGACACAGGACTGATGGTACTGCTCACCTGGTCTTCTCCGGACAAGCTTTTTTCCAGATGCCCTAAACAATCAGAAAATGACTTTACCCCAGTCCTCAGCAGTCCCATCCCTGTACCTTTTGCATAATATCAGTTTGTCCCTGATGTTTTTCCTGGAGAGAAGTGGCTTCTTTGCTGCCCTTCTTGACACCAGACCATCCTCCAAAAGTCTTCACCTCACTGTGCGTGCAGATGCACTCACACCTGCCTGCTGCCATTCCTAAGCAAGCTCTGTACTGGTGGTGCCCCGATCTCGAAGCTAAATCAACTTTAGGAGATGGTCCTGGCGCTTGCTGAACTTTCTTGGGCGCCTTGAAGCCTTCTTCACCGCAATTGAACCGCTCTCCTTGAAGATCCGATAAATGATTGATTTAAGTGCAATCTACTGGCAGCAATATCCTTGCCTGTGAAGCCCTTTTTATACAAAGCCATGATGGCACGTGTTTCCTTGCAGGTAACCATGGTTGACAGAGGAAGAACAATGAATATAAGCAACACCCTCCTTTTGACGCTTCCAGTCTGTTATTCGAACTCAATCAGCGTGAGCGTGATCTCCAGCCTTGCCCTCGTCAACACTCACACCTGTGTTAACGAGAGAATCACTGACATGTCAGCTGGTCCTTTTGTGGCAGGGCTGAAATGCAGTGAAAATGTTTTTGAGGATTAAGTAAATTTGAGTGGCAAATAGGGACTGTGCAATTCATCTGATCACTCTTCATAACAATCTGGAGTATATGCAAATTGTCATACAAACTGAGGCAGCAGACTGAAAATGTATATTTGTGTCATTCTCAAAACCTTTGGCCACAACTGTAGCTGTTTTATTAAAGCCTTTTAACAGCTGCTTGTTTTCACTGGTTGTAGTTGGGTGATGAATTTTTAAATAATGTTTATTTGGTGTAGACTGAAGTGTTGCATGTCCCGTGGCAGGATGAGACCCCTGAGAGAACCCTCTTCCCCAGATTAAAATGTAGAGCTTTTTAAAATCGAGACAAGGTCACACAAAAACATTTTTTTCTAACGACAGGACAGTGGGATGGGGTTACTATGGGTTTTAAAGTGTTACAAGCTTCAAGAGAGAGGATCTGAAATAGACTTAAAGAGAGGATATCATAGTCTATTCTGGCTAGAGAAGTCAGTCTCCGGCTTATATTTAATATTATATATACAGATCACCTGTTTAACAAAGCAGATCAATTAGTAACCAGACATAGGTGTATCATGGCTAAAGCCAAAACGCAATTGTGTTTGAAGTTACTGCAGTCGATAAAACAACCAACGCATACATTTCCTACTGACCACTTGTGTAGATGGAACATTATGTCAGTAAGGACTACAGCACAATGTTGCGTGACTTCTTGTGTCAGACGTCTTTATGCAGTATGAGATGTTTAATAGACGGAGCACTTACTTGCAGAGTAGTGTCAAAAACAACGAGCTTGGAGCTGGTAGGAACAATGTCGTAGCACTTGTGTGACTTCATAAAGCGCATGTAGATATCCCTTTCGGATTCTTCAACAGCTGAAAGTAAAGCAGATATTATACTTTCTTACAGGAAAATATTCAAAAAGTATCCAAAACAGGAATAGTCATACAACAATTTGTGCTTTGACCAGTAATGAGAAGGTAAAAGGGGTTCACTGAGTCATGATTTGCCCTATGCACATCTGTGGCATAATCTCTTTGAAACAACATATATAAAACGCAACATGTAAAGTGTTGGTCCCATGTTTCATGAGCTGAAATAAGACCCCAGAAGTGTCTCGTAAGCTTTGTGCGTATTTCTCTAAAAATATTCTGCACAAAATGCATTTACATCCCTGTAAGTGAGCATTTCTCCTTTGCCAAGATAACCAATCCACCTGACAGGTGTGGCATACCAATAAGCTGATTAAACAGCATCATTACACAGGTGCACCTTATGCTGGGGGCAATAAAAAGCCACTAAAATGTGCAGCTGTGTCACACAACGCCACAGATGTCTCAAGTTGAGGGAACGTGCAATTGGCATGCTGACTGCAGGAATGTCCACCAAGTTTGCTGTCCACCCGGCCTCACAACCGCAGACCTTGTGTAACCACACCAGCCCAGGACCTCCACAGTCGGCTTCTTCACCTGCAGGATAGTCTGAGACCAGCCTACCAGACAGATGATGAAACATAATTATTTCTCTCTGTAATAAAGCCCTTTCGTGGGAAAACACAAAAACAAAATATGATTGGCTGGGCCAGCCCTCCCAGGCACACCCATGGCTGCACCCTTGCCAGTCATGTGAAATCCATCGATTAGGGCCAAATGAATTTATTTCAATTGACTGATTTTCTTCAAAAGAACTGTAACTCACTAAAATCATCGAAATTGTTGCGTTTATCTTTCAGTATACATGGGGAAGTAGTCCCAGGCATTTTCATACAAAATCTCTCAAAACCTCCACATCGTTGTGCGTGATATCCTTAGTGCCTGATATCACCTCTCTTCTCAAAGGACTTGAATTTAAAAAGTTATATTCAATGAACTAAGAAAGCTGGTGTCTCAAACGCTGACTATTCAAACTCAATCTCTCTGCCAATTCTCACCGTAAAAAATACACTAAAACAGCCTTTTGTTAAGCCCTCAAGACAACAGAGCAGTAATTTATTCTGTGGTTGGATGGAGCAACCATGCTCCCCACACCAACATATCTCCGTAATGAGTCTAGACTCTGGTCTACATCGTCTGGACTTTGCCAGACATTCTGCCTGTGATTTGTACCGACGCTGCCATCTTACTTCTGCACTGTCTGTACACCTGCGTCTGCTGCAACTCCCGGTCTGTGTATCGGGTAAATGCATACAAATGACAGCTCCACTCCCATGGCTTTAGCCCCATCAGTTCCGTGGACTGAGGGCTGTGTCGACACCTTAGCCAATAGTCAAAGCCCAGGTATATACAGTTGAAGTCAGAAGTTTACATACACCTTAGTCACATACATTTAAACTCTGTATTTCACAATTCCTGGCATTTAATCCAAGTAAAAATTCCCTGTCTTAAGTCAGTTAGGGTCACCGCTTGATTTTAAGAATGTGACATGTCAGAATAATTGTAGAGAGAATTATTTATTTCAGCTTTTATTTCTTTCATCACATTCCCAGTGGGTCAGAAGGTTACATACACTCACTTGGTATTTGGTAGCATTGCCTTTAAATTGTTTAACTTGGGTCAAATGTTTTGGGTGGCCTTCTACAAGCTTCCCAAAATAAGTTGGATGAATTTTGGCCCATTCCTCCTGACAGCTGGTGTAACCGAGTCAGGTTTGTAGGCCTTGCTCGCACACGCTTGCAGTTCTGCCTACAAATTCTGTAGGATTGAGGTCAGGGCTTTGTGATGGCCACTCCAATACCTTGACATTGTTGTCCTTAAGCCATTTTGACAACTTTGGAAGTATGCTTGTGGTCATTGTCTATTTGGAAGACCCATTTATGACCAAGCTTTAACTTCCTGACTAATGTCTTGAGATGTTGCTTCAATATAATCGACAATTTTCCTACCTCATGATGCCATCTATTTTGTGAAATGCACCAGTCCCTCCTGCAGCAAAGCACCCCCACAACATGACACTGCCACCCCCATGCGTCACGGTTGGGATGGTGTCCTTCAGCTTGCAAGCCTCCCCTTTTTCCTCCAAACATAACAATGGTCATTATGGCCAAACAGTTCTATTTTTGTTTCATCAGACCAGAGGACATTTCTCCAAAAAGCACAATCTTTGTTCCCATGTGCAGTTGCAAAACGTAGTCTGGCTTTTTATGCAGGTTTTGGAGCAGTGGATTCTTCCTTGCTGAGCGGCCTTTCAGGTTATGTCGATATAGGACACGTTTTCCTGTGGTTATAGATACTTTTGTACCCGTTTCCTCCAGCATCTTCACAAGGTCCTTTGCTGTTGTTCCGGGATTGATTTGCACTTTTCGCACCAAAGTACTTTAATCTCTAGGCGTCTCCTTCCTGAGCGGTATGACGGCTGCATGGTCCAATGGTGTTTATACTTGCGTACTATTGTTTGTACAGATGAACGTGGTACCTTCAGGCTTTTGGAAATTGCTCCCAAGGATGAAACAGACTTGTGGAGGTCTACAATTTTTATTTCTGAGGTCTTGCTGATTTCTTTTGATTTTCCCATGATGTCAAGCAAAGAGGAGGAGTGGAGTGGAGTTTGAAGGTAGGCTTTGAAATATAAATGGCTGCTGCCCAAAGCCATTGCCTCACAATCACACACACCGAATAAGCGGCCTAAACAATCTCCCAGTAAAACTGCTCTGAGCATTTAGATTTACCACTGAGCACAGGAATGACACTCCAGCCATCAGCCATTTTGAAGAGCCTCAATGATTAATATTTGACCAATGTGGAAAAAAGGTAGTAGTCTGCCTATTATCCCACATAGCCAATCATCCGGTAGGCTAATATTTGTGGCTTAATTTATATAACACGGGGAGGAAAAACATACAGTATAAATAGGATTGAGAGAGATGTCTGATGTTGATCCATTTATGGAGTCAGATATCAAGTCTATTTCCATTAGAATGGTCTATTAAGAACTTGGTGTGTTTATTTTGCAACTGTCACTGCAACTGTCACTGTCACTGCAACAATTTTGCAACTGTCACTGCAACTGTCACAGATTAAAACTCTGGCCACATATCTACAGAAACGTGATAAACTTGAGAACAATGACAAAGTTTATCAATCTCTTTCTGATGTACGTATTCTTTTCAGAAATGTATATTTAGTATGAAATTTAGTTCTACTAAGGCAATCATCCACTAAACAGCACCTCCATGAATGGGCCCAGCAAGCAGAACTTTCATCCAATAATTTCCTATATCGCAACCTGTCAACTCAACCCCCCTCCCCCCACACACCATGATCTGTGAAGCAAGAGGCATGTTTACTGACTGCGCTGCATGTACGATGCATGCTGTGCAATGTGACGCAACACAGAATGAGAGCTGCTGGCACAGGATAAACCCTCAGCGCTGACGTATCCGGATCACATAGAACGCTACACAGGGCACCCTGTATGAAGACAACCACGTCAATGAACATGATCCTGCATAATGTAAGACAGACAGGCTATTCTAAGCACTCCTCCAGAGTCCATGAAGGCAAATCGTGAAAAATCCATGGATTGTTCTTAGTTCAGAACAGTTGCAGATAGAGACGTTAAGTATAGAACGGGCATGACTCGCCATCCAGTGGACAAATGAGGAAACACTGGTCTATGCATGCTGCAGCGCTGTATTTGAGATTGCTGCAAAGCTGAACATCACATTGTGGCTGGAGGCAGGCAACAGATTAGCAGGGATGACAGCGAACTAGGCCCCACCCACCCACCAGGGACGGAATCCCCTTCATGATCACAATGACGTCCCTGCCCATCCAGTAAAGCTTCTATACATGGATATAACGATGGGCTACATAGCTGGTATACAGCTCGGTTCCACCTTTGATATATTCACATTGCAGCACATGTAGCCTATGCATGCACAAAAAAATGGGTTAACATTATATGGTTTTAATATTAGGCTACACCACAAGAATAAAATATGATCCATGGGCTGCCGGAAAATTAATTGACCACTAAATGCGTAGATGACATGACTTAAAGGCCTACTTTTAAAGTGATTGGAAGAGTCAATCATCAATGGGCTAAACTTGAATAGGTGAACTATAGTTTAGGGCTAATTACATAGAAATCATCAAATCTACACTGAACAAAAACATAACGCAAAAACATACAACAATATGAAAGATTTTACTGAGTCACAAGGATAAATAAATTAGGCCCTAATCTATGTATTGCACATGACTGAATGCAGATGTGCATCTGTTGCTCACAGATACCTGTGGAATGTTGTCTCACTCCTTTTCAATGGCTGTGCGAAGTTGCTGGATATTGGCGGGAACTGAAACACGCTGTTGAACACTTCGATCCAGAGCATCCCAAACATGCTCATTGGGTGACATGTCTGGTGAGTATGCAGGCCATGGAAATAAATGGGACATTTTCAGCTTCCAGGAATTGTCTACAGAACCTTGCGAAATGGGGCCATGCATTATTATGCTGAAACATGAGGTGATGGTGGCGGATGAATGGCAAACGATAATGGGTCTCAGGATCTCGTCACGGTATCTCTGTGCATTCAAATTGCCATTGATAAAAGGCAATTGCGTTTCTTGCCCGTATTTTATGCCTGCCCACACCATAACCCCACCGCTCGCGCACACACACACACAAACGCCATACGTGGTCTGCAGTTTTGAGGCCGGTTGGATATACTGCCAAATTCTCTAAAACAACATTGGAGGCACCTTATGGTGAAGAAATTAACATTAAATGATCTGGCAACAGCTCTGGTGGACAGCAGTCAACATGCCAATTGCATGCTCCCTCAACTTGAGACATCTGTGGCATTGTGTTGTTTGACAAAACTGTACATTTTAGAGTGGCCTTTTATTGTCAAATTTGTTCACAATTTGAGAGAAACTTTTTGTGCGTTTGGAAAATGTATAGGATAGTTTATTTCAGCTCATGAAACATGGGAGCAACACTTTACATGTTGCGTGAATATTTTTGTTCAGTATATCATACATCATTCTGATAACTATTTGGCCGATGCATTACCTTGTCAGCTGGCAAAAGGTTACGAATGGATTTGCACGTCTACTAGTTAAAAAAACACAGTTCCAAAGAGCTTACCTTCATCTTCTAGCTCAAGTTTCTTCAGCATGGTTTCAACTAAACTGTCGACCTGTAGACAAGAAGTAAAGGATAGTCAATTAGCTGCTCCTAAAATGTAGCCTTCCCACGTTGCAACTAGACTTCCCAACTGCTACTGATTTGACAGTCGCTGGGTGTGAGAAACTCCCCTCTTGTGCAGTGGGGTGCCAACACGAAAACGAGAAACACAGTCCAAACGTTGATCGCACAAAAGGCTCCTGTGATTTTCCTAAAGCGTGTATTTCCTTTCTTGCTCTGTGTTGGTAAAATATTAGCGTAGCCGTATTTTACTAAACTAGACCGCATTCTCAGGTAGCCTACATCCAGTACTTTAGTCCTGAGCCCGAGACGTAAAATATGAGAGTAAAATACCAATCCCCTATTCAGGTAAAAGTGGAACATTCCAATTTGCTGCAATTGCAGTGAACGACACGTTTGTTCCGGTTTGCGCTTACGCTTCTACACAGTGTGCTCGCCTGCGACATTTTAGAGAACTTTAAATTAGTGGATGTTCTAAATGAGCTCCACATTTGTGTTTGGGGGATGAAAGATGTTGTAAAGCTCTGTAAACCGCGTCACGCCGGTACTCCAAAAAGCCTTTGAGTGTATCCATCGAATCCAAACTGCCTAATTGGAGAGACAAGCTACACTGTACGTACACTACAAAATAATGCTAAATATGTTTCCGGGGGTTATCAGTTTAACAATGATATACTCTGCATTATGCCTACGCATAGTGATGCGCATAGTGATGCGTAGGCTACACTATAAAGTGTATTGATTGTATTGATTTAAATACACTGACGGATCATTAGATGGTTAATTTTGTCATGTTCTGAACATTTATTTTGCCACTGCAATTGGTTCACAATCAGTCATTGTATTACCCATAATATTTCTTCATTTTTTTAAAGACATTTGCTGACACCAGATGTTGCTTAGCGGCGCAAAGTCGTAAGTGTCCTGACTTCTCAGGTAGCGATTGATGATTATAATGATGACGACCAGGCTGTATATGGGCCCATGTGATGAATCCAAAGCAACTGTGATCCACAATTAGGACACTCAATTGTACTAGTTTACGTGGCATGCCCATATGTCTCCAGGAATACCACCATAGTGCCTTGTAATGTGTATCCTAGCTTTAAAAAAAGGTTTTAAAAAGTTGGAAAACTGTGCATACTAAATGGATGAATTTGCAGTGTTGAGTACTGCCAACCAGGGCAAGATAACCATCAGTTACTATACAGACATTCAGAACTCTTTGTATATGCTAAAAACTATAGCTTTGCATACCTCTGTGATCAAATGCAGAAGCTGGAAGAGCCACACCTCTTAAATGTCTTGTATGATTTACACAGAGGACCAGGTAGGGATTTGTGTCTGCAAGTGAACATGCCTTGCTGAACTCATACACGCAGTGGATCCTTTCATGTGTGGCTCTGTGAAACCCCTGTAAAAACAACACAGGACTACACACAATCATTGCTCTCACCTGAAGCATACCCAACAGAGGGCATTGTGGGAAGTACAACCTTATGGCTTCACAGGTGTTCAATGGGTCAAGTTCATTATCTCCAAATGGGAACAAACTTTTTCAAACACAATCTAAGCTCATTGCACACTGTTCATGTTAGAGGGACAAAAAATGCTTCAAAATATTAATATTAGTGCTCCAAAACGATTTATCCTATGAACATGAACAGCCCATGGTCTGCAGCTATCATAGGAAGCTGAAAAGCGCTAGGCGAGAGTGGATGTATGACAGAACAATTATACATTAGAGGGCCAGTCAATTCTGATTAGTCTGGTTTGTTTTGGCAGAGGTGCAGTAGGTGGCATGCAGAAATGTGCAGAACATCTGGGTTGGAGGAGAGGGGGGGTTAGGCCATCATAACCAAATTCCTCTGGGATGACTCATTGGGCGTGGCAGACAAACAGAAGCTCTGGTGAGCAAAACAAACTGCCCCAACTTCACCAGAACTCATTGGAGAACAAACCATGAGAACTGTTTTAGAGGAAAACAAATTACTTAAAACATTTAACATTTAACAAGTCAAACTTTGATGTGAATATTTAGTAAGAGCTGTTAACTGCTTTTGAAATGTTTGGTTATGTCTATCAGAACAAATTATGTCTCTTGTAGTTATTTTTGAACAGCTCAGAGTAAAGGTGTGGATGTGGAGCACGAGTCATTTACTTGTACTCATCTCCAGTGTTTCACCCAAATCAAACGATATGTGGAAATGATTGAAAACATTTCACATTGTTTACATTTTTCACGTTCTTGTTTAATTTCAAGGCAAAGCTGAACGGAGTGTCTTCCCGTTTTCCAAATGAATCTACCAAGGAGGCAATGTTAATGCAGCGATTCATTAAATTGTATGTAGATGACAACACATTCTTCAGACTCACACTTCACGATGTAGAATGTGCCATGATCAATCAAAACTTTGGTGCTGGACCTGTCGGTGTAATATTAAAACAGTGATGTGTGGAATGTGGAAAGTTATCTATAGGAGGAGAGAAAGATAGAGATGAGACTTTTGAGATATCTCTAGAAGGTGTTGAGCATTGTGGTTGTCATCTAGTCTCTCTAGCCTGGTCCCAGATCTGTTTGAGCCATCTTGCCAACTGCCATTGTCATTGCCACGGCAAACAGCATGACAATGACCATAGAAGTTTGCAAGATAGTACAAACTGATCTGGGAGCAGGCTAGTGTCTCTCCACTGGCTATGTAAAACCGGTGAATCACTTGGCAGAGATAGAGGGACACCAAACCCTTGTGAGGATTTCTGAGAGGCAATTTCACGGGGACAAAACAATTTAATTCAAGTTAAATAACCAATTAAAACTGCTGGAGGATGAACAAAATGCTCTTTGTACCTTACTGAGCCTCAGCTTTCTATGGAGTCATGCCCGCACACAACTCCAGTGCTTAGCCTATCTGTACAAAGCACAAACATTTCTGAAGTCATATTGTACAGCTGTAGCAAGTTTTAACCCTATATGGGCGCCATCATACAACAAGCACTCTGCGCTCAGAAACCAATGTCTGTGTGCCTGTGCGCACGTGTGTGTAAATTGGGGGAAACTGAGATGATAAACTTGTCATGAAACTGAGACCACAGTCTTCAGCCCTCTGAGGAGTGATGTTGGCTTGCCATTAACATCTGCTGAGTAAAGCCATTAAACCCTGCAGAGATGGCCTATGCGGGAGACGACAAGTCAATTTTGCCCTTGGACATTCTGACTTTCTCAAGGGACCAAATGTGAAAACAGCACATTTGAAAGATAGAGAGGGGTGAGTGAATAAATAAATGAGAGTGAGAGAAAGACAGCAGCACAAATCAGATTAGGACTATTGAGCAGAGTTTAACCCCCTCAAACTGAACTCTGGACCTCTAAGCCAGTTCCACTGCATTTTTCATTGTTCCCCTCTAATCAGGGACTGATTTGGACCAGGGACACATGGTGTGTCCAATTAATTATAAGGTAGAACAGAAAACCAGCAGGCTCCAGACCTCGTAGGGTAAGAGTTGAGTACCCCTGGTTTAACCTGTCTTAACCTAGCTATGGACTAGACTGTATGTATTAGATACCCCCTGCTTTCAGTTCCTTAGGAGGTTTGCCCAAACCATTCTGAATACAATTCAGCATCTTCCTGCCACTATAGAAGCTAACAGGTTTCCATTGACAGTTTTTCAAATTCCAAGGCAACTCTAGGTTGAAAGAATTTGACCTCCATATTTGACCCAGGTCTTGCCGCTATACTGCATTCACAGATGGGATGCACAATAAGGCGGCAGCTAGTCTTCCTGTCTGATACATAACAAAAAATGCATTACTGACAAAAATACTTTACAATTTACATTTAAAAACATTATTTTCTACATTCTAGAATAATAGTGAAGACATCAAAACTATGAAATATGGAATCATGAGGTAAACAAAAAAGTGATGAATCAAAATATATTTTAGATTTCAGATTCTTCAAAGTTGTTGACAGCTTTGCACACTCTTGGCATTCTCTCAACCAGCTTCACCTAGAAGTGTGTTGGGTCATTGTCCTTTTGAAAAACAAATGATAGTCCCACTAAGTGCAAACCAGATGGGATGGCGTATCACTGCAGAATACTGTTGTAGCCATGCTGGTTTAAGTCTACCTTGAATTCAAAATAAATCACTGACAGTGTCACCAGCACCACCATCACATCTCTTCCTCCATGCTTCACGGTGGGAACCACACATGGGGAGATCCTCGGTTCACCCACTCTGCGTCTCACAAAGGCAAGGTGGTTGGAACCAAAAATCTCCAATTGGGTCTCATCAGACCAAATGACAGATTTCCACTAGTCTAATGTCCAGCAATTCGACCATGGAGGCCTAATTCAGGTAGTCTCCTCTGAACAGTTCATGTTGAGATGTGTCTGTTACTTGAACTCTGAATCATTTATTGTGCTGCAATTTCTGCTATCCTCAGTCAGGTAACTGATGATAATGAACTTATCCTCTGCAGCAGAGGTAACTCTGGGTCTTCCTTTCCTGTGGTTGTCCTCATGAGAGCCAATTTCATCATAGCGCTCAATGGTTTTTGCGACTGCACTTGATGAAACCGTCAAAGTTCTTGAAATTTTCTGGACTGACTGACCTTCATGTCTTAAAGTAATGATGGACTGTTTTTTCTCTTTGCTTATTTGAGCTGTCCTTGCCATAATATGGACTTGGTCTTTTACGATAAAGGCACATGACAGCCCACTTGGAGTTTGCCAAAAGGCACCCAAAGGACTCTCCGACCATGAGAAACAAGATTCTCTAGTCTGATGAAACCAAGATTGAACTCCTCGGCCTGAATGTCAAGCGTCACATCTGGAGGAAACTAGGCAATATCCCTACGGTGAAGCATGGTGGTGGCAGCATCATGCTGTGGGGATGTTTTTCAGCGGCAGGGACGGGGAGACTAGTCAGGATCGAGGGAAAGATGAACAGAGCAAAGTACAGAGAGTTCCTTGATGAAAACCTTCTCAGGACCTCAGACTAGAGCAAAGGTTCACCATCCAACAGGACAACAACCCTAAGCACACGGCCAAGACAACACAGTAGCTTTGGGAGCGACGCTCCCCATTCAACCTGAAAAAGCTTGAGAGGATCTGCAGAGAAGAATGGGAGAAAATACAGGTGTGCCAAGCTTGTAGCTTCATACCCAAGTAGAATCAAGGCTGTAATCGCCCAAAGGTGCTTCAACAAAGTACTGAGTAAAGGGTCTGAATAGTTATGTGATTTAAAAGTACATTTGCATAAATTTCTAAAAACCTGCTTTTACTTTGTGATTATGGTATTTTGTGTAGATGTGAAAAAATAAACATTTTAATCAATATTGAAATGAGTAACGTAACAATGTGGAAAAAGTCAAGATGTCTGAAAACTTTATGAATGCACTGTATGTGTAACTAACTGATAGAGGTGCGTGCACACACACACACACACACCAATTATTTTGCCATTCTTTTTTTGTGTGAAAATTTTATTTTGTATATATTGTACCAGTCAAGTTTGGACACACCTACACATTTCAGAGTTTTTCTTTATAGAATAGTGAAGATTTCAAAATTATGAAATAACACATATGGAATCATGTAAACAAATCAAAATATATTTGAGATTCTTCAAAGTAGCCACCCTTTGCCTTGACAGCTTTGCACACTCTTGGCATTCTCTCACCTGGAATGCATTTCAATTAACAGATGTGCATTAAGTTAATTTGTGGAATTTCTTTCCTTCTTAGTGTGTTTGAGACAATCAGTTGTGTTGTGACAAGGTAGCGGTGGTATACAGAAGATAGCCCTATTTGGTACCCAGATCTGTGCCTCGAAACAATCCTGTCTCGGAGCTCTACAGAAAATTCCTTCGACCTCATGGCTTGATTTTTGCTCTGACATGCACTATCAGATCTGCGGGACCTTATATAGACAGGTGCCTTTCCAAATCTTGTCCAACCAATTGAATTTACCACAGTCTCCAGTCAAGGTGTAGAAACCTTTCAAGGAAGATCAATGGGAACAGGATGCACCTGAGCTCAATTTCGAGTCTCATAGGTGCCTGAATACTTATGTAAATAAGGTATTCAGACATTTCTAAAAACCTGTTTTCGCTTTGTCATTATGGGCTATTGTGTGTAGATTGACGAGGACATTTAAAAAAAATGCATTTTAGAATTAAGGTTGTAACATAACAAAATGTGATAAAAGGGAAGTTGTCTCAATACTTTCCGAATGCACTGTACATGTCAGTACATAGGCCTACACAGAAAATTAGGTCACATGCGGGGGAAAAGGCATTGTGCCGTGAGTTGTTGCTTTCCATCCATGCATAACAGGAGGGGACAACCACCAGGGCTGACTTCATAGGTGAATCTCAATAGTCTTCAGTTGGCTTCCTCTCCTCATCTGTACTCATCTGAGAGGAGAAGTGAAAACCAACCATTGCCGTATTGCTTTCAACTATCCTGTGTTGTCAGATCAGTGCAGTTGAAGAAGAGGAATATGAGTTAGACTGTTCAGTTGCACCCTATTTCAATGGAAACCCTTTAGGGGTGTTTTAGCAGTGAGGTAGTACTCACTGGTTGTGATTGTGAGGTAGTGATGGGGGCGGAGGGAGTCATGGGTGGTTTGATGCAGGGTAGACTGAAGCGTTGCCCGGTGTCTGGCGGGGAAGAGTAGGAGCGCATCCGTGCCTCCGGCCTCTCCGGCTCGCTCCGATAGGCCTCCAGCAGGAACGCCGGCGGCTGCTTGACGGACTGTGTTGGAGGAGTTGAGGGGGGCGAGGAGATCCCAGAGGCTAAGGAGAAATAGAAAACAAGGGGTGGTGGATTAGACTTTCAGTATGAAAAAGGCCTTAGGCTCTTTTTGCTGTAATCTAAGACATGTCTAATGGTGATGGGCATCATTGGGCTGAAAATACAGAGTACCTCTAGGCAAGGAGCCACAGATGGGGTGCTATCTGATCGAACTTCCAGCAAGGATTGAGAATGAGCTGGAGCTCCAGATAGATAGGCAATCAATCTGTAGTACTGCCTTTTTTCCAGTTGAGACAACATTATTTTGGTGCCATGTGGACAGAGCTTGGAGGTGTGGGAAATATTCTGAATCTGATGTTAATCAGATTCTTCTGGAACTGTCAGTGATAAAACATATTCTGGTATGCACAACAAGACTGTGAACTCATTCAACCAATACTGTCAAAGACAGCCAGTATCAATCAATCAATCAAATTTATTTATAAAGCCTTTGTTTTTTACATCAGCCAATGTCACAAAGTGCTGTACAGAAACCCAGCCTAAAAGCCCAAACAGCAAGCAATGCAGATGTAGAAGCACGGTGGCTAGGAATTACTCCCTAGAAAGGCTAGAACCTAGGAAGAAACCTAGAGAGGAACCAGGCTCTGAGGGGTGGCCAGTCCTCTTCTGGCTGTGCCGTGTGGGGATTATAACAGAATATGGCCAAGATGTTCAAATGTGTATAGATGACCAGCAGAGTCAGATAATAATAATAATAACAGTGGTTGTAGAGGGTGCAACAGGTAAGCACCTAAGGAGTAAATGTAAGTTAGCTTTACATAGCCGATCATTCAGAGTTAGAGACAGCAGGTGCAGTAGAAAGAGTCCAGGCAGAACAGTTGAAACTGGAGCAGCAGCATGACCAGGTGGACTGGGGATAGCAAGGAGTCATCAGGCCAGGTAGTCCTGGGGCATGGTCCTAGGGCTCACGTCCCCCGAGAGAAGAAAGCGAGAAAGAGAGAGAATTAGAGGGAGCATACTTAAATTCACACAGGACACTGGATGAGAAAGGAGAAATAATCCAGATATAACAGACTGACCCTCGCCCCCCGACACAAACTATTGCAGCATAAATACTGGAGGCTGAGACAGGAGGGGTTGGGAGACACTGTGGCCCTGTCCGACAATAACCCCGGACAGGGCCAAACAGGCAGGATATAACTCCACCCACTTTGCCAAAGCACAGCCCCCACACCACTAGAGGGATATCTTCAACCACCAACTTACTACCCTGAGACAAGGCCGAGTCTAGCCCACAAAGAACTCCTCTACGGCACGAACCCGAGGGGGGCGCCAACCCAGACAGGAAGGACACGTCAGTGACTCAACCCACCCCCTCCTAGGGACGGCATGGAAGAGCATCAGTAAGCCAGTGACTCAGCCCCCGTAATAGGGTAGAGGCAGAGAATCCCAGTGGAGAGAGGGGAACTGGCCAGGCAGAGACAACAAGGGCGGTTCGTCGCTACAGTACCTTTCCGTTCACCTTCACACCCCTGGGCCAGACTACACTCAATTATAGGACCTACTGAAAGACTGAAAACTTCTTATGGCTTGGGGGCAGTATTTCGACGTCTGGATGAGAAGCGTGCCCAAAGTAAACTGCCTGTTACTCAGGCCCAGAAGCTAGAATATGCAAAACTGTTAAAATAATGTCTGTAAGTATAACAGAACTGACCTGAGGAAAATCCATCCAGGAAGTGGGATTTTTTTGATGTGGGTATTTTCAATTGAATGCCTATACAGTATCTAATGGGTTAGGACCCAGATTGCAGTTCCTATGACTTCCACTAGATGTCAACAGTCTTTAGACATTGTTTCAGGCTTATTTTCTGAAAAATAAAGAAGAATGAGACCCTTTTTGTCAGTGGACTGAGGAAGAATGCAGAGCTGGTTTGCCCGCGTGAACGATTGCGCGCCCTTCGTTGTTTTTCCTTTCTATTAAATACGCTATTGTCCAGTTGAAATATTATCGATTATTTAGACAATTGACAACCTGAGGATTAATTCTAAACATCGTTTGACATGTTTCGACAAACTTTACCGGTACTATTAGGATGTATTTGTCTGCATGTTTTGACCGCCTTGGAGCCAGTGGATTACTGAACAAAAAGCGCCAACAAATAGAGTTTTGGGGTTTTAAAGAGGGACTTTATCGAACAAAACAAACATTTATTGTGGAGCTGGGACTCTTGTCACTGCAACCAAATTAAGATCTTCAAAGGTAAGTGATTAATTTTAGCGCTATTTCTGACTTTTCTAATTCCTTTACTTGGTTGTAAAATGTTTGTATGCTTTTGTAAGCGAGGCGCTGTCCTCAGATAATCGCATGGTATGCTTTCGCCGTAAAGCCATTTTGAAATCTGACAAAGCGGCAGGATTAACAAAAGGTTCATCTTTAAACCAATGTATAACACTTGTATTTTTTATGAATGTTTATTATGACTATTTCTGTATTTCAATTTCTGTATTTCAACCGGATGTTGTCGAGGTGGGTCACTAGCGGAACATCCGCCAGAAAGGTTAAAGGTCGAGACCAAGTCTGCGTCTCTCACATAGATAGGCAGACCATTCTATAAAAATTGAGCTCTATAGAAGAAAGTCCTGCCTCAAGCTGTTTGCTTAGAAAGTCTGGGGACAGTAAGGAGGCCTGCGTCTTGTGACCATAGCGTATGAGTAGGTATGTACGGCTGGACGGTAGGTTAGCAATAAAACCTTGAAATCAGCCCCAGCCTTTACAGGAAGCCATTGTAGACAGGCTAGCACTGGAGTACTATGATCAAAGTTTTTGGTTCTAGTCAAGATTTTAGCAGAAAGTTTCTCATTTTTCCAATGTTACGATGATGGAAAAAAGCTGTTCTTGAAATATTCTTGATATGTTCATCAAAAGAGAGATCATGGTCCAGAGTAACGCTGAGGTCCTTCACAGTTTTATTTGAGACTACTGTACAACCATCATGATTAATTGTCAGATCCAATATAATATCTCTTTGTTTCTTGGGACCTAGAACTAGCATCTCTGTTTTGTCTGAGTTTAAAATGAAAACATTTGCCGCCATCCACTTCCTTGTGTCTGAAACACAGGCTTCCGGGGAGGGCAATTATGGGGCTTTTCCATGTTTCATCGAAATGTACAGCTTTGTATTGTCCGCATAGCAGTGAAAGTTAACATTATGTTTCCGAATGACATCACCAAGAGGTCAAAACAATAGTGGTCCTAAAACGGAACCTTGAGGAACACCGACATTTACAGTTGATTTTACAGAAGACAAACCATCCACAGAGACAAACTGATATCTTTCCGACAGATAAGATCTAAACCAGGCCAGAACTTGTCCGTGTAGACCAATTTGGGTTTCCAATCTTTCCAAAAATATGTGGCGATCGATGGTATCAAAAGCAACACTAAGGTCTAGGAGCACAAGGACAAATGCAGAGCCTTGGTCTGACGCCATTTACCACCTTCACGAGTGCAGTCTCAGTGCTATGATGGGGTATAAAACCAGACTGAAGCGTTTTGCATACATTGTTTGTCTTCAGGAAGGCAATGAGTTGCTGTGCAACATCTATTACAAAAAAAATTGAGCGGAATGGGAGATTCGATATAGGCCAATAGTTTTTAAAATATTTTCTGGGTCAAGGTTTGGCTTTTTCAACATCAAGTGGATAGGGAGCTGTTTATTATATTCATCATAGGAGGGCCAAGTACAGGAAGCAGCTCTTTCAGTAGATTAGTTGGAATAGGGTCCAGTATGCAACTTGAAGGTTTAGAGGCCAAGACTATTTTCATCAATGTGTCAAGAGATATAGTATTAAAACACTTGAGTGTCTCCCTTGATCCTAGGTCCTGGCAGTGTTGTGCAGACTCAGGACAACTGAGCTTTGGAGAAATATGCAGATTTAAAGAGTCCGTAATTTGCTTTCTAATGATCATGATCTTTTTCGTCAAAGAAGTTCATGAATTTATCACTGCTGAAGTGAAAGCCATCCTCTCTTGGGGAATGCTGCTTTTTAGTTAGCTTTGCAACAGTATCAAAAATACATTTTGGATTGTTCATATTCTCCTCAATTAAGTTGATTGAGCAGCAGTGAGGGCTCTTCGATACTACACGGTACTGTCTTTCCAAGTTAGTTGGAAGACTTCCAGTTTGGTGTAGCGCCATTTCCATTCCAATTGTCTGGAAGCTTGCTTCAGGGCTCGGGTATTTTCTGTATACCAGGGAGCTAGATTCTTATGACAAATGTTTTTTGTTTTTACGGGTGCGACTGCATCTAGGGTATTACGCAAGGTTACATTTAGTTCCTCAGTTAGGTGGATAACCAATTTTTGTACTCTGACGTCCTTGGGTAGGTGGAGGGAGTCTGGAAGGTATATCTAGGAATCTTTGGGTTGTCTGAGAATTTATTGCACGGCTTTTGATGATCCTTGGTTGGGGTCTGAGCAGATTATTTGTTGCAATTGCAAACATAATAAAATGGTGGTCCGATAGTCCAGGATTATGAGGAAAAACATTAAGATCTACAGTCTTTATTCCACGGGACAAAACTTGGTCCAGACTGTGGCATGTTGGACAAAACCCACTGAGTCGATGATGGCTCCGAAAGCCTTTTGGAGTGGGTCTGTGGACTTTTCCATGTGAATATTAAAGTCACCAAAAATGTGAATATTATCTGCCATGACTACAAGGTCCGATAGGAATTCAGGGAACTCAGTGAAGAACGCTGTATACGGTCCAGTAGGCCTGTAAACAGTAGCTATAAAAAGTGATTGAGTAGGCTGCATAGATTTCAGGTTTCATGACTAGAAACTCAAAAGATGAAAACGCAGTGATTTTGTTTTTTCTAAATTGAAATTTGCCATGTTAGCAACACCTCCGCCTTTGCGGGATGCACGAGGGATATGGTCACTAGGGTAACCAGGAGGAGAGGCCTCATTTAACACAGTAGGTTATTCAGATGATTAAGAGATGATTGTGTAAGTCTGAATCAGCAGTAATGGAGTTAGGAGGATAGGTATAGCTGGAAAGTTATTTGTTTTAAAACAAAGATAATCCTTTATTGTTGTAGCAAGCATCTGAACACTGCTACAAAGACAGGAGAGACGACCTTTCAAATCTGAGTTTGAAAAGGACCTAGCTAGATCAACATACATCTTCATTTATAACAACATAGCCCTTAGAGATGTTCAAGAAGAGGTTTCAAAATAAATGACAGACACAACATTCAAACAGTCAACTGAGAACAGAAAGTCCACGTTATACTAATGAGCTACTGTTATACTAGTTAGTACCTTTTCATCCAATGCATGGCATACACACATCCTCCTTTCTGGCTATCCAACAAAGCAAGAAGATCACAGTGAGTAGGTATCACTAATCAGCGCTCACTCCCAGAGGTTCTAATCGCAGACCTTATTGACATGCAGACAATGGAGTACATCTTCCTTGATGAGCCCAAGCAGAATCAATACAATCCTCTAGGCACTTCACCAGACTTTTAAGTGGCTAGTCATAGACATAGTGACTTGTGGTGGACTTGTTGTACCAGTCATGGGCTGCATTCCCTTCCAAAAAGTATTCTCTTCCTTCTGCCCTTGTTCACTCTCCTTCACACTGGAATTAAAATAGTGTTTGTTTTCTTTCAAATAGCCTACTTCAGTTGCGTTTGATTGAGTTGCTTGCAAAATGGAACCAATGTAAGTCTCAAATGCAAAACCTTCCCATTTGTCACTCATGACTGAATAAAGTAAAAATTATTATACTGTTCCATTCCACACTCTACTCACCTTGGATTAGTAGATTCAGACAAATGTTTTTTTATTATAAATGATAGGATTAGGTAGGATTAGGGTGGAGTAGTGGTTTGCTCATTGGAGCACAGCATTGGGGTCACAAGGCCAAACTCCAGAAGTGACACAGCCATCTACTCCATTGAAAGTGAACCAAACTAAAAATGTGCTCCTCTGTAGCTCAGTTGGTAGAGCATGGCTCTTGCAACACCAGGATAGCGGATTCCATTCCTGGGACCACCTGAGCGTAACATGTATGCACGCACGCATGACTTGTAAGTCAATTTGGATAAAAGCGTCTGCTAAATGGCATGTATTATTATTATTATTATTGTAGAAAAGGCCCGTGGAGTTGGTGGAATCATCCTTTAATTCATGGCCACTTGCTCAGCTGGGCCAGGGGCGCTTTAATTAGGTCAGGTGGAAATGTCCGACAGATCTCAACTCATTAAAAGGAGGAAATCGCCGTCGCCCGGCCTCGCTGCATTCTCTTCCTTAACTCTGTCTAATCCAAACATTCTGAATCAACAAATCCACTGAAACTGTTCCCTTTCATCTGAACTATCTGTTGCGTTCGGCAGAGTGGGCCATCAGTTATTGTTCATAGTTATTACCGCGGAGCGCACGTTTCAAACCTATTGTATAATGTAAATGGAAAATGATCATGTCACGGCCGTCATTGGAAGTAGACCAAAGTGCAGGGTGGAGCGTACATTTTATTTTTATTATAATGACGCCAACATAATGAACAACCGTGAAGCTTACGAGGGCAAAGTGCCACTAACACAAGTCAACTACTCACACTGAAGGAAGGAAAAAGGGCTACCTAAGTGTGATTCTCAATCAGAAGTAACGATAGACAGCTGTCCCTGATTGAGAACCATACCCGGCCAAAACATAGAAATAAAGAATCATAGAAAACAAAACATAGAATGCCCACCCAAATCACACCCTGTCCAAACCAAAATAGAGACATAAAAAGGCTCTCTCAGGTCAGGGCGTGACAGTACCTCCCCCCCAAAGATGCGAACTCAGGCCGCAAAACCTGAACCTATAGGGGAGGGTCCGGGTGGGCATCTATCCGTGGAGGCGGCTCTGGTGCTCCACCTCTAGCTCACCCCACTTTGGTGGCGCCTCTGGTGTGGGGACCCTCGCTGCGGCCCCGGACTGGGCACCCTCGCTGCGGGCCCCGGACTGGCCCGTGGAGCAAGCACCGGACTCACCAGGCTGGGGAGACCTACTGGAAGCCTGGTCCGTGGAGGAGGCACGGGATGAACCAGGCTGGGGAGACCTACTGGAGACCTGGCCCGTGGAGGAGGCACAGGATGAACCAGGCTGGGGAGACCTACTGGAGGCCTGGTCCGTGGAGGAGGCACAGGATGAACCAGGCTGGGGAGACCTACTGGAGGCCTGGTCCGTGGAGGAGGCACAGGATGAACCAGGCTGGGGAGACCTACTGGAGGCCTGGTCCGTGGAGGAGGCACAGGATGAACCAGGCTGGGGAGACCTACTGGATGCCTGGTCATTGGAGGAGGCACAGGATGAACCGGGCTGTGGGGGAGTACTGGAGATCTGGTGCGTAGCCTTGGCACAACTCTTCCAGGTGGAAGAGTGCCCACCCTAGCCTGGCACCTCCAGAGCGCAGGCACAGGTTGAACCGGGCTGTGGCTGCATGCCCAGCTCCTCTTGGCTGCATGCCCACTCTAGTCCGGCACGTGCAGGGAGCTGGAACAGGCCGCACTGGGTTCTCCTGGCGAACTGGGGATACCGTGTGCAGAGCTAGCGCAGTATAACCTGGGCCGAAGAGACGCACCGGAGACCAGGAGCGCTGAGCCGGCACAATCCCTCCTGGCTGAATGCCAACTCTAGCATGTCAACTGCGGGGAGCTTGCAGAGAGCGCACCGGGCTATGAGAGCGCACTGGAGACACACGGCGCAGAGCCGCATAACCTGGTGCCTGACTAGTCACTCTCTCCCCACGGTAAGCACGGGAGTTGGCTCAGGTCTATAACCTGACTCCGCCAATCTCCCTGTGTGCTCCCCCCAAAAAAATGTTTGGGGCTGCCTCTCGTGCCTGCTTTGCTGACTTGCCTCCTCATATCGCCGCCGTTCCGCCTTTGCTGCCTCCAGCTCCTCCTTGGGACGGCGATATTCCCCAGCCTGCCTCCAGGGTCCCTTACTGTCCAGGATTTCCTCCCAAGTCCATGAGTCCCCCTTACCATGCTGCTTGGTCCCTTGGTGGTGGGTAGTTCTGTCACGGATGTCGTTGGAAGTAGACCAAGGTGCAGCGTGGTGAGCGTACATTTTCTTTTATTTAATTAAAATGTCATCAACAAAACAAGAAATAACAAAACAACCGTGAAGCTTAACAGGGCCACAAGTCCCACAAACAAAGTTAGCTACCCACACTGAAAGGAAAGGGCTACCTAAGTATGATTCCCAATCAGAGACAATGATAGACAGCTGTCGCTGATTGAGAACCATACCCGGCCAACACATAGTAACACAAATAGAAATAAAGGACATAGAATGCCCACCCAAATTACACCCTGACCAAACCAAAAAGAGACATAAAAAAGGCTTTCTAAGGTCAGGGCGTGACAGATCCCGGCCATACAGATCATCACAGGCCAATTATGCAATTGATATATGGTTAATATGTAATGAAATGACATGTACATATGAAGACAAACCTGAAAGGATCAAATATGAAACATCATTAACTGATCAATTGTTATATCAAACTGATGGAGATTATAGATTGAATAACCGATAACTGATTGAGTTATTTGTATTATTATTCTCATGATTATGATGAATAGTTATGAGCCTAAATGACTCAATGACGATTCCTATTGACATATTATCGAACTGAATTGCTGAATTACCTAATTATGTTAATAATGAGAATGATTGTTATGATTTGACCTTTGTGATTATGAATTTAATTGGATACATGTTATTCTGTTTCCTTTGTTGTGCAGCACAGACAAACTACCCAGTAAATATACCACTTTGTGATTAAAGGAATTCCTGCCTCAGTCTCATCCATTCCTCTGTCACCTGACCCGTTACAATTTATTGAATTGTAAGTTAGCTGGCTAGACTATCTAAACTTGTAGTAATCATGACCAAATACCGACCAGAAAAGCACATGCACAGGGCCCTTGACCTCCAGGGCCCACCCATTGATTTTGTTAGTCACTCTCCCTCAGATATCATTAACATGGCATAAGTCTAAAATTCTGACTAGCACGGGCATGTGTGTGCATCTGCGTGCACCATCTTGCGCATATTGATTTTGTCCATCCACACCAGACACGATCAGGACACGCAGGTTGAAATTTCGAACGAACTCTGAACCAACTATATTAATTTGGGGACAGATCAAAACACAAGAAACGTTCATGGCCATCTGGATCTTTGTAGAATTTTGACCCATTTTGAGTCCCACAAAATTGTGTGTGTTCTCTACTCCGACAATTAATCAACAGATAAAAGGGGAAACCTAGTTAGTTTCTAGTAATCTCTCCTCCTTCAGTTGTCTTCTTCCTCTTCTTCTTCTGTGGACTTTATATGGCGGTTGGCACCCAACTTTAAGGTGCATTACCACCACCAACTGAACAGGAGTGTGGACCTCAGTTCATCTTTCAATCACCGACGTGGGTATAAGCGCTTAAAAACCAATGAGGAGATGGGAGAGGCAGGATTTTCAGCGCATCAAGCTTCAAAATAGAAGCAAGTTATATTTTAGCGCCTGGCCTACGCAGACACTCATTGACGCACGTAACGCGAGCAGTGTGGGCAGCATGTAAGCAAAATGTGTAGAATTGCAAGAACGTTTGCTTTAAAACTGGAACATTTTGCCTGCTCTCCATGGGAAAATGTGTAGAATTGCAGGAAATATACTTTACAACGTACATTTTTCTGTCCCCCGTCAAGAGGGTTTTGCCTGCAAAATGGGGGGCCCCCCAACCAAATCTCACTTAGGGCCCACAAAAGGCTAGAGCCGGCCCTGACCACTGTACACAGCTTCCTAGACTAGAATAAAACATTAAAGGGAGAGAGGGATGGAGGGAGAGAGCTCTCACCAGTAAGATGTAATCTGAAAAGCAGTCCACTTTGTTTGTGTGTGTGTGTGTGGGCTTCATCCTTCTCTCTACCTCGTAAACCCACAGGGGATCATTAACATCAGCGCTACTGAATCACAACCCTTCTGCCAAATGTATACACACAATTCCCCAGATTTTGCACACACACACACACAGCTCTCTGTTGCATTGCTTCCCTATTAGCATATTCTCTCTCTCTCCACCACACACACATAGAAACAAACATGGAGTGGCGGCTCATTTGAATAAAACATAGCCCAGTGTAATACTGTCTGCTTTCAACACCCTGCATTTACACAAATCCACCAGTCCAAATTGGTTCAATATTTTCTAAGCAATATGATTATGGTGATCATCTGAATTCCATGGCAACATATGAGAAATGAGAAACACCAGGTGACATCAGAGTACTGACACACACACACTCACTCACAAACATGCAGACATGGACATACACGTGCACACACACACACACACACAAAGATAAAACATTTTGGCTATCTAATTATAATGATATTTTGGATTACTCTAAATGTCATAATTTTCTTCTCCATAAAGACTTCACAACGATTTGGATAAACCGCCTGAAACCGCCTGAATCATGGAAAAGCGAGCTCCTTGTGGTGGATTAAGTGTACATGATCTCTTAGAAGTCAAAATCAATATTCTGAATAATATTCTGGTCAGATGAACAACATTCTTCTAAAGCAGATTCTGCTTTGTCCTCTGCGAAACAATAAAACATGCCATTCAAATCGTATTTAAAAACAAATGAGTTGAACCACTTTTGGCAAACAGGATTATCTCACAGTCCTCTGAGCTCACAGTAAGATCACGCATCAGACCAGCGCTAAATTAGATATTTTACAATTACATCAACAATACAAGCTGAGGGCATAACTCGATTACTTATGCTCTGATTACAGTATTGGTGAACACTCGCTGTCAACGCATAAAAACTCCCCCCTGAATGAATGCCTATCAAGTAGCAATGTGTGACGGTGGGATCTGGGGAGAAATCTTTATGTTTGAATAATCGTTCATACAGAAAGCTAATTGTTTGTGAGTTTGAACAGATTTATCCTAGCCAGCAGGCTGCGTTGAGTGAAGGGAATCCGATATACAATGTGTCACATAGAAAGGAAAACAGGATTTTGAACTCTATCTTCCGCAACTGTCTTACTGAATGAAGCCTTCCCTCTAGTGAGGGGTACAGTACTTAACCTTTGCCCGCTCCATGTCAGATTGATTAACCTTCCGCCTCCCGGAGCACCACTTTGAACCTCATCGACAAAGCCTACTGGTTCCAGTCAGCAGCCATTGCTTCCCAGTCTGCCTGCCAGCCTGCCAGCCAGCCAGCCATGTGTCTGTCCAGCAGCCAGTCATTTAATTTAAGGGGTTGGCTTCCCACAAAAATGTCACATTAACTCCTGATCTGGCATCTTGTCCGTCTTTTTAATAATGTGTGCTACATGTTGGATTACCTGGGTAATCACAAAAGGTTAATTGCATGAAATGACAGCTTGTCTGCTATGTAGCAAGCCAACCACTGGAAATGTAGGTAATAGGTTTTACCCAGCTAGCAGATAACGTTCTGAGAACCATATGTTTCTTAGTGCTTGATGAGAGTGTGGTTGTCCTATGATTATTTTGCATGCAACCTTCTCATAATGCTATGGGAATGGTGCAGGATGCTCAGCTAGCACCAAATGTTCTGAGAACCATATGTTTCTTAGTGCTTGATGAGAGTGTGGTTGTCCTATGATTATTTTGCATGCAACCTTCTCATAATGCTATGGGAATGGTGCAGGATGCTCAGCTAGCACATAATGTTCTGAGAAACACGTGTTTCTAAGAGCTTGCTTGGTGAGGGCGTGGTTTTCCTATGGTTATCTTTCATTAAACCTTCCCACAACGTTCTGGGAATTGTGCAGGACACCCAACTAGAACATAACGTTCTGAGAACCACATGCTTCTTAGGTGGGAATTTCAGTACCTCAGCATAACGTTTCCTACAGGTTTCCTCATGGTTCTATTTAAAGTCATGTTCTCAGAAAATTAAGAAAACATTCCATAAAAACCACAAGACAACATTAGTAATGTTCAAAAAACGTTCTAAGAATGTTATTCAAAGACATAAATTCCGTTCTCAGCATCAACAAAACTCTGTCCTCCATCTTGTCAAGTGAGTTGAGGTGTGTTGGCTGTGCCCACTAATTGGCCACACCTGATCTTAATGAGTGCTTGTTTCTTTTGAAATGGGGTCTAATTGAATACACTAAAATGAACAGATTTTGATGAGTGAAACAAAATAACATGGCATGCTAGTTCTGTCCTGGTGGAGCAGTGGACTAATTCCATGGAGAGAAAACAGAAGATCATAGGTTTGAATATCACTGACACCTTGTCACAATAAAAAAAATCTATGTGTTTGCATGATTAATGCCTAAGCAAATTAATTTCCATGTGTCCTATCTGTGCTTGGAGTTCAAAAACAGTTAACCTAAGCTAGCAATCTTATTGAAACATTCAGCAAAGGTTTTAAGGAAGTTATTCAAAAACCTCCAAATAATCTTTACATTTCATTCAAAACATTCACAACATTTAGAGAATGTTCTCAGAACGTTATTTAATTACTTTCAAATAACGTATCATTTCTGTTCTCAGAATGTTAAAAAAAAAACTCCCAGGATAACTTTCAGAGAACCATAATAAAACGTTATCAGAACCTTCCTGCAACCTAAAGATTTATTTTTCTAGAACAGGCAAACATTTTATTTCCATTCTCAGAATATTAAAAAAAAAAAGTTTTGTTTTACCGTCAGGAAACGTACGACTATGTCCCCAGAACCAATGGCAAACCAAAAACGTACTTTCCCACAACTTTTAAGAAACATGCTAGCTGGGTACTGTGCTATGATGGCTTCCACCTGTGGACTCATCTGGAATGATTCTTCTCGCCATGGTTGTGATCTGTGAAACATCTGCTAGCCTCACACTCTCACAGCTTGCGTCTGGCTTGTCTGACACTAACGACAGTCTGCTGCCCCCCATGTCTCTCTTGGTGTGTCAGTATCTCTACCTCCATCTCTCTCAGGTTTAATATCTGCGTCCATGTCCCTATGCCACTCTCTCACTGTAGTATCTATATCGATTTTATATCCGATTCCGTCTTGTTGTATCTTTTAAGATGTTAATAAATTCCACACTGACGGAATTATAAACATACTATAAAACATTATGAACACATTAAACAGTTAATACATGTGAATGGCAGTGGCACCAATTGAACTCTACTAAAGAGCACTTTACACATTTCAAAGGGCCCTTTGAAGGGCTGGTTTTAAGTGTCCTCTTCACTGACAATTACGGAGGTTAAGTTTTTCACTTGAACAAAGACTTTTCTCTCACTCCATTTCGGCATCATTTTCCTGTGCAAGTGACACTCGACCCACCACCAAAAAGTCTAATCTTTTGTACCATACACTTGACATTGGACGGGCATATAAACAACACATTTCTATGTACTGAAATGTAGCTGTGCGAACTCACTGGCTAGCAAAAGAGCTATTTGTGAATACCTTGTGTGCCTCTTCATAGATATGTATCTGGTACTTGATGTGTCGAAGTTACTTCATCAACCAGATGGAGATGATCAATAAGCACAGTTCCCCTGAAGCCCCCGCCAGCTGATCAAATAATAAACCTACTGTCTTGGACAAAGTAAAGTGACTTTGGGAAAAGGGGCAATACAAACGGACAGAGATATACAATTGTTTTGTTCTATGACAGTTCATAATCCATTTGGAGTGTCAGGGTTGTGGTTGGCCTACGTTTAACTAACAATTACTTTGGTTCCATTATTTCTGCAACGATATACAACACACCTAAAGTGTCACACTTAAAACAAACTAGCGACTTAGAAATCAAATAACCCTAGGGTTTTTATTTGATCACAGTTCCAGACAATCAACATGTTGCATCATGGGATGTCATGGTGTGAGGAAACCATGGAAACAGAGTGTGAGAGAGAGCCAGAGCTCTTAGGGAGTTGCCATCTGCGACAGTGTCTAGTAAGGTGACAGAGAGAGGCTAGAGCAATCAGTGGGGTGTACCAGCATGCATTGCAGGGTGGGCAGAACAGTGTAAACCAAAACAGAACCTGATATGACAGTTATTTTTATACACACACACACACACACACACACTTGTCCATGAGACACCTCCAGTGTTTTACAAGGGAGAAATACTGCTGGCATATTCTTGACATCCAATCATTTGGATGAGTGGTCATTGGTCACCCATTCAGACCTACAGTATGAAAGTCCTTCTGCTTTGACTTTGCCCAGAGCTAGACATGAATCACTAGTGATGGGGAAAATGCTCAATACATACACTCATAGCCACATATAGCTGAATGGAAGCTCTTTGATGGTGATGGCTGCCGTTGTGTTAAAAAAGGTAAATAAATGACAGTGTATGTTATTTTCTCTCAACACTGGGTTTTAGAGCCTTGAAATCCACATGAAAGCTTCTAGATGAAAGTTGATAGACTGAGATCAACTGTGATGTGAGGGCACTTCTTTTGATTTGACATAACTACTGTAACCTAAATTATATTATAAACTGGGTGGTTCGATCCCTAAATGCTGATTGGCTGACAGCCATGGTATAGTTTGTGGTCATAAGCACATCCTTAAAAAAAAGGTGTTGGGTTAATAAAGAATAGTACTATAGAACAAGAAGGCCCCCACACTGTTAAAGCTCCCAATTCACCACTTTATTGACAACGTTTAGATCAGAAACTGATACTGACCTGAACAAATTATCACACCATGTACCACGGGTATGACAAAACATGTATTTTTACTGCTCTAATTACGTTGGTAACCAGTTTATAATAGCAATAAGGCACCACGGGGGTTTGTGGTATATGGCCAATATACCACGGCTAAGGGCTGTATAAAGGCACTACTCGTTGAGTAAGAACAGCCCTTAGCTGTGGTATATTGGCCATTTTTATTTAATCTTCATTTAACTAGGCAAGTCAGTTAAGAACAAATTCTTACTTTACAATGACGGCCTACCCCGGCCAAACCCTCCCCTAACGACACTGGGCCAATTGTGCGCTGCCCTACGGGACTCCCAATCACGGCCAGTTTTGACACAGCCCATGATCGAACCAGGGTCTGTAGTAAGCCTCTAGCACTAAGATGCAGGGCCTTAGACTGCTGCGCCACTCTGGGGGATATATCACACACCCTCTGGCCTTATTGCTTAAATGACAAATTATGTGATCATTTAAATTTTTTATTTTATTTAACCTTTTTGTTTTATACCTTTATTTAACTAGGCAAGTCAGTTAAGAACAAATTCGTATTTACAATGACAGCCTAGGGGGGGGGGGGGGGGGGGGCAGTGGATGAACTGCCTTGTTCAGGGGCAGAATGCCAGATTTTTACCTTGTCAGCTCAGGGATTCAATCAAGCAACCTTTCAGTTACTGGCCCAACGTTCTAACCACTAGGGTACCTGACACCCAACATCATAAGAAGAAATGCGATCAATAAATCAGTGGATTGACTAATCAATCAATGACACTATCCTAAGTGTTTCCATATGAGTCTGACTTGCCAACCAATGTCATTCCTCAAAGAGCTTTGCACTTGGCCCGTCATACCTGTGCCATTAGATACAGTTGAAGTCGGAAGTTTACATACACTTAGGTTGGAGTCATTAAAACTCGTTCTTCAACCACTCCACAAATTTCTTGTTAAGAAACTATAGTTTTGGCAAGTCGGTTAGGATGTCTACTTTATTTATGACACAAGCCATTTTTCCAACAATTGTTCACAGACAGGTTATTTCACTTATAATTCCCTGTATCACAATTCCAGTGGGCCAGACGTTTACATACAATAAGTTGGCTGTGCCTTTAAACAGCTTGGAAAATTACAGAAAATGATGTCATGGCTTTAGAAGCTTCTGATAGCCTAATTGACATAATTTGAGTCAACTGGAGGTGTACCTGTGGATGTATTTCAAGACCTACCTTCAAACTCAGTGCCTCTTTGCTTGACATCATGGAAAAATCTAAATAAATCAGCCAAGACCTCTGAATTTGTTTTTCCAAACACCTAAAGGTACCACATTCATCTGTACAAACAATAGTACGCAAGTATAAACACCATGTATAAACACAAAAGTATCTATATCCACAATAAAACAAGTAATATATCGACATAACCTGAAAGGCCGCTCAGCAAGGAAGAAGCCACTTCTCCAAACCGACATAAAAAAAGCCAGACTACGGTTTGAAACTGCACATTGGGAAAAAGATCATACTTTTTGGAGAAATGTCCTCTGGTCTAATGAAACAAAAATAGAAGGCTACCCAAAACATTTGACCCAAGTTAAACAATTTAATTTCTCTCTACTATTATTCTGACATTTCACATTCTTAAAATAAAGTGGTGATCCTAACTGACCTAAGACAGGGAATTGTTACTAGGATTATGTCACACCCTGACCTGAGTATTCTTTGTTTTCTTTAAATATTTTGGTTAGGTCAGGGTGTGACATGGGTAATGTATGTGTTTTTGTACTGTCTAGGGCTTTTGTAGGTTTATGGGGTTGTTTACCATCTAGGTGTTTATGTATGTCTATGGTTGCCTAGATTGGTTCTCAATTAGAGGCAGCTGTTTATCGTTGTTTCTGATTGGGAACCATATTTAGGCAGCCATCTTCTTTGGGTATTTCGTGGGTTATTGTCTATGTGATGTTGCATGTTAACACTCAGTTTCGATAGCGGTCTTGTTTGTTTTGTTTGTGTTGTACTTCGTGTTTTTTTCGTCATTCATTAAAAGTATGCATTCACACAGCGCTGCGCTTTGGTCTCCTCACTAGGACGATCGTGACAGATTAAATGTCAGGAATTGTGAAAAACTGAGTTTAAATATAGTTGGCTAAGGTGTATGTAAATTTCCGACTTCAACTGTATATGACAGCCAGACAGGAAAGTGGTGCTGTTTTAAAGTGTGTAAATACCCTGACCACATTATACTAAACATGGAACAGTACCCTCTTTCACAGGCTTGCACCAACATGCTCTGTATAAATTATAAACATTTTGGCTGCTTTTGAAAAAAAAAGTAGATATTCAAATTGCTAAGGAAGTCAACAGTGCCACCTACTGAGGTCAGACAACAACTGCATTCATCCATGTGAAACAGAACTCAAGTGGATACATTCTGTGTAGTGCAGGATTAATGCAGTTTTGAATTTTCCTGAAAACACCTGGTTGCCAGTTTGGATTAAATCCAGATGACATTCTAACTGCAATCTGTGAACACAGACAAGACTGTTGTGAAGTCTTACGAGTCAGGGTTATGGCACCCGTTGCTCAAACCAAACAATGGACAGTCTAAAAATGAATGTATTCAAACATTTCACTTTCTAAAACTAGAGGAGAGGAAAGGCTGTAAAGAAAGAATCAGTGCATGCAGTATGTGATGCAGAACTTAATAACTATGAGCATTTCGTATCAGTTCCAGGTAGTTCCTTGCTGTTTTACTCAAATTTCTTCAGTTTAGTGCCTCTAATGAACACAACCCTACTTTTGTTACTATAATGGAGTGTTGCCATCCACAATGTCGAGGCAGAAAATAGACCAAAATGTTCAAGTGCCAGCCCTGTGATGAGTAAAGTTGATCCAAAAGGTTCTTTAAAAGCTCTCTGTGTTTGGCCATTTTTCAGTTGTGGAGGCTATTTGAAGGCTCAAAGAGCTTAGAATGCGTGACTAGATGTAATGCCTCATATCTTATGGAGCATGTTTGACATGTTTACATACTGAGGTGATCATCATGATGTTTTAAGAACTTCTGAGCTGGGTCGTTTCAAGACAACGAAGGAGGGGGATATCAATCAAATCTACTTCATGTCAGCAGGGCCGGATTAATGCAGGGGCTTACCGGGACTGAAGCCCCTGGACCCAGACCCGTGGCGAGAGGTAGAAGTAAATGCATCAAAATAAAGGAAATGTATACCGTATATATATATATTTTTTTATTCTAAATGTTTTTTTACTGCAACCGCCAACCACCGGAGGATTCAGGAGCCCACTCTCCTGACACTCTCAATGAGTGTAGACAACCTGCTGCAACTCTCAATGAGTGTAGACAACCTGCTGCCACTCTCAATGAGTGTAGACAACCTGCTGCAATTCTCAAGGAGTGTAGACAACCTGCTGCAACTCTCAATGAGTGTAGACAACCTGCTGCCACTCTCAATGAGTGTAGACAACCTGCTGCCACTCTCAATGAGTGTAGACAACCTGCTGCCACTCTCAATGAGTGTAGACAACCTGCTGCCACTCTCAATGAGTGTAGACAACCTGCTGCCAGTCTCAATGAGTGTAGACAACCTGCTGCCACTCTCAATGAGTGTAGACAACCTGCTGCAATTCTCAAGGAGTGTAGACAACCTGCTGCCACTCTCAATGAGTGTAGACAACCTGCTGCCACTCTCAATGAGTGTAGACAACCTGCTGCCACTCTCAATGAGTGTAGACAACCTGCTGCCACTCTCAATGAGTGTAGACAACCTGCTGCAACTCTCAATGAGTGTAGACAACCTGCTGCCACTCTCAATGAGTGTAGACAACCTGCTGCCACTCTCAATGAGTGTAGACAACCTGCTGCAATTCTCAATGAGTGTAGACAACCTGCTGCCACTCTCAATGAGTGTAGACAACCTGCTGCCACTCTCAATGAGTGTAGACAACCTGCTGCCACTCTCAATGAGTGTAGACAACCTGCTGCCACTCTCAATGAGTGTAGACAACCTGCTGCCACTCTCAATGAGTGTAGACAACCTGCTGCCAGTCTCAATGAGTGTAGACAACCTGCTGCCACTCTCAATGAGTGTAGACAACCTGCTGCAACTCTCAATGAGTGTAGACAACCTGCTGCCACTCTCAATGAGTGTAGACAACCTGCTGCCACTCTCAATGAGTGTAGACAACCTGCTGCCAGTCTCAATGAGCGTAGACAACCTGCTGCCACTCACAATGAGTGTAGACAACCTGCTGCAATTCTCAAGGAGTGTAGACAACCTGCTGCAACTCTCAATGAGTGTAGACAACCTGCTGCCACTCTCAATGAGTGTAGACAACCTGCTGCCACTCTCAATGAGTGTAGACAACCTGCTGCCACTCTCAATGAGTGTAGACAACCTGCTGCCACTCTCAATGAGTGTAGACAACCTGCTGCCACTCTCAATGAGTGTAGACAACCTGCTGCCACTCTCAATGAGTGTAGACAACCTGCTGCAATTCTCAAGGAGTGTAGACAACCTGCTGCCACTCTCAATGAGTGTAGACAACCTGCTGCCACTCTCAATGAGTGTAGACAACCTGCTGCCACTCTCAATGAGTGTAGACAACCTGCTGCCACTCTCAATGAGTGTAGACAACCTGCTGCCACTCTCAATGAGTGTAGACAACCTGCTGCCACTCTCAATGAGTGTAGACAACCTGCTGCCACTCTCAATGAGTGTAGACAACCTGCTGCCACTCTCAATGAGTGTAGACAACCTGCTGCAATTCTCAAGGAGTGTAGACAACCTGCTGCCACTCTCAATGAGTGTAGACAACCTGCTGCCACTCTCAATGAGTGTAGACAACCTGCTGCCACTCTCAATGAGTGTAGACAACCTGCTGCCACTCTCAATGAGTGTAGACAACCTGCTGCCAGTCTCAATGAGTGTAGACAACCTGCTGCCACTCTCAATGAGTGTAGACAACCTGCTGCCACTCTCAATGAGTGTAGATAACCTGCTGCAACTCTCAATGAGTGTAGACAACCTGCTGCCACTCTCAATGAGTGTAGACAACCTGCTGCCACTCTCAATGAGTGTAGACAACCTGCTGCCAGTCTCAATGAGCGTAGACAACCTGCTGCCACTCTCAATGATTGTAGACAACCTGCTGCCACTCTCAATGAGTGTAGACAACCTGCTGCCACTCTCAATGAGTGTAGACAATCTGCTGCCAGTCTCAATGAGTGTAGACAACCTGCTGCCACTCTCAATGAGTGTAGACAACCTGCTGCCACTCTCAATGAGTGTAGACAACCTGCTGCAACTCTCAATGAGTGTAGACAACCTGCTGCCACTCTCAATGAGTGTAGACAACCTGCTGCCACTCTCAATGAGTGTAGACAACCTGCTGCAACTCTGCTAATCATCAGATGGAGGGAGGAGAGGAGGAGGGTAACTGGGGGTGTCCTGCCTTGATTGGGTAACTGATTCATAAAAATAAATAAATAAACTGTATAAAAAGTAAATGTGACTGGTCAATTGTGTGAGTCAGGGGCTGGGCCCAAGAGGCATTTAATAAGCCCAGGTTTGGCTGATGTAGGCCATCATTCCTGGCACATTTTACATTGAATTGCATTGCTTAATTCCATTACAGACATGTAAACACCTGACAGTCAATCCATCACAACCTTTGATAGCGTTGAGGGAACGTTAAACTGTGGTTCAAATCTAATTTATTTGTCACGTGCCAAACACAACACCTTACAGTGTGTTTGTGTGTGTGTGTTATAATATGACAGATGGCTACATTCCATACCTCCTGCATCCACTTGTGACAGCTGGCAGGTCAGGGGTACAATGACAAGTTGAGCGATGCTTTAAGAGTCACCTCACGCCTTCAACCCCACAGCAAGGCAAAATGTGTAGAGTTTCCTCTTAGACTGAAACACCTGGGTCCTGTTCAATAGGACCGGACGAAGAAAACGGACAGAAACAGGTCGGGACTACAAGAACTTGTCCAAAAAGAAACGCAAAATTTAGCTCAAAACTTTGTTAAAAATCTGTAATGAACACTACCATGTGCTTTATACTGAATTACCGCAATTCCACTTTTAAATGTGAATCTAAAAATCCTCAGCATAACATCAAAATAGCAATTGTCTGTGCAGTCTGAATTTGGCTGTTATTCTGAGATAGCCATCTCCAGAAGTCATCCTGTAATCTCTGGCTTTCACACTGTAATCTCTGGCTTTCACACTGTAATCTCTGGCTTTCACACTGTAATCTCTGGTTTTCACACTGTAATCTCTGGCTTTCACACTGTAATCTCTGGCTTTCACACTGTAATCTGTCACTCCATTCTCATTGACAGGCAGCAGAGCAGCCATGGTGATTACGTAAATGGCTGGTTTTAGTTTACAATACCTAATCCGAACCATATTTCATTCCCTGACGTTAAAAATAAGTGTGTATGCGTGTGCGTGTGCGTGTGCGTGTGTGTGCGTGTGCATGTGCGTGTGTGTGTGTGTGTGTGTGTGGAAGGAGTGTATCCTTTCCTTTCCTCACTGTGCAAGGTCGTTAGAGAGCTCAGTATCAATCCAAAGGAGGACAGACAATCTAGGAAATGTGCTCTACAGCCACAGTGAAAGTGCACCACCCTGAGTTGAGATCAGGCCCAAAATATCTGGGCTTGCAAGAATCAAAACAGGGACTGTTTCTGCAGTCTATCCCGGTGGAGAATTTCCACAACAGCTACGAATTAGCTGTAAGCTTTATGGCGTTTGGCAAAGTAAAGGAGCTCACACAATAAATGTATTTATTTATATTTTGGCCAAATGAAACCATTTTCTTCCCCTATGTTACAGTAACATATCATTGATCTGCCTTAATGGTTACAATTTCCTTATTTCACCCTCAATAGAAACTCTGTCTTGCTCCCTGGCTTTTCATGTTAGCAACCCTCTGGGGACATCATAACATTTTAGGCTTCCAAGCCTTCCAGTATCACATCAGTCATCACATCAACTACTTGAGAAAACAATGGACTTTGATGTTAGATCCAAGCAAACTCACACACTTACACTTTTCTAAAGACTTAACACAGTTTTAGCATTCATGAATAACCTTCGGCTACTAAAACACATGTAACTGTTTAAGTACATATTGGTATTAGTGTGTCTACAAATGCTGCCCGCTTACTGTTTCTCAAGAGGCCGTGGGGCTCGGACTGCCTCCTCCCTGTCCGTCTGTCTGGCTCCTTCTTCTTCTTGCTCGCCCTCAGGCTCCCAAATCGCTTCATGGGGCACGATGGGACACAAGTATAGTGTATAAACCCAAGTATAACATATCCGATTAAATAGGAGTTATCGGATTCAATCAAGCCTGAACAAGACCCTATTCAAGCTTCAATGTTCCCCTTCTCGCAAAATCCGCACTCCAAGATAATCTGATCCTAGCTCAGGCCAGCCAGGTAAATCTTCTCCTTTAGGAGCTGTGCAAAACTGATCCAAGGACAGTGCTGAGTAGTGACCGTCAATCCACGTGAATGGTCCCAGGGGTACTCTACAACATAGACAGTGTGGAGAGACTGGAGATGTGAGCCAGCCAAATAGTTCACAGTAGAAACATCTGAAGGAAGAGCAAGAAAGTAGCCAGCCAGGCTGAAAGCTTCACTCCCCAGAGGAGAGCTGGCCTCTCATATAAACTTTCAGTAGCGATTCCTCTTAAACACACTTTTCAAGACAAAGAGTTCTGTTCTCATTTCCCTGGAGCTTCCTCGCTCTCTCTATCTTTTTCTAGCTCTCGCTTTCTCGTTCTACCTCCCTCTCTTTGAATCTTTGTTAGATCTGGTCCACAGGCGTCCAGCAGCAAGAGTCCGTGCTGCTGTAGATTGTCATGTGCAGCTGTCTGCAGTGTGTGTTGTCCCTTTAAAATAGGCAGCATCACAGAGAGGCTGCTAAAAGGGGACTAATCTCGCTCCCTCTCACACACACACAAACACACTCTTTTTCTCTGACAGTTGATTGGCTCTGAGCAAAGCCCTGCCAACCCACCCTCCCTACTGCTTCTACTCTCCTGTTATTCTGGAACTCTCCATCTCTCTCTCACAACTTCCCTGCGTAGCGCTTTTCTGGCATGTGCCTGTGTTGACAGGTTCCTAGCAGTATAACGTGGTGATTTATTACAGAACTTCCTCTGCTGATTAAGAGTTCTACTATCATGAGAGGATAATAAGATGTCTGTTAACCGATATGTGCACACAGTAATGCATGGATTAAGCTCATGCCCCACGAATGCACATCGCTACCTGTAAGGTACAGACAGACCACAGATCAGTGTGAGAACAAAAAGGTGTGCTGGGAACTACCTGGCTGGTTATACAAAGCCAAAGCCCGGGTGGTCCCGAGGATTTTTACCTTGAACAAGACCACCTGTGGAGATAATTTTGTTCAGGGAGATCATCACTAATAACACCTTTGTAAAACCCCAAAGCTTAGGAGACATTAAGCATAATGACACAGTACCTCCTTTTCCACCATCACAGTTTAGTGTGTGTGCGTGTGTGTGGACTAATTAATTTCATAATTTCTCACGAAAGCAAAAGGTTGAGCATTCTGCATGGAAGAGCAGCACACTGCCTCAAAGCTACTGTTCTATTCTCAGCCTCAGCTTGAGCTGGTTTGTACGTACAGATACGCTATCATAATTTGGCCCTGCTTCTCAACAGTAAATGGGAAGTATTATGTGAATAATAATTCATCAACATTTTTGTAGGAGTTGATACATTTTTCTTTAGGGCAAATCAAGTCTGAAATGATTAAGTGGAAATTACAAACTTTAGATTGCCTTCAGTCCCATCGTGATGCCGGCGTGTTTTGGACATCTAACCTGTTTTCAACATCGTGGGTTTGTTTGTACCACTGGATTCGTCTGCACCAGTCAAAACCTTGGACACACCTACTCATTCAAGGGTTTTTCTTTATTTTTACTATTTTCTACATTGACGAATAATAGTGAAGACATCAAAACTATGAAATAACACTAATAACCAAAAAAGTGTTAAACAAATCATAATATATTTTAGATTTGAGATTCTTCAAAAGAAGCCACCCTTTGCCTTGATGACAACTTTGCAAACTCTTGTCATTCAATCAACCAGCTTCACCTGGAATGCTTTTCCAACACTTTTGAAGGAGTTCCCACATATGCACTTGTTGGCTGATTTTCCTTCACTCTACAGTCCAACTCATTCTAAACCATCTCAATTGGGTTGAGGTCGGGTGATTGTGGAGGCCAGGTCATCTGATGTAGCACTTCATCACTCTCCTTCTTGGTCAAATAGCCCTTACACAGCCTGGAGGTGTGTTGGGTCATTGTCCTGTTGAAAAACAAATGATAGCCCCACTACGCGCAAATCAGATGTGATGGCGTATCGCTGCAGAATGCTGAGTTAGCCATGATGGTTAAATGTGAATTCTAAATAAATCACTGACAGTGTCACCAGCAAAGCACTCCCACATCATCACACCTCCTCCTCCATGCTTCACGGTGGGAACCACACATGCAGTGGTCATCCGTTCAACCACTCTGCGTCTCACAAAGACACAGCAGTTGGAACCAAAAATGTAGACTAATTTCCACCAGTCTCATGTCCATTGCTTGTGTTTCTTGACCCAAGCAAGTCTCCTCCTCTTATTGGTGTCCTTTAGTAGTGGTTTCTTTGCAGCAATTCGACCATGAAGGCATGATTCACGCAGTCTCCTCTGAACAGTTGATGTTGAGATGTGTCTGTTACTTGAACTCTGTGAAATATTTATTTGGGCTGCAATCTGAGGTGCAGTTACCTCTAATGATCAGAGGTAACTCTGGGTCTTCCTTTCCTGTGGCGGTTCTCATGCGAGCCAGTTTCATCATATCGCTCGGGGATTTGAACTAGCAACCTTTCGGTTACCGGCCTAACACTATAACCGCTAGGCTACCAACCCCCCACTGTCCTTTGGCCTGACGAGGTTAAACCTTGAATATACTACAATTTGCATTTCCTGCAGCTCAGTGATCAAATTAAGATATCAGATCTGTAGGGAGCAGTGTGGGGGTGATATTTATAGACTGTTGAGTCTTTCTTTGGGAAGTCTATGCTTGACTGAACACTGGCAGGTGCAGGGGCACCGCGGGAGGGAGAAAAAATTGTTCCGTGGAAGCAGCAGTCAGTCCGGAAAACTCAGCAAGAGAGGAGCGACAACACAGAGCCGGTTGTATTGTACACATCATGGGCTAAGGAAGTTAGAGAATCAAGAGAATTATAAAGCAACACTGTAATAACACTATAATTGCACAAAGCTCTTCATGCCTACCTGGGAGCCAAAGTTCATAATTAGATTTGGCGACAAAGCGATCAGGAATAATCCCCCCAAATATAGAATTATAGCGCAACGGGAGTACATAGTTCTTTGTTACTACGGAGAGTAGTTTGATGGGTTAATTAACATAATTAATATAGTCTACTTATAATGCAGTTGCGTAATAGTACAAAACAAATAACAGTATATGATGCATTCGGAAAGTATTCAGACCCCTTCCCTTTCCCGCATTTTGTTACGTTACAGCCGTATTCTAAAATGTATGAAATAAATGTTTTTCCTCATCAATCTACACACAATACCCAATAATGACAAAGCAAAAACAGTTTGGGAGATTTTTTTGCAAATGTATTAAAAAAAAATAAAAACAGAAATACCTTATTTACATAAGTATTCAGACTCTTTGCTATGAGACTCAGAATTGAACCCAGGTGCATCCTTTCCATTGATCATCCTTGAGATGTTTCTACAACTTGATTGGAGTCTACCTGTGGCAAATTCAATTGATTGGACATGATTTGGAAAGGCACACACCTGTCTATATAAGGCCCCACAGTTGACAGTGCATGTCAAAGCAAAAACCAAGCCATGAGGTCGAAGGGATTGTTCGTAGAGCTCCAAGACAGGATTGTGTCAAAGCACAGATCTGGGAGAGGGTACCAAAAAATGTCTGCAGCATTGAAGGTCCCCAAGATCATTCTTAAATGGAAGAAGTTTGGAACCACCAAGACTATTCCTAGAACTGTACGCTCAGCCAAACTCGTGGGAGATCGGGGGAGATGGGCCTTGGTCAGGGAGGGGACCAAGAACCCGATGGCCACTCTGACAGAGCTCCAGAGCTCCTCTGTGGAGATGGGAGAACCTTCCAATCAGGCCTTTATGGTAGAGTGGCCAGACGGAAGCCACTCCTCAGTAAAATGTAAATGACAGCCCACTTGGAGTTTGCCAAAAGGCACCAAAGGACTGTCAGACCATGAGAAACAAGATTCTCTGGTCTGATGAAACCAAGATTTAACTCTTTGGCCTAAATGCCAAGCGTCTGGAGGAAACTAGGCACCATCCCTACTATGAAGCATGGTGGTAGCAGCATCATGCTATTTGGATGTTGTTCAGCAGCAAGGACTGGGAGACTAGTCAGGATCGAGGAAAAGATGAAAGGAGCAAAGTACAGAGACAGCTTTAATGAAAACCTGCTCCAGAGCGCTCAGAACCTAAGACTGGGGGCGAAGGTTCACGCCAAGACAAGGCAGGAGTGGCTTTGGGACACGTCTCTGAATGTCCTTGAGTAGCCCAGCCAGAGCCCGGACTTAAACTTGATCGAACATCTCTGGAGAGATCTGTAAATAGCTGTGCAGGTGTGCCAAGCTTGTAACGTTATACCCAAGAAGACCCAAGGCTATAATCACTGCCAAAGGTATTTCAACAAAGTACTGAGTAAAAAGTCTGAATACTTATGTAAATGTGATATTTCAGTAAACATTGTTTTTGCTTTGTCATTATTGGATAGTATATGTAGATTGATGAGGGAAAATGTTATCCAAGTCAAGGGGTCTGAATACTTTCCAAATGCACTGTATGTTGTTACAGTAATAATTAAATTATGTAATTATCTAGATCCATCCAATGTGGTTAAGTACTACTACCATTAAAGGCTGTTGCCATGGGTTCAGTTCAATGCTCCCAAAACATGAATAAATGGACAATGATGGAAAATGTGTGGAAAAAACAAGTATTTGGGAAAAAGGAATCCCCTTGTGAGAGATTATCACTACAGCACATAATCCTTTCTGATCAAGCCAAGGACACACAACATCCTCTTAATCAGAGTGAGATAGTCCAACTTTTATAGTGTGATACGATACCTACATAGGGACCGTATTATCGCCACATCGGTGGTCACGAGTCATGATCACAGTCAAATTCCACATGACCGTTTAGTCACAGTAATTAGGCTTCTCCAAGCGCAGATGCTACTGATGGTCATTAGTAGCCTATCAAACTTACTAACTGCCTGATACTCAACACTCTATTGTCTCTCTAATCGCTCTGACATCAATGCAAATGTGATCAAAAATCTAATCAAACACTTCATGAGAACCCATGAGCTCATGTTGCGTAACATTTCTATAGGCTATGCAATTGTGTGAGAAAACAGTGTTGGCCTTCATTAAAAATAGGAGGATCCATCAGCTTTCTATAGGCTAGGCCTAGTATATTTATTTCTCAACTTTACAACAGGAGTATAGCCTACCTGGCTTGTCATGAAAATGAACCACAAGAAAAGCACCCTCAATTCGCTATTTAAGTGCATAGATTACATATATTTTACTTATTTTTTCCCCCCCTGCCTGTTTTGAGACAGGTGCTGGTCCATTCTAAATCAAAACAAAGCATCCTTTCAAATGGTATCAATAATATGCATATCCTTACATCAGGTCCTGAGCTACAGGCAGTCAGATTTGGGTATGTCATTTTAGGAGAAAAATTTATTAAAAAAAGGGTCAGATCCATAAGAGGTTTTAACCGCTCAACACAGAATAGCTGCATGTTTACACTCCCTCAAATCATATGGAAAACATATCCTTTCTATTTTATTCAGCCATGTTCAATTGTATTCTTCATACTATAAAATAATATAAAATAATCCCACGGAATTCTAAGCAAATCTTGTCTGCTAAATGAAGTAGTGTAGCCCACGGCAATATGGCAGAGCCAGATCAGGGCCTAACATAAGGACAACTCAGAGTATGCTATTCTGTTCTCCTTAAATAGAGTACATTTTCTTCATATCATGTTTCTTTAGACCTGTCTAAAATAAATTCTGGATTTATTGTGATGGTGTAGGCTATATTACATGGATTTATTAGACTTTTGAAAATGTAGATGTTCCTGGAAGCCAGGAGATCCTAAATGTGTTTATGTTAATTAACAATCAATTACCATGAGCAGCAGTTATTTGCTTGACAATCACCGGCTGACAAAATGTCATGACCGCCACAGCCCTATACCTACATTATATTTTCATTCAGTTCAAATAACTGAATAGTTATTTTGCCTGAAACCATCATCAACGCATCAAACAAGGTCAAGCCACTTCGATTGTTCAATTATTCTAAATATACATCAACATTTCCCTAGGATCATAAGGCCTTTGATGCCCATTGTCACCCCAAAACTGCAACAGAGACCAAGTAAAATGGCTTGACCCTTCTTCAAAAGGCAGTCTGCCTTATATAATCAGAATTAAATAGGCTCTGATGGATCTCCACTCTTATCCATCATGTCCCTGTCTCTCCCCTGTTATTTCCTGTTTAGGGGGCACTAATGTGCTGGTTAATCTCCCAAACAACCTCATTTAAATCAGAAAAAAAGTGTTTTCCTGTGAACGGGGTTAAACTAATCCCTCCCAAAATCCTGTCCTGAATTCTGACTTTTTGGAACTGAAATGCAATTAGGAGTACATGCCAAAGAGAGGGGGAGAGAGGGAGAGAGGGAGCAAATGAGAAAGAGCAAACAAGATAGAGAGGTTGTGAGAAATGTCCTTGACTTTGCCTGAACGCTTGGACATTTAGCTCAGAATTCTTTCAAGTACTGTTGCTACACATTCACCAGATAAACGCACCGTGTCGGAGTTGTCTCCCGCAGTTTCCGTTTGGTAACTTTGTTATTCTGTTCTTGTCATGTGAAGATTGTAGAGGGTATATGGACCACTCTTTTGTGTGTGTGTGTGTGTGTGTGTGTGTGTGTGTGTGTGTGTGTGTGTGTGTGTGTGTGTGTGTGTGTGTGTGTGTGTGTGTGTGTGTGTGTGTGTGTGTGTGTGTGTGTGTGTGTGTGTGTATTTGTGTGTGTTGTAATCAGAGCCTGATCAATATATCAGTTCACCGATATTATGGGCCGACATTGACCTTTTACCTCTATATTGGTATCGCCCGATAATTCCACAGATAACCGATAATCAATAAATAGGATGACAACATGGAATCTCTTACCTGAACACTTGTGGCCATTCTCATGATGTGTCATTCATTTCACAATATAAGAAATCAACATTTGCTGTTTTGGATGATAATTTATGAGAATAAAGTGTGGAGAATGACTTATTCTTTGTTTGGACACACTACAGAACAGCCCACACTAATAACTCTCCTGTTGTCATTCCCTTAATAAAACCTCTTAAAACACACAAGAATTCACAGAGGAAATGACCGTCTGTCAAAGCTGCCTCTTATGTGGCTCGGTTTGAAGTGAGATCCTGGTGAACTTGCAGGCTAATGCAGAGTGTGGAATTAAACTAAGAACACAATGTCTATGTGAGGTCTTTACCAAACCTGGGTTCAAGGACTGTACCACACCTGGGTTCAAGGACTGTACCAGACTTGGGTTCAAGGACTGTACCACACCTGGGTTCAAGGACTGTACCACACCTGGGTTCAAGGACTGTACCACACCTGGGTTCAATGGCCGTACCACACCTGGGTTCAAGGACTGTACCAAACCTGGTTTCAAGGACTGTACCACACCTGGGTTCAAGGACTGTACCAGACCTGGGTTCAAGGACTGTACCACACCTGGGTTCAAGGACTGTACCACACCTGGGTTCAAGGACTGTACCACACCTGGGTTCAAGGACTGTACCAGACCTGGGTTCAAGGACTGTACCATACCTGGGTTCAAGGACTGTACCAGACCTGGGTTCAAGGACTGTACCACACCTGGGTTCAAGGGCTGTACCACACCTGGGTTCAAGGACTGTACCACACCTGGGTTCAAGGACTGTACCACACCTGGGTTCAAGGACTGTACCACACCTGGGTTCAATGGCCGTACCACACCTGGGTTCAAGGACTGTACCACACCTGGGTTCAAGGACTGTACCAGACATGGGTTGTTTTCTTTCTAAAACTCTAGCTGCACTTGATTTAACCTGTTCAGATCTGCAACCGGGGAAGACCCTTTTCTCCATCACTACATGTTGACTTCACAACAACAGAGTATAACTATGGACATATTGGTAGCAAAACAGTTGCTGGAAAATGTTAGCAAAGTCCCTGTGCTGAGCTCTCTCCCTATAGGAAGATTAGCCAATCTCCACTGAGCAGAAATGCCTGTCTAAACCTCTCCACGGCAACCGAGATTAAGCTCTCCTTATAGGGCAAATAACTTGATATCTATATTGAGAACGGCCGGTAGTCTAAACACTGTTAATAGATAGAGCCCCCACCCCCACTGTCTCAAAGAATGGAACGTAGCTATTCTTTGATAAGGCCTTAATGTGCTGTGGAATGTTGTTGGTTGGCTGCCTGGACTGGGCAGTGACATGGTGCAGATGTTATCTAGACGTTATCAGGACATTACAAACACACCACAGAACAGTATCTATGTGCAGAGAGCTGATATAATGAGTTAATCGCAAAGGATATGATACTGAGGAACAACACATACAGTTGAAGTAGGATGTTTACATACACCTTAGCCAAATACATTTAAACTCAGTAGTTCACATTTAATCCTAGTAAAGATTCCCTGTTTTAGGTCAGTTAGGATCACCAACTTATTTTAAGAATGTGAAATGTCAGAAAAATAGTAGAGAGTGATTTATTTCAGCTTTTATTTATTTCATCACATTCACAGTGGGTCAGAAGTTTACATACACTCAAATAGTATTCGGTAGCATTGCCTTTAAATTGTTTAACTTGGGTCAAACGTTTCGAGTAGCCTTCCACAAGCTTCCCACAATAAGTTGGGTGAATTTTAGCCCATTCCTCCTGACAGAGCTGGTGTAACTGAGTCAGGTTTGTAGGCCTCCTTGCTCGAACACGCTTTTTCAGTTCTGCCCACAAATGTTCTATAGGATTGAGGTCAGGGCTTTGTGATGGCCACTCCAATACCTTGACTTTGTTGTCCTTAAGCCATTTTCCCACAACTTTGGAAGTATGCTTGTGGTCATTGTGCATTTGGAAGACCCATTTGCGGACAAGCTTTAACTTCCTGACTGATGTCTTGAGATGTTGCTTCAATAGATCCACCTACATTTCCTTTCTCATGGTGATCTATTTTGTGAAGTGCACCAGTCCCTCTTGCAGCAAAGCACCCCCACAACATAATGCTGCCACCCCCGTGCTTCCCGGTTGGGATGGTGTTCTTCAGCTTGCAAGCCTCCCTCTTTTTCCTCCAAACATAACGATGGTTATGGCCAAACAGTTCTATTTTTGTTTCATCAGACCAGAGGACATTTCTCCAAAAAGTGCGATCTTTGTCCCCATGTGCAGTTGCAAACCGTAGTCTGGCTTCTTTATGGTCATTTTGGAGCAGTGGCTTCTTCCTTGCTGAGTGGCCTTTCATGTTATGTCGATATAGGACTTGTTTTACTGTGGATATAGATACTTTTGTACCCGTTTCCTCCAGCATCTTCACAAGATCTTTGCTGTTGTTCTGGGATTGATTTGCACTTTTCGCACCAAAGTACGTTCATCTCTAGGAAACAGAACGCGTGTCTTTCCTGAGTGGTATGACAGCTGCGTGGTCCCATGGTGTTTATACTATTGTTTGTGCAGATGAACGTGGTATCTTCAGGTGTTTGGAAATTGCTCCCAAGGATGAACCAGACTTGTAGAGGTCTACCATTTTTTTTCTGAGGTCTTGGCTGATTTATTTTGATTTTCCCATGATGTCAAGCAAAGAGGCACGGAGCTTGAAGGTAGGCCGTGAAATATTTCCACAGGTACACCTCCAATTGACTCAAATGATGTCAATTAGCCTATCAGAAGCTTCTAAAGCCATGACATCATTTTCTGGAATTCTGGAATTTTCCAAGCTGTTTAAAGGCACAGTCAACTTAGTGTATGTACACTTCTGACCCACTGGAATTGTGATGGAGTGAATTTTAAGTGAAATAATCTCTGTAAACAATTGTTGGTAAAATGACTTGTGTCGTGCACAAAGTAGATGTCCTAACCGACTTGCCAAAACTATAGTTTGTTAACAAGTTATTTGTGGAGTGGTTGAAAAACTAGTTTTAATGACTCCAACCTAAGTGTATGTAAACTTCTGACTTCAACTGTAATTACTACTTCAGGATGAGTCATTTAATCAACGGATAATAATACCAAATTGTAATATTGTGATGTCACTCCACACATATTTAGCAGGGGAAATTAGTCATTAAGGAAAGACATGGCTGCTGATAATGCATGTTTCCATGGCTTCAAATCATCCGCTCTCTTTGTTTCTCTCTCCCCACCTCCCTCTTTAACTCCCGGTCTCGCCATCTCTCTCCTCTGCATCTCTTTCCATCTTTCTTTCCTCAGGAAGACTCCCTCTTCTCTCTCTCTACCTCTGTCGACATCTATCTGTTAATCTCTTCCCTGCTTCAATCGATCACATTATCCCCCTCACTTTCTCTGCCCTCCTTGTACCTCTCTCTCGCTTTCCCTCTTTCTCTCTCTCTTCGCTCTCCCTGTCCCTCTTTCTCTCTCTCTTCGCTCTCCCTGTCCCTCTTTCTCTCTCTCTCGCTCTACTTCTTGTGACACAACTTCTTGTGACACATTCTCCACCTCCCTTCCATAATTAACCAGTCAGTCTGCTCCAGACTAACTATAAGAGTAGGCTTTCCATAATTCTATAACTAGAGCTTAGTATTACAGTACCATACATCCACTTTCTGGTTCATGGACAGGCCACCAACGCTTCTTAAACAACAATAAAGAACAAAACCAAATGACTAGACACACCAAGATAATAAACCCATATTATCAGGTAGGTGTGAAAGCATGTCACTCGGCTCAGCAGCCCACAATCCATATGAAATCTGAAAGATTGAGGGGTGTTATAGTGTACTCAAATACTTAATAGTGACTAGCACCCATTCTTGCAATACCATCATAATTACACATTTACGACTAAACATTGTCCTCCCTCTGTTCTTTAAAACACATCTTGCAAAGTGGCTGAGAACAGGCATTTCTCACAACATACAAGCATTTCTAAAGTCCTATGAGGCTTTTCTCTTTTTGCTTTCAGTTATCCCTCCACAAATTATCAATTAAGAGAGAGCAAAAACAGTGCCTGAATCTGGAAATATAAATACACTGTAATCTGACAACTGTTTAATCTCGACATGCCTTGCTAGCAAGTGTGTAGCAGCAGAGTTCATTCCTGCCCTAAAATGGAGGGAGCCTTTTTTGGACACTGTACAGAGAGTGAGCTGAGTCATGTAGCTGCTAGCGAGGCCAGAGTATACACGGACTCTGAGAACGCTGTGACTGTCACACTGCTAAAATAAGGGGCTTCTGTGACACCCTGATGTCACTCTGCTGTTCCAGTGCTAACTGGTCAGTTAGCTTCTCCACGTGTGAGAAGGCTCGGACTCTCTGTTTATTTGACGGTTGCCGAGCAACTGGGGGTTGTGAGTGGGGAGAGTGATTATGGGATTGCTGCTGGAGGAGAGGGTTTAGGTGGAGCTACTGCTGTGTGGGTATCCGGTAAGCACAGAGAATCACAGGTTACATGCACGCACCACACAGTAATGTTTAACACTAATAGGTACACGAACATAAACACAAACATACACCATTGAAAAGCTGCTAGGGGAGACCTAGTAAAGTTGGTATATAGGCCAAGTCTGGCAAGTCTGTCAACCCTACATATCATGTGGTGGCACTAGTGACCTCAGCAAATAATAACTTTATTTTAACAGATGCACACTCACCACATGCGCTGCTACAGTCTATCTGTCCTGATGCCTAGTCACTTAGTCCCTACCTACAGTGCATTCAGAAAGTATTCAGACCCCTTGACATTTTCCACATTTTGTTACGTTAGTCTTATTCTAAAATGGATTCAATAGTTTTTTCCCCTCGTCAATCTACACACAATACCCCATAATGACAATGCCAAAACAGGTTTTTAGAAATGTTTGCAAATGTATTAAAAATTAAAAACAGATACTTTGTTGAAGCTTTGGCAGCGATTACAGACTCAAGTCTATAAGCTTGACACACCTGTATTTGGGGAGCTTCTCTCATCATCCTCTCAATCTCTGTCCGGTTGTATGGGGAGCATCGCTGCACAGCTATTTTCAGGTCTCTCCAGTGATGTTCGATCGGGATCAAGTCCGGGCTCTGGCTGGGCCCCTAAAGGACATACAGAGACTTGTCTCGAAGACACTCCCGCGTTATATTGGCTGTGTGCTTAGAGTCGTTGTCTTTTTTGAAATACACTTGAATAGGTTCTCCAACTGTCCTTACAAAAACAAACAAATGGGCAATCTTCCCGATATTGTTGGTGGAAGCAAAGCACAGCCATGTGGACGAACGACGACAAGGCAAAAAGTGTGTTTGTCTTCACCGGCGTAATACACTTTCAAATATCAATAAATATCAATCGCAGACTGTCGCCCACATTGATAACTTCAAAAATAGTAGTTGAAACTAGCATACACAACAACTCCCCGGACCGAAAACAGTGACACACAGGCATCTGTGTGGGAGGGGGTTCTTGAAATGTTACATCCAAACAAAATCTTTGAGTTTGTATTCTCCAGACCTCCAAAGGAGACGTGACAAAGACGTGATTTTGGACCTATGGCAACGCGAAACCCCTCTCCCTGTAACATGATCTACATTAACCTCTCTCCCTGTAACATGATCTACATTAACCTCTCCCTGTAACATGATCTACATTAACCTCTACCTGTAACATGATCTACATTAACCTCTCTCCCTGTAACATGATCTACATTAACCTCTACCTGTAACATGATCTACACTAAACTCTCCCTGTAATATGATCTACATTAACCTCTCCCTGTAACATGATCTACACTAACCTCTCTCCCTGTAACATGATCTACACTAACCTCTCCCTGTAATATGATCTACATTAACCTCTCTCCCTGTAACATGATCTACATTAACCTCTCTCCCTGTAACATGATCTACATTAACCTCTCCCCATGATCTACACTAACCTCTCTCCCTGTAACATGATCTACACTAACCCCTCCCTGTAACATGATCTACACTAACCCCTCTCCCTGTAACATGATCTACACTAACCTCTCCCTGTAACATGATCTACACTAACCTCTCCCTGTAACATGATCTACACTAACCTCTCTCCCTGTAACATGATCTACACTAACCTCTCCCTGTAATATGATCTACATTAACCTCTCTCCCTGTAACATGATCTACATTAACCTCTCTCCCTGTAACATGATCTACATTAACCTCTCCCCATGATCTACACTAACCTCTCTCCCTGTAACATGATCTACACTAACCCCTCCCTGTAACATGATCTACACTAACCCCTCTCCCTGTAACATGATCTACACTAACCTCTCCCTGTAACATGATCTACACTAACCTCTCTCTGTAACATGATCTACACTAACCCCTCTCCCTGTAACATGATCTACACTAACCTCTCCCTGTAACATGATCTACACTAACCTCTCCCCATGATCTACACTAACCTCTCTCCCTGTAACATGATCTACACTAACCCCTCCCTGTAACATGATCTACACTAACCCCTCTCCCTGTAACATGATCTACATTAACCTCTCCCTGTAACATGATCTACACTAACCCCTCTCCCTGTAACATGATCTACACTAACCCCTCCCTGTAACATGATCTACATTAACCTCTCCCTGTAACATGATCTACATTAACCTCTCCATGTAACATGATCTACATTAACCTCTCCCCATGATCTACACTAACCTCTCTCCCTGTAACATGATCTACATTAACCTCTCTCCCTGTAACATGATCTACACTAACCTCTCCCTGTAACATGATCTACATTAACCTCTCTCCCTGTAACATGATCTACACTAACCTCTCCCTGTAACATGCTCTACACTTTCTCCCCTACCTTCCTTCTCTAACATACATTCTCCAATCTAGCCATTTTCAACAAAACATTGGTTTTCACATAGCCTGCATTCCTCAGCTTGAAGTTTGAAACGGTGTAACCTTAAACCACATTGGTGCATGGATCAGTGTACAGAATGTTACTTTTGCTGAACATACAGTGACCTCGGTAATTATTGGGACAGTGAAGAATTGTTTTCTTATTTTGAAAATAAGAAACTAAAGGATTTGAAATAAAACAATGACTATGAGGTTAAAGTGCAGACTGTCTGCTTTAATTTGCAGGTATTTTCATCCATGTCGGGTGAACAGAGTAGAAATTACAGCACTTTTTCACTTTTTGTACATAGTCCCCCCATTTTAGGCAACCGAAAGTATTGGGACAAATTCACTTATACGTGTATTAAAGTAGTCAAAAGGTCAGTATTTGGTCCCATATTCATAGTACGCAATGACTACATCAAGCTTGTGACTCTACACATTTGTTGGATGCACTTGCTCTTTGTTTGCTTTGTGTTTCAGATTATTTGTGCCCAATAGAAATGAATTGAGAATAATGTACTATGTCATTTTGGGGTCAATTTGATTGTAAATAAGAATAGAATAGAATCTGAAACACAACCAAAACAAACAGCATATATGTAGAGTCACAAGTTTGATGTAGTCATTGCATGCAATTAATATGGGACCAAATACATAACTTTTTACTACTTTAAGACAAATAAAAGTGAATTTGTCCCAATACTTTTGGTCCCCTAAACTGGGGGGACTATGTACAAAAAGTGCTGTGATTTAAAGTTGACAGCTTGCACTTCACCTCATAGTCATTGTTTGTATTTCAAATCCAAACTTTTGAAGTAAAAAAAAAAAAAATGTCTACACTGTCCCAATACTTACAGAGGGCACTGTATTGTGTCATCTCCAGCACTTCGTAAAGCACTGGCTTAAAGCATTTTTTCCCTGCACATATGCTACCTATTTCACTTTGCACAAAAATGATTCCGTTATTGCATACTGTGTGGACATTGCCAGTAGATTGGCTGACATTGCCAGTAGATGGCACAATATGTCTGGACTGAAAGCATGTTGACGGGACAGATCACATGGTTGTGTGACAGCGTCTCCCTGCGGTAGTGAGTAGAGTGACTTCCTTCTCACAGAAATCAACAACAATATTCAAATCTGCCAAGACTGCTATGATTGACACTTCCTAATGTACAGTACATGCATGGCAGAGAAACACTTTTCTGCACTTCCTTACCAGGTGCAATCTACATTCAGGCTGGGTACAGTCCCGAGAAAGTTTACTGTATATAACCGAGCAGGCAAAATTTGGCACATGACCTCTTGGCGTCATTGCAACCCGTTTTGCCGGTGGGAAAAATTATCCCTACACAGATCAAGGGCATGACGCTGACACTGCAGAAACCCCTTGTTATCTCTGGAAAAACAACTCAATCAAAACAAAATTCCAGCTGATACAGGAGTCTAATCAGACTTCAGAATAGCCTAGATATACGGACCACACCTTTTTGTTTGTGTGTGTGTGTGTGTGTGTGTGAGTAAGAGAGACAGAGGGAGAGGGAGCTTCGCAAGAGGTCAACCTTGCTTTATGCAATATATCTTTTAGTATTAATTAGTGTGCTTATTGAAAGCACACTACTGTAATCAGACATACTTTTTATTATTAGTGTGCTTGCTCAAAACAAGAACACTACTGTTACTGGTGTGTTTGCTTCAGCAACAGCACTACTGTTATCAGACATACAGTGCCTTGCGAAAGTATTCGGCCCCCTTGAACTTTGCGACCTTTTGCCACATTTCAGGCTTCAAACATAAAGATATAAAACTGTATTTTTTTGTGAAGAATCAACAACAAGTAGGACACAATTGTGAAGTGGAACAACATTTATTGAATATTTCAAACTTTTTTAACAAATCAAAAACTGAAAAATTGGCCGTGCAAAATTATTCAGCCCCCTTAAGTTAATACTTTGTAGCGCCACCTTTCGCTGCGATTACAGCTGTAAGTCGCTTGGGGTATGTCTCTATCAGTTTTGCACATCGAGAGACTGACATTTTTTTCCCATTCCTCCTTGCAAAACAGCTCGAGCTCAGTGAGGTAGGATGGAGAGCATTTGTGAACAGCAGTTTTCAGTTCTTTCCACAGATTCTCGATTGGATTCAGGTCTGGACTTTGACTTGGCCATTCTAACACCTGGATATGTTTATTTTTGAACCATTCCATTGTAGATTTTGCTTTATGTTTTGGATCATTGTCTTGTTGGAAGACAAATCTCCGTCCCAGTCTCAGGTCTTTTGCAGACTCCATCAGGTTTTCTTCCAGAATGGTCCTGTATTTGGCTCCATCCATCTTCCCATCAATTTTAACCATCTTCCCTGTCCCTGCTGAAGAAAAGCAGGCCCAAACCATGATGCTGCCACCACCATGTTTGACAGTGGGGATGGTGTGTTCAGCTGTGTTGCTTTTACGCCAAATATAACGTTTTGCATTGTTGCCAAAAAGTTCAATTTTGGTTTCATCTGACCAGAGCACCTTCTTCCACATGTTTGGTGTGTCTCCCAGGTGGCTTGTGGCAAACTTTAAACTACACTTTTTATGGATATCTTTAAGAAATGGCTTTCTTCTTGCCACTCTTCCATAAAGGCCAGATTTGTGCAATATACGACTGATTGTTGTCATATGGACAGAGTCTCCCACCTCAGCTGTAGATCTCTGCAGTTCATCCAGAGTGATCATGGGCCTCTTGGCTGCATCTCTGATCAGTCTTCTCCTTGTATGAGCTGAAAGTTTAGAGGGACGGCCAGGTCTTGGTAGATTTGCAGTGGTCTGATACTCCTTCCATTTCAATATTATCGCTTGCACAGTGCTCCTTGGGATGTTTAAAGCTTGGGAAATCTTTTTGTATCCAAATCCGGCTTTAAACTTCTTCACAACAGTATCTCGGACCTGCCTGGTGTGTTCCTTGTTCTTCATGATGCTCTCTGCGCTTTTAACGGACCTCTGAGACTATCACAGTGCAGGTGCATTTATACAGAGACTTGATTACACACAGGTGGATTGTATTTATCATCATTAGTCATTTAGGTCAACATTGGATCATTCAGAGATCCTCACTGAACTTCTGGAGAGAGTTTGTTGCACTGAAAGTAAAGGGGCTGAATAATTTTGCACGCCCAATTTTTCAGTTTTTGATTTGTTAAAAAAGTTTGAAATATCCAATAAATGTCGTTCCACTTCATGATTGTGTCCCACTTGTTGTTGATTCTTCACAAATAAATACAGTTTTATATCTTTATGTTTGTAGCCTGAAATGTGGCAAAAGGTCGCAAAGTTCAAGGGGGCCGAATACTTTCGCAAGGCACTGTACCTTGAAAGTGGGAGTAAAAACATTGCGCTTTATCCTAACATTATAATGCTATGCTACCACTATTCTAACTTTGTCAGGTAATCTTATATAGGTTACGCATATTTTGAGGTGTTTGTTTTGCAAAGTTCAATGTACGTGTTTGATTGTAACCTCTGTATTTGACCTCTTCAATAAAGGCTTCTACCTACTGAAACTGATGTGTTGTTGTATACGTGAGCCTTGTTCATCGGCATGCAACTGGTTTTTGTTCTTACTTTTGCAAATCAGTTTCTGGACAATTAAACCATTTTTGTAGTGAGGGGACATACACAGGTGTGCTGGTGAGAGTTCAGGGTGTATTGATCAGACGCAGGAGGTAGAACAGACAGAGTGAGTGCTGCCCTAACCAATGCGAGACCCAATGCAAATTCACATCATTTCTGGTCAGAAGCACAACTTTTTATGACTTAGAGCTTCATTTTTCTCACCTGACAAAGATCCTTCTGGATCGAGACGTTAACGGGGGTAAATGAGAGCAGACAGTGACAGTTTCCAGGACTTTCTGTTCTTTCCTTTTCCCAAGTGGCCATTGCTTTACCCTCATGGAAACATCAACATTGCAGTCAATATATGTAAACGAGTATGTGTGCTTCTGTTGTTCTCACTTCTTCTGTTCCATTGGTCAGACTTCAGACACCGTCACTACAACCTTACAAGGATGATATTGACATTGAATATTGCATTGTTGCGGAGGAGCTTGCAAGTAGGCATTTCACTGTATGGTTTACACATGCTGTACCCTGTGCATGTGACAAATAAACTTTGATTTGAAAAGACTGCTTATGACAGGTACTACTTATTGTCTTGCCTTAACTAGGTTAAGTATAAGGCGTATTCATAATGTCGATGAATTTGTGAAATATCACTCCAAGAGCAAATTGTTGTCCTGTATATTCACAGATCTCAACAATAGTGAAGGAATGAACTCCTCCATACACAACTCTCCTCCGCTCTTTTCCAACCAAACACACCCTTTATCCATCACAGTACCAGTCAAAAGTTTAGACACACCTACCCATTCAAGGGTTTTTATTTATTTAGACTATTTTCTACATTGTAGAATAAAGTGGAGACATAACTATGAAATAACACCCATGGAATCATTTAGTAACCAAAAAAGTGTTAAACAAATCAAAATATATTTTAGATGTGAGATTCTTCAAAGTAGCCACCCTTTGCCTTGATGACAGCTTTTATCTCAAAAGCTTCATACTAGAATCAACCTTTACATATTGTAACGGTTTTCTTCCTGGGAAGGAGAGGAGGACCAAAATGCAGCGTGGTTCATGTTGAACATGTTTAATAAAAGATGATAACCTGAACACTACACAAATACAAAATAACAAACGTGGCAAAACCCGAAACAGTCCTATCTGGTGCAGAGAACACAAAGACAGGAAACAACCACCCACAAACCCCAACACAAAACAGTCCTATCTGGTGCAGAGAACACAAAGACAGGAAACAACCACCCACAAACCCCAACACAAAACAGTCCTATCTGGTACAGAGAACACAGACAGGAAACAACCACCCACAAACCCCAACACAAAACAGTCCTATCTGGTGCAGAGAACACAAAGACAGGAAACAACCACCCACAAACCCCAACACAAAACAGTCCTATCTGGTGCAGAGAACACAAAGACAGGAAACAACCAGCCACAAACCCCAACACAAAACAGTCCTATCTGGTGCAGAGAACACAAAGACAGGAAACAACCACCCACAAACCCCCCAACACAAAACAGTCCTATCTGGTGCAGAGAACACAGACAGGAAACAACCACCCACAACCCCCGACACAAAACAAGCTACCTAAATATGGTTCCCAATCAGAGACAATGACTAACACCTGCCTCTGATTGAGAACCATATCAGGCCAAACATAGAAACGGACAAACTAGACACACAACATAGAATGCCCACCCAGCTCACGTCCTGACCAACACTAAAACAAGGAAAACACAAAAGAACTATGGTCAGAACGTGAAACATATGCCCAGACTTCATCTCAAAAGCTTCATACTATAATCAACCTTTACATACAACCGGACATTATCTCAAAAGCTTCATATCATAATCAACTTTTACATACAACCGGACTCTCAAAAGCTTTATATTTTTCCTGTTCCAGTGCTGTATCTGTATGGAGCGCTACCTAGCAGTGGTCTACCATGTAACCTTCCTGAAGTACAAACCTCTGAGATACAGGTTGGAGTGTTCTGTTGTGTTGTCTGGCTGTTCTCTGCTTTGTAACTGGCCAGGCCCTGGTCTTTTTTTGCTGACGTCATTATGTAGTCTATACATTTTCTAGCATTGAAACATCCTGGGCTGGGGGAAGGGGAGAGGGAGGGGACAAACTGAGGACAGATACTTTTATATTATCCAAGTGTAAACTCAACTCCCATTGATAGTGATGCTACTTTTAAATAGTTCCATTAACGACAGTACATAGTTTTGCATTCAGTAATCTCCATTTGTTTCTGCATGCATGTTTGTCCAGCCCCCCCCCCCCCCCCCCCCCCCCCCCCCCCCTCCCCCCTTACCTCCACAGGGTTGGTAAGCTGCTTTGTATCGGAGGTCTCTAAGACAAAAATGCAAACATGTTCAACCCATTAGTGCCTTGCAAATGTAGTAAATGTCATTATTTTATCATTTACAATGTTCATTCATACTAATGTATTTTATTTATTTTTCAATTCAAGAAATTGCAAAGAGCTACACATATTTTCAGATGTTTGTCTTGCAACGTGTTTGACCGTAACCTCTGGATATGACCTCTTCAACCTTCTACTGAACCTTGTGTTGCATTATTGTTGTATATGTGAGCCTTGTTATAGAAGTTTGTCAGCATGCAAATGGTTTTTGCTCATGTTCTTACATTTGCAAATCAGTTTCTGGACAATTAACAAACTTGTTTTTGTAGTGAAGGGACATACACAGGTGTGCTGGTGAGAGTTTAGAATGTCAAAATTCAACTTCAGACACTACCACTACAACCTTACAGAAGAAAAGACCGCTCCGATAATCCAGGTTAGAAATCTCTAAATTTCATAATTTTAAATGTTTAAACGTTTGGATTGTTGGAGAGACTAGACATTTTAATTATACTAATGGTTAGCATGCCGTTGTGTTACATTTTGTTGGCTTTTTTTATTTTACAGTCTGCTATTTAACTGGATTTTACATGAAAGCACCAACTCTTATTTTTGTTGTAAATCATGTAATTTGATATTTGGTTAAATCCATTAAATGACAAATATCGATAGATAATAGTTGACTTTGAGGAGTTGTACACAAGAAAAGTTTTCTTCTTGACAAGATTTAAAAGACCATAGAACTTCATATACAACAACCCTCAGTTCCAACCTATTTCAGAATCGAATCACAATACATATAGAATTGTGATGCATATAGAATGGCAATATGGCTCTGGGAATATGCATCTCATTGTTACCTGTCAATACCCAGCCCTAATAACTACCTTAATAACAACATTGGAAGGGTTATTCAATTATCGAACACAAGTTGAAGAATAAGGTCCATTTGTAATGTGTGGCTGTAAATCAAATAAGAACAACCTGTTGATGAATTGAAAAAAGATCACTCCAAGAGGAAGTTTGTCCTTAATAATAATAAACACCTGAAATAAATGTATTTTACAACTTACTTTTTTGTACCCAGCACCTGCAAGTCAGTGGATGGGCATATACTACTTCTTGAAAAAAGATGAACACCTTCATAGACAGCAACACAACTCTCCCCACCTTCACCAAATACGCTCTCAATCCATCCATTAATATCATATACACTGCTACCTACGCCATCAACCTTGTCCTGGGTCTCCCCACCAATGTCTACGTCCTGTGGCTGATAGTGACTGGAGCAGGAGGGTTGGTGGCTTCAGATTTCTTCGCTCTCAACCTCACCGTGTCTGAGATCCTCTTCTGCCTATCCTGCCTGTTGACTTTAATCTACAACTACTTACAAGTGAATGGTGCTGTAGGGAGCGTTAGTAATTTCTGTTTAGGATTAATCAACATTGGTCGTCCTCTTTTCCAGTGTTGTGTCTGTGTTGAGCGTTACATGGCGGTGGTCCACCCCGTAATCTTCCTGAAGTACAAACCCCTGAGATACAGGGTGGGTTGTTCCGGGCTGGTCTGGCTGATGGTGCTTGGGTCCTGCTTTGTGTATATGCTTGCTAAATCCCCAATTGTAATCAATTACTTCACTTTGGGTTTTTCCTTGATTGTGTTTTCTGTGAAGCTCTTCTGTGGCCTGGCTGTTCTCAGGGCACTGAAACGCCCTGGGCCGGGGGAAGGGGACAGGGAGAGAGAAGGGACAAACAACATGAAGAAGAGGGCCTTTAGGATCATTTTAATTATCATGTTAGCAATGCAGATTAATTATTTTACTGTGATAGTAGCTATTCCACTTCAGAATTACTTAGAACCCAGTAAGCTTGGTTTGGTATTCTCCATTTGTTCCTCCATCAATATTGTCTCTGGGTATGTGCATCCCCTCCTCTACCTCCACAGGGCTGGGAAATTGCCTTGTATCGGGGGTCACTGAAGAAATCTCCCTTAAAGAAGCTACATGTAGCATTTATACATGTAAATAGTGCTAAATGTCAATTATATATCTCCAATAGCAACGTAATGCAATTATACGAGATAAACATAAATATTTAATAATATGTTTTTTAGATTATGATAAAGTATGAAAGTAGTGCTAAGTTATTTTAGGCATTTCTAAGCCGTTTGGATGTCCTTGTGTTAAAAAACAACAACAATCTATTGATAATTGTGCATGTAGCTCCATTAATTACTAGGTGCATTACAAAGGACCTAGTAATAATGTTAATATAAAGGTTAATACTACATTGATTATCCTGAATAAACAGAGTTAATTGTAATGGTTTAAGATGAGCTAACTGAATTTGTGTACTGCATTTGCATTTCTACCTTGTGAGTTAATGAATTGTAATCATATTGTGTGGTGATTTTGAATAAAAAAAATGCATATTATAGAAGGGTTCATTAATAATTAGCTATCATCAATTCAATAATAGAATAGTAAATGTCTTGTATTCAACCTGTCTTTTATATATATATATATATGTTTTAATTGTTGAAACTTGTTGTTGGTCTTGAAAATGTACTTATTTTAAGTGTAACCAGATTGCTTGATATTCAATTAAATATTTTAATGAATTTCGATACAGTTTATAATATTTACAATCATATATATTCTTCATCTTGACCCCTTCAATAAAATTAGTTGTATTGTTTTGTTTTTTTACCTTTATTTAACTAGGCAAGTCAGTTAAGAGCAAATTCTTATTTTCAATGACGGCCTAGGAACAGTGGGTTAACTGCCTTGTTCCAGGGCAGAACGATAGATTTTAACCTTGTCAGCTCGGGGATTTGATCTTGCAATCTTTAGGTTACTAGTCCACTGCTCTAACCACTACACTACCTGCCGCCCTGGTATAATAAATACACTGAATAAAAATAAACGCTACATGCAACAATTTCAAAGATTTTACTGCGTTACAGTTCATATATGGAAATCAGTCAATTGAAGTAAATTCATTAAATCAAATCCAATTGTATTTGTCACACGCACCGAATACAACAGGTGAAGACCTTACAGTGAAATGCTTACTTACAAGCCCTTAACCAACAATGCAGTTTTAAGAAAAATGTTTTAAAAATGTGTTAAGTAAAAAAAATGGATCTAAATAAAAAACAAGTAATTAAAGAGCAGCAGTAAAATAACAGTAGCGAGGCTATACACAGGGGGTACCAGTACAGAGTAAATGTGCGGGGGCACAGGTAAGTCAAGGTAATTGAGGTAATATGTACTGTACATGTCGGTAGAGTTAAAGTGACTTTGCATAAATAATAAACAGAGAGTAGCAGCAGTGTAAAAGAGGGGAGGGGACAATGCAAATAGTCTGGGTAGTCATTTGATTAGCTGTTCAGGAGTCTTATGGCTTGGGGGTAGACGCTGTTAGACTCTAATCTATGAATTTCACATGACTGGGAATACAGATATGCATCTGTTGGTCACATATAGCTTAAAAAAGTAGGGACATGGACCACCATTTGCCTCCTGGCTGTTGATCGCGGACTGTGGAATGTTTTCCCACTCCTCTTCAATGGCTGTGTGAAGTTGCTGGAAATTGGCAGGAACTGGAAGGCTGTCGTACATGTTGATCCAGAGCATCCCAAACATGCTCAATAGGTGCTCAATAACATGTCTGGTGAGTATGCCGGCCATGGAAGAACTGAGACATTTTCAGCTACCAGGAATTGTGTACAGATCCTTGCAACATGGGGCTGTGCATTATCATGCTGGAACATGTGGTGATGGCAGTGGATGAATGACATGACAATGGGCCCTAGGACCTCATCACGGTATCTCTGTGCATTCAAACTGCCATTCATAAAATGCAGTTGTGTTCGTTGTCCGTAGCTTATACCTGCCACACCGCCACCATGGGTCACTCTGTTCACAGCGTTGACATCATCAAACCGCTCGCCCACACAACGCTCGTACACACTGTCTGCCATTTGCCCGGTACAGTTGAAACCGGGATTAATCCAAAAAGAGCACACTTCTCCAGCGTGCAAGTGGCCATCGAAGGTGAGCAGTTGCCCACTGCAGTCGGTTACGATGCCAAACTGCAGTCAGGTCAAGACCCCGTTTAGGACGACTAGCATGCAGATTAACTTCCCTGAGACAGTTTCTGATAGTTTGTGCAGAAATTCTTCGGTTGTGCAAACCCACAGCTTCATCAGCTGTCTTGGGTGGCTGGTCTCAGACGATCCCGCAGGTGAAGAAGCCGAATGTGGAGGTCCTGGGCTGGAGTGGTTACACGTGGTCTGCAGTTGTGAAGCCGATTGCACGTACTGCCAAATTCTCTAAAATTACATTGGAGGTGGCTTATGGTAGAGAAATTAACATTTAATTCTCTGGCAACAGCACTGGTGGACATCCCTGCAGTCAGCACACCAATTGCATGTTCCCTCAAAACATCTGTGACTTTGTGTTGTGTGACAAAACTGCACATTTTAGAGTGGCTTTTTATTGTCCCCAGCACAAGGTGCACCTGTGTAATGATCACGTTCACGAATGGAACATTTCTGGGATCTTATTATTTTAGCTCATGAAACATGGGACCAACTCTTTGCCTTGTTGTAGAAGTATATATGAGGCTGGAAAGTTATGCAAATGATTTTGCTCATATTCGTACATTTGCAAATCAGGTTCTCGACAATCTACCAAATTGTTTTTGTAGTGACGTGTCATACATAAGTTTGCTAGAGAGAGCTTTGGGTGTTAAAAGATTACTTAAAACATGTATTACTTATTGCCTTGTTTGATTTCTATACACAATTGAGTGGTAAGTGCTACATAACTACCTTACTAATGATACTACTATGGCAATTAACATGGGTTATTTAACTAACCCTAATTTGTCTGGAGAACATAAACTATTTCACTGATAATTTAACTTTAGCTTTCAACGAATGGCTTCATCATTCATCATTTATCCTCAATAAATGATCCTTTATGTTCGGTGTTATGGGCTTTTAGTTTTGTTGGTTAGTAATACAGGCCAGGATGTCTGCCGATTTAACAACTGACTTAAAATCCCATGATCATTATAAAGACATACGTATTCAATTATAGTATGTTAGACAGCCTCATAATGCATTATATCAGCTGGCTCCAAGCAAAGTTTTCCTATATTATTTGGTCATTTATCGCTGTCTGAATATGTGTATGAGCTTGGGTAAGTAAAATTTCAATGTTCCTTCCTTGATCATAATTATTATGCATCAACTAAATGTGCTTTTTGGAGTTATGATTCATAAACATAATGTAGCTCAACTTAGCTGTGAAGTGTGTATATAAAGGGTAATTGTTGAACACACTTTAAACTCGGCAGGAGGACAGAATATTCAACCTATGCAGGTTTTTAACATTTCTTTGAGATTCATATTTCTTCAAGATGTAGATTTTGTACATACATTTGAAGTCGGAAGTTTACAACCACTTAGGTTGGTGTCATTAACTCGTTTTTCAACCACTCCACAAATAACTTGTTAACAAAATATAGTTTTGGCAAGTCGGTTAGGACATCTACTTTGTGCATGACACAAGTAATTGTCACACCCTGACCTTAGTTATCTTTGTTTTCTTTATTATTTTGGTTAGGTCAGGGTGTGACGAGGGTGGTTTGTTTTGTTTTTTGCATTGTCTAGGGTTTTTTGTATGTCTAGGGGTTTTTGTATGTCTAAGGGTTTATATGTCTATGGTTGCCTAGATTGGTTCTCAATCAGAGGCAGCTGTTTATCGTTGTCTCTGATTGGGGACCGAATTTAGGTATCCATATTCCTTGGGTATTTTGTGGGTTGTTATTCTATGTTTAGTTGCCTGTTCTGCACTAGCCATATTAGCTTCACAGTTCGTTTTGTTGTTTTGTTAGTTTTGTTCAGCGTTCGTTCTTTAATTAAAGAAGATTTATGCTTACGATGCTGCGCCTTGGTCTCCTCATTATGATGACCGTAACAGTAATTTTTCCAACAATTGTTTACAGACAGATTATTTTACTTACACTGTATCACAATTCCAGTGGGTCAGAAGTTCACATACATTAAGTTGACTGTGCCTTTAAACAGCTTGGAAAATTCCAGAAAATAATGTAATGGCTTTATAAGCTTCTGATATGCTAATTGCCCTAATTTGAGTCAATTGGAGGTGCACCTGTGGATGTATTTCAAGGCCTACCTTCAAACTCAGTGCCTCTTTGCTTGACATCATGGGAAAATCAAAAGAAATCTGCCAAGACCTCAGAAATAAAATTGTAGACCTCTAAAAGTCTGATTCATCCTTGGGAGCAATTTCCAAACACCTGAAGGTACCACGTTCATCAAGTATAAACACCATGGGACCACGCAGCCGTCATACCGCTCAGGAAGGAGACGTGCTCTGTCTCCTAATGATTAACATATTTTGGTGCGAAAAGTGCAAATCAATCCCAGAACAACAGCAAAGGACCTTGTGAAGATGTTGGAGGAAACAGGCACTAAAGTATCTATATCCACAGTAAAACGAGTCATATATCGACATAACCTGAAAGGCCTCTCAGCAAGGAAGAAGCCACTGCTCCAAAACCACCATAAAAAAGCCAGACTATGGTTTGCAACTGTACATGGGGACAAAGATCGTACTTTTTGGAGAAATATCCTCTGGTCTGATGAAACAAAAATTGAATTGTTTGGCCATAATGACCATCGTTATGTTTGGAGGAAAAATGGGGAGGCTTTCAAGCCGAAGAACACCATCCCAACCATGAAGCACGAGGGTGGCAGTATCATATTGTGGGGGTGCTTTGCTGCAGGAGGGGCAGGTGCACTTCACAAAATATATGGCATCATGAGAGAGGAAAATTATGTGGATATATTGAAACAATCTCAAGACATCAGTCAGGAAGTTTAAGCTTGGTCGCAAATGGGTCTTCCAAATGGACATTGACCCCAAGCATACTTCCAAGTTGTGGCAAAATGGCTAAAGGACAACAATGTCAAGGTATTGGAGTGGCCACCACAAAGCCCTGACCTCAATTCTAAAGAGAATTTGTGGGCAGAACTGAAAAAGCACGTGCGAGCAAGGAGGCCTACAAACCTGCTCTGTCAGGAGGAATGGGCCAAAACCCAACTTATTTTGGGAAGCTTGTGGAAGGCTACCCAAAACGCTTGACCCAAGTTAAACAATTTCAAAGCAATGCTACCAAATACAAATTGAGTGTATTTAAACTTCTGAATACAAAGTGCTATGTTTGGGGAAAATCCAACAAATCCAACACACCACTGAGTACCACTCTGTAACGTTGGTGGAAGGAGAGGAGGATCAAAATGCAGTGTGGTAAGTATTTGTCATGTTTTAATTGAACAAACTGAACACTACACAAAATAATAACGAAGAGAAAACAAAACAGTTCTGCAAGGTGACATACACTAAAGAGAAAACAAACACCCACACCCAAAATGGGGAAAACAGGCTACCTAAGTCTGATTCTCAATCAGAGACAATGAACGACACCTGCCTCTGATTTAGCACTATACTGGCCAAACACATAGAAATATAACAACCTAGAAAAGGACATAGACTACCCACCCCAACTCATGCCCTGACCAACCTAACACAAAGACATAAAAAGGAACTAAGGTCAGAACTTGACACACTCTCCATATTTTCAAGCATGGTTGTGGCTGCAACATGTTATGGGTATGCTTGTCTTCGGCAAGGGCTAAGGATTTTTAAGACAACAATAAATGGAATAGAGCTAAGTACAGGCAAAATCCTAGAAGGAAAAAGTATTTGCCTCCTTTCTGATTTTCTCTATATTTGCAAGTTTTTGATACTGAATGTTATCAGATTTTCAACCAAAACCTAATATTAGATAAAAGGAACCTGAGTTTACAAATAACACAAAATAATTATACTTATTTTATTTATTTAATTAACAAAGTTATGCAACACCCAATCCCCCTGTTTGAAAAAGTAATTGCCTCCTTACACTCAATAACTGGTTGTGCCACATTTAGATGCAATGACTGCAATAAAATGCTTCCTGTAGTTATTTTGGCCCACTCTTGCATGCAGAACTGCTTTAACTCAGCGACATTTGTGGGTTTCCAAGCATGAATTACTCATTTCAAGTCCTGCCACAACATCTCAATTGGGATTAGGCCTGGACTTTGACTAGGCCATCACAAAACTTTAAAAAAATAAAAATTAAAAATTAAATAATGTAGACTTGATTGTATGTTTTGGATCATTGTCTTGCTGCATGACCCAGCTGTTCTTCAGCTTCAGCTCACAGACAGATGGCCAGACATTCTCCTGTAGATTTATCTGATACAGAGAAGAATTCATGGTTCCTTCTATTAAGGCAAGTCGTCCAGGTCCTGAGGCAGCAACGCATCCACAAACCATCACACTACCACCACCATGATTGACCGTTGGTATGAGGTTCTTACTGTGGAATACATTGTTTGGTTTTTGCCAGACATAAAGAGACCCATCTCGTCCAGAAAGTTGACTCAAGTTTGTCAAAAAGCACCTGGAAGCACCTGGATGATCATCAAGACTCTTGGAAGAATGTTCTTTGGACAGATGAGTCAAAAGTATAACATTTTGGATGATATGGGTCACTGACATGCTGTAGCAAACTGGCTCAAATTAAGATCCTACATCTGTGACATCTTGGATTTGAATAATTTTTATCAAACCTATTACAAACACTGACTCTCCCTCAACAATCACAGTGTTCTCGAAAACAGTCAGAAAACAGAGGTATTTGGTAGCCGAACAAATCACTGGACATTGTCAGGGTATGATCAAATGTATTTTATTTTCTCTCTATTCATCTGAGATACATATTTCCCAAAAGCCAATAATGGAGTGTGTTTATTTATCCAGTAGGTGGAGAAGAGGAAAATTCCACTTCAAGAGTCAAGAACCAAGACTGTAAGAATACATGCTCTGTAGGACTGACTGGAAAAAACATAGTAAAACTCTGTGGAGGCTATTAGTAACGGAATTAATGGAATGGTATCAAACATGCGGTTTCCATGTGTTTGATACCATTCCATTTACTCCTCCCCTCATCAGCCTCCACTGGTAAAACGACATCCCCATGGCACACACCCATGACCTCTGGTTTATTATTATCAGCTTCAGCCAATAACACCTCACACTATCTCAGGTACAATAACACATAGTGACAAGAGCAGTGGAAACTGTAACAACTTGGAGATAGAGCACAGATTATAGATTTCAGCAGGAATCACTTTGGTCCTTCCCATGTTATATTTTAATGTATAATATAACTTGTGCAAATAGGATTCAATCAACATTTACATTGTAACTATGAAGAAATCCCCCCCCCCCTACTTTAAAAAAAAATGATAGTTATAAACAAGATCCTTTTTAGAATTAGCCATTTGAAGTCAGACAAAACAAAACAACCAACTGCAGACGTAAACTAAAACCTATGACAAATAAAACGAAAGCCTATGTCTTTAAACTGTAGGAGAAAAAAACAAGCAAAATCTAACAACTGCAGAGCTGCCTTGAAAAAACAGGAGCTGCCTACTCCTACACTCTGTCAGTAAGCAACCATTTTAGTCACCTTTATGGAATGTAATACAGTACAGATAGTAGGGCCTGGATGTTGCTCTGGAGGCATTTGCACACTGCCTGGAAAAATGGAAAAGAATTTGTCTCTATCTAACTATCATAGATGGTCTAGAGGACTTCAGTCTCCATAACCATTACACCCTAATGTCAAAGTAATCTTAGTTTTCTCAACAGACAGACAATGTGTGCATGTTCTGTACGTATCCCAATGATGTAATTTACATGTAGTAGATGTTATAAGATATCTTGAAAAGGAAAACTGGTCCCTGTGACTGGTTTGTTTTTTTAATGAACTCAGTCCATAGATCTAGCTCATTAAATTCAAGCAAAGCAGGGCCTCTACACTGGATTACACACACAAAGCTATTCATAAAGACAAACTATCACTAAACAACTCATTCATCTTCTATAGGGTGAGGTCTGAAAAAACAACATGGATGGTTGTGTGTTTCTAGGACATTAATTTATCTCTAGTAAGTCTTGTAATAATGCTCTCATACTGCACAGATGCAAAAGCCATCATTACGGGCGTCAGTTATAATGGCAACCAGCATGTGCAGGCTTATATCAATAATATAACAAAAGTTAGCTAAAACTGAGTGATTCAATTACTAAATCTTCATCCTAAGGAGGGTCTCTTGCCAAGCCGTGACAATGCCAAAATAACAGTCATATTCCAGAGATCTACACACCTGGTATGTTTTGTAGAAATGTTTTTAAAGGCATGTAATTAAAACACTAAACTCATGTTGCTCTGCCATGTACTCTGAAATGAGGAGGCGAATGAAAAGGGATGTAACTGCAAGTCAACGTAAATATGTGATAGGTGAGAGACAGAACGTACATCCACCCAGGTAGCAAGTCCAACATCAGCCCCCCAGAAACACCATCTCCTCTGACAGCAACAATATCCAACTCGAGACCAGTGTTTCCCAACCCTGGTCCTGGAGTACCCACAGCCGAGGGCGCACCTTCGGTTTTAGAAGAGGGGGGAGACATTTTTTTTTTTTTTTTTTTGCCAGTCCAAACAGCCTTCCCAGCAGCTCATAGGCTCCGCATGGTCCTAAAGCACACCGTTGCCTCATTTTGTATCACATTCAAATGATAAAACTGAGGGGGACAAAAATGAAATTTCAGAACGTGAAAGTACCCAGTGAAAGTTTCGCCCTTGCCCACAACAGCATACATTTTATTGTCAGCCTGATTCAACTTGTCAACTGATCATCATGCCCTCAATGAGTTAAATGAGGTGTGTTTGACAAGGGCTACAGCAAAACTGTGTACTGTTGGGGGTACTGGAGGACCAGGGTCATCAACTAGATTCAGCCGCGGGCCATTTTTTTCTTGAGCGAATGGTCGGGGGGCCGGAACAAAATTACAAATAATTTGTAGACTGCAAATTGACCGCAAGAAGCCCAAACAGATATAATGCTTGACTGAAACATAATAACTTCAAACCTTGCTTACATTTGTATACGATCACGTGTCTCTCTATTATTACACTGCCGAGCGGTGCAGCGGCCTAAGGCACTGCATCTCAGTGCTTGAGGTGTCACTACAGACACCCTGGATTCGAATCCAGGCTGTATCTCAACTAGCCGTGATTGGGAGTCCCATAGGGCAGCACACAGTTGTCTGTGTTTGGCCGGTGTAGGCCATCATTGTAAAAAAAATAATAATCTCAACTACCTTGCCTAGTTAAACAAAGGTTCAATTTAAAATAAAATATATTTTGCATGGGAATACTTGGGAACAGATCTCTTAAAATCTCTTAAAATCAATTGGAGCTAATTTCCTGGTGTTTCTACAGTCTTTTAATCTTGATGGTTGTACATTTGTCTCAAATAAAACTGTGAAGGACCTCGGCGTTACTCTGGACCCTGATGTCTCTTTTGACGAACATATCGAGACTATTTCAAGGACAGCTTTTTTCCATCTACGTAACATTGCAAAAATCCGAAACTTTCTGTCCAAAAATGATGCAGAAAAATGTATCCATGCTTTTGTCCTTTCTAGGTTAGACTACTGCAATGCTCTACTTTCCGGCTGCCCGGATAAAGCACTAAATAAACTTCAGTTAGTGCTAAACACGGCTGCTAGAATCTTGCTAACCTACAAAGCATTACATGGGCTTGCTCCTACCTATCTTTCCCCATTTGGTCCTGCTGTACATACCTACGCGTACGCTACGGTCACAAGACGCAGGCCTCCTAACTGTCTGTCCCTTGAATCTCTAAGCAAGCAGCTGGAGGCAGGGCTTTCTCCTATATAGCTCCATTTGTATGGAATGGTCTGCCTACCCATGTGAGAGACGCAGACTCAGTCTCAACCTTTAAGTCTTTATTGAAGACTCATCTCTTCAGTAGGTCCTATGATTGAGTGTAGTCTGGCCCAGGAGTGTGAAGGTGAATGGAAAGGCTCTGGAGCAACAAACCGCCCTTGCTGTCTCTGCCTGCCTGGTTCCCCTCTCTCCACTGGGATTCTCTGCCTCTAACCCTATTACATGGGCTGAGTCACTGGCTTACTGGTGCTTTTCCATGCCATCCCTAGGAAGGGTGCGTCACTTGAGTGGGTTGAGTCACTGACGTGATCTTCCTGTCTGGGTTGGCGCCCCCCCTTGAGTTGTGCCGTGGCGGAGATCTTTGTGGACTATACTCGGCCTTGTCTCAGGATGGTAAGTTGGTGGTTGAAGATATCCCTCTAGTGGTGTGGGGGCTGTGCTTTGGCAAAGTGGGTGGGGTTATATCCTGCCTGTTTGGCCATGTCCGGGGTTATCGTCGGATTGGGCCACAGTGTCTCCCAACCCCTCCTGTCTCAGCCTCAAGTATTTATGCTGCAGTAGTTTATGTGTCGGGGGGCTAGGGTCAGTCTGTTATTTCTGGAGTACTTCTCCTGTCTTATCCAGTGTCCTGTGTGAATTTAAGTATGCTCTCTCTAATTCTCGCTCTCTTTCTCTCTTTCTTTCTTGCTCTCTTTCTTTCTTTCTTTCTCTCTCTCGGAGGACCTGAGCCCTAGGACCATGCCTCAGGACTACCTGGCCTGATGACTCCTTGCTGTCCCCAGTCCACCTGACCGTGCTGCTGCTGCAGTTCCAACTGTTCTGCCTGCGGCTATGGAACCCTGACCTGTTCACCGGACGTGCTACCTGTCCCAGACCTGCTGTTTTCAACTCTCTAGAGACAGCAGGAGTGGTAGAGATACTCTGAATGATCGGCTATGAAAAGCCAACTGACATTTACTCCTGAGGTGCTGACATGCTGCACCCTCAATATCCACTGTGATTATTATTATTTGACCCTGCTGATCATCTATGAACATTTGAACATCTTGGCCATGTTCTGTTATACTCTCCCCCCGGCACAGCCAGAAGAGGACTGGCCACCCCTCATAGCCTGGATCCTCTCTAGGTTTCTTCCTAGGTTCGGGCCTTTCTAGGGAGTTTTTCCTATCCACCGTTCTTCTACACCTGCATTGCTTACTGTTTGGGGTTTTAGGCTGGGTTTTTGTACAGCACTTTGAGATTTCAGCTGATGTAAGAAGCTTTGTAAATACATTTGATTTGATTTTATGTCTATCAATAAAAAATTATAATAATAAGAAAATGTATATATTTATTTATTTTGCTCAGAAACCACCTGCGGGCCAAATTCGGGCCACCAGTTGGGGAACCCTGCTGTAGACTATAGAAGAAAAACTAATTTCATGATCGAACGCAACTAAATTACTTATTTTGTGTCAAATGACCATGAATATCACAATCATACCCATTTGGCAGCATTTCCACAGGGTTGACCCGTCACAACCAACAGGAACGAGCATCACCCCCCTCAACCACTTGCCCAATAGACAATGCAGGCATTTCCATCTACTAAAACAACCTAAAAGTATACAACACTAACTACCACACCAGCAGAGGAACAACTTGAGCTATGTTGTAGTTTGTATTCCGTTCCCGCCCTTCAGACAAATACTGCACATATGTGACTGACCAGAGTTCGAATCCAGGTTTCCCGAGTGCGACTGTACTATATTAGCCCTTTGAGCTAAAGCCTAGGCATTAAGTCGGGGAGCTAACACAACTCTCCATTTTTCATAGAAGGTGACAGATCATGCGAGCGTGGTTCACTGAACCAACCCTGTTACACACAGAGCAACTGGCCTTACCTTTCCTGGCCCTGGAGAAGACCTTGACGCTGACGGGAGAGGTGGAGTTAGAGGTAGAGTCCCTGGAGGAAGAGCGGAAGATGCCGCTGAAGCTCAGGCGACGAGACGACTTGGGTGGGGAGTCCTGTTGGGACGAAGGGTAGGGGAAGATGGTTTTGGGGGAGCCTGGGCTGTTCTTGGTCCTGGCAGGGGCTGACTTGGGACTGGAGGGCCGACTGAAGGGTCCCCGGGTGAAGAAACCTTTCGTCGGGCTGACTGAGTGGCAACTCCCTCCACCCTGAGGGAGAAAACAAAGAGTTAACCATTTGCTTTCTAGGTCATGTGTTTTTTCTACTCTCTTTTGACAACACAGCCCCACAGCAGCGAGCTGAGAGAGTGACGATTAAGATCCAGACTATGTTTGACATTCTGTAATATTCTGTCAGTGAATATTTTCTAAAGACATAATTTCCATATTACATCAGTCCAGAATCTACTGAACCATTTTTTATCTAGTGTAATTGTGCATATTCTGAAGTTACTGTGGCAAGACATTGATGTAGGTACATCACAGAAAAGTAGCCTGAAACTCTAATAAATACAAAATGCACAATTCTATATAGCTATTCAACTACTCAAATGCTATTTCATGCCATTCCTTATTAAGAGGAAATAGCTCCCACTATCTGTTTCAAGAGGTAGATACAATCAAGAAAACATATTAAACCTGGTTTTCTATCACTCTGCATTCATGGGGGTGTCCAATCTTCAATACACAAAGGCAGGGATTTTGTGAAGCCTAAAAAATGGGTTCAATGTCACAAATATGCTGTCCTGACTTACAAGTTTCTTGTAATGTTTTCCTGGTCAGATAGATAGAGCATTGATTATTACCAGGACTACGAACTAGAGCTGGGAATATAAACCAAAGGTTATCGATACCAAACAAACCGACCACTTATCATGGACATTTTGCTGATATAGTTCATTCCAATAAATAACCTATAGGGCCCTACTAGAGAAATGGGAAGTTTTAAATGTAATAAGTGTGCTATGGGTGTTTGTTGATGGGGAAATTGATATCTACAACATTCAAAGTAGGAGTAGTAGTTACACCCTACAGGCGATTTCAGTGGACCCGAGGAAATCTAAATAGTGTAATAAAAAAATAAATTTAAACTAAAGATATGTTTTTTTCAAAATTGGATGCATCTCAATCCAACACATCCGCCAATGTCACACTTCCGCATCTGCCGTGAAAGGTGGCAGAGCTAGAGGAGTGTTTGAGACGACCCAAAAATCAATCTTCTCACTTTATAGAAAGGTGAGACTCTCAAAAACATGATGACGTTCTCCGTTTTGTTCTAAGATCCCAACAAGCGTCTTGGGACTCAACTGAAGTCGGTACAGCCAATCTGTCTGGAGCGTCCAAACAGTTGGGGCTACACACTAATATGACCCCTCTGTGGAAAGGTGAGGCTGTGGAAAGGTGAATGTTGTTGATGTGTGCAGAGGGTCCCTGGTTCGCGCCCGGGTATGGGCGAGGGGACGGTCTAAAGTTATACTGTTACACCCACAAATTGTCTATGGGATTGAGGTCAGGGCTTTGTGATGACCACTCCAATACATTGACTTTGTTGTCTTTAAGCCATTTTGCCACAGCTTTGGAAGTAAGCTTGGGGTCAATGTCCATTTGCAAGACCCATTTGCATCCAAGCTTTAACTTCCTGACTGATGTCTTGAGATGTTGCTTCAATCCATCCACATAATTTTCCATTTTCATGATGCCATCTATTTTGTGAAGTGCACCAGTCCCTCTTGCAGCAAAGCACCCCTACAGCAAGATGTTGCCACCCTCGTGCTTCACGGTTGGGATGGTGTTCTTCAGCTTGCAAGCCTCCCTCTTTTTCCTCCAAACATAACGATGGTCATTATGGCCAAACAATTCAATATTTGTTTCATCAGACCAGAGGACATTTCTACAAAAAGTACGTATCTTTGTCTCCATGTACAGTTGCAAACCGTAGTCTGGCTTTTTTTATGGTGGTTTTGGAGCAGTGGCTTCTTCCTTGCTGAGTGGCCTTTCAAGTTATGTCGATATAGGACTTGTTTTACTGTGGATATAGATACTTTTGCATCTGTTTCCTCCAGCATCTTCACAAGGTCCTTTGCTGTTGTTCTGGGATTGATTTGCACTTTTCGCACCAAAGTACGTGCATCTCTAGGAGACAGAACGCATGTCCTTCCTGAGCGGTATGGCGGCTGCGTGGTCCCATGGTGTTTATACTTGTGTACTATTGTTTGTACAGATGAACACGGTACCTTCAGGTGTTTGGAAATTGCTCCCAAGGATGAACCAGACTTGTGGAGGTATACAGTTATTTTTCTTAGGTCAAGCAGAGAGGCACTGAGTTTGAAGATAGGCCTTGAAATACATCCACCGGTACACCTCCAATTGACTCAAATGATGTCAATTAGCATATCAGAAGCTTCTAAAGCCATGACATAATTTTCTGGAATTTTCCAAGCTGTTTAAAGGCACAGTCAACTTAGTTTATGTAAACTTCTGACCCACTGGAATTGTGATACAGTGAAGTATAAATTAAATAATCTGTATGTTAACAATTGTTGGAAAAATGACTTGTGTCATGCACAAAGTAGATGTCCTAACCGACTTGCAAAATATATAGTTTGTTAACAAGAAATTTGTAGAGTGGTTGAAAAACGTGTTTTAATGACTCCAACCTAAGTGTATGTAAACTTCCGACTTCAACTGTATATATCTCTCAGAATAGGACAGACACTGAAGAATAAATGTCCCTTAGATTATTTTTGGGGACTATCTGCTGTTCCACGTTCTTCCATGTAGTTGAATGTTTAATAAATATATGTATTTTCAGTACCTTTCAAAAGTTTGGACACACCTACTTATTCAATCATTTCTTTATATTTTACTATTTTCTACATTGTAGAATAATAGTGACGACATCAACACTATGAAATAACACATATGGAATCATGTAGTGACAAAATAGTGTTAAACAAATTAAAATATATTTTATATTTCAGATTCTTCCAAGTAGCCACCCTTTGCCTTGATGACAGCTTTGCACACTCTTGGCATTCTCACAACCAGCTTCATGAGGTATTCACCTGGAATGCTTTTCCAACAGTCTTGAAGTTGTTCCCACATATTCTGAGCACTTGTTGGCTGCTTTTCCTTCACTCTGCGGCCCAACTCATCTCAAACCATCTCAATTGGGTTGAGTTCAGGTGATTATGGAGGCCAGGTCCTCTGATGCAGCACACCATCACTCTCCTTCTTGGTAAAATAGCCCTTAGACAGCCTGGAGGTGTGTTTTGAGTCATTGTCCTGTTGAAAAACAAATGGTAGTCCCACTAAACGCAAACCAGATGGAATGGCGTATCACTGCAGGATGCTGTGGTAACCATGCTGGTTAAGTGTGCCTTGAATTCTAAATAAATCACTGATAGTGTCACCAGCAAAGCACCAACACACCATCACACCTCTTCCTCCATGCTTCACGTTGGGAACCACACATGCGGAGATCATCTGTTAACCTACACCTCATCAGACAAAAGGACAGATTTCCACCGGTCTGATGGTTTTTTTATTTTATTCCATCATCTTTGAAATGCAAGAGAAAGGCCACAATGAATTATTCCAGCTTAGGCACCATTTAGACATTGGCCTCTAGACAGCATCAGTGTATGTGCAAAGTTTTAGACTCCAATGAACCACTGCATTTCTGTTCAAAATGTTGTATCAAGTCTGCCCAAATGTGCCTAATTGGTTTATTGATACATTTTCAAGTTCATAACTGTGCACTCTCTTCAAACAATAGCATGGTATTATTTCACTGTAAATTGGACAGTGCAGTTAGATTAACAAGAATGTAAGCTTTCTGCCCATACCAGATATGTCTATGTCGTGGGAAGTTACTTACAACCTCATGCTAATCACATTAGCCTACGGGGGGGGGGGGGGGGGGGGGGGGGACACCTATCCCTTAGAGGGAAAGAAATTCTATAAATGTACTTTTAATAAGGCACACCTATTAATTGAAATGTATTCAGGGTGACTACCTCATGAAGCTGGTTGAGAAATGTAAATACATTTGGATTTGTTTAATCCTTTTTGGTTACTACATGACAGGGCCTATACTGTAGAGGGTTTTAAGGGTAATATAAAAAAAATATTGTGGTGCACATTTATGTTATACATTTATGGTTCAATTCATCGTTATTATGATAATTCTCTCTACTCTCCATTCGAAATCAGGGACATTCTTGAAATAATTTAAAATATCGACTAAACTTGCCCCTTTCAGTAAGCAGCCGAGTTAGAGAGGGAGGTGCATCAAAAGCTTTTATTAATGCAAACTGTTCATTATCTAATAATGCAATGAAGAGTCTGTTATGCTGTCTGAGAGTTTCTGGGATAACAAGACGATTCCCAGAAATGTATTGTACGTCTTCCCTAATCTCATTGACAGACTATGTAAACAAAGCATCTGACCAAATTACGCAAGATTTCAGTTCTGGGTTAACCGAGATTAGGTCTTTGCTGAATAATTACAATGTTCAAGCCAAGTTGGGAGCTTTCGATTTGGGGGCAAATAGTCCATTAACGACGATAGATTAGAGCTAAAGGCTGGTGATGGCATTGGAGTAGATTAAAAAATATAATAATTCAAAAGTATAATCAATGTGAGGAGTTTCCCCTTTATACATATTAATATACCGATGGACATAGATGGCTTCAGGGTTGCATCAAATCACACGCATAAGCTTTTAAGGTATGCAGTAAGAGTATAGAGATTTATATGAAGAACATTAAAGTGAGAATATACAGAAGCTGCAAGCAGCCATGGCGGGGTTCAAGCCCTATAGTACCACAGCGCCACCATTAGGACAATATTTACTAGTTGCCTTTGGATGAGCTAATTCTGTACTCAACATGCCTGCCAAATATCACAACTCAAATCAAACATATCGTGTGATACGCTTTTGATGGGTTTTGGACCCATCAAAAGCCAGAACTATGTGAAGGATCGGCACCAGGTTTGGTATATAGCATCTATAGACGCACGTCTTTAAACGCAACATTTTACAAGACTGTAACTTAAACAACATGGCCACTATTAGCCAATGAGCTTGAATTAATGTTTTCCCCCATCCAACATCTCCACCATGCAGCCAAACATAACCATACTCTGTAGGTTATTTAGACTCACATCCCTGAGCACGTGTGCCAATTCCATGACTCTGAGTCAAACAGATCATTAGATATAAATGTGTGGCAATTATAGCGCCACCATGTGGTGGATCTGATTGTTCTTGTATACGTTGAGTCTTGACAGCGTTTGGAACATGCATATCAAGTGTTGTATCAATATGAATAACCATGTCTGATTTATATGCATTTATGTACCAGGTCACTCCCACTTTAATGTTTATTAGTCCATATTAGTCCTTGTTGCTTGAGGTACTTGCCTAGAAAATTTTATATTGGGAGACCTTAGTCCAGAGATGCTATATCAAGTTTCATGCAGATCGGTCATTTGGTGCCAGAGTAGCTTTGTTGCTTGATCCCCTGAAAAGGGAAAGTGTAGTCGGAATGGACTGGTTATTCTTGCACTGTAATGCTGGTTTTGAACTGTAAACCACTAGGCCTATTACTCTGACTGAGAAAACAATATTTATTTACTTCATTTGATAAGTGTCCAACCCTTTCTCATGTTCAGGTGTTACACAAACATGCTGATATACTCCATTTAAATGACATTGCAGCCTCATGGTTTTGGGCTATGTCCAAACCTTAAGCCAATCCCATGGCAGAATTAGGAAAACAAAAAACATATGTACAAATACACACACACATGCTTGTGCACAAACACACACTGAAATGTGTGTAAAAAAAAAACAACAAGCCTGAGGTGAGGACATAATCTAAAATAACAATCTGGAAAAAATATGCGAAGCAATGCCGGGGCTATATTTACTATAAACAAACCTACTGTTATGTATTAGGTACAGTTCAGCAATGAGGTAAAGCAACAGTCAGTACGAGAAACCATGGGAATAAAATAGGATATGTACTAAATATACTAAAACCTTGGGAGGGGAATAATCCACCACACTCTACATCCTTGACAGCTATCATCTTATTTATCTTTCTCTACAGCCTTCACTGGTTTCCTTGGTGTTTTTTTCTGATTGATAGTCGTCCCTGTAGCTTCCGCTTCAAATCCAGTAAAAAAGGGGTTGGACCTTCATGCTCCAAGGTGAGAGATGGAGGACGACACAGAGAGGATTCTGTCTGAGATAAGACTTAACTCATAAATATAAACACTGACTACACTAGAAGGGAACCACTATCATTGCATTTTCTGTTGTTCACATCCCAACACACCCTCACCTTCAATCAGGCAATACTGCACAAGGTTATGTTTTGGCAGATGTGCAACTTTGGTTTTAGAAGTGGGAGGGGGTATCAAATATATATCTATATTTTTTTTTTTATCCGGTGGACAAGCACTCCGCTTGGAGGCATCCGCATGGTCCTAAAGCACATTGTTGCCTCGTTTTGTATCACATTCCAATGATAAAACTGGGGGGAACAAAAATGCAATTTCAGAATGTGGGGGGACCCAGTGAATGTTGTGCTCCAGTGAAAGTTGTGCTCTTGTGTATAGGCCTACCATACAGCAGGGTTTCATCTAGCATTAGGCAAGGTGTGTGGCCACCTCGCATCTAGCTCTCTTGCCCTCCACTTAAAAGAGTTTGGCTTCTATTGGTTTCAATTGATCCTGTTGGTGCTAGGATGTTGCTTGGCCTAACAACACAAAGAGTTAAGAGGCTTCATTCCAGACCAGGTTATTAGAACACAGTGTAAGCCTGGTAGCCTAGCGGTTAAGAACATTGGGCCAGTAACCAAAAAGTCAATGGTTTGAATGTGCCATTGTACAAGGCACTTAACCCTAATTGCTCCTTTAAGTCATTCTGGATAAGAGCGTCTGCTAAATGACAGAAAATGTAAAAGAATGTAAGTGTAACCACATCCAATTAAGAGTAATATTGGAAACACCTAAATGAGAACAACGAATTAGATTATTGATTGGATATGGAACAATGCCAAGTAAGAGACATCCATCTCTGAATTGCACCACCTGGGAGATCTTCAGTCCTTTTATTGACAGGTAGACATCTCTGCCACTTTATTAATTGAAAAATGTGTGTGTGCACTGCATGCACGTACACCTATCAGATTGTATTTTAGTGAGTTTGTGTGTGGGAGTTCAAAGAGAGGCCACCTTCCTCAACTGTCACATCTGCTCCCACTACGCCCTCTGGTGTCCATCCGGTGTTGTCTCTCTGTCTCTCTCTCTTAACCCTAATTGCTCCTTTAAGTCATTCTGGATAAGAGCGTGTCTCTCTCTCTCTCTCCCTCTCTCTCTCTCTCTCTCTCTAATGGGCTTTATTGGCATGGGAAACATGTTAACATTGCCAAAGCAAGTGAGGTAGATAATATACAAAAGCGAAATAAACAATAACAATTAACAGTAAACATTACACATACAGAACTTTCAAAACAATAAAGACATTACAAATGTCATATTATATATACAGTGTTGTACAAATGGTTAAAGTACACAAGGGAAAATAAATAAGCATAAATTTGGGTTGTATTTACAATGGTGTTTGTTCTTCACTGGTTGCCCTTTTCTTGTGGCAATAGGTCACAAATCTTGCTGCTGTGATGGCACACTGGAATTTCACCCAGTAGATATGGGAGTTTATCAAAATTGGGTTTGTTTTCGAATTCTTTGTGGATCTGTGTAATCTGAGGGAAATATGTCTCTCTAATATGGTCATACATTGGGCAGGAGGTTAGGAAGTGCAGCTCAGTTTCCACCTCATTTTGTGGGCAGTGTGCACATAGCCTGTCTTCTCTTGAGAGCCATGTCTGCCTACGGCGGCCTTTCTTAATAGCAAGGCTATGCTCACTGAGTCTGTACATAGTCAAAGCTTTCCTTAAGTTTGGGTCAGTCACAGTGGTCAGGTATTATGCCGCTGTGTACTCTCTGTGTAGGGCCAAATAGCATTCTAGTTTGCTTTGTTTTTTTGTTAATTCTTTCCAATGTGTCAAGTAATTCTATTTTTGTTTTCTCATGATTTGCTCGGGTCTAATTGTGCTGCTGTCCTGGGGCTCTGTGGGGTGTGTTTCTCTTTGTGACCAGAGCCCCAGGACCAGCTTGCTTAGGGGACTCTTCTCCAGGTTCATCTCTCTGTAGGTGATGGCTTTGTTATGAAAGGTTTGGGAATTGCTTCCTTTTAGGTGGTTGTAGAATTTAACGGCTCTATTCTGGATTTTGATATCTATTTGGTGTTCTACGTTGTACACGGAGGATATTTTTGCAGAATTCTGCATGCAGAGGGTATGTCTCTGTGTGTGTGTGTGTGTGTGTGTGTGTGTGTGTGTGTGTGTGTGTGTGTGTGTGTGTGTGTGTGTGGTGTTGGAGACAGGTGTGCTGGAGTCAGAGCATATCGTCCCATAATCAAGACCTCTACATATACTCAAGCCTGCCATCTCCACGCTGCCAGATCGTAATCTCTTATCTTACCACCAACCACCTTGCTCTGGATATTACTCACCACCATTACCTTGGAGTCCCCCCAGGACCTGTTCCCCTGTTTCTTGCTGCCAACTCCAACCTCACTCTACACTCCTGGTTATTGCTACTCATCTGAGCTGCCCCGGTTCTGCACTCCCCATTTGCTATGTTCAATAAACATTTTGTGCATTCATCCCGGCTTCCTCTGCTGAGTCCGCTCTTGGGTTCCCCCCTTCGCTCACCGTAACATTAGCACCAGTACTCTCAGGTCCTGCTCTAACCCAATGACTCAGCACCAGTACTCTCAGGTCCCGCTCTAACCCAATGACTCAGCACCAGTACTCTCAGGTCCTGCTCTAACCCAATGACTCAGCACCAGTACTCTCAGGTCCTGTTCTAACCCAATGACTCAGCACCAGTACTCTCAAGTCCTGCTCTAACCCAATGACTCAGCAACAGTACTCTCAGGTCCCGCTCTAACCCAATGACTCAGCACCAGTACTCTCAGGTCCCGCTCTAACCCAATGACTCAGCACCAGTACTCTCAAGTCCTGCTCTAACCCAATGACTCAGCACCAGTACTCTCAGGTCCCGCTCTAACCCAATGACTCAGCACCAGGACTCTCAAGTCCTGCTCTAACCTAATGACTCAGCACCAGTACTCTCAAGTCCTGCTCTAACCCAATGACTCAGCACCAGTACTCTCAGGTCCCGCTCTAACCCAATGACTCAGCACCAGGACTCTCAAGTCCTGCTCTAACCTAATGACTCAGCACCAGGCTCTTGATTGACAGGTCTGGCTCAGCTTAAGTCCTCTGTGTGACTGACCACATTATCCCCACAGAGCAGTCATCATATCAAAGGCGTCATGTTTTTTTTTCAGTGTGAGGTCAGGTCCATTCCCCGAATTTAAACAGGTAATGATGAAAGATTGAGGTTTTAATCAAGACTATGTTAACTGAGTTGGGGATGCTTTTAATTTCTATTTTCCTCAATGAAAACAGAATTGAAGTACCAAATGATGGCCTTTGTGACTAACCCTAGCCTGGTCCAAAACTGTACGTGCTGTAGCCAACCACAGTATCATTGGCACAATCACAAGAGAGGAGTTGGCTGAAGCACATCCAAACTGGATCACCAGGCTAAAGGAACACCAACTATCTCTGGATTTCCTCCAAAATAAATATAGATATTTTCTCAGAGCACACTGAGCTGATGAGGGTGTACCTAGGGACACCACTTTACCTTCCGTATGCCGTCCGTGTCCATATGGTCGGCATCTCTCTCCAAGAAGGGCATGGCAAACGAGCTGAGGCCCTGCAGAACAAAGAGAGAGCACCAGGTTTAGATGGGCATTAGTGTAAAAAGACCACCACCTTCACCTACAATCATTTATCAGCAAAGTCATACTACGTAAAGTGGCAGAATCTGTTTGCCACCATTTGTATAACATCAAATTAGATTTCTGAAGTATGTATACTATAGACCCCTTCACGTTTCATTCAGGACTATCCGTAATCATGGCATCCAGCATTCATGTGGAATTGTTTAGAAACATATATTCTTATTTACAATAAATGTGACTCCAAATTGGCACAATACATTATTTACCATTAACTTCTATTGGGTACAAAATAATCTGAAACACAACCAAAACAAACAGCAAATGCATCCAACAAGTTTGTAGAGCCACAAGCTTGGTGTAATCATTGCGTGCTAGAAATATGGGACCAAATACTTAACGTTTGACTCCTTCAATACACATAGGTGGATTTGTCCTAAAATGGTCCCCTAAAATGGGACCAAATACTTAACTTATATAAAAAAGTATGTACAAAAAGTGCTTACTTTTCTAAACGGTTCACACAATATGGATGAAAATACCTTCAAATTAAAGCTGACCTTCTGCACTTTAACATCGTTGTATCATTTAAAATACAAAGAGTACAGAGCCAAAACAACAACAAAATGGAGCTCACTGTATGTCGTAAAATAAACACACACATTTCTTCAAGATATAAAGAAATATTGTTTTAAAGCCCTAAAATAAAGTATACAGAACATCAAGCTTTCTGTTGCTGTGAGGGGGTTACTACAATCCATCTTACATTCAAAGGCAAACTTACACACAATGCCTCTCCAAGTTCTTTCTCCATGGAGAGGACTGTGAATGGAGAGTTTAATGGACAACGCTACTCAAAGAACCGCTTGGAATGAGTCCCATTGTGCAGTGTGTGCTAAACCTCATTAACATGCTAAAGCCCTACTAAATGTGAATCAGCAAGAATCAAATATCACACTTAGAACCCTAGAAATGACCACTGACTCAATCAACAGTGACAAAACAGTTGTGAAGGGGGGTGGGGGGGATCCTGCCAGAGGTCAATGGTGTCACCCAAGCCATGCGAACCCTACTGATCTGTAAAACACACGTAGAACATTCTCAACCGAATTGTGTCAGGAGAACTGTAACGATTCTCTTCTTGTGAAGTAGAGGCGGACCAAAGCGCAGCGTGGTGGTTGTTCATTGTATTTATTGACGACACTATACATGAACAAACTAACGAAAAAAAACAAGAAACGTGAGAACTCAAAACAGCCCTGTCTGGTGCAAACACAAAAACAGGAACAATCACCCACAAACACACAGTGAAACCCAGGCTACCTAAATATGGTTCCCAATCAGAGACAATGACGAACACCTGCCTCTGATTGAGAACCATATCAGGCCGAACATAGAACTAGACCAAAACATAGAAAAACAAACATAGACTGCCCACCCAACTCACGCCCTGACCATACTAAATAAATACAAAAACAAAGGAAATAGAGGTCAGAACGTGACAAGAACAAATCTTACCTAGATACAAATAACTCCTTGTTGTTGATGACAACTGGCTGACAGGTCCAATCTTGAGTCAATCATGTGCACAAATTAAGGCCATCCCCCGTCCCTACCCAATAATCTTAATGATGACAGCCACAAATTAATGTCATCCTAACTCCCAGAGATCCTCAGTGACATCACAGCCATCAAGGTGACCTTCAGCTCTAGTGACTCTAGTCTGGCCACATCTGTTCAACCTTGATGCCTGCGCCAGACCCTATCTTGGGTCTGCTGTCCACAGTACACACTTTTAAAATGGAAAAAAACACAGCCCAAGACTCAACAACTCCAGGTTAGGCCACTCCGCTGAAGGCCACATAACATCTACACACAATGAAAGTCAATTCCATAACATAGTGCTTATTCCTGATTGTATTATTTTGCATCTTGTATCACATGATTATATATTTAAAAAAATAAAGATTGTAGATAATGAAACTTTTAAAGAAATGAAATGTATCCTGAGTCTTACCCTAGGAACAGTGTTGGGGAAGCCACTCTGAAAATATAGCCTACCAAACTACAAAGGACTTCACACTGTAAGTTGAGCTACATTAAAGATACTGTTAAGAAACAGTTTACTGAATCAGTACTTAACCACTACTTCGTGAAAAATGATCAAATCGATATGTTGTACACTTCAAATTGCAAAAATAGATCACTCTGGAGTAAAATGTTACCAGAATGTATAATTTAGTCGAGTAAACACAATAATAGTATCATGTGAGAATTAGGTAGGTTTAATTCTGAAAAGTAATGGAAATGATTGCCTAATGTTTTCATACACTGATATTTTATTTTTATTTATCAAAAAAAAGTAGTCTACTTCCAGTAGTTAGCTTCACCTGTAAATGGCAAAAAAGTACTAAAGATTTGAATTCGATTTTGTGCTTTCATTGCAGGCAAGCAGTAACACTGCGGTTTCTACTAATCAACTTATCCGAGTCATCAATCAAGACAGTTATGAATGGAATTGAATTCCAATTATTACATTTATTTAACAGGGACAATGTACATGGAATCAACATTTCTGTAAATGTGCCAGACTTAGCCAGCCAGACAGTTTTGTAGTCATCAGTTTCCATCTGTAGTCCCTGGGATCAGCTGTGTTACTGCTTGGTTGGAACAAAAGCCTCACTTACACCTGCCATTGTAGGGCAATATTCCCCACTCCTGGTTTACAACATAGGGGGGAAATAATTCTACATCTGAAAAATAATGGCAAATGGTAAATTGCACCATTAGATCCAGCTACTAGAGTGGATCCAGCTACTAGAGTGGATCCAGCTACTACAGTGGATCCAGCTACTAGAGTGGGTCCAGCTCCGACAGTGGGTCCAGCTACTAGAGTGGGTCCAGCTACTAGAGTGGGTCCAGCTACTACAGTGGGTCCAGCTACTAGAGTGGATCCAGCTACTAGAGTGGATCCAGCTACTACAGTGGATCCAGCTACTACAGTGGATCCAGCTACTACAGTGGATCCAGCTACTAGAGTGGGTCCAGCTCCGACAGTGGATCCAGCTACTAGAGTGGGTCCAGCTCCGACAGTGGGTCCAGCTACTACAGTGGATCCAGCTACTATATATTCTGAGTAAGTCCCATTTAGAATCTTGTAACAAAAATACCCAAACGGACTTTGATTTTTCTTCTAAAGCACACGTTCCAATCCCCATTACCTCTTTGCATACCCTTAGACTAGAACACAAACCCAACTCAACACTCACACACTTGTAATTTACCTTCTACTCCCAAAGTGCAGAACGACAAGCAAAATCCCCTCTGCTGTGCGTATGGTCCTGGAACACTGAGGCTTCTTATCAGCATACAGGCAAGAGCAGAATGACAACAAGTGGAGAAAAACCTTCCTTCCCCCAAGAGATGAGCTCACTTTGACCTGTCCTCCAGCCTTGAAAATTAGTCTGAAAAAAACCCTGTCTTTCTGATCAAGAGAAAAACCTATCCCCAGCGATGCTAATCTGTCTGAGCTTTAAAAAACAACTCAAGTCTTATACCCTTTCCATTCTCTGAGCGCACGGCTAGTCCAGTGTTGCCTAACGAGTACTTAGCTATGCTGTAATGAGATAGTCAACAAAAGTGCTGCCTTAAGCGCTTGCAAATCCTATTTGATGAATCTCAGGCCAGTCCCCAGGAGAAGACAGGCTAGACATGCAGGGCCGGGGTGGGGTGGGGGGGTGGAGTTGCACCTCCCTGAGAGAGAGAGAGAGAGAGAGAGAGAGAGAGAGAGAGAGAGAGAGAAAAGAGAGAGAGAGAGAGAGAAGAGAGAGAGAGAGAGAGAGAGAGAGAGAGAGAGAGAGAGAGAGAGAGAGAGAGAGAGAGAGAGATAGTGAGAGAGAGAGACCAAGGACTGATCACCCCAATCCACAGAAGTGGAGACAAATTTGATCCCAGTAACTACTGGGGGATATACGTCAACAGCAACCTTGGGAAAATCCTCTGCATTATCATTAACAGCAGACTCATACATTTCCTCAGGGAAAACCATGTACTGAGCAAATGTGAAATTGGCTTTTTACCAAATTACTGACCACGTGTTTTTTACCCTGCACACCCTAATTGACAAACTCAATTTGGCATGAGGGTCCGCTAAACAAATTGATGGAAAATGGTTTTGGGAGAAAAACATTCAACATTATAAAATCCATGTACCCAAACAACAAGTGTATGGTTAAAATTGGCAAAAAACACACATTTCTTTCCACATGGACAGGGGGTGAGACAGGGATGCATCTTAAGCTCCACCCCCTTCAACATATATATCAACGAATTCGCGAGGGCACTAGAACAACCCCAGCCTCACCCTACTAGAATCTGAAGTCAAATGTCTACTGTTTGCTGATGATCTGGTGCTTCTGTCCCCAACCAAAGAGGGCCTACAGCGGCACCTTAGCCAGTTTGTGCTCTTCTGTGAAGGGAGTAGTACAGAGCGTTGTACAAGATCTTCAGTTTCTTGCCAATTTCTTGCATGGAATAGCCTTCATTTCTCAGAACAAGAATAGACTGACGAGTTTCAGAAGACATGTCTTTGTTTCTGGCCATTTTGAGCCTGTAATCGAATCCACAAATACTGATGCTCCAGATACTCAACTAGTCTAAAGAAGGACAGTTTTATTGGTTCTTTAATCAGTACAACAGTTTTCAGCTGTGCTAACACACTTAAAAATGGTTTTCTGATGATCAAATAGCCTTTTAAAATGATAAACTTGGAATATCTAACAATGTGCATTGAAACACAGGAGTGATGGTTGCTGATAATGGGCCTCTGTACGCCTAAGTAAATGTTCCATTAAAAATCTGTTGTTTCCAGCTACAATAGTCATTTAAAACATTAACAATGTCTACACTGTATTTCTGATACATTTTGATGTCATTTTAAAGACCCACAAATGTGCTTTTCTTTCAAAAACAAGAACATTTATAAGTGACCCCAAACTTTTGAACGGTAGTGTATATCATTTTTATTTTTACATTTTTATATATTTTCCATATATATTTTTCAACGGGGCTATACATTTGGGTGAGGTTTTTTTTCTTGCCTGAGTAGCCATGTTTCACCGCCAAACATACAATTAAACCATCTAGTGTTCAGCGAAATAACAACACACAGTCAAATACAGGTAGCCTAGTGAAACAATTAACATCCAATCACATTAATCGTTACATTCTCGCGGGAATTCCACTAACGGTATGTAGCCAAACGTAGTTGCTGCTCACGTTGGTATCTGTACTGATGGTGCAAAAGCCATGACATGGAGAAATGGTGGAGTGGTAACATATGTGCAAGCAGTTGCTCCTGACGGCACTTGGGTAGACTGCAGCATCCACCGAGAGGCTCTTGCTGCCAAGGGAATACCTGACAGCTTGAAAGACGTTTTGGAAACTACAGGGAAAATGGTTAACTTTGTTAAAGCAAGGCTCCTGAACTCTCGTGTATTTTCTGGACTATGCAATGATCTGGGCAGCGAACACAGAAGTGAGCTGGTTATCAAGGGGAAGAAGTTTTGACAAGTTTTTCTCAATTGAAAGATGAGCTTAAAGTTTTCTTTACCGACCATAAATTTCACTTGTCTGCATGATGACAAGTTTCTCACGTGACTGGCCTATCTGGGTGATGTTTTTTCTAGCCTGAATGATCTGAATCTAGGATTTCAGGGACTCTCCGCAACTAAACTCAGCAAAAAAAGAAATGTCCTCTCACTGTCAACTGCGTTTATTTTCAGCAAACTTAACATGTGCAAAAAATTGTGTGAACATAACAAGATTCAACAACTGAGACATAGAGTGAACAAGTTCCACAGACATGTGACTAACATAAATGGAATAATGTGTCCCTGAACAAAGGGGGGGTCTGAATCAAAAGAAACAGTCAGTATCTGGTGTGGCCACCAGCTGCATTAAGTACTGCAGTGCATCTCCTCCTCATGGACTGCACCAGATTTGCTAGTTCTTGCTGTGATATGTTACCACAATCTTCCACCAAAGGCACCTGCAACTTATCGGACATTTCTGAGGGGAATGGCCCTAGCCCTCACCCTCCGATCCAACAGGTCCCAGACATGCTCAATAGGATTGATATCCGGTAGCTTCACTGGCCATAGCAGAACACTGAAATACTGTCTTGCAGGAAATCACGCACAGAACGAGCAGTATGGCTGGTGGCATTGTCATGCTGGAGGGTCATGTCAGGATGAGCCTGCAGGAAGGGTACCACATGAGGGAGGAGGATGTCTTCCCTGTAATGACCAGCATTGATATTGCCTGCAATGACAACAAGCTCAGTCCATTGATGCTGTGACACACCGCCCCAGACCATGACGGACCCTCCACCTCCAAATTGATCCCGCTCCAGAGTACAGGCCTCGGTGTAACGCTCATTCCTTCGACGATAAACGCGAATCCGACCATCACCCCTGTTGAGACAAAACTGCGACTCTTCAGTGAAGAGCACTTTTTGCCAGTCCTGTCTGGTCCAGAGACGGTGGGTTTGTGCCCATAGGCGACGTTGTTGCAGGTGATGTTTGGATGTTCTAATCCTGTGCAGGTGTTGTTACACGTGGTCTGCCACTGCGAGGACAATCAGCCGTCCGTTCTGTCACCCTGTAGCACTGTCTTAGGCGTCTCACATCTGCAGTCCTCATGCCTCCTTGTAGCATGCCTAAGGCACATTCACGCAGATGAGCAGGGACCCTGGGCATCTTTCTTTTGGTGTTTTTCAGTCAGTAGAAAGGCCTCTTTACTGTCCTAAGTTTTCATAACTGTGACCTTAATTGCATACCGTCTGTAAGCTGTTAGTGTCTTAGCAACAGTTCCACAGGTGCATGTTCGTTAGTTGTTTATGGTTATTTGAAAGAGCATGGGAAACAGTGTTTAAACCCTTTACAATGAAGATCTGTGAAGTTATTTTGATTTTTAAGAATGATCTTTGAAAGACAGGGTCCTAAAAAAGGGACATTTCTTTTTTTGCTGAGTTTATATTCAATGTGCGGTACAACATTGAAGCTATGATTAAGAAGTTAGAGCTCTACTCTGTCTGGATTAACAAGGACAACACACATGTATTTCCATCATTGTATGATTTTTTTATGTGCAAATTAACTCAAGCTTATGGACAATGTCAAATGTGATATAGTGAAGCACCTGAGTGAGTTGGGTGCGCAATTACTTTCCCGAAAACGGATGACACATACAATTGGATTCATTTTCCCTTTCATGCCCTGCCTCCAGTCCACTTACCAATATCTGAACAAGAGAGCCTCATCCGAATTGCAACTAGTGGTTCTGTGAAAATTGAATTTAATCAGAAGGATATCAATCCCAGAACAACAGCAAAAGGACCTTGTGAAGATGCTGGAGGAAACAGGTACAAAAGTATCTATATTCACAGTAAAACAAGTCCTATATCGACATAACCTGAAAGGCCGCTCAGCAAGGAAGATGCCACTGCTCCAAAACCACCATAAAAAGCCAGACTACGGTTTGCAACTGCACATGGGGATAAAGATCGTACTTTTTGTAGAAATGTCCTCTGGTCTGATGAAATAAAAATAGAAGTGTTTGGGCATAATGACCATCGTTATGTTTGGAGGAAAAAAGGGGAAGCTTGCAAGCCGAAGAACACTATCCCAACCGTGAAGCACAGGGATGGCAGCATCATGTTGTGGGGGTGCTTTGCTGTAGGAGGGACTGGTGCACTTCACAAAATAGATGGCATCATGAGAATGGAAAATTATTTGGATATATTGAAGCAACATCTCAAGACATCAGTCAGGAAGTTAAAGCTTGGTCGCAAATGGGTCTTCCAAATGAACAAGCATACTTCCAAAGTTGTGGCAAAATGGCTTAAGGACAACAAAGTCAAGGTATTGGAGTGGCCGTCACAAAGCTCTGACCTCAATCCTATAGAGAATTTGTGGGCAGAATTGAAAAAGCGTGTGCGAGCAAGGAGGCCTACAAACCTGATTCAGTTACACCAGCTCTGTCAGGAGGAATGGGCCAAAATTCACCCAACTTATTGTGGGAAGCTTGTGGAAGGCTACCCAAAACGTTTGACCCAAGTTAAGCAATTTAAAGGCAATGTTATCAAATACTAATTGAGTGTATGTAAACTTCTGACCTACTGGGAATGTAAAAGCTGCAATTAATCATTCTCTCTACTATTATTCTGACATTTCACATTCTTAAAATAAAGTGGTGATCCTAACTGACCTAAGACAGGGAATTTTTACCAGGATTAAATGTCAGGAATTGTGAAAAACAGAGTTTAAATGTATTTGGCTAAGGTGTATGTAAACTTCCGACTTCAACTGTAGTTCACTTGCTTTGGCAATGTAAACACATGTTTCCCATGCCAATAAAGCACCTTAAATTGACATTGATTTAGAGAGAGAGAAAATGGAGGTGTCAAGTCCTGACCATAGAGTGCCCTTGTTTCTCTATGGTGGAGTAGGTCAGTGCGTGACTAGAGGGTAGTCTAGTTTAATATTTCCATGTGGGGTTCTAGTTTATTTTTCTATGTTGGTGATTTGTATGATTCCCAATTAGAGGCAGCTGTAATCGTTGTCTCTAATTGGGGATCATATTTAGGTAGCATTTTTCCCACCTGTGTTTGTGGGATATTTGTTTATGTTTTGTGTCCTGTTAGCACTTCATTGACTTCAAGTTTCGTTCTTTCTTTATTGTTTTTGTGTATTTCACTAAATAATTAATTATTGGAAACCATGTCACGCTGCACCTTGGTTCGATGATTCTAACAACGATCGTGACAGAAGATTCCACCACAACAGGACCAAGCAGCGTGCTTGGAGGAGAAGGTATCCTGGACTTGGGAGGAGATATTGGATGGGAAGGGATCCAGGCAGGACAGGATCACCTTCCTTGGCTGCAGACGCAAGGAGAGAAGGGAGGACAGCGACAACGCCAGGGTTCGCGGCCACATGGAAAGCCCAAGAAACAGCCTGATATTTTTTGAGAGGGTCGGCGGAGCCGAGGAGTGAACCAGAGCCAGTCTGGGAGAAGAGGGAGAAACTGGAGGAGAGTGAACGGAGAGAGTCAGAGACCGTCAGTGAGTGGATAGAGATATTGGTGGAGAAAGAACTGAGAGAGTTGTCGAGTTGGTGGAAGATGCATGACATTTGCCCGAAGGAGTGTGTTATCAGTTTAATACCACCTGAGTCAGCACCCCGTACTCGTCCTGAGGAGCGTGCTAATAGTCTGGTGATATCTGTGTCGGCTCCACGCACCAGGTCTCCAGTTGGCATCCACAGCCCAGTAAGTCCTGTGCCAGCTCTCCACACTCGCCTTGAGGAGCGTGTCATTTGTCCAGTGCCATGTGTGCCGGCTTTACGCACCAGGTCTCCAGTGCGCCTCCACAGCCCAGTACGTCCTGTGCCAGCTCCTCGCACTTGCCGTGCGAACTGTGTCATCGAACCGGTACAATTGATGCCGGCTATATGCACCAGGTCTCCAGTATGCCTCCACAGCCCAGTACATCCTGTGCCAGCTCCACGCACTAGGCCTCCAGTGTGCCTTCCCAGTCCGGTACGTCCTGTGCCTGCTCCCCGCACTTACCCTGATGTGCGTGTCACCAGTCCGGTACCACCTGTGCCGGCTCCACGCACCAGGCCTCCAGGGCGCCTCTCCAGTCCGATACGTCCTGTGCCAGCTCCACGCACTCGCCCTGAAGTATGTGTCACCAGTCCGGTGCCACCTGTACCGACTCCACGCACTAGGCCTCCAGTGCATATTCACAGTCCAGTGCTTCTGGCGACGGTCCCCAGTCCAGAACCTCCAGCGACGGTTCGCTGTCCGGAACCTCCAGCGATGGTCAACGGTCCGGAACCTCCAGCGAGGGTCAATTGTCAGGAGCTTCCAGGCAAGGTGTCCAGTCCAGCTCCAGGGCAGGAGCCTTCCTCTGTGCCGATACCCAGTCCAGGCACGGCGTCCAGTCCAGCTCCATGGCCGGAGCCTTCCCCTGTGCCGATGCCCAGTCCAAGCACGGTGTCCAATTCCGCTCCATGGCAGGAGCCCTCCTCTGCGCCGGTGCCCAGTCCGGGCGCGGCGTTCAACCCAGCTCCATGGCCGGAGTCTTCCTCTGCGCCAATGTCCAGTCTAGGCACGGAGTCCAACACAGCACCATGGCCGGAGCACTCCTTTGCACCGATGCCCAGTCCAGGCACGGCGTTCAGCCTGGCGCGATGGCCGGATCCGGGGTCTGGGCGGGGGCTACGACCCGCACCGGAGCCGCCATCGACACTAGTCACCCCCTCTAACCCTCCCATTTGGTTTCAGATTTTGCGACCGGAGTCCGCACCTTTGGGGGGGGTACTGTCACATCCTGACCATAGAGAGCCCTTGTTTCTCTATGGTGGAGTAGATCAGGGCGTGACTAGGGGGTAGTCTAGTTTAATATATCTATGTGGAGTTCTAGTTTATTTTTCTATGTTGGTGATTTGTATGATTCCCAATTAGAGGCAGCTGGTAATCGTGGGATATTTGTTTATGTTTTGTGGCCTGTTAGCACTTCATTGACTTCACGTTTTGTTCTTTCTTTATTGTTTTTGTGCGTTTCACTAAATAATTATGTGGAAACCATATCACGCTGCTCCTTGGTCCGATGATTCTAACGACGATCGTGAAAGCAGGTCAGTGGGGCGTCGCTGTGGGCGGCTGTTGAAATAAAACAAGATTTAGTCCTCCTCATCCTCCTTCCCCTACATCAATCCTTGTTCCTCTGTCCTATTCAGTCTCTCCTCTCTTTTTGAGTGTAGTGGGATGACTCAGCTAATGGATAAATGACTGACCAAGGGTGCTCTAGGGCGTCAAACTGCTCCAAATGAATGCTTTTTGAAAACTTCTGGATCAGTAATGGACTGCCTTTTTACATTTGGTTTGGTCTGATGACAGCACAGACTCCAGGGTGGGCTTTTTTGTCCTATCAAAGCTCATGGATGGGCTGGCTTTTGAATGTGACTGAGGTGGATGGTAGAGAATTCCAACCACATTAGAACCAAAATGCTATAAAGTGCAAGGCAATGAAATGCATCACACCTGCATCATACTCCTATGCTTTGAACTCCTTTTCCTTCGGTTGGGCGTCCAGATTTGTTGACAGTGAAAGTAAAAAGCTTGCCATCTCCAAGCAGGGGTCCACTGTACAAAAAGCTGAGTCAGTATTTGACAAGTTGTCCACTAAGAGCAGATCCAGGGTCATTTACAGATAAGTTGGTCCTATATCAGTACTTGGGCCAACACCTGTAAACCCAGCCGCCTGGATGGCAAGGATGTCTCTGGTTGGGTCAAAGGTCAAGAAAAGAGTCATCAGTCAGTAACCATAGCGAGGGAAAGGGAGGGGCAAAGATACAGCTGATTGGAGCGACATAAGTGGGTCGAACAAACCCTGGGGATGACAGCTAAAATAAATGGTCCCACTTCAAATTAAACATAACCTTTGAAGGCTTTTTTAATGACGCCTCTGTAAAGCCTTTAAGGGGCCCCTATAAATGCCTCAGAAATCATTCATAAACAAATATCATGCTACGGTTGGAAAAAGGATTATGCCACATTTGCCAAATAACAACCTTTTATATCACCCTTCACAAAGTATGACTGTATTTATGAATTATTTGTGAAGCAACTATGTAGGGTTTTTGAAGACTTTATGGATGCTTCCATAAAGTTTTGGTGGATACGATCAAACCGGTTGAGTGATTTGGGATTGTCCAATGAAAAACTCACAGGCCCTTTTATGTCCATGAGCTGTAGTTATTGAAGGAAAATGTCTTCATTTACAAAATGGGGGAAAAATAAATAGCTGCAACTCCATTCCATCATTGGCTTTCAATTATGCCCTGGTTCTATCATTTTGAGTTCCTCTGGGTTTTTTAACAAACCCTTTCATATACCAGTCTAGATGAGTCATTCTCAGAGAAAGAGGCTCTTTCTTTCAATACCAACTCACTTGCCAATTTGGAAGATATTGGTAAGAAGAAACAGATGGCTCTGGGCAATGCATTTTGTCCGTCAAGGCCTTCAAGTTCAAACAGCCACCTTTGTTTATTGTGGGTAGCGGACGTTAATGAATTCCCAATTGCTTAACCTCTGAACAGTTTGAAGTGAACTAACCTTGCCTCAAATTCTTCAAAAGTATTTTAAAGCTATTTGAATGCACAGAGATACTCTGACGAGATCCTGAGGCTACATTGTGAAGTGTGATTGACTAATGGTTTTAGTCAATCACACTTCACAATGTAGACTCAGGATCTCGTCATATTATCGCTGTGCATTCAAATTGCCTTAAAATAGTCCACAGATATTATATACAAACCAAAATATAAACACAACATGTAAAGTGTAGGTCCCATTTTTCATGAGCTGAAATAAAAGATCCTAGAAATGTTTCATACGCACAAAAAGCTTATTTCTCTCAAATGTTGTGCACTAATTTGTTTACATCCCTTGCTCCATTGCCAAGATATCCCATCCACCTGACAGGTGTGGCATGTCAAGAAGCTGATTAAACAGTATTATCATTACCTTGTGCTTAGCAGTTGGTTTATGGTATGGTCAGGCATAAGCTATGGACAACGAATACAATTTAAGCTATGGACAACGAATACAATTTAATTTTAAATTGATGGCAATTTGAATGCACAGAGATATTCTGGCGAGATCCTGAGGCCCATTGTCATGCCATTCATTCGCTGTCATCACCTCATGTTTCAGAATGATAATGCTCGGCCCCATGTCGCAAGTATCTGTACACAATTCCTGGAAGCTGATAATGTCTCAGTTCTTCCATGGCCTGCATACTCACCAGACATGTCACCCATTGAGCACGTTTGGAATGCTCTGGATCGACGTGTGTTCCAGTTCCCGCTAATATCCAGCAACTTCGTATAGCCATTGGAAATGAGTGGGACAACATTCTACAGGCCACAATCAACAGCCTGATCAAGTCTATGCAAAGTAGATATGTCGCACTGCACGAGGATAATGGTGGTCACACTGACTGTTTTTCTGACTTTTTAAAAAGTATCTGTGACCATATCTGCATTCCCAGTCATGTAAAATCCATACATTAGGGCCTAATGAATTCATTTCAATTGACTGATTTCCTTATACGAAGTGTAATTCAGTAAAATCTTAGAAATTGTTGCATTTTTTGTTTATATTTTTGTTCAGTATATTATATTATATTTTGAATGTTCTGTTCGGAGGAAAGTTCAAAATCAGGCAGAGATTCCAAACCTCCTATAACCACAGAAGTCACATAATTAGTTAAATAAAGTCCACGTGTGCTAAGTGTCACATGATCTGTCACATGATCTCAGTATATATACATCTGTTCTCAAAGGACCCAGAGTCTGCAACACCACTAAGCAAGGGCCACTACCAAGCAAGTGGCACCATGAAGACCAAGGAGCTCTCCAAACAGGTCAGGGACAAAGTTGTGGAGAAGAACAGATCAGGGTTGGGTTATAAAAAAAATATCCAACATTTTGAACATCCCACCTAGCACCATTAAATCCATTATAAAAAAATGGAAAGACTATGGCACCACAACCAACCTGCCAGGTGAGGGCCGCCCACCAAAACTCATGGACCAGGCAAGAATGGCATTAATCAGATAGGCAACAAAGAGACCAAAGATAACCCTGAAGGAACTGCAAAGCTCCACAGCAGAGATTGGAGTATCTGTCCATACTTTAAGCCGTACACTCCACAGAGCTGGGCTTTACAGAAGAGTGTCCAGAAAAAAAGCCATTGCTAAAAGAAAAAAATAAGCAAACACGTTTGGTGTTTGTCAAACGGCATGTGGGAGACTCCCCAAACATATAGAAGAAGGTACTCTGGTCAGTTGAGACTCAAATGTAGCTTTTTGGCCATCAAGGAAAATGCTATTTCTGGTGCAAACCCAACACCTCTCATCACCCCGAAAACACCATTGTCAGGGACTGGGAAACTGGTCAGAATTGAAGGAATGATGGATGGCTCTAAATGCAGGGAAATTCTTGAGGGAAACCTGTTTCAGTCTTCAAGAGATTTGATACTGGGACAGAGGTTCACCTTCCAGCAGGACAATGACCCTAATCATACTGCTAAAGCAACACTCGAGTGGTTTAAGGGGAAACATTTAAATGTCTTGGAATGGCATAGTCAAAGCCCAGACCTCAATCCAATTGAGAATCTGTGGTATGACTTAAAGATTGCTGTACACCAGTGGAACCCATCCAACTTGAAGGATCTGGAGCAGTTTTGCCCTTAAGAATGGGCAAAAATCCCAGTGGCTAGATGTGCCAAGCTAATAGAGACATACCACAAGAGACCTGCAGCTGTAATTGCTGCAAAAGGTGTCTCTACAGTATTGACTCTGGGGGGTAAACAGATATGCACGCTCAAGTTCTGTTTTTTGTCTTATTTGTTTGTTTCACAATAAAAAATATTTTGCATCTTCAAAGTGGTAGACATGTTGTGTAAATCAAATTATACAACCCCCCAAAAATAAATGTAATTCCAAGTTGTAAGGCAACAAAATAGGAAAAATGCCAGGGGGTGAATACTTTCGCAAGCCACTGTAGCTATTCCATTAAAAATCAGCTGTTTCCAGCTACAATAGTCATTTACAACATTAACAATTTTTGCACTGTATTTCTGATCAATTTTATGTTATTTTAATGGACGAAAAATTAGATTTTCTTTAGAAAACAAGGACATTTCTAATTGACCCTAAACTTTTGAACGGTAGTGTATCTTTCCGTAAGATCTATTAGTACAGACAAAAACATGTCCTCCTACACACACGGACAGAGCAAGAGGAAGACCAAAGCTCTAGATATGCTCCGTGTCATCCGCGACACCTACATATCTTACTGTGTCAATGAAATGTAATGGAATTTACAGAAATACCAGCGGGTTTGGAAAACAAGACCTTGGATTACAATACAGCATATGGCCTTTTAGTGCAACATACATTCATTTTCAATTATTATCATAATAATAATAACCAGATGGTAGCTTTACAAGTAAAGTTGTGGAGCTTGCTAAAGCTATTTAAAAAACAAATTGTGGTATTGAAAGAAGTTTCCATTTTTTTTACTTTGATTATATTATTGAAATTAAGAAATCATTTTTAATTTCCATCGATAGTCTTTAGATTGGGTCAGAAGTTGTGGTCAGTAGATGTGTGGTCAGAAGTGGTGTGGTTGTGGTCAGTTGTTGTGTGGTTGTGGTCAATAGTTGTGTGGTTGTGGTCAAAAGCTGTGTGGTTGTGGTCAAAAGCTGTGTGGTTGTGGTCAAAAGCTGTGTGGTTGTGATCTCCAGATGTGGTAAGCAGTTGTGTGGTTGTGTTCAGAAGTTGTGTGGTTGTGGTCAGAAGTTGCGTGGTTGTTGTCAGTAATTGTGGTTAGAAGTTGTGCGGTTGTTGTCAGTAGTTGCGTGGTAGTTGTCAGTAGTTGTGTTCAGAAGTTGCGTGGTTGTTGTCAGTAGTTGTGTTCAGAAGTTGCGTGGTTGTTGTCAGTAGTTGTGTGGTTGTGTTCAGAAGTTGTGTGGTTGTTGTCAGTAGTTGTGTGGTTGTGGTCATTAGATGTGGTTAGAAGTTGTGCGGTTGTGGTCAGAAGTTGTGTGGTTGTGGTCACTAGATATGATAAGCAGTTGTGTTTTTGCAGTAAGTTGTTGTGTGGTTGTCAGTTGTTTTGGTCAGTAGTTGTGTGGTTCAGTTGTTGTGTTGTTGTGGTCAGTAATTGTGGTCACTCTCTTCACTCTCCTCATAATGTTGCCCATCTATGTCTATGAGTATCATAGCAACGGCTCCGTTTTGGCATCTCATTGATGACACAGAGAGATGTTGCTAGAAGAGAGCAGGCGGTGGGTTACTAAAACGGCTCTAATTACAGATTGATACACGCAATTTCTAATATGTTTTCAGATTTGTCAAGCAGAGGGGTATGGGAAGATTTCATACCTCAAACATTTTCTCTAACTTGTTGCGTTAGTGGTCAAAACGGCAGTTGTTTGGGAAAAGTTGGAAGAAGATGGGGTAATGCAGTTTCTAAAACAGCTGTACCAATTGATCCATAGTGAATATTTTGATTCCACGAACAGATATGAATCGCAGAGAACTGGACACATTTCCCAAACGCTTGAACTTTTTGTCTAACCAAAAACAATATTACACCATTCAAAATTTCCACAAGTAGTTCCCCAATCGGGCCAACACTTTCCTATACAGCATGTTTCATAGTAACACACATTGTCTGGAAACTCTTCTACGCTCATTATCGCACACACAGCGCCACAGGGGACGTAGACAATAATATCAATTGCACACTGAGATTTGGCCATGCCTGTTGTAGTTTGCACCCCCCCTCTCTAGGTGTCTATTGGTGAACAGAGGCCCATCCATTAACATGGCACCAGCCTATTGTCTGTACACAATAGAACAGAAGAGAGGTGATTATTGTTGCCATGAAAGTTTTGGTCCCATGTTCCATGAGCTGAAATAAAAGATCCCAGAAATGTTCCATAAGCACAAAAAGCTTATTTTTCTCAATTTTTGTGCACAAATGTGTTTACATCCCTGTTAGTGAGCATTTCTACATTGCCAAGATAATCCATCCACCTGACAGGTGTGGCATATCAAGAAGCTGATTAAAGAGCGTGATCATTACACAGGTGCACCTTGTGCTGGGGACAATAAAAGGCCACTCTAAAATGTGCAGTTTTGTCACCAACACAATGCCAAGTTTTGAGGGAGCGTGCAATTGGCATGCTGACTGCAGGAATGTCCACCAGAGCTGTTGCCAGATAATTAAATGTTAATTTCTCTACAGTAAGCTGCCTCCAACATAGTTTTACAGAATTTGGCAGTACATCCAACCAGCATCACAACCGCAGACCACGTGTAACCACGCCAGTCAAGGACCTCCAAATCCGGCGTCTTCACCTGTGGGATCGTCTGAGAGGGGAGATGGGGGTGCTGAGGAGTATTTCTGTCTGTAATAAAGCCCCTCCTCAGTGGGTTGGCCTGGCTCCCAAGTGGGTAGGCATATGCCCTCCCAGACACACCCATGCTGCGCCCCTGCCCAGTCATGTGAAATCCATAGATTAGGGCCTCATTAATTTATTTCAGTTGACTGACTTCTTTATATGAACTGTAACTCAGTAAAATCGTTGAAATTGTTGCATGTTGCATTGACATTTTGTTCAGTATAGTTGGCAGGGGTCTTCACTTGAACATTGCTGTGCTTTCATGTATTTCTAATATACATTTTAAGACTCTCTGGTAGATGTTTTATAAGACCCCCTTCCATCTGTTTAACCAGAAATCAAAGCCTTTGCTTTTTTCCAATTTTTACGAGGGAAAATAGTGAGAAATGTATGTATGCCTTAATTTCTCAAAAATATAGACTCTTAGCATTCGTTTGACACCCAATTTGACATGCTCCTATGAACTTCACGTTGTTGCTCATGGGTCCTTTTACATGGAAATGGCCATGACTGAGAGAAGTGTATCATAAGAGACGCAAATGTGTACATTCATGCAGACTTGAGTTCATTCTATTAGAACTCATTCTTTCCTTTCAATAGAATATTGAAAACATGTAAAAAAAGGAGCAAAAGGAGGAATGCACATCAAAATGTACAGTCAAAATGCCAAGAGTGTGCAAAGCTGTCATCAAGGCAAAGGGCTGGCTACTAATCTCAAATATATCTTGATATATTTAACACTTTTTTGGTTACTACATGAGTCCACATGTGTTATTTCATAGTTTTGATGTCTCCACTATTATTCTACAATGTAGAAAATAGTAAAAATAAACAAAAATCATTGAATGAGTAGGTGTGTCCAAACTTTTGACTGGTACTGTATATCCAGGCTATAATGTAAAATGGTGTCTCCTAATGTTCACAAGGCTTACATTATCAGTCTGCCAATAGTAGCCTAGACATTGATAGTTGACCAACCCAGACGCATTGGAGATAACCCATGCTTCTTCCAAACAACTAGGCTACTACAGTCCAGAAATACAAACCTTATTGCTATTATTAAACTTGTTAACAATGTAATTAGAGCAATAAAAATACATGTTTTGTCACACCCATGGTATACGGTCTGTTATAAACTGGGTCGTTCAAGCTCTGAATGCTGATTGGCTGACAGCTGTGGTATATCAGACCGTAAACTACGGGTATGACAAAACATGTATTTTTAATGCTCTAATTACATTGCTAACAAGTTAATAATAGCAATAAGGCACCTCGGGGGTTTGTGATATATGGCCAATATTCCACGGCTAAGGGCTGCATCTAGGCACTCCGCGTTGCGTCGTGCATAAGAACAGCCTTTAGCTGTGGTATATTGGCCATATACCACACCCCCTCCTGCCTTATTGCTTAAATATACCACGGCTGTCAGCCAATCAGCATTCAGGGCTCGAACCAGCTAGTTTATGTTAAGAAATATAACCCTTTCCCTGCCTGATCCTATCTTAAAATCACCAGCAGCTGAAAACAAAAAGAAAATAAACCATGTTCCATTGTAAGACAGACTTCACTGTGTGCTGATCCACTGTCCACTAAGCAGTTCTGATGTCACGTATAATGCCTGATTGCCCAGAATATGTACGATAGAGAAAGAAGGGCATTCTTTACACATACACTGTACAATTGACATAAACCCAAGAGCGACATTCTCTTTTGTGTCAAGCAGCCTTAATGGCATTAGAGTCAATATGAGGCAGGTAACCTAAAGTAACAGTGAGTCACTAAATCAATGTGTAACTTCTTAAAAATCAATGCTACTGCATTTGTTTGGTCAACATAATAAGTAGACCTAGTATATACGTGTGGATATGGGGATACGCAGGCAGACCTGCTCAAATGGAGGATGATGGACTGTTGTTGTTAGTAAACAACAAGCACATAGGAAACCATTTCCCATGTCCATGAGAACGGGGCAGAGCTTCTTACTGTTTCCACGAATGTAGGACATTTGGTTTCGTAGATACAGTGCCTTGCGAAAGTATTCGGCCCCCTTGACCTTTTTTTGCGACCTTTTGCCACATTTCAGGCTTCAAACATAAAGATATTAAACTGTATTTTTTTGTGAAGAATCAACAACAAGTGGGACACAATCATGAAGTGGAACGACATTTATTGGACATTTCAAACTTTGTTAACAAATCAAAAACTGAAAAATTGGGCGTGCAAAATTATTCAGCCCCCTTAAGTTAATACTTTGTAGCGCCACCTTTTGCTGCGATTACAGCTGTAAGTCGCTTGGGGTATGTCTCTATCAGTTTTGCACATCGAGAGACTGACATTTTTTCCCATTCCTCCTTGCAAAACAGCTCGAGCTCAGTGAGGTTGGATGGAGAGCATTTGTGAACAGCAGTTTTCAGTTCTTTCCACAGATTCTCGATTGGATTCAGGTCTGGACTTTGACTTGGCCATTCTAACACCTGGATATGTTTATTTTTGAACCATTCCATTGTAGATTTTGCTTTATGTTTTGGATCATTGTCTTGTTGGAAGACAAATCTCCGTCCCAGTCTCAGGTCTTTTGCAGACTCCATCAGGTTTTCTTCCAGAATGGTCCTGTATTTGGCTCCATCCATCTTCCCATCAATTTTAACCATCTTCCCTGTCCCTGCTGAAGAAAAGCTGGCCCAAACCATGATGCTGCCACCACCATGTTTGACAGTGGGGATGGTGTGTTCAGCTGTGTTGCTTTTACACCAAACATAACGTTTTGCATTGTTGCCAAAAAGTTCAATTTTGGTTTCATCTGACCAGAGCACCTTCTTCCACATGTTTGGTGTGTCTCCCAGGTGGCTTGTGGCAAACTTTAAACAACACTTTTTATGGATATCTTTAAGAAATGGCTTTCTTCTTGCCACTCTTCCATAAAGGCCAGATTTGTGCAATATACGTCTGATTGTTGTCCTATGGACAGAGTCTCCCACCTCAGCTGTAGATCTCTGCAGTTCATCCAGAGTGATCATGGGCCTCTTGGCTGCATCTCTGATCAGTCTTCTCCTTGTATGAGCTGAAAGTTTAGAGGGACGGCCAGGTCTTGGTAGATTTGCAGTGGTCTGATACTCCTACCATTTCAATATTATCGCTTGCACAGTGCTCCTTGGGATGTTTAAAGCTTGGGAAATCTTTTTGTATCCAAATCCGGCTTTAAACTTCTTCACAACAGTATCTCGGACCTGCCTGGTGTGTTCCTTGTTCTTCATGATGCTCTCTGCGCTTTTAACGGACCTCTGAGACTATCACAGTGCAGGTGCATTTATACGGAGACTTGATTACACACATTGGATTGGATTGTATTTATCATCATTAGTCATTTAGGTCAACATTGGATCATTCAGAGATCCTCACTGAACTTCTGGAGAGAGTTTGCTGCAATGAAAGTAAAGGGGCTGAATAATTTTGCACGCCCAATTTTTCAGTTTTTGATTTGTTAAAAAAGTTTGAAATATCCAATAAATGTCGTTCCACTTCATGATTGTGTCCCACTTGTTGTTGATTCTTCACAAAAAAATACAGTTTTATATCTTTATGTTTGAAGCCTGAAATGTGGCAAAAGGTCGCAAAGTTCAAGGGGGCCGAATACTTTCGCAAGGCACTGTAGAATGGAGTGAAGTTGAGGTTTATTCGATGGCCTGCGAATTCTCAGAAGGCAGCCGGACCTTCGGCCCCTCTTTCTCTGCCTTCTCTTCATGCAGAGGAGATCGGGGCCTGTTCCTGAGGAAGCAGCGTATCCTTCACATTGGGCTCCTCAGAGTCCTGAAAGGAAAAAGAGGATTCTGCTAGTCCGTGGTGAGTAATCTCAGTCCTGATGTCTAGAAGTTATTTTTTGACATAAGAGACGGTAGCAGCAACATTATGAACAAAATACGTAAAAAATGACAATGCAAATAAGTGAACAAAAAAACAATCGGCTGGGGGCACGAAAAACGTCTGCCATCTTCTCCGGCGCCATTTTACTTCAAAAGCTACCAATTCTTGTGGAATCCATAATCCAATGGGTTGGGATTATGCATGAGGAAGAAAAATGCAGTTTAACTAAAGACTATCAGTATTTAAATCTTCTCGATTTGTCAGTTGGGATAATGGCAGGGGCGCGACTGTGGTTTTAGAAGTGGGGGGGACATAATATATATATATTTTTTTATCCTGTTGGATAAACACTCCAAACAGCCTACCCGCTGCTCGGAGGCGTCCGCATGGTCATAAAGCACACCGTTGCCTCGTTTTTGTATCACATTCAAATTATCAAAGTGGGGGATTCAAAAATGCAATTTCAGAATGTGTAGGTAAAGACTTACTGCTGAGCTCAGGACGAAACAATTCTGGCTATGACACATCAAACAAACGACACATGCTCCAATGACACAACACATACACACAGGATCTTCAGTTGTGTATTCATTATGTCGATTCTGTTTTTACTCTAATAGTTTGCCTAATTTCAGTTTATGTCACAAAGTAAGATAGTATAGTGTATAGAATCATTGTACCATCTAAACTGCTGTGAAATATATTTTCCATAACCAACAATATTGTTATTTCTGCTGTTTGAAGTTGGTGTACAAAACCGAAAGTAAAAAATACAAAAACAAAATTTAAGAACAGGAAGCATAGAAAGAGCGCACATAGAACAGATCTACTGCTTCTTAGACTTGCTTTCAAGTAGATTGATAGATTTATAACTCACATTTCTATGTGATTTTCACCAGGTCGCCCAAAAAGTTCAATTTTGCCACTTTAAGGTAGGGATTTGTATGGGGGTGGGGGCCACAAAAAATCTAAACTCATCATGATGGGGCTACAGTGCTTATGGGTCTGCGTACCCACATCCATACCCACAATGCAGTCAGAGCCCCCTAAGTGAAATTTTGTTGGCCACAGGCTGCCAATTGCCCATCCCTGTATTAAGGTGTCTTTGATAGAATAAACTCTGCAAAAACAAATGTAGACATTAATAAATGCATTTCTATAGCTTTCAAAATATGTTTTACAACGATGGGGGAGTGCCAAGATGGAGGCGCGGTGGCTTCAAAATCGCGCTCCCAAAATTAATCTAGTGTATAAATAGATTGTCCGTTGCGAAATATAGTTTAGATTTTACAAAGTTAGGTAGGTCCCTCTTGTTTTGGTTTCCACTAATGCAATGCTGCATCGACTGCAGGCATTTTCGCGTTTCGATTGTTCTGAACAGTGTGAATCAGTCATATCTGATTGGGTAATCCAGCATTATCAACTCCTACGCCGCACAGCCACTGCACTGTACTAGAACCAAGCCAGAGATACTTTTGAGGAGATGGAGAATTCAAAGGGATTCGTATTAGCGCCTATTGTGTACGTTGCCCATGCGTCGTCAATGTGCCGCACGGTGCATTCTGGGTGATTATGGGACAAGGGGATCCCTCCTTCACGGAGTGAATGGGAGTCAATTTGGCGCCTACAAAAAAAATAAAACATTAGCACGAATCACGTGAACAAGAAGTACAACATTACACATATTTTCAGAGATGTGGGATGACTAATTTGTTCTCTGTAATATCGTATAGCTTTGAAATCATGATATTACGTACTTTTGAGGAAAACAGGCAGGTTTCTCGACTCTTTCCCTCACCTTTAGAAGGGATTGTTTGACGATTAGTTTTTGCAAACGCGTAACGCACCATGACAACCTGAACGCGATTGGTCGATAGTCTGTTGGGCGGACCGTATACGTTTCTCAAGTCATGTCCCATGGTATTCTTATCTCCACCCTTTTTTAATATCTCTGACCAAACTCAGAAAAGAGTAGCTAGGTTGCTAGCGTTAGCTATAGCTATTGACTTGGTGCATTGGGTTGTTTTAAACCAAAGAGAATGGCCAAGCAGCTAGAAACGGGTTTGGATGGAATGTAGTTTTTTGTGTCACGGGGGTGTTTGTTGTGTAGTGTACTGACCGCGGTGGGGAGGTATGACTTGGGTGTTGACGCAGTACCTAAACCAACGGAATTTGCAATACCAGCATAGACAAATTGGGATGTCAATGAAGCAAGTGCATCGTAAGTTTACGTGACACTTTATTTTCAGAAATGTTGGCATGCATCGAGTCTCGATCCTCATTGGCGATGTCAGGACTCGCGCTAACAAGCATGTTTGGATTGATGATTTTAACTAGCTGTTAGCTGCTTGTTGTTTTATTAGCTAGTGAGATCACTGACTGGAATTAAAGTGACCAATGTCAACTCACGTGTTAGTTAAAGCAAAGTTTCACTAACTAGCGAGCGTGTCTTTTATTTTGCATTGCACGCTAACAACTAACGTTAACAGTTAGAAGTTTGCCGATCAGTTAAGTAGCTAACGTTATAGCTAAAGTCCTTAACCTGTTCTAAATATGAGACAAAATATCCTCAGGAAAGCATTTTAGAGCCGCTATTGAGGCTTTTCTGAAGGCAAAACATTACTAACGCAACATTAGGAAAGGTTTTTAATGTTTTGTACACTCGGTGTAAATGGTTGGACACCTAGGTAAAGGAATTTTACATTGGATATTCGGTTTTCGCTCATCAGTAACAGTAGCATGAACTTGTGTCATGGCTAGAAGGGATAGCATGAAATTCTGTCATGGCTAGAAAGGATACAGCTTTTGTAAAAATTAACATGACTTATATTCTAAACCAGGGGAGAAGAACAATCGACATCTTTATGTGTGAATTGCACACACAAAAAAGTAATAAAATAAAAAAATCTCGAATGCTTTCCATCTTCCCCCGTTTCAGAATATACTATTTTAATTGTCATGGCATGCTTGGTTCAAAAGCTATAGAGAGAGTTTTATGTTGTAAATTTGGTTTTCTCTCCTCGATAGCTATTGAACAAAGCATGCCATGACAATGGAAATTGTATATTCTGAAGCAGGAGAAAATGTAAACACCTTTTAGTGTGAATATTTTTTTATTGAACCAAACCATATATTTTCCAGCAGCTGAAATACACTCTTACCAGTTGAAGTTTAAATGTCATTTTATTCTAAATTCTAGCTTGTAAGGAACATGTACACGATTTTGCAGCCATTAGTTTCAGGCTATATATATATATATATATTACTTTGTCAAAATCAAGACATCAATATTATTCTAAAAATCTTAAATCGCAGCTCAATTTGAGCAAAATCTAAATTTGTGGTTAATCATAATTAATCACAACAAATCCTGCGATTAACTTGATTTAAAAATGTTAATTGTTTGACAGCCCTAATCATAATGCAGAAAAATATACCAGATGGCATGGGCACTGTTCTAGATCTTTTGATTTGGTGCAACTTCCGGCGCACGTTTACTATGAGCACTGAGGCTGTATTCACCTTAAGTTAGAGTAGCATACCATCAAAAACAATGGGGAAAATGCATCCATAACATTTTAACATGGAAATAGCGGTTCTATCATTCAACCTACTGTAGCAGCCAATGTGTGGTGTTCAATGTAGGTCTACATTCCATGAAACATGCAGAGCTTGACATTGATCTGTTAATACACTTGTCCTTCAGACACGGAGGTGATCATCATTGTAAGTAAGAACTTGCCTAGTTAAATACATTTTAAAGAAAATAATAATCTAAAAACAATCCCATCTACCCACGACCCTGATGTTTTAAAAACAGTCCAGTTCAAAGTGAATGGCACAGATCCATACATGACAATGGCCCACTGCAGCTCTGATTGGTTATGGTTTGTTTTGGTTTGTTGCTTTGAAAGTGGCTAATATTCCGTTGACTCATTCACAATTCCCACAGTAAAGGAAACGTTGATGGCGTTAACTAATGGGTAAAACTCTAGAAAGTTGAGTGAAGTTCAGTCTCGTGCTTCTCTGAGCACACTGATATTTCTTCTGCGCTGCAGTCCTGGGGGAGGCGCAGCTTCGAGGGAACATTGGATGACACCATTTGTTTTTAGGACTATCAACTGGGTTGTTAAACTATGGCCCACGATATGGTTCAATGTGCCAATAAATCAGCACAATCAAATTTGTTGTTTTTTGAAATGGCTGGCATCTTGAAGCTAACATTGGGATTGTGTATACTCTGCTCTCTGTTACTCTTTTTTTTATGGTCATTAGCAATGTACAATAAGGCGAACTTGGCAAAACAAGGAATTTGTGGTAAGCGCATGGAGGCCATCATCTTTATATACCTCTGCAATTGAAACTCAATGAAGGTGACATCTTTGTCAGTTTTCAAATTATGTTGTGTTTGTGCCTGCTGCTGCTATAAACCTCGCAGATCATATCAGAGTTGAACAGTAGCTTGACATTAAATGGAGCTTTGGCAGAATTTCAACGAATGCGTTTTAGTGCATACATTTTAAGCGGGCGATCAGTGACCGTCTGTTTTGGCTGGGAAATCTGACATACTGTGTCAGCTGAGATCAGGCAGCTTTAGAAGCAAGGCGCAGTGCATCTCCAGTTGTTTTTCATCAACTGAGTGGCGCACCGGCCAGCTAAAATAAAAAATATTGAGAGACAAGAGCCCCATTCCCAGGTGTCATTAGAAAGAAACTGCCTGCAATCGAGGATCATGTCCAACTGGCACTAAACCCATAGTTGGGTTAGTGATTCAAATATTGTACAATAAGGGAAATTCCACGGTAACTCAGATTTTACACTTAAAATGTTTGCAAAAAAACCCCCATTGATTTCAAAGTTGAACAAACCATACAACTCTATGCACAACTACTACTTTTAACAATTTACACTGAACATTTTACAAAAACACATTTACTGGAACAACTGTGAAGATGCAAAGTTTGGTAACAAAATTTCAGTAAAATCTCCATCTGTTTTTTTCCCGAAAACAGTTAATAATATTTTCTCTGAATTAAGATTCAAAGATGTCTGCAGAAAAAAGGGGTTGTCAGCTATGACAATACACACTGACATTGAAAAAATATATTTTGGTTATTGAACTAGAGTAAGTGAAGTGAATTTAAACCCGGTAACATAATTGGCCCCTGATCCCTACACAGAAATGCATAAGGTTATGAATGGCATTCTCTTTGTGGTGATGTATCCTAAATAGGTACGCAAAGGTATAAATATGTGATATCCTCCTTTGCATATTTGGGTAATATTCTACACACTGGCTATTATTTTAATGAGCTCTGCCCCCAAACAAGACCAAATTTGGTTGGTCCGTACTGGACCAAATCTGAACCAATCATAGATGTCTGTTTCACAAGTTTGGACATCAGAGTAGAGTACAGGAGAGTTTAATACAATCCAGTACATTATAGTGTACTCAACTCTAGTGTGCTCTGTGTACTGTACTAAACTTTGCTCTAGTCTACTGTGCTGTTACCCCTCTGTGGGTCCAGGGTGGTGACAGGCAGCTCCAGTCTAGTCCAAATGCCTGCTGCAATATGGCAGTTTTGGATTAGCCTAATGGCACAAGCCCCTCCTTTACTGTTTCAGCTGGAGAAAGGCTCCAGGTGGCTAATTATAGACCACAGACTACACTGGCATTTCTGTTTTTCTATCCTTTTCATATTTATTTATGGAGCCAGTTCAGCATATTTTTACCATTTCTATTTGTGTGGTGTGTGACAGGACTATGCCAGTGAGAGAGAGTAAAAGTATGTTTGCACTTGTGCTGCTTGTCCTATTTTCTAAATTGGAACCAGAAAGGAACTAAATTAGCAAGGCTCTGTTCTGTTTTCTGTGGTACAATTTAAAACTGCTTTGTCCCTCTGGACCATGGCGGCTACATCTGAATTCCATTAACTCGCTGCCAACTTTAATTTACAATCTTCTTCTTCTTGTGAAACTTTGGCCTCTCAGCACTCCACTCCTCCGTGTGAAACCAGTGCTCCTCTGAAATGGATATCGATTTTGGTTATAAATTCAGCAGAGTCATTTTGAAAGCTAGTCTTGAGAAGCACTGCTTTGACACAATATTTAAGCCGTTTCAATTTAGACAGTGTCGAGATCAACTCGCCTCATTTTTCCTCCGTTTGCATTCACGACCTACTAGCTATGCGACAAGCATTGAGCATTTAGGCCTCACTGTCCTGACGTAGCATTAGGCTATGTGTGCTCATTAGTGTTAGCAGCTTTTTGGCACTGGTCCCTTCTTCATTCATGAATTAATGGGACAGATTGGACCCCTGAACCACAGACACACTGTAGTCAGCCTAATGTCACAACACTAGCCACCACCGATAGTCCTGTTATTTGACCTGCTGTCAGAGCTCAAGGGCAGGTCCTTAGTTTCCAATGTCTGTGACCACAGCAACTGTTCAGTGCCTTCAGAAAGTATTCACAACCCTTTACTTTTTCCACATTTTGTTGTGTTACAGAAGGAATTTAATATTGATTACATGTATTATTATTTTTTATCCCTGGCTTACACACAATACCCCATAATGTCAAAATGGAATTATGTATTTCAAATAAATTAAAAGCTGAAATGTCTTGAGTCAATAAGTACTCAACCCTGTTGTTATGGCAAGCCTAAATATGTTCAGGAGTAAAAATGTGCTTAACAAGTCACAAGTTGCATGGCCTCACTCTGTGTGCAATAACAGTGTTTAACATGATTTTTGAATGACTACCTCATCTCTGTACCACACACATACTATTATCTGTAAGATCCCTCAGTCGAGCAGTGAATTTCAAACACAAATTCAACCAAAGACCAGGGAGGTTTTCCAATGCCTCAAAAAGAAGGCACCTATTGAATTTCCCTTTGAGCATGGTGAAGTTATTAATTATACTTTGTCTGGTGTATCAGCACACCCAGTCACTACAAAGACACAGGCATCCTTCCTAACTCAGTTGCCGGAGAGGATGGAAACCTTTCAAGGATTTCACCATGAGGGCCAATAGTGACTTTGAAACCATTATAGACTTTAATGGCACTGATAGAACACTGCGGATGGATCAACAACATACACTGCTCAAAAAAATAAAGGAAATACTAAAATAACACATCCTAGATCTGAATGAATGAAATATTCTTATTAAATACTATTTTCTTTACATAGTTGAATGTGCTGACAACAAAATCACACAAATGATCAATGGAAATCAAATTTATTAACCCATGGAGGTCTGGATTTGGAGTCACACTCAAAATTAAAGTGGAAAATCACACTACAGGCTGATCCAACTTTGATGTAATGTCCTTAAAACAAGTCAAAATGAGGCTCAGTGTGTGTGGCCTCCATGTGCCTGTATGACCTCCCTACAATGCTTGGCCATGCTCCTGATGAGGTGGCGGATGGTCTCCTGAGGAATCTCCTCCCAGACCTGGACTAAAGCATCCGCCAACTCCTGGACAGTCTGTGGTGCAACGTGGCGTTGGTGGATGGAGCGAGACAAAATGTCCCAGATGTGCTCAATTCAGGTCTGGGGAACGGGCGGGCCAGTCCATAGCATCAATGCCTTCCTCTTGCAGGAACTGCTGACACGGTCTAGCATTGTCTTGCATTAGGAGGAACCCAGGGCCAACCGCACCAGCATATGGTCTCACAAGGGGTCTGAGGATCTCATCTCGGTACCTAATGGCAGTCAGGCTACTGGCAGTCAGAATTTGCCAATCTTGGTGTTCTCTGTTAAATGCCAAACGTCCTGCACGGTGTTGGGCTGTAGTAAGCACAACCCCCACCTGTGGACGTCGGGCCCTCATACCACCCTCATGGATTCTGTTTCTGACCGTTTGAGCAGACACGTGCACATTTGTGGCCTGCTGGAAGTCATTTTGCAGGGCTCTGGCAGTGCTCCTCCTGCTCCTCCTTGCACAAAGGCGGAGGTAGCGGTCCTGTTGCTGGGTTGTTGCCCTCCTACGGCCTCCTCCACGTCTCCTGATGTACTGGCCTGTCTCCTGGTAGCGCCTCCATGCTCTGGACACTACGCTGACAGACACAGCCATCCTGGATGAGCTGCACTACCTGAGCCATTTGTGTGGGTTGTAGACTCCGTCTCATGCTACCACTAGATTGAAAGCACCGGAAGCATTCATAAGTGACCAAAACATCAGCCAGGAAGCATAGGAACTGAGAAGTGGTCTGTGGTCACCACCTGCAGAACCACTCCTTTATTGGGGGTGTCTTGCTAATTGTCTATAATTTCCACCTGTTGTCTATTCCATTTGCACAACAGCATGTGAAATGTATTGTCAATCAGTGTTGCTTCCTAAGTGGACAGTTTGATTTCACAGACGTGTGATTGACTTGGAGTTACATTGTGTTGTTTAAGTTTTCCCTTTATTTTTTTGAGCAGTGTATAAACGCAATCTGTAAAGTTTTGGTTTCATGAGGTGAAATAAAAGATCCCAGAAATGTTCCATATGCACAAATTTGTTTACATTTCTCCTTTGCCAAACTAATCCACCTGACAAGTGTGGCATATCAATAAGCTGAATAAACAGCATGATCATTACAACGTTGTGTTGGGTACAATAAAAGGACACTCTTAAATGTGAAGTTTTGTCACACAACACAATGCCACAGAGGTCTCAAGTTGAGGGAGAGTGCAATTCAGCTTCTTCACCTGCGGGATCATCTGAGAGAAGCAACCCGGACAGCTGGTGAAACTTAGGAGTATTTCTGTATGTCGTAAAACTCGTTTTGATTGGCTGGGCCTATGCCCACCCATGGCTAAATCCCTGCCCAGTCATGTGAAATCCACAGATTAAGGCCAGATTTATTTTAATTGACTGATTTCCTTATATGAACTGTAACTCTGTGAAATTGTTGCATGTAGCGTTTTATATTTTTGTTCAGTATAGTTACGCCACGATACTAACCTAATTGACAGAACGAAAAGAAGGAAGCCCGTACAGAATACAAATATAACAAAACATGCATCCTGTTCGCAACAAAGCGCTAAAAATGTGCCAAGAAATTCACTTTTCATTCTGAATACCAAGTGTTATGTTTGGGGAAAATCCAACACAACACATTTCTGAGTATCACTCCATATTTTCAAGCATAGTGGTGGCTGCATCATGTTATGGGTATGCTTGTAAATGTTAAGGACTGGGGAGTTTTTCTGGATAAAAAAGAAACCGAGCTAAGCACAGGCAAAATCTGGTTCAGTCTGCTTTCCAGCAGACACTGGGAGGTAAATTCACCTTTCAGAAGGACAATAACCTAAAACACAAGGCCAAATCTACACTGGAGTTGTTTACCAAGGAGACAGTAAATGTTCCTTAGTGGCAGAGTTACAGTTTTTAATTAAATCTGCTTGAAAGTCTATGGCAAGACCTAAATTGTTGTCTAGCTATGATCAACAATCAATTTTACAAAGTTTGAAGAATTTTGAAAATAATAAAGTGCAAATGTTGCCCAATCCAGCTCTGGAAAGCTCTTATAGACTTACCCAGAAAGACTCACAGCTGTAATCGCTGCCAAAGGTGCTTCTACAAAGTATTGACTCAGGGGTGTGAATACTTATGTAATTATATATTTCTGTATTTATTTGTCAATAAATTTGCTAAAATTTCTAAAAACATGTTTTCACTTTGTCATTATGGGGTATTGTGTGTAGATGGGTGAGAAGACAAATCAATTTAATCCATTTTGAATTCAGGCTGTAACAACATGTGGAATAAGTCAAAGGGTATGAATACTTTCTGAAGGCACTATGCCAAGTCAAATGTTATTTGTCACACACATTTAGCAAAATGCTTGTGTTTCTAGCTCCCAAAAGTGCAGGAATATCTAACAATACACATACATCTAATGGAATGGAATTAAGAATATATAAATATTTGGACGAGCAATGTCAGAATGGCATACAGTAGAATATGATAGAATCCATTATATACATAAACTCAGCAAAACAAATTAACATACCTTTTTCAGGACCCTGTCTTTCAAAGATAATTCGTAAAAATCCAAATAACTTCACAGATCTTCATTGTAAAGGGTTTAAACACTGTTTCCCATGCTTGTTCAATGAACCATAAACAATTAATAAACATGCACCTGTGGAACGGTCATTAAGACACTAACAGCTTACAGACGGTAGGCAATTAAGGTCACAGTTATGAAAACTTAGGACACTAAAAAGAGGCCTTTCTACTGACTCTGAAAAACACCAAAAGAAAGATTCCCAGGGTCCCTGCTCATCTGAATGAATGTGTCTTAGGCAGGCTGCAAGGAGGCATGAGGACTGCAGATGTGGCCAGGGCAATAAATTGAAATGTCTGTACTGTGAGACGCCTAAGACAGCTCTACAGGGAGACAGGACGGACAGCTGATCTTCCTCGCAGTGGCAGACCACGTGTAACAACACCTGCACAGGATCGGTACATCCGAACATCACACCTGTGGGACAGGTACAGGATGGTAGCAACTGCCTGAGTTACACCAGGAACGCACAATCCCTCCATCAGTGCTCAGACTTTCCGCAATAGGCTGAGAGAGGCTGGACTGAGGGCTTGTAGGCCTGTTGTAAGGCAGGTCCTCACCAGACATCACCAGCAACAACGTCGCTTATGGGCACAAACCCATCATCGCTGGACCAGACAGGATTGGCAAAAAGTGCTCTTCACTTACGAGTCGTGGTTTTGTCTTACCAGGTGTGATGGTCAGATTTGCGTTTATCGTCGAAGGAATGAGCGTTACACCGAGGCCTGTACTCTGGAGCGGGATCAATTTGGAAATGGATGGTCCATCATGGTCTGGGGCGGTGTGTCACTGCATCATTGGACTGAGCTTGTTGTCATTGCAGGCAATCTCAGCGCTGTGCGTTACAGGGAAGACATCCTTCTCTCTCATGTGGTACCCTTCCTACAGGCTCATCCTGACATGACCCTCCAGCATGACAATGCCACCAGCCATACTGCTCGTTTTGTGCGTGATTTCCTGCAAGACAGGAATGTCAGTGTTCTGCCATGGCCAGCGAAGAGCCCGGATCTCAATCTCATTGAGCACGTCTGGGACCTGTTGGATTGAAGGGTGAGGGCTAGGGCCATTCCCCTCAGAAATGTCCGGGAACTTGCAGGTGCCTTGGTGAAGAGTGGAGTAACATCTCACAGCAAAAACTGGCAAATCTGGTGCTGAGTTTATGAGATGAGAATGGCAAAATATGTAAACCTTATTAAAGTGGCCAGTGATTCCAAGTCTATGTATGTGAGACAGCAGCCTCTAATGTGCTAGTGATGGCTATTTAACAGTCTGATGGCCTTGAGATAGAAGCTGTTTTTCTGTTTCTCAGTCCCAGCTTTGATGCACCTATACTGACCTCGCCTTCTGGATGATAGTTGGGTGAACAGGGAGTGGCTCGGGTGGTTGTTGTCCTTGATGATATTTTTGGCCTTCCTGTGACATCGGGTGCTGTAGTTGTCCTGGAGGGCAAGTAGTTTGCCCCCGGTGATGCGTTGGGCAGACCGCACCACCCCCTGGAGAGCCCTGCGGCATACAAGGCGGTGATACAGCCCGACAGGATGCTCAGTTGTGCATCTGTAAAAGATTGTGAGGGTTTTAGGTGCCAAGCCACATTTCTTCAGCTTCCTGAGGTTGAAGAGGCGCTGTTGCATCTTCTTCACCACACTGTCTCTGTAGGTGGACCATTTCAGTTTGTCAGTGATGTGTACGCCGAGGAACTTGAAGCTTTCCACCTTATCGACTGCGGTCCCATCAATGTGGATGGGGGGGTGCTCCCTCTGCTGTTTCCTGAAGTCCACAATCAACTCCTTTGTTTTGTTGATGTTGAGTGAGAGGTTGTTTTCCTGGCACCACACTCCCAGGGCCCTCACCTCCTCCTTGTAGGCTGTCTCTTCATTGTTGGTAATCAGGCCTGCGACTGTTGTGTCGTCTGCAGACTTGATGATTGAGTTGGAGGCATGCGTGGCTACGCAGTCATGGGTGAACAGGGAGTACAGGAGGGGCTGAGCACACATCCTTTTGGGGCCCCAGTGTTGATGATCAGTGAATTGGATGTGTTGTTTCCTACCTTCACTACCTGGGGGCGGCCCGTCTGGAAGTCCAGGACCCAGTTGCACAGGGTGGGGTTCATACCCAGGGCCTCGAGCTTAATGATGAGCTTGGAGGGTACTATGGTGTTGAATGCTGAGCTATAGTCAATGAACAGCCTTCTTACATAGGTATTCCTCTTGTCCAGATGGGATAGGGCAGTGTGCAGTGTGATGGCGATTGCATTGTCTGTGGATCTATTGGGGCGGTAAGCAAGTTGAATTGGGTCTAGGGTGTCAGGTATGGTAGCGGTGATAAGATCCTTGAATGGTCTCTCAAAGCACTTCATGATGACAGAAGTGAGTGCTACAGGGCGAAAGTAATTTAGTTCAATTACCCCTGCTTTCTTGGGTACAGGAACAATGGTGGCCATCTTGAAGCATGTGTGGACAGCAGACTGGGATAGGGAGAGATTGAATATGTCTGTAAACACTCCGGCCAGCTGGTCTGCGCATGTTCTGAGGACGCGGCTAGGGATGTCGTCTGGGCCATAAGTCTTGTGTGGGTTATCGCTTAAATGTCTTGATCAAGTTGGCCATGGAGAAGGAGAGCCCACAGTCTTTGGTAGCATGCCGCATCGGTGGGACTCTGTTATCCTCAAAGCGGGCGGTGAAGGTGTTTAGCTTGTCCGGAAGCAAGACATCAGTATCCGCGACGTGGCTGGTTTTCCCTTTGTAGTCCGTAATTGTCTGTAGACCCTGCCAGACACGTGTCTGAGCTGTTGAATTGCGACCACTGTCTCTATACTGCAGTTTTGCCTGTTTGATTGCCTTATGGAGGGAATAACTACACTGTTTGTATTCAGCCATATTCCCAGTCATCTTGCCATGGTTAAATGTGATGGTTCGCGCCTACAGGTTTGGCGAATGCTGCCATCTATCCACGGTTTTTGGTTAGTCTCAAAACATTTTTAGTTCTTCCCAACTGTATGTAATAACACAAAACATTTCCTGGACTAATAATGTAAGAAATAACACATTAAAAAGTAAATAGTTCTGTCCTTTGCCTTGGTTATAAAAGCATGGGATGGAATAAAAAACAAACCAATGCTACAAAACCATTGCTACTCTATGCAATGAAAAATGCCTGCAGTGCACGCTGCCAGACAATGTCGGACGGAGAAGGACGCTATAATAATGAATGAACAGTCAATGTGTCAGAATCTGGTAATCCATATAGGATAACTGTATTTAGACGTTCAATGTTATAACGCACATAGCAAGAATCATTATTCGATAATTAAGTTTGCAGCCTTATCTGGGTAAAATCTTCCCCTGCTGGCGTTTTAATTGTTGATGAAATATACAATTTCTCATTGGCTCTCGTGTTGCTGGGCTCATTGGCTTTTATTTTTTTAAATTTATTTATTTTTTTACCTTTATTTAACCAGGCAAGTCAGTTAAGAACAAATTCTTATTTTCAATGACGGCCTGGGAACAGTGGGTTAACTGCCTGTTCAGGGGCAGAACGACAGATTTGTACCATGTCAGCTCGGGGGTTTGAACTCGCAACCTTCCGGTTACTAGTCCAACGCTCTAACCACTAGGCTACCCTGCCGCCCCATGATATGGCATTCCTGGGCAGGGCAGGGGGGTAGGACCCGGAGCATGACTACTTCTCCTCTAACCATGTCGCAGAGAGCTCAATTTCTCTAAATCCTTGTTCGCACTGCAGGCCTTAATGCTCAAATCAGTTTTGGAATACTGACTGGCCAAACAGCAGGCTAAGTGACCAAATCGGATTTGTGTGTGTTCAGACAGCAGTCATTCACTGACATGGCTAATCTAACTAGTTGTCATAGTAACAAAGGGAATGTGCACAGTGCTGGAGGCTGATTGGCGGTGGTGCTCATGCTTCCTATTACTCAGAGGTTCTGTGGCAAGCTAAGGTGACAACAATGCCTGCCATCAACATTTCCCAGTGGCTTTGTATGTTCAAGATCAAAGTCTAAGAACAACTGAAAAAAACAAGTCCATTTTGGTTAGCAAAATGTTTTGATTTTGGTCACTTCAAACTGCCAATGTGAACAAGGCTTTTACTTCCCTTCTCCCAGCCTAGCTCTGTCCCTCTTGAATTTGTGGTGATGCCACTAGTCTCTGTGAAACTTCGGTGTCCTGGTATCAAGTAACAGAGACTTCAAAATATCTATTTTGTTTTACATTTAGGCTAATCACTGATGTGTTTAACAATTTGTTTTTCTGAGTGAAATTCAAATGACCTTTGTCCTTATATAATTCTGCTATCAACATTTGACATTAGCTAGCCTATAGCCTTTTTGTTAGCAGAAATGGGCACTAGTCCAGCAGGTCATACAAGCACTTTGGTGCATTTCAACTAACCTAATTTCCTTTGTTTATTTACCAAAGTATTGAGATTCTTCCTCATACTGTAGAACCACCTTCATAGATGTGCATATGAAAAAAACAAATTCTAACTTCTTTAAAGCAATGTCTTTGCTTTGGTCCAAAGGCAGTGTAGGCTACATGTGGGCTGTGAGTGGCGGCACTAACCACTTGACCACCCAAGCCATATTGCTCACCCCTCTAGGTTGGCCATGGGGTATACCATAATGCAGTGGCATTGCAAAACATTTCAGCGGGGAACCCATTTTTCCGCAATGAATTCTTGCGACCCAACCCTAAATCTAATGACACAACCTTAACATTTGTCAATTTAGATTTTTACATCAAAATAACCTTCAATTCATTACATTTTCTAAATGAAAAGAAACCAATAAATTAGGCCTACTCAATAAAATATAATCTTTCTAATTATCTTTCTCAAAAATGTTAGTATATTGTCCCATATAATAATTTGTACCCACTGCAGTTCAAGGTTGCGACCCCAACTTTGAATACCACTGCCATATAGAATGTTGCACTTGGTTTCTTTGCCGAATCATTTGGCACACTGTGTGAGCTTCACACCATAGCTCAGTCTGTCCACTTCATCTAGACCTAGCCTGATCCTTTCATCACATGCACTACTTCTGCATTTATCGATTAATGGCTTTGCACTTTTTCTTTTTGTCTATCCCAAATGTTCTTCTCTAATGACTCATCGCCTCTCTCTTTCACCTCTGATCATCTTCCCTTCCCATTTTCACTAACAAATGTTCTTCTCTAATGACTCATCGCCTCTCTCTTTCACCTCTGATCATCTTCCCTTCCCATTTTCACTAACAAATGTTCTTCTCTAATGACTCATCGCCTCTCTCTTTCACCTCTGATCATCTTCCCTTCCCATTTTCACTAACAAGCCACTAAGTGCCAAAGCAAAGGAACATTCTGTGACGTCCGTGTGCATCTGTTCACCGGTGAATCATGCTTAGGCCTAAGTGTTTTCCAGAGAGGACTAGCCTTGTTTTTGACCTGCTGTCCTCATTTGACAGAAACTGTGATGGCTCCCCCATGCTGGGTTCTTTTGTTGTATTAAGATTTGTATATCTGTTTGAATGCAGTGCCAAAAAGCGCACGCAATTATAATCAAACTCACATATCTGACATTCCTTGTTTTTCTGCCAGAGATGGGCAATAGAAATAAGGCGTATATTATTTTTGATTTTTTTGTGGGTCATAAATAGATGTGTTTACAGAGCGTTTTCTTTTCAAAAAGCCTCAGCAGGATAAATTGTGCATGTTTTCTTCCCTGAGAGAAGACAGGTGATATTTAGTTCCCGATGATATGTTCTTTCAGGCTATTCATAGAAACTCAAGAACTCACTCAATGCACTGCAGAACTGCTTGTATGCAGGTCTGTAAGCTTCCAACTCACTCAATGCACCACATAACTGCTTGTATGCAGGTCTGTAAGCTTCCAACTCACTCAATGCACCACATAACTGCTTGTATGCAGGTCTGTAAGCTTCCAACTCACTCAATGCACCACATAACTGCTTGTATGCAGGTCTGTAAGCTTCCAACTCACTCAATGCACCACATAACTGCTTGTATGCAGGTCTGTAAGCTTCTATCTAGACCCTTTCTTTATTGTCTCTGGTTTCCTCGACAGGGGCCTGAGCACGGAGCGCCGACGATGCTAGGGCTACCATGGGTAGCGTCACACTGCGCTATTTCTGCTATGGCTGCCTCTTCACCTCCGTGACCTGGTCCGTCCTACTCTTCCTCTACTTCAGCCTCGGCCAAGACGGCGGCCGGCCCACCTTCAGGTATGTGCCCATCCAGGGGCCCCAGGCCCACCGCTTCCAACCCCGTTTCTCCAAGGGCCCTGGAGGAGGGCCAGAACATGGCATTACGGCAGTCCCTGCAGCTGGAGCAGGAGGCAACAAGCAGGCCGATCTCTCTCCTGAGATGGGTAAGTGAGCCCTCCTTCAGAGCATGAAACTTGAAACGACCCCCATCAAAGATGATTTCACTCTTATCTTTATACAGAACTTTATAGTGTACATGAAAAGTAATGTTACCATAGCAGATAATGTAAAGGAGCTGGCCTGGAAGAAAATCTCAAAATGAATGTCAGTTAATTAATGAAGCTCATGTGAACTGCATCGTAATCAACTCCTATGAACTGTAGGCCTATTACCTTCAGAGTGTCACATACACCCAGAATGATGAGCTCTCAATCGTACCCATGACAAATTCTGGAATGGTTTTGGACATTTTGACAGTCTGTAATCTTCATGGGTCCAAAAGGGAAGTTTAATGTTGGTTTGCTCCCATGTCAACCAATAAAACATTTAACAGTAGAGCGATGTGAAAAGTAAGTACAGCCTAGGCGTTTCCACATCAAAGCCCATTTATAGTTGGACAGTGAGAAACATAGGAACAATCAAGCTAACCGTAACTCATTACAGATTATCGGTTGGCATTAAGTGATTTTAACTGTCTGAAAGCAGGTGCAATGACGAGACACACAAATGGTTCATTGCAGCAATGAAAAAGCATTATTGAAATGTTGTTGAATTGGAGTGTGGCCTTCAGCTGGCTGAGTGAGTTATTTCCATGGTTGCACAGAGTTCATCAGCAAAGTAAACCTAAGCCATTACCTCACACTCTGGACAAAGGCCCCTTATGTTACCATGGCAACTTGGATACATCAATAGAATCCTCATACTGACCAACTACCACAAGTACCCTCCCTATTCTGAACAATTGAATCAACTTGCATTCTTTATTCATTTTTTTTCATCATCCCATCTTTTCCTTTCCAGGAATGATTTTTAATGAGCAAGACCAGGAGGTGCGTGACATGGGCTATCACAAGCATGCTTTCAACGTACTGATCAGCAATCGACTAGGCTACCACAGAGACCTCCCCGACACTAGGGACGACAAGTGAGTGAGCGCGACAGCGTGTTTGTGCTTGGCATATATGTGGGTTTATTGACCCATTCAGAGTGAACGGCTGACGCAGCACTTTACAAGCCATCGCATGAAGGCCGACGGTAGCCAAAGGCTAAATGGGAAATCATGTCAATCTCTCTCTGCCTGGCTTGTGGCCATTACGAAATCAAAGGACAGGCCACATCATCTGTCTAGAGATGAATTGATTTCGCACTGGTCTGTGCCTAACAAGTAGGCCGGGAGGTTGGAGTTATCACACACGCGATGAGTTGCTTGTAAATGTTATAGGAGAGTTTGTAAATTCTGCAGACATGTTAGGATAGGGCAGAGAGTGAGTAGTTGAGGCATAGGATTTTATAGCAAAGGGTAAAACTGTTAACGTGTCCACGGGGTAAGGCTTTCACAAGGTTGTAGAAAGTTCTGTAGGTGTGACAGTCACAAGCCAAATGTTGCATTAGAAGCTGCACAGTGACAGAGCATGAGGGTGTAGGGTGCTACAAAAATGTCAGAACTTTTTCTTTGTCATTATACATCACATAGAATGAATAATTAGATTGTTCTCTACAATATTAAAACCTTATAATATATATAATATATATATACAATAAGAATGTTAATTTGCTGTGACCGTTGCTAGTTTAGAGCAAGCCGCTCTTGGGTGTGTATCTGTTCCATATTTGGGGTTGGGATGTGGTACCATTTTGGAGGTGTTTCTGCGGGTTGGGACCAATCAAAATCAACTTGATACCTAAGTCATTTTCATCTCCAGATCCTTGGCTATATTGGCTATCAATCTACGGTGAGAGGGGCCGTTTCTATGGCAATTTAAAGGGAGACACAGAAATGCACAATGAAAACATGAACAGATTGTCTTCGCGGAGGGTGTATATTGAAATTCAGTCTGTTAGCTTGGTAAATACATATATATTTAGTCCCTCTTTTGTTTTGTATTCTGCGGATTTCATTTAGAAAAAGCCCATGTTTTCACTCACAAACCTGCAGCCACATTAGTTTGAAGTTAGCACCGTTCTGCCGCGGAGCAGCGCCACAGAGTTCTAGTGAGCAGTGACCACTTTTTGATCATGCCCGTGATGAAATTCCATTCACTATAAATATGCTAAATTCTCAGAGTAAGACGTCTAACTTCTGAACCATATACCATAAAGACATGAGTGTTGGACAGGTTTTTTTTAACGCAATTGTCTATTGAATGGACATATTTGTATAAACCTTGAATGAATGAATCATTTTATGGATGAACACCGTAATGAGTGAGTGATGTTGTATGCATTCCATTATCAAAGAGGATCTGATCCTAGTTCTGTTTGTCCCTGTAGAACTACAGTGGCTCTGTGTGCTAACATGCAATATGTGTTAATAGTGACTCCCATCCCTCTCTCAGGTGCCGAGACATGATCTATCCTCTGTCCCTCCCCGCGGCCAGCGTAGTGATCTGCTTCTTCAACGAGGCGTTCTCCGCCCTCCTGCGCACCGTGCACAGCGTCCTGGATCGCACGCCGGCCTACCTGCTGCATGAGATTATACTGGTGGATGACAGCAGTGAACTAGGCAAGCTGCTCTTTTCAGTTGTGCATCTATTGGTTTTGTTCAGGCTCGCCGGAGCAACGCTGACCATAACAAGGCCCAGTAAATTATTGGATGCTGTCATGGAATGTGTGTCTGTCTACAGTGTGCGTGCTTCAATGACCTACTTGGAGAACAAACGCAGGCTACTGTATTGTATTGGCATATTGAAAGAGTGTTATCTGTATCAACTGAAAAGTTCGTCAAGGGTCTTATGAGTAAGTTTAGATAGAAAATAGAGCTTTAATCGCAGTGGGATCTACATGTATAGATAAAGATATCAGCTCCATCTGGAAGCATCTCTCCTGTCCTGTTTCTCCACCACAGCTGATCTGAAGGAAGATCTTGACAGCTATGTCCAGCAGCACAAACTCCAGGTCAAGGTCAAGGTGGTCCGCAACGAGAAGAGAGAGGGATTGATCAGAGGGAGGATGATAGGTGCTTCTCATGCCACCGGTGAGCCCCCCCCCAAACCATAACTCTTCACTAATGGGTAACACTTTATATTTAAATAATTGAATTACCATTTTTTAATCATTGGTTTATTAAGGGACCTTAATATAAAGTGTTACCTAATAATGTAACAATATGCACACTGAGATGGGATCCTATTTCTGACACCATGTAACAATATTCACACTGAGATGGGATCCTATTTCTGACACCATGTAACAATATGCACACTGAGATGGGATCCTATTTCTGACACCATGTAACAATATGCACACTGACACAGGATCCCACTTCGGACACTGACACAGGATCCCACTTCTAAGTCCATGTAACAATATGCACACTGAGACGGGATCCCATTTCTCTCACCATGTAACAATATGCACACTGACACAGGATCCCACTTCGGACACTGAGACGGGATCCTACTTCTGACTCCATGTAACAATATGCACACTGAGACAGGATCCCACTTCTGACTCCATGTAACAATATGCACACTGAGAAGGGATCCCATTTCTGACTCCATGTAACAATATGCACACTGAGACGGGATCCCATTTCTCACACCATGTAACAATATGCACACTGACACAGGATCCCACTTCTGACTCCATGTAACAATATGCACACTGAGACGGGATCCCACTTCTGACTCCATGTAACAATATGCACACTGAGACGGGGTCCCACTTCTGACTCCATGTAACAATATGCACACTGAGACGGGATCCCACTTCTGACTCCATGTAACAATATGCACACTGAGACGGGATCCCACTTCTGACTCCATGTAACAATATGCACACTGAGACATGGATGTCTTCTGTCAAGTTCAATACAGATGTAATAAGGTTGTATTATAATCAGCAGCAGTCTGATATAGGGGAACATGGTACAGATGAACCAAACTGTAGTTGTGTACCCTTATCCCCAAGAAACCCTGATCTGAGAACTCTCCCCATTGTTCTCCATCCTCTCTCCTGATTGGCATTTCCTCTCTGAAGGGGAGGTGCTTGTGTTCCTGGACAGCCACTGTGAGGTGAATGAGGCGTGGCTGCAGCCCCTGCTGGCTCCCATCCAGCGCGACCACAAAACAGTGGTGTGTCCCGTCATCGACATTATTAGCGCTGACACCCTGGCCTATAGCCCCTCCCCCATTGTCCGGGGGGGCTTCAACTGGGGGCTGCACTTCAAGTGGGACACCGTGCCCGCCTCAGAACTCAACAGTCCCGACGGAGCAGTGGGCAGCATCAGGTAACCAACCTCTTGGGTCTTTAAGGGTTTCGCACACAATATATGCCAATTATTATTTTCAAAATTCTTCAAGGTCTGTCAAGATGTTGGGGATTCATTTTCAAGACTTGACATACATTTTCAAGCAGATTTAAGTCAAATCTGTAACTTGTCCACTCAGGAACATCAGCTGTCTTCTTGGTAAGCAACTCCAGTGTACATTTGGCCTTGGGTGGTAGGTTATTTAACCCAAGGGCTAGTCTTCCAAGAGTCCATAAGAAATAAAAAAAACTGAAATTTGAAAATAACAAAAGTAAAAACGCAAAGATTCACATTCCCTATACATATTGTATAGGTGGCCTTGGTTCTGCTCTGTGTGTAACGAGTGTTTTTGACCATATCCATTTTTTCATGTACATTGCATTCAGAAAGTATTCAGACCCCCTGACTTTTTCAACATTTTGTTACATTACAGCCTTATAAAATGGATTAGTGTTTTACCCTCATCAATCTACACACGATATCCCATAATAACAAATCAAAAACAGGTTTAGACATTTTTGCATTTATTTTTACATTTACATAAGTAGTCAGACCGTTTACTCAGTACATTGTTGAAGCCCCTTTGGCAGCGATTACAGCCTCGAGTCTTCTTGCGTATGATGCTACAAGGTTGGCACACCTGTATTTGGGGAGTTTCTCCCATTCTTCTCTGCAGATCCTATGTATGTGTGATATGTGTGAATTGCTTGATAGTGTAGGTGATGTAAACAGAGAGGTTTACTTTCTTCGGGACCTGAATATTGCCCGGTTTTCATCAAGCTGTCAACTCAAGAGGAAGCATCTTTAATCTGGTTCAGGTTATCAATCAATCAACTAGGGTGTTTACAAACACTACAAGAACAAGATAACCTACATGTATCAATCACATTTTTAGTAATACTATAGTGCTTCGTTCTAAAGCTGTATCCGTACCCATTGGATGCAGTGATCACAATATAGTGGCTCTATCCAGGAAAACCAAAGTTCCAACAGCTGGGCCTAAAATAGTGTACAAGAGATCATACAAAAGATTTTGCTGTGACTCTTATGTGGGTGATGTTAAAAATATTTGTTGGTCAGATGTGATTAATAAGGAGCATCCAGATGCTGCACTTGATTAATTTATGAAATTGCTTCTTCCAATGATTGATAAACGTGCACCTGTTAAGAAGCTGACTGTTAGAACTGTTAAGGCTTAATGGAAAGAGGAATTTAAAAACTGTATGGTTGAAAGAGATGGGGCAAAAAGAGTGGCTAGTAAGTCTGGCTGCACATCTGTCTGGATGACTAAATGCAAATTGAGAAATTATGTGACTAAACTCAACAAAAATAAGAAACTGTTATGATGCCAAGATTAATGATATAAAGAATGATGGGGAAAAAAATGTTGGAGTTCTTTAAATGAAATTATGGGCAGAAAGACAAATTCAATTGTCATCGAATCAGAGGGCATATTCATCACAAAACCATTTGATGTTGCCAATTATTTGAATGATTACTTCATTGGCAAAGTGTGTAAACTTTAGGCAGGAAATGCCAACAATGAACAGTGCTATCATATTCATGAATAAAAAAAAAACAAATAATGAAAGAAAAGTTTTGCAAGTTTGAATTTTGTAAAGTTAGTGTGGGAGAGGTGGAAAAATGATCAATCAGCAAACCTGGCATTAACAACTTGGATGGAAAGCTACTGAGGATGGTAGCTGACTATAGCCACTCCTATCTGTCATATCTTTAATCTGAGTCTAGAGGAAAGTCTTTGTCCTCGAGCCTGGAGGGAAGACAAAGTCATTCCGCTACCCAAGAGTAGTAAAGAAGCCTTTACTGGTTCTAACAGCAGACCTATCAGCTTGCTGCCAGCTCTTAGCGAACTGTTTGGAAAAATTGGGTTTAACCAAATATAATGCTATGTCTCTGCAAACAAATTAACAACAGAGTTTCAGCGTGCTTATAGAGAAAGGCACTAAACATATACGGCACCGACACAAATGACTGATGATTTGTTGAAAGAAATTGATAATAATAAGATTGTGGGAACTGTACTGTTAGATTTCCCTGCAGCCTTTGATATTATTGATCATAACCTATTGTTGAAGAAACGTAGGTGTTATGGCCTTTCAACCTCTGCCATATCGTCGATTCAGACCTACAGTTGCAGTCGGGAAGTTTACATACACGTTTTTCAACCACTCCACAAATTTCTTGTTTACAAACTATTGTTTTGGCAAGTCGGTTAGGACATCTACTTTGTGCACGAAACAAGTAATTTTTCCAACAATTGTTTACTGACAGATTATTTAATTTATAATTCACTATCACAATTCCAGTGGGTCCGAAGTTGACTGTGCCTTTAACCAGCTTGGAAAATTCCAGATAATTATGTCATGGCTTTAGAAGCTTCTGATAGGCGAATTTACAGAATTTGAGTCAATTGGAGGTGTACCTCTGGGTGTATTTCAAGGTCTACCTTCAAACTCTGTACCTCTGCTTGACATCATGGGGAAATCAAAATAAATAATGTGTAGATGTGTAGACCTCCACAAGTCTGGTTCATCCTTGAAGGCCATTTCCAAATGCCTGAAGGTACCACGTTCATCTGTACAAACAATAGTACGCAAGTATAAACACCATGGGACCACGCAGCCGTCATATTGCTCAGGAAGGAGACGCGTTCTGTCTCCTAGAGATGAATGTACTTTGGTGCCAAAAGTGCAAATCAATCCCAGAACAACAGCAAAGGACCTTGTGAAGATGCTGGAGGAAACAGGTACAAAAGTATCTATATCCACAGTAAAACAAGTCCTATATCGACATAACTTGATTGGCCACTCAGCAAGGAAGAAGCCACTGCTCCAAAACTGCCGTAAAAAAGCCAGACTACGGTTTGCAACTGCATATGGGGATAAAGATCGTACTTTTTGGAGAAATGTCCTCTGATGAAACAAAAATAGAACTGTTTGGCCATAATGACCATCGTTCTGTTTGGAGGAAAAAGAGGGAAGCTTGCAAGCTGAAGAACACCATCCCAAAAGGGAAGCACGGGGGTGGCAGCTTTGCTGCTGGAGGGACTGGTGCACTTCACAAAGTAGATGGCATTATGAGAAGGGAAAATTATGTTGATGTATTGAAGCAACATCTCAAGACATCAGTCAGGAAGTTAAAGCTTGGTTGCAAATGGGTCTTCTAAATGGACAATGACCCCAAGCATCTTCCAAAGTTGTGGCAAAATAGCTTATGGACAACAGAGTCAAGGTATTGGAGTCAAGGTATTGGGTATCGGAGTGGCCATCACAAAGCCCTAACCCCAATCTAATAGACAGATTGTGGGCAGAACTGAAAAAGCGTGTGCGAGCAAGGAGGCCTACAAACTTGACTCATTTACACCAGCTATGTCAGGAGGAATGGGCCAAAATTCACCCAACTTATCGTGGGAAGCTTGTGAAAGGCTACCCGAAACGTTTGACCCAAGTTAAACAATTTAAAGGCAATGCTACCAAATACTAATTGAGTGTATGTAAACTTCTGACCCACTGGGAATGCGATGAAAGAAATAAAAGCTGAAATAAATCATTCTCTCTACTATTATTCTGACATTTCACATTCTTAAAATAAAGTGGTGATCCTACCTGACCTAAGACAGGGAATTTTTACCTGGATTAAATGTATTTGTCTAAGGTGTATGTAAACTTTCGACTTCAACTGTATATGGTGCCTTCGGAAAGTATTCCGACACCTTGACCTTTTCCACATTTTGTAAGGTTACAGCCTTATTCTAAAATGTATTGAATTGTTTTTTCCCCGTCAATCTACACACAATACCCCATAATGACAAAGCAAAAGCAGGTTAGAAATTTTAGCTAATTTATTTATAAATAATATTTTTTTATATCACATTTACCTAAGTATTAAGACCCTTTTTTCAATACTTTGTTGAAGCATCTTTGGCAGCAATTACATCCTCGAGTATGAAACACAAGCTTGGCACACCTGTATTTGGGTAGTTTCTCCCATCCTTCTCTGCATATCCTCTCAAGCTTTGTCAGGTTGGATGGGGAGCGTTGCTGCACAGCTATTTTCAGGTCTCTCAAGTCCGGGCTCTGGCTGGGCCATTCAAGGACATTCAGAGACTTGTCCTGAAGCCACTCCTGCGTTGTCTTGGCTGTTTGCTTAAGGTCATTGTCCTGTTGGAAGGTGATCCTTTGCCCCAGTCTGAGGTCCTGAGCATTCTGGAGCAGGTTTTCATCCGTTCATCTTTGCCTTGATCTTGACTAGTCTCCCAGTGCCTGCCACTAAAATCATCCCCACAGCGTGAAACCTGCCACCACAATTCGTCATCGTAGGGATGGTATTGGTCAGGTGATGAGCAGTGCAAGGTTTCTGAGGAGTGACCACGTTGCCATAAAGGCCTGATTGGTGGAGTTTTGCAGAGATGGTTGTCCATCTGGAAGGTTCTCCCATCTCCACAGAGGAACTCTGGACTCTCATCGGGTTCTTGGTTACCTCCCTGACCAAGGCCCTTCTCCTCTGGTTGCTCAGTTTTTTTTCAATATTACTTCGGTGCTTTGTTGCATTCAATTTAATTAGCATGTTTTGGAATATTTATATTCTGTATATTTGTATTATTTTCAATGTCTTTTAGGTCATTATTGTAGAGTCACTACAAGGATGTTTTAGAATCACCAATGGCCTCATGGTAACATCCCTGAGCAGTTTCATTCCTGTCTTGCAGCTCAGTTCAGGAGGACAACTGTATCTTTGGTTTAATATATAATCCAGAGCATAATTATTAACTTGACGAGAGAGTCAATGTCTGATTTGTTATTGTTACCCATCTTCCAATCACTGTCATTCTTTGTGGCTCTAAAAGCTCTTTGTAGTTGAATCGGTGCTTGTTATTCAATACTTGACTGAGTGACCTTTACAGGTGTTGTATGTATGGGTCGAGGAAGGGTTATCAAATCAAATTATATTAATCACATGCGCCGAATACAGTGAAATGCTTACTTATGAGCACCTAACGAACAATGTGGTAAAACATTTTTTTTTTAATAAGAATAAAAGTAACTAAAGAGCAGCAGTAAACTAACAATAGTGAGAGTATATTTAGAGGGGTTCCAGTACAGAGTCAATGTTCGGGGGCACCGGTTAGTCGAGGTACTATTACAGTTATTAAAGTGACTATGCATAGATGATAACAACAGAGAGTAGCAGCGGTGTAAAAGAGTGGGGAGCAATGCAAATAGTCTGGGTAACCATTTGATTAGATGTTCAGGAGTCTTATGACTTGGGGGTATAAGCTGTTTAGAAGCCTCTTGGACCTAGACTTGGTATTCCGGTACAGCTTGCTGTGCGGTTGCAGAGAGAACAGTCTATGACTAGGGTGGCTGGAGTCTTAGACAATTTTTAGGGCCTTCCTCTGACACTGCCTGGAATAGAGGTCCTAGATGGCAGGAAGCTTGGCTGTACGCACTACACTCTGTAGTGCCTTGCGGTCGGAGGCTGAGAAGTTGCCATACCAGGCAGTAATGCAACCAGTCAGGATGCTCTCGATGGTGCAGCTGTAGAACCTTTTGAGGATCTGAGGACCCAAGCCAAATCTTTTCAGTCTCCTGAAGGGGAATATGTTTTGTCGTGCCCTCTGCACAACTGTCTTGGTGTGCTTGGACCATGTTAGTTTGTTGGTGATGTGGACACCAAGGAACTTGAAGCTCCACTACAGCTTCGTCGATGAGAATGGGGGCGTGCTCGGTCCTCTTTTTCCTGTAGTCCACAATCATCTCCTTTGTCTTGATCACGTTGAGGGGAGAGGTTGTTGTCCGGGCACCAGGTCTCTGACCTCTCCCTATATGCTGTCTCGTTGTTGTCGGTGATCAGGCCTACCACTATTGTGTATCGGGAAACTTAATGATGGTGTTGTCGTGCCTGGCCGTACAGTCATGAGTGAACAGGGACTGAAGGGGACTGAGCACGCACCCCTGAGGGTCCCCTGTTTTGAGGATCAGCATGGCGGATTTGTTGTTACCTACCCTTACCACCTGGGGGCGGCCCGTCAGGAAGTCCAAGATCCAGTTGCAGAGGGAGGTGTTTAGTCCCAGGGTCCGTAGCTTATTGATGAGCTTTGAGGGCACTATGGTGTTGAATTCTGAGCTGTAGTCAATTATTAGCATTCTCACATAAGTGTTCCTTTTGTCCAGGTGCGAAAGGGCAGTGTGGAGTGCAATAGAGATTGCATCATCTGTGAATCTGTTAAGGCGGTATGCAAATTGGACTGGGTCTAGGAAGGGGTTTGAAAATGTCAGTGAAGACGCATGCTCGCAGTACACGTCCTCCTCGTAATCCGTCTGGCCCTGCGGCCTTGTGAATGTTGACCTGTTTAAAGGTCTTACTCACATGGGCTGCGGACCGCGTGATCACACAGTCTTTCAGAACAGCTGGTGTTCTCATGCATGTTTCAGTGTTATTTGCCTCAAAGCGAGCATAGAAGTAGTTTACTCGTCTGGTAGGCTCGTGTCACTGGGCAGCTCTCGGCTGTGCTTCCCTTTGTAGTCTGTAATGGTTTGCAAGCCCTGCCACATCCGACGAGCGTCAGAGCCGGTGTAGTACGATTCGATCTTAGTCCTGTATTGACGGTTCGTCGGAGGGCATAAGCGGGATTTCTTACAAGCTTCCGGGTTAGAGTCCCGCTCTTTGAAAGTGTCACCTCTAGCCTTGAGCTCAGTGCGGATGTTGCCTGTAATCCATGGCTTCTAATTGGGGTATGTACGTACGGTCTCTGTGGTGATGACGTCATTGATGCACTTATTGATGAATCCAATGCCTGATGTGGTGTACTCCTCAATGCCATCGGAGGAATCCTGGAACATATTCCAGTCTGTGCTAGCAAAACAGTCCTGTAGCTTAGCATCTGCTTCATCTGACCACTTTTTTTTTTTTATCTAGTCACTGGTGCTTCCTGCTTTAATTTTTTCTTGTACGCAGGAATCAGGAGGATACAATTATGGTCAGATTTGCCCAATGGAGGGCGAGGGAGAGCGTTGTATGCGACTTTGTGTGTGGAGTGTAGGTGGTCCAGAGTTCTTTTTCCTCTGGTTGCACATTTAACATGCTAATAGAAATTTGGTAAAACAGATATAAGTTTCCCTGAATTAAAGTCCCCGGCCACTGTGAGCGCCGCCTCTGGTTGAGCGTTTTCCTGTTTGTTTATGGCGGAATAAGGTTCATTGAGTGCGGTCTTAGTGCCAGCATAAGTCTGTGGTGGAATGTAGACAGCTACAAAAAATACAGATAAACTCTCTGGTTAGAGAGTGTGTTCTACAGCTTATCATGAGATACTCTACCTCAGGCGAGCAAAACCTTGAGACTTCCTAAGATATCGTGCACCAGCTAGTCCGCCGCACCTTGTCTTACCAGACACCGCTGTTCTATCCTGCCGATACAGTATATAACCAGCCAGCTGTATGTTGATAATGTCGTCGTTCAACCACAACTCCGTGTGACCGTCCACCTTGACAGAGTATTTTAGTATTTTGTATAGATTGACAAATCATTTTTAATCCCTATTTGTAACAAAAGGAGGTCTTAATATTTATGTAAGGCACTATGTCCAATCATCTCAAATACTAATTTGAGCTGTGGAAAGGAATAACCCCCAAACTGCAAACTCCAAGCTATAGACACATTATAGATGCAGAAAAAACAGTAAAGCCTATTTGTTGTTTATTTTTTATTATTATGTTGTTTTAGACTGGCCTGCCCTATGCACTGGAAATGTCTCCTTAAAGCTCAATTCGATTGGCTTTTTTATTTTCCCCCATTTAATTTTAATGGCCTCCCAGTGTGCACGAACCTGATACTGTATCAATAAAGGCCATCTGATGTAGAGTAGACTTCACCCATCTCCCTCACGTATGGAGTCATGTGAAAGCTAATTAGTGGCCGTAGTAGCACGCCTGGTTCTAGGGACTGAATCGATCCCCGTTTTGAAGAGGCCTGGGTGCTTTAAATCCATTACTATGGCATAGGCTGGCTTTAGCCTAAAGGGCTACTCAAACACCCCTTTGTATTTGTTTACGCTGCCTCTTAGTTTCTCTCACATGCTTGTGCTCTGGGCTTTACATAAGGAAATAAGGCTACGGTCGCACAGAGACGCATGAAAACATAGGAAATCAGATACGCATTCATCACGGTCTGTCATCAGAAGTTCAACTCTTTTCGGACGAGTTGCATACGCACAAAGGCCAACATCTTGTGCATTTTTTGAAGGACAGTCGTCTCTGTTGTCTATTGTCCATCAACAGTTGACTCCCATTGAAAAACCTTTGGCTCAATCAGTAATTTTCTGACACAATCTGTCTGGTTGCAGCCCATCTTTTAGCCAGACTCATCTTACATTTAGGATGTGTCTTTAGGCAGCCCAATCAGATCAGAGCTTCTGCTAATAATTGGTATTTTGCCCAATGAGATCAGATCTTTTGACAATAATTGGTCTTTTGACCAATCAGACCTTCTGCCAATTATTGGGCAAAAGATCAGAATTGGGCTGCCTGTGTGAACTCAGCCTTAGTGTCTCGATGCTAGTGCTACTTCAAAGGATATTGTAGTAGCTAGAATGCAGACTCACATTCTGCCTTTTCACTCCCTCTCCTTGCCCTAGGTCTCCCACCATGGCAGGTGGTCTGTTTGCCATGGACAGGAAGTACTTTAACGAGCTCGGCCAATACGACAGTGGCATGGACATCTGGGGTGGTGAGAACCTTGAGATCTCCTTCCGGGTAAGTTAAAGGGCCACACACCATCACACTCACTGTATCACACTCAGTGCATTACTGCTACATTTTATTCTTAGGAAGGGTGCAGATGCTCCCAAAGTAACACATAGGTTGGCAGGTAGCCTAGCGGTTAAGAGCATTGGGCCAGTAATCGAAAGGTTGCTAGTTCAAACCCGTACCGGACTAGGTGAAAAGTCTGTGCCCTTCAGCAAGGCACGTAACCCTAATTGCTCCTGTAAGTCGATCTGGATAAGAATGACTCTGTAAACATAGAACACCCAGACTTTCAGTTGAAAAATGTCATTTCTATTTTAGGGTGGGTGCCAAATTTACACGCACGCACCTGGTCAAATGAGCTATGACATGTCAACCACTCACCATGAGCTCAAGACAGTTGGTTTATTTACCCACGTTTTGGCACGTTTCTTCTAATGCTTTGCCTCAGCAGACTTAAACAAGCTTTTCCCCCTTAAGAAAAATACAGAATGAAATAAAATGTCATAACCGACAGCCAACGGCAATTTTATTTCTCAACATTACGTTTTGGTCCAGTTGAGTTGGATCTCAGCAGACTAGCAACTCCATATTGACTTGCTACATGAATCCATCCAACATAAATTCTCCTGTCTCGCCTCAGTGTTTTTACTTCTCTTGCTTTTACCACATCAGAGTTGGACATTTCTCTTCCAGTCTTGTTTAATATTCTTGGCAAGGCTGCCTTCTCATGTTTTGCAATGTTACCCTGTTTGAAAAGAGAGTCCAATATAAGACTTCAGTATCGGAACGTTATGTATGTGGAACATTGTCAGATTACATTAATCATATGGCTCTCTAGCAATGGGGAGTGGAGCTGATGTTTGGTCAGACTTGTACTACTCTTATTAATTCATTATGGTCATTGAATTAAGTCCTATGTCCTAGCGTTTCCCAAAACGGAACTTTCTTAGAAGAATTACGACGGGCTTCTACTGTGGATTGTTGGTTTATTCAGGTCTAGAGGTTGAGGTGTTATGGGGGAAGGGGTTGTGTTTGGAGAAGGGGGGCATTAGGGTTGTGGCAACAAAGTGTGCTCACCCAGTTATTGAGTGGTTTTCATAGGAGGATACTTGGCCACGTAGTCTGTACTCTTTCTTGCTCCCTGCCCCATGGATTTAGTGAAAAGGTATTTTTAACATAAACAATATAGCCTCGTTGAAGTGTCCTGTCGCTCTAACCAAGAAGTCAAATGCTCATATGACTTTCTCTTTATCAGATCTGGATGTGTGGTGGCCAGCTCCTGATCATCCCCTGCGCGCGGGTGGGTCATATATTCCGTAAACGCCGGCCTTACGGGTCACCCGGAGGTCAGGACACCATGGCCCACAACTCCCTGCGATTGGCCCACGTATGGATGGATGAATACAAGGTACCTCAGAGGGCGATAGCACTAATTACACACAATTGAAATCCAGTTTATAAAATCACCCATTCTCTATTGGTTCAGGGACTGAAATTAAAATCCATTAAACTGGGTTTGTATTAAATCCAGCACGCACATGGGCCCGTATGTACCTAGACTGAAAGCTACTGGGCCCGTATTCAGTGTATCAGAATAGGAGTGCTGATCTAGGATCAGTTTAGCCTTTTTTAAATCATAACAGGTCCAGATCTGAAGAGATCACATTCAACCTTTTCCTGAGGCTCCTGTTATGACCGCAAGCAAACTAAACATCCGATGAGATCAGCATTTCTTCTAACCACTCTCAGCTCTGTCTTTATTAGCACAGTGATGTTTGTTCCTTTCCAAGCTACAAAGAGCTATAATTGCTTTCCACAGTCTGAAAATAGCCAACCTAATTGGAAAGGAAGCCAATTGCGTTGTTTGGGTTCTCCTGAGAGATCTCCCATTCACACACGTCAATGTACTAGTGGGTCTGAATTTGTTTTCTCATCATTCCCCCTCAGTGTGAACAGTTGTTGTTTCCAAACTAAACAGTAGAGGCCTTGGATATGATGAATTACTTACGTAATTGTTATTACTTAGATGTCGCCACAAGAGAGAGCCACTTTTTTCGGGAAGGTTTGTGCTGCTTAGTCTCGTCTCTCTTCTGTGCTCTTTCCCACCTTCCACTTTGAAATTATTTACCGGACATTGAACTAAGAGTGTGATTCGTAAATTGCCTTCCCTTACTCTGAATTGTTAATTCAACAGTGTAGTGCAGGTATTCCCAAACAGGGGTACGTGCAATGTCGTCAGGGGTATGCCAAATAAAAATGTGATTCACATTTAAAAAATATATATATAATAATAATTTCTTCACATTTTCAAACAGTCCATTTAGTAAGGACCGTGTTCATAGAGACACATACCAGCTCTACTGGTAGTACTGCTACTACCACCAGTACTACACCTGCACCTGTCCACGACACAAGTTGTTCTGCTTCCACGAGCACATCCAATGCTAGTATCAGTAATTCTACATTTGTTGTAAGTCCAGCTAGCATTGACACTGACAGTTGTGACTCTGATGCAGCCGAAGAGCTACTGCCCCCTTACCCGGGAAAGCACCGAACAACAGACAGGGACGGTGGACCATCGAAGAGGTGCAAATATGATGAGAACTACATTGATTGGGGGTTCACTTATACTGGGAGTAGTGCCTTTCCTCAGCCACTGTGTTATATGTGCAAAAGTACTCACAACTCCATGAAACCTTCACTCTTGCGCAGACATTTAGAAACAAAACATGCCAATTTGAAAATAAGCCACAGGAGTTTTTTGAGCGAGAATTAATGACTTTCAAGTAGTAAGACATTTATAAAAGCAACAGATACCATTAATTAGAAGGGGCTAGAAGCGTCTTATATGGTGAGCTACCGAGTGACTAGGACAGGCAAGCCCCATACTATTGTGGAGGACTTAATTATTCCTGCTGCTGCGGATATGGCTGGGACAATGCTGGGGGAAAAGGCCCAAAAAATTATACAGACAATGTCTTCATCAAACAACACTGTTTCACGATGCATCAGTGACATAGTGGGAGATGTTTTGAAACAATTACTGCTTTGCATACAAGCCAGTGAATTCTATGCATTACAGCTGGATGAGTCAACAGACGTGGCGGGCCTGGCACAGCTCCTGGTATATGTCTGTTATGTTTATGGGGGGTCAATTAAGGAAGACATCCTCCTCTGCAAATCACTGGAAACCAGGACAACAGGAGAGGATATTTTTTAAAGTACTGGACAGCTTTGTGACATCAAATGTACTTTAGTGGTCAAGATGTGTTGGTATCTGTACTGATGGTGCAAAAGCCATGACAGGGAGACATAGTGGTGCAAGCAGTTGCTCCCGACGCCACTTGGGTAGACTGCAGCATCCACCGAGAGGCTCTGGCTGCCAAGGGAATGCCTGACAGCTTGAAATACTTTTTGGAAACGACAGTGAAAATGGGTAACTTTGTTAAAGCAAGGCCCCTGAACTCTCATGTATTTTCTGCACTATGCAATGATATGGGCAGCGACCATGTAACACGTATACAGCATACAGAAGTGCGCTGGTTATCAAGGGGAAGAAGTTTTGACAAGTTTTTTTCAATTGAAAGATGAGCTTAAAGTTTTCTTTACTGACCATAATTTTCACTTGTCTGCATGATGACAAGTTTCTCACGCGACTGGCCTATCTGGGTGATGTTTTTTCTAGCCTGAATGATCTGAATCTACAATTTCAGGGACTCTCCGCAACTAAACTCAGCAAAAAAAGAAATGTCCTCTCACTGTCAACTGCGTTTATTTTCAGCAAACTTAACATGTGTAAATAATTGTATGAACACAACAAGGTTCAACAACTGAGACATAAAGTGAACAAGTTCCACAGACATGTGACTAACAGAAATTGAATAATGTGTCCCTGAACAAAGGGGGGGTCTGAATCAAAAGTAACAGTCAGTATCTGGTGTGGCCACCAGCTGCATTAGGTACTGCAGTGCATCTCCTCCTCATGGACTGCACCAGATTTGCCCGTTCTTGCTGTGAGATGTTACCCCAATCTTCCAGCAAGACACCTGCAGGTTACCGGACATTTCTGAGGGGAATGGCCATAGCCCTCACCCTCCGATCCAACAGGTCCCAGACGTGCTCAATAGGATTGATATCCGGGCTCTTCACTGGCCATAGCAGAACACTGACATACCTGTCTTGCAGGAAATCACGCACAGAACGAGCAGTATGGCTGGTGGCATTGTCATGCTGGAGAGTCATGTCAGGATGAGCCTGCAGGAAGGGTACCACATGAGGGAGGAGGATGTCTTCCCTGTAACGCACAGCATTGAGTTCACAACATACAGTGTGTTGGTTATCAAGGTGTTGACATGTTTTTTTAAATTGAGAGAAGAGCTTAAAGTTTTTTTTACTGACCATAATTTTCACTTGTCTGACCGCTTGCATGATGACGAGTTTCTCACTCGACTGGCCTATCTGGGTGATGTTTTTTCTCATCTGAGTTATCTGAATCTCGGATTACAGGAATTCTCTGCAACTATATTCAGTGTGTGGGACAAAATTGAGGATATGATTAAGAAGTTGGAGCTCTGCATTAACAAGGACAACACACAGGTCTTTCCATCATTGTATGATTTTTTTTGTGTGCAAATGAACTCAAGCTTAAGGACAATGTGAAATGTGATATAGTGAAGTACCTGAGTGAGTTTGGTGCGCAATTAAGCAGGTACTTTCCCGAAAAGGATGACACAAACAACTGGATTCGTTATCCCTTTCATGCCCTGCCTTCGGTCCACTTACTGATAAGAGAGCCTCATCAAAATTGCAACAAGCGGTTCTGTGAAAATTGAATTTAATCAGAAGTCACTGCCAGATTTCTGGATTGGGCTGCACTCAGAGCATCCTGCCGTTGCAACCACGTATCTATGTGAGTGGATTCTCACGAGCATGAAAACTAAATACAGGCACAGACTGTGTGGAAAATGATTTAAGACAGACTCTCCAATACAACCCAACATTGCAGAGTTACAGTGCCTTGCGAAAGTATTCGGCCCCCTTGAACTTTGCGACCTTTTGCCACATTTCAGGCTTCAAACATAAAGATATAAAACTGTATTTTTTTGTGAAGAATGAACAACAAGTGGGACACAATCATGAAGTGGAACGACATTTATTGGATATTTCAAACTTTTTTAACAAATCAAAGACTGAAAAATTGGGCGTGCAAAATTATTCAGCCCCCTTAAGTTAATACTTTGTAGCGCCACCTTTTGCTGCGATTACAGCTGTAAGTCGCTTGGGGTATGTCTCTATCAGTTTTGCACATCGAGAGACTGAACATTTTTCCCATTCCTCCTTGCAAAACAGCTCGAGCTCAGTGAGGTTGGATGGAGAGCATTTGTGAACAGCAGTTTTCAGTTCTTTCCACAGATTCTCGATTGGATTCAGGTCTGGACTTTGACTTGGCCATTCTAACACCTGGATATGTTTATTTTTGAACCATTCCATTGTAGATTTTGCTTTATGTTTTGGATCATTGTCTTGTTGGAAGACAAATCTCCGTCCCAGTCTCAGGTCTTTTGCAGACTCCATCAGGTTTTCTTCCAGAATGGTCCTGTATTTGGCTCCATCCATCTTCCCATCAATTTTAACCATCTTCCCTGTCCCTGCTGAAGAAAAGCAGGCCCAAACCATGATGCTGCCACCACCATGTTTGACAGTGGGGATGGTGTGTTCAGCTGTGTTGCTTTTACGCCAAACACAACGTTTTGCATTGTTGCCAAAAAGTTCCATTTTGGTTTCATCTGACCAGAGCACCTTTTTCCACATGTTTGGTGTGTCTCCCAGGTGGCTTGTGGCAAACTTTAAACACTTTTTATGGATATCTTTAAGAAATGGCTTTCTTCTTGCCACTCTTCCATAAAGGCCAGATTTGTGCAATATATGACTGATTGTTGTCCTATGGACAGAGTCTCCCACCTCAGCTGTAGATCTCTGCAGTTCATCCAGAGTGATCATGGGCCTCTTGGCTGCATCTCTGATCAGTCTTCTCCTTGTATGAGCTGAAAGTTTAGAGGGACGGCCAGGTCTTGGTAGATTTGCAGTGGTCTGATACTCCTTCCATTTCAATATTATCCTTGGGATGTTTAAAGCTTGGGAAATCTTTTTGTATCCAAATCCGGCTTTAAGCTTCTTCACAACAGTTTCTCGGACCTGCCTGGTGTGTTCCTTGTTCTTCATGATGCTCTCTGCGCTTTTAACGGACCTCTGAGACTATCACAGTGCAGGTGCATTTATACGGAGACTTGATTACACACAGGTGGATTGTATTTATCATCATTAGTCATTTAGGTCAACATTGGATCATTCAGAGATCCTCACTGAACTTCTGGAGAGAGTTTGCTGCACTGAAAGTAAAGGGGCTGAATAATTTTGCACGCCCAATTTTTCAGTTTTTGATTTGTTAAAAAATTTGAAATATCCAATAAATGTCGTTCCACTTCATGATTGTGTCCCACTTGTTGTTGATTCTTCACAAAAAAATACAGTTTTATATCTTTATGTTTGAAGCCTGAAATGTGGCAAAAGGTCGCAAAGTTCAAGGGGGCCGAATACTTTCGCAAGGCACTGTATGTGCATCATTTCAAGCACACCCTTCTCATTAACCTGTGGTGAGTTATCCACAATTTTCAATGAACAAGTAAGGTTTTATATGTAAGATGGTTAAATAAAGAGCAAAGTTATTGATTATTATTATATTATTATTTGTGCCCTGGTCCTATAAGAGCTCTTTGTCACTTCCCACAAGCCGGGTTGTGACAAAAACTCTCCCACATTCTTATGTTTAATAAATGTATCTTATAGTGTGTGTGTGGCAGGCTTACAATGACGGCAAAAAACAACATTTGAGAGTGCGCTGACCCTGGTGCTAGAGGGGGTACGCAGCTGGAGGTTGACTTTTTGAAGGGGTACGGGACTATAAAAAGTTGGGTAACCACTGGTGTAGTGTATCAATGTTCCCAGCAGTTAATCTTCTAGAGGGTTCTTTTTTAGGATATGTTTTTCATTAGTCCACTCTTGATACAGTCCTATTTTTTTTTTTGCATGTTGGCAGTGAAGTTTTCAAGATGCAGTGTCACCTGCCTTATTATCAAGAGGATTCAATATGCAATGATCATTTTTGAGTGGATTTTCCCTTTAAGATGAAGTTTGGGTTGCCCAGTTCTGACTTTTCCATCTCCACACTAATCAGAGACTGGGACAAGTTTAGTTTCCATGGAAATAGCCGGCCTAAATCAAGATATATTAAACAGATTCTCAATAAAGGTAAACTTCTTGATTTTATCGGCCAATCGAAATAGATCTGAGTTTTCAATCCTCTGAAATACTTATTTTGAGTCTTACCACCCAGAAAATGCAAGCTGTTTTCATGACCTAAGAGAGGGTGGAACAACTAGGAGTACTGTTGACTTGTCGAGATTCCAGTTCATTACTAGAAATATTTCTGAATCACTCTCTACAGTAGTTTGTCTCAGGTTTATTCAGTTGTTCTGATACGTTTGTTTACAAATTGACTTTAGAACCTGATCTGCCCTGTAAACTCTGCACTTTTACAGACAACAGAGATACAGCTATTTTAAATGTATTAAAGGGTGTGGACTGGCATTGAACATTTCAATAGCAATCAACTGAGTGTATGTCATCAATCTCACCTATTTCCTGTCTTGTGTCTCGTCCAATCAGGAGCAGTACTTAAACCTGCGGCCAGAACTCCGGGAACGTGCCTACGGTGACATCAGCGAGCGGCAGGCGGTGCGCCAACGGCTGCAGTGTCGCTCTTTCAAGTGGTACCTGGACACCATCTACCCCGAGATGCAGGTTGCCTCGCCCCACAACAAGCCCCAGCAGCCTGTGTTCGTCAACAAGGGCCTCCGCCGGCCAAAAGTGTTGCAGAGAGGCCGGGTAAGATGATAAAGTGAAGTTGAGCTAATGCTAAACTGGTCCCAGATCAGTTTTTGCAGTATATCCAACTCCCATCAACCATAGGAGTTGGCTATACAGCACAAACAGATCTGGAAACAGGTTAAAACTTAAGGCTGCAATCCCGTTAACGGGATCGATATGACAACAGCCAGTGAAAGTGCAGGGCGCCAAATACAATACAACAGAAATCTCATAATTCAAATTCCTCAAACATACATGTATTTTATACCGTTTTAAAGGTAATCTTGTTGTTAATCCCACCACAGTGTCCGATTTCAAATAGGCTTTACAGCGAAAGCACCACAAACGATTATGGTGACCACCAACTCACAGAAAAACCCAGCCATTATTCCAGCCAAAGAGAGGAGTCACAAATAGAGATAAAATTAATCACTAACCTTTGATGATCTTTATCAGATGACACTCATAGGACTTCATGTTACACAATACATGTATGTTTTGTTTGATAAAGTTCATATTTATATAAACAAAATCTCAGTATACAATGGGCGCGTTACGTTCACTAGTTCCAAAAACATCCGGTGGTATTGCAGAGAGCCATAATCCTCTCCTCAATGCAACCGCTGTGTCAGATTTCAGTAAAACTTTACGGAAAAAGCAAACCATGCAATAAACTGAGACGGCGCTCAGAAAATAAATACAATTATCTGCCATGTTGGAGCCAACAGAAATCACATTAAAAATATTCCCTTACCTTTGACGATCTTCATCAGAATGCACTCCCAGGAATCCTAGTTCCACAATAAATGCTTGATTTGTTCGATAATGTCCATTATTTATGTCCAAGTAGCTACTTTTGTTTGCGCGTTTAGTACGCAGGTCCATCCGAACGTCGGACGAAAACTTCAAAAAGTTATATTACAGGTGGAAGAAACTTGTCAAACTAAGTATAGAATCAAGGATTCAGTTATCATAAATCTTCAATAACGTTCCAACCGGAGAATTCCTATGTCTGTAGAGAAGCAATGGAACTCAGGACGCTATCATGTGAAATGCGCGTGACCAGGACCTGGCTCTCTGCCAGACCACTGACTCAAAGAGCTCCCACCTGGCTCCACAACACTGTTAGAAGCCTCATTCAAGTTTCTAAAGACAGTTGACATCTAGTGGAAGTGCAACTTCATCCATATCCCACTGTGTATTCAATAGGGGCAGGTTGAAAATCGACCAACCTCAGATTTCCCACTTCCTGTTTGGAGTTCTTCTCAGGTTTTTGCCTGCCATATGAGTTATGTTATACTCACAGACATCATTCAAACAGTTTTAGAAACTTCAGAGTGTTTTCTATCCAATACTAATAATAATATGCATATATTAGCAACTGGGACTGAGGAGCAGACAGTTTACTCTGGACACTTTTCATCCAAGCTACTCAATACTGCCCCTGCAGCCATAAGAAGTTTTAACATGGTTACTTTGTTAAAGCCGTGTGTTGTCGGCTGTCAACCCCTGCCATCTAGAGGCAATAACATGAAGCCTGAAATTAAAAATAAACCTCAAGGAATGTATGTTCGTTTTTAAGGTGTAATTGTGTACATCATTCACATGCAAGTAGCCCTCTGACATATTTATAGTCATAAATTAAATAAAGTGACTTGTTTACTGTCAGTGAAGCACCTTCTCTGTATACAAACCGTAGATGTCTCCTGATGGACAAGGGGTCCTCAGAAGTTGTAAACATATTCCCTGTTCCCACGCATGTTTCTTTAGGGTTTGAAAGTAGTTCTAAGATTGCAACGAAGAAATACCTGAACATTCTTCAAAAGCCAAGGGAAAGCAAAAATTATCAATACAACGTTACATACTGCACTTCATTTCTTTGTCTTCTTATTTAATTTAATTGAAAAAATGCCATATCCAGTCAACAGGGGGCAGCGTGGTGTTGAGAAAGTCATGAAGGAGCTTCAGTCCCCAGGATGAAAAGACATACCACTTACAGGTTCAGAACTTCCGCTTCAAACAGACCGAGTTACAAGTTACAGTGCATTCGGGAAGTATTCAGACACCTTCCCTTTTTTCACATTTTGTTATGTTACAGCCTTATTCTGTAATGTAACAAAATGTGGGGCTCCCGAGTGGCACAGCCATCTAAGGCACTGCATCTCAGTGCTAGAGGGGTCACAACAGACCTTGGTTCGATTCCAGGCTGTATCACAACCGGCTGTGATTGGGAGTCCCATAGGGCAGCGCACAATTGGCCCAGCGTCGTTAGGGTTTGGCTGGGGTAGGCTGTCATTGTAAATAAGAATTTGGAACTGACTTGGCTAGTAGTTATATAAAGGTTTTATATATATATATATATATATATATATATATATATATATATATATATATATATATATATATATATATATATATATATATATGGGTTTTTTTATTCTAAAATTGATTAAATTAAATATCTACACACATGCTGACAAAGCAAAAACAGGTGTTTAGATTTTTTGGCAAATTTATTAAGAATAAAAACAAATAACCTTATTTACATATGTATTCTGGCTCTTTTGCTACGAGCCTCAAAATTGAGTTCAGGTGCATCCTGTTTCCATTGATCATCCTTGATGTTTCTACAATTTGATTGAGTCCACCTGGGGTAAAGTCCACCTGGGGTAAATTCCAGAGTCCACCTGGGGTAAATTCCATTGATTGGACATGATTTGGAAAGGCACACACCTGTCTTTATAAGGTCCCACAGTTGACAGTACATGTTAGAGCAAAAACCAAGCCATGAGGTCGAAGGAATTATCCATAGAGCTCCGAGACAGGATTGTGTCAAGGCACAGATCTGGGGAAGTTTACCAAAACATGTCTGCACCATTGAAGGTCCCCAAGAACACGGTGGCCTCCATCATTCTTAAATGGAAGAAGTTTGGAACCACCAAAACTTTTCCTAGAGCTGGCTGCCTGGCCAAACTGAACAATAGGGGGAGAAGGGCCTGACCAAGAACCCGATGATCACTCTGACAGAGTTCCTCTGTGGAGATGGGAGAACCTTCCAGAAGGACAACCATCTCTGCAGCACTTCACCAATCAGGCCTTTATGGTAGAGTGGCCAGACGGAAGCCACTCCTCAGTAAAAGGCACATGACAGAAACAAGGTTCTCTGGTCTGATGAAACCAAGATTGAACTCTTTGGCCTGACTGCCAAGTGCCAGGTCTGGAGGAAACCAGGCACTGCTCATCACCTGGCCTATACATCCCTACGGTGAAGCATGATGGTGGCAGCATCATGCTGTGTGTATGTTTTTCAGCGGCAGGGACAGGGAGACTTGTCAGGATTGAGGGAAAGATGAACAGAGCATAGTACAGAGAGATCTTTGATGAAAACTTGCTCCAGAGTCCTCAGACTGGGGTGAAGGTTCACCTTCCAACAGGACAACGACCCTAAGCATACAGCCAAGACAACGCAGAAGTGGCTTTGGAACAAGTCTCTGAATGTCCTTGAATGACCCAGCCAGAGCCCGGACTTGAACCCAAATGAACATATCTGGGAAGACCTGAAAAAAGCTGTGCAGTGACGCTCCCCATCCAATCTGACAGAGCTTGAGAGGATCTGCAGAGAAGAATGGGAGAAACTCTCCAAATACAGGTGTGCCAAGCTTGTAGCGTCATACCCAACAAAGTACTGAGTCAAGGGTCTGAAGACTTACGTAAATGGGATATTTCAGTTAATTTTTTTAATAAATGAGCAAAAATGCCAAACTGTTTGTGCTTTTTCATTTTGGGGTATTGTGTGTAGATGGGGGGGAAACTATTTTAGAATAAGGCTGTAAACGTAACAAAATGTGTAAAAGGTAAAGGCCTGAATACTTTCCAAATGCACTGTATGTGTTTCATATTGATAAACCACAGACAGCTCTGCTACAGCCGTCTACCTGGGAGGACATTCATATTCTAGTTAGTCTGGAAGGAAACTTCAGAGTGATTTCTTAAATATGGAATCCACAATCCATACACTGTCTGCCCCACAACCATTGTTATTTGTTGACGAAGCAGAGGTAGGGAGCGCCGGTGGAGCGCCGCGGGTGGTGGGTGGGCGGACAAATAAGAAGTTTCACCTTTAAGTATTCCAGCTTTAACATACCTGGTTTTCTGAAGATATCAATATGGTTATGGAAATAGGCTTAGAAATGAGGCAGTTGGAAAAAGGTCCCTCAATAGAATAATTACATTTGAAATATTCTTGTCTTGTCGATTCAGGGGAGTGGGTGTTGGGTCTATTGTACATTCCAGTGGCGTAGTCTGGAGTATGGACATACGCTCCTGGTTAAAAGTTTTAGAACACCTACTCATTCAAGGGTTTTTCTTTATTTTTTACTATTTTCTACATTGTAGAATAATAGTGAAGACATCAACACTATAAAATCATGTAGTAACCAAAAAAGTGTTAAACAAATTCAAATCCAGATGCTTCAAATAGGACTACCCTATTGGCTATTTGAAGCATCTCAAATATAAAATACATTTTGATTTGTTTAACACATTTTTGGTTGGTACATGATTCCATATATGTTATTTCAGTTTTGATGTCTTCACTATTATTCTACAATGTATAAAATGGTAAAATAAATTAAGAAAAACCCTTGAATGAGTAGGTGTTGTAAAACTTTTAACCAGTAGTGTAACTTCAGTTGGTTTTTATCCATTTATCATGGATTGAGTTTATGGGCATTTTTTTGTATTTTTTTTTTGCAATCGCACAGTGCAGATTATCAGATCTCAAGATCTGAAGCCAGAACCACATTAATATAACATAGCAATGTTCTCAGATGCACAGCCAGGCTGCAATAAAGATGACCTGGAACGCAACAGTGTCTTCACCTTAGACCGCTCACTTCTCCTTTTCTTTCTCTGTAGCTGCGGAACCTGAAGGCTGACAAGTGTCTGGTGGCCCAGGGGAGGTCCACACAGAAGGGGGGTGCCGTGGTGCTGAGGTCCTGTGACACTCACAACCCAGAACAGGTACACTAACTAACATATTACCACCCCCCCAACTCACCTCTGCCTTGGACATCTATATAATCTGTTTTGCCAAACCATACTGTGCTAGGATATTGTCTTTTCACATTGCACTTTCAAGCACGACTCAGCATTCTAAAAGCAAGCTGACCTGCCCTGATAACAGGTGTGGAAAGAAATTAGTCTGACCCTACACTGTACGATATTAACTGAAAAGAGCATGGTTTGGGTCGGCACAATACTGTGAAATATCCTCTACTGGTCTTTCTGCTTAGCAACACTTTAACCCATAAGAATCTAAGCCCTGTCTAATCCGCGGGAGGGGGGTACAACTAAGCTATATGGAATTATTTTAAGGAGATCATACCAAGGATTATTTTGCTATTTGATTTAGAATATTAAGACCCCTTGAAGTATCCCCAAAATATATGAATTGTCCTTACTGCTTGCTATTAGCTCATACAAACACATTGAATAACAGATTCACTACATGGAACAAAATAATTATAAAAGGAAGTTTGTTCTTCAGTGTCTGTCTTATATCTGAGAGATACAGTTTAAGTCAGAAGTTTACATATACTTAGGTTGGAGTCATTAAAACGTTTTTAAACCACTCCACAAATAACTTGTTAACAAACTGTAGTTTTGGCAAGTTGGTTAGGACATCTACTTTGTGCATGACAAGTAATGTTTCACATACAGATTCATTTACTATCACAATTCCTGTGGGTCAGAAGTTTACATACACTAAGTTGACTGTGCCTTTAAACAGCTTGGAAAATTCCAGAAAATGATGTCATGGCTTTAGAAGCTTCTAATAGGCTAATTGACATCATTTGAGTCAATTGGAGGGTTACCTGTGGATGTATTTCAAGGCCTACCTTCAATCTCTGTGCCTCTGCTTGACTTCATGGGAAAATCAAAAGAAATCAGCCAAGAGCTCAGAAAAAAATTGTAGATGTCCACAAGTCTGGTTCATCCTTGGGAGCAATTTCCAAATGCCTGAAGGTACCACGTTCATCTGTACAAACAATAGTACTCAAGTATAAACACCATGGGACCACGCAGCCGTCATACCGCTCAGGAAGAAGACGCGTTCTGTCTCCTAGAGATGAACGTACTTTGGTGCAAAAAGTGCAAATCAATCCCCAGAACAACAGCAAAGGACCTTGTGAAGATGCTGGAGGAAACAGGTACAAAAGTATATATATCCACAGTAAAACGAGTCCTATATCAACATAACCTGAAAGGCCACTCAGCAAGGAAGAAGACACTACTCTAAAACCGTCATAAAAAAGCCAGACCACGGTTTACAACTGCATGCACATGGGGACAAAGATCCTACTTTTTGGAGAAATGTCCCCTGGTCTGAAAAATTGAACTGTTTGGCCATAATTACCATTGTTATGTTTGGAGGAAAAAGGGGGAGGCTTGCAATCCGAAAAACACCATCCCAACCGTGAAGCTCGGGGTGGCAGCATCATGTTGTGGGGGTGCTTTGCTGCAGGAGGGACTGGTGCACTTCACAAAATAGATGGCATCATGAGGGAGGAAACTTATGTGGATATATTGAAGCAACATCTGAAGACATCAGTCAGGAAGTTAAGCTTGGTCGCAATGGGTCTTCCAAATGGACAATGACCTCAAGCATACTTCCAAAGTTGTGGCAAAATGGCTTAAGGACAACAGGGTCAAGGTATTGGAGTGACCTTCACAAAGCCCTGACCTCAATCATATAGAAAATTTGTGGGCAGAATTGAAAAAGCGTGTGCGAGCAAGGAGGCCTACAAACCTGACTCAGTTACACCAGCTCTGTCAGGAGGAATGGGCCAAAATTCACCCAACTTATTGTGGGAAGCTTGTGGAAGGCTACCTGAAATGTTTGACCCAAGTTAAACAATTTAAAGGCAATGCTACCAAATACTAATTGAGTGTATGAAAACTTCTGACCCACTGGGAATGTGATGAAATAAATAAAAGCTGAAATAAATCATTCTCTCTAGTATTATTCTGACATTTCACATTCTTTAAATAGTGGTGATCCTAACTGACCTAAGACAGGGAATTTTTACTAAGATTAAATGTCAGGAATTGTGAAAAACTGAGTTTAAATGTATTTGGCTAAGGTGTATGTAAACTTCCGACTTCAACTGTACAGTCGTGGCCAAAAGCTTTGAGAATGACACAAATACTAATTTGTACCCCCTGTATATAGCCTCCACATTGACTCTGTGCCGGTACCCCCTGTATATAGCCTCCACATTGACTCTGTACCGGTACCCCCTGTATATAGCCTCCACATTGACTCTGTACCGGTACCCCCTGTATATAGCCTCCACATTGACTCTGTACCGGTACCCCCTGTATATAGCCTCCACATTGACTCTGTACCGGTACCCCCTGTATATAGCCTCCACACTGACTCTGTACCGGTACCCCCTGTATATAGCCTCCACATTGACTCTGTACCGGTACCCCCTGTATATAGCCTCCACACTGACTCTGTACCGGTACCCGTAGGTACCATAGGTACCGTAGGTTCCATAGGTGGGTGCAGCGTCTCAAAACTAGTTCCCCCTGATCCAGATTAAGCCTATTCCTGTACTTCAAACAAAGTTCCATGGAGATTCTCCATGTGGGTTGGGGAAACGCCCTAGCGATGGAAAAATAGGTTGTGTGAGACTCTACCTCGCCTCCATCATATGGTCTACTATGTGTCACTGGCAGTCGTCATTCATGTTACCAGCCTCTGATTGACCTACAGTGATAATAGAACCTTTACATGATTCTGACCTCTTTTTGACGCTTCTGTTAGTCCGGCGACATGGACAATGGTTATAAGGGTTAGTGCTAGAATCTGAAATGAGTTCTATTTCAACCTCCTATCTCCTAATCTTTCATTACCTTATTTCAACCATTGTTTATGGCTACAATGACTGTTTTGTAGGAGGGTACGGTACCCTGGCTAGACGGGGAAAGTGCAGTATCTCAACCTGGAAATACATGAACTGTACCAGTACATCCCCCCTCCCAGGCTCTTTCAGGGTCACATCCACTGGAAGAGCTTCTATCTTTTCAAGCCTCAACTAAAGAAAAAGACACTTCCATTAGACAAGCTCTTCCACTTTCCTGTGTGTGTGTAAAAATGGTGCAGAGTGAGTCACTTTGTCTGTGTGGGGTAGAAGTTCAGCTGAAGTTACTGCAGTTCTGCACTGTGCCACATGTGTTCTCCCACTCTCTCTCTATTCTCTTTCCATCTGAACTTCTGTCTTACTGCAGCAGTTCTTGGGTACACGATGAGGTCAACAACTTCTGTTGTGAACGGTTGTTTGTGAAGTCATCTACTGACAAATGAGGCGTGAAACTTTTTTGTCATAAGTATTGGGAGTAGGTAAAGTTTAAATTCTGGTTTATTCCATACAGTCTATTGGATATGGAATAAAGGCTTTTTAAAATGAATTTACATTCCTCACTCGGGTCTGTACCACGTGACATGGTTTCCTTATACAGTATATACTTCTTCTGCCTTTCTTTCTCTCTCTCCCTAACCTACCTCCCTCTTCCTCCCCAGGAGTGGGCCTATGATGAGGAGCACGAGTTGATCCTAGCCGGCCTGCTGTGTCTGGACATGTCGGAGATCCGCTCGTCTGACCCACCCCGCCTCATGAAGTGTCACGGCTCAGGGGGCTCCCAACAGTGGACCCTGGGGGTGAGTTAGCTAGAGCCTCCACACTGTTGCTGAATCCACAAATCATCCCCATATCTGTATATAAAAGACGGGTTGGTTGTTTAGAAACACAACTGACACATGCGCAACTACTGGGGCAAGGATTGTTGACTTGAAAACATAAATACATTCGCACAATGAGCACTTGTTGGCTTTCAAATACATTGTTACAGTTGTTGGTTAGCCATATTAGCATAGACGTAGATCAGTCAAAACAAGACATGGTATCAAGAACAAGATAAATCTAGCTGAAATGAGCCACCTATGACATGGCAGCTTCTTGTCATTGTCGCTAGCTATCTGGCCATTCCAAATCACAACAGACCTCTGTCCCATTGAAGCGTGCGCATCGTTTTCCTGACGTTGTCAGCTAACCCATCTATAGAAGCAAATAGGGCTATAGTAACTGTTGCAATGACTGCTACCATCATCAGACCAGTACTGATATGACTAATACATTTCAGTATTACTATGGCATTTAACTTGTGCATACCGCTGGTACCACGGGGCATCATGATGGTGATGACGAGATGGAATCACTTCTATTCAACCACCGCCAGTGGGCTCCTTTAATAGGTGCAGTTGATAATGTACGCAGTCTCTATCCTCTGCCTCCATTCTGTACAGTGCCTTCAGAAAGTATTCACACCCCTTGACCTTTGACATTAGGAGGCTAAATTTAAAATTTATTACATATTACATTAGATAAAAAATGTTGTCACTGCCCTACACACAATACAAATGAATGAAAAGCTGAAATGTAGTCAACCCTTTTATGCCAAGCCTAAATAAGTGAAGGAGTAAAGTCACATACAGTAAGTTAAATGGACTCACTGAATGCAATAAGTGTTCAATGTGATTTTTGAATGACTACCTCATCTCTGTAAGGTCCCTCATTTGAGCAGTGAATTTCAAACCCAGATTCAACCACAGAGACCAGGGAAGTTTTGAATGCCTCGCAAGGAAGGGCACCTAATGGTAGAAAAAAAATAGTAAGCAGACATTGAATATCCCTTTGAGCATGATGAAGTTATTAATTAAATGTATGTCCTGAATGCAAATCCAACAACATATCACTGAGTACCACTATTCATATTTTCAAGCATGGTGGTGGCTGCATCATGTTATGAGTATGCTTGTCATCGCCAAGGACTGGGAGTTTTTTAGGATAAAAATAAATTGAATAGAGCACAGACAAAAGTCCTAGAGTAAAAAGTGGTTCAGTCTGCTTTCCAACAGACACTGAGAGACAAATTCACCTTTCAGCAGGACAGTAACCTAAAACACAAGGACTATACACTGGAGTTTACCAAGATGACATTTAATGTTCCCGAGTGGCCTAGTTACAGTTTGGACTTAAATCTGCTTTAAAATGGCTGTCTAGCAATGATCAACAACCAATTTGACAGAGCTTGAAAAATGTAAAAAAATAAATGTGCAAAGCGTTTAGACTTACCCAAAAATACTCTAATTGCTGCCAAAGGTGATTATAATTTAAACTAATGATCAAATTTTTCCTCTTCTTTGGCAAGTATTTTCTGTAGATGGTTGACAAATCTATTTTAATCCCACCTTGAAACACAAAATGTGGAGGGAAAAAAAATTGAGGGGTGTGACTACACTACATGACCAAAAGTATGTGGACACCTGCTCATCGAACATCTCATTTCAGAATCATGGGCATTAATATGGCGTTGGTCCCCCACTTTGCTGCGATTACAGCCTCCACTCTTCTGGGAAGGCTTTCCACTAGATGTTGCTGCGGGGACTTGCTTCCATTCAACCACGAGCAATAGTGATGTTGGGCGATTAGGCCTGGCTCGCAGTCGGTGTTCCAATTCATCCCAAAGGTGTTTAATGGGGTTGAGAATAGGGCTCTGTGAAGGCCAGTCAAGTTCTTCCACACTGATCTTGACAAACCAGTTCTGTATGGACCTCGCTTTGTGCACTGGGGCATTGTCATACTGAAACAGGAAAGGGCCTTCCCCAAACTGTTGCCACAAAATAGGAAGCACAGAGTTGTCTAGAATGTCATTGTACACTGTAGCATTAAGATTTCCCTTCACTGGAACTAAGGGGCCTAGCCCGAACCATGAAAAACAGCCCCAGACCATTATTCCTCCTCCACGAAACTTTACAGTTGGCACTGCAATCGGGCAGGTAGCGTTCTCCTGGCATCCGCCAAACCCAGATTAGTCCGTCAGACTGCCAGATGGTTAAGCGTGATTCACCACTCCAGCCGACGCTTGGCATTGCGCATGGTAATCTTAGGCTTGTGTGCGGCTGCTCGGCCATGGAAACCCATTTCATGACGCTCCAGACGAACAGTTCGTGTGGTGACGTTGCTTCCAGAGGCAGTTTGGAACTCGATAGTGAGTGTTGCAACCGAGGACAGACCATTTTTACTGTTCTGTGAGCTTGTGTGGCCTACTAATTTGTGGCTGAGCAGCTACTAGAGGTTTCCACTTCACAATAACAGCACTTACAGTTGACACGGGTAGCTCAAGAAAGGCAGAAATTTGACGAATTGACTTGTTGGGAAGGTGGCAACCTACAGTATGACGTTGAATGTCACTGAGCTCTTCAGTACGAGCCATTGCATGGCTGTGTGAGTGATTTTTATACACCTGTCAGCAACGGATGTGGCTGAAATAGCCGAATCCACTAACTTTTGTATATATAGTGTACTTTCTGAAGCCAGGGTATGCAACATATGGCCCTGTCTTCCTCCTCTACCCCAATTCTGTATGTAACACATGGCCCTGTCTTCTTCCAACCCTCTCCAGAAAAGCAACCGGCTGTATCAAGTCTCAGTGGGCCAATGCCTGGCCGTGGTCGACCCAATCAGCCCCAAGGGATATGTTGCCACGGCAATCTGCAACGGCTCTCAGTCCCAGCAGTGGCAGTTGGAGGGCTGATGTTGATACCCCACGACTAGTTACATACCAGACGCTGACTGCCCCCCCCCCTGGATGGGGGGAGTACTGCATGCTGCTACAACTAAGCAAGAGAGGGATGGAACTAATTATACGGACTGTGTTCTTGAAGAAATTAATGCTGTTTATCTTCAGAACTGCTTCCGGCCTGACGTGCACAAAGTATGGAGCTCTAAGTGGGTACGCTATATGTACTGTAGTCATTCGTATGCCTGACTTCCCCCTCTTGAAAATTTGTATTCCATGTCCTGTTTTAGATATTATTTTTTTACGATGCATCATGCAAATTATTTTTAATTTAATCCAATTTGCACAGCACTCTTGCATTAGACAATTCAGAGAAATGTTTAATCTTGTATAAGTCCCAAACAAGTGTTTTACTAAGAACAATGGACTGCCAGTGTTAGAGGTTTTAGAGTTAAATTGCATTTTATTCTGTACTTATTACAATCTGATATTAATTGCTATGACATACAGTACTGCATGTTATTTAGTTGACATTTCTTTGGGAGTATCTTTCTGTTGTACAAATATTTTGATCACTGGAGTTTGTTTTTGAAGTTATGTATTTTTCATGCCCTTGAAATGTGCAAGGCAACTTCCTTAATACTGTATTGATAGGCTACACTGTGTTAGCTCTACATCAGGTATATTGACCAAGTGATGGATAGTTTGTGCAGTCTACGTAAATCATGTCGAATAGGTTAAATAGAAATGGAATTTCCTACAGTATCTAGCGGTCTTGGGTCATGCCCACAACACTAGCAAAATCATCCATACTCACGGCCTGCTCTGCACTGTACTGGTGAGCTATGATGGTTGAACAAGATCTGGCAATGATTTGAGTTCTAGTTTTTCCCTTATCCAAATGTCATTTCTTAAGTTATGCGGTGCAGTTTTGTATTAGTTATTCTCTTTTGCAATGAGGCAACCAACTAAATGTTTATTTGAAGTATGAACATCCCTTTTGACACATTTACAATTTGATTAAAAGTCTTTGTCAGACGCTTATCAAAATGTCGTCCATTTACCCCCACAGAGAAAAGTAGCGCAAATGTAAGATGTAAAATATTTTATTTTTTGTAAATGATCCTAAATCTGATTCCAAACTCCATCACACGCTGTATACTTCAAAAAGGCTTTTTAGACATTACTATACAGGACAAAGAAAAGAGACACTATTAAAGAGGTCTGAATATTGTACAAGAGGAGAAAATATCCAAGAAACAAATTTCATTAACCATTATGGAAAATTATATACAATTGATTCTTCTGAAAGTTTAAAAATACATCATGCCATGTACTGTTTATTACAACGAGACTGAATATACCAACTTTTGTACAGTTCACTTAAGTTGTGCACACAAATGAAAACTTCATTTCAAACCTGTCAACGAAATGCTAGTACCAGATTCCAATTTTCGTGATTGAGTGTAAAGAAATCAAAATGATCATACAGTAGCATATTTTTTCTCAACTAGCCAGCACTAAACAGAATGTTTAAGAAATGTAAACAAAAAACGAAAATAATTTCATGTGAAAAGCATAATTGTGTCTCCTGCAACTGGTAAGTAAAAATGTATTTTTTCCCCCAAGCACAACATTATCTGCATGAGGTGAATCTCAGAGTGACTGACTGCTGTACACATACAGTTAAAGAAGCTAACTGATGGTATGGGTGGCTTCCAACCTTAAATTCACAGTTCTCTCTAATTCTACATTCACGTCAGATTAACTAGGGTTAGGATTTCAGTCGTCTCGATGTGATTGGTGCTCTCTTTGATTGACGCGCGTCAATGCAAACAGAAATTGTCCTAAGGAAAATGAAACACAAAGTATATTCTTCAAGTGGTCAGAATTTGACAACGCAACTTAATTCTAAATACAACAAAAATACTCTACATTTTTTTTTTTTTACACATTCTGTACAGTTTTATACAGCACATAAACTCTTAGAATGATATGACATCCTTCTTAAATACTTTTCTCAAAAAAAAATGTATTCACCCAAACAGCCATGATGTAGTTATGGTAGCATTTGGTCAATTGTTTACTTAATTGACTATTTACACTTTGTATAAAGTAACACGTTCTGATCAGACTGAACACCTGGGCAGCAGTTTGCCGGCGATTCGATAATAAATACAAAAATTCTCGTATTTTACATAAAAGGAAAAAAACTGACTCATGGAATCAAGTATTTTCGACTAAATTTGTTTTAGTGCAAGTTAACAATCCCTTAGCTTTGTCCCTAAGGAAGTCTTCTCTGTACATTCCTTGTTCAGTGGTGTCTACATTTCTGTAACTATATGTATATATATATTTGTATATATTTCATAATCCAGAGGACCTGCCTCAATAACTAAATAAGGCGGTGGCCAGCACAAAACTCTCCTGGTCAACTGGTGAATTCTACCCCAAAACACCCTCCCCTAATCCATGCATTTATATATATATATATATATTTATATATATATATATATATATATATATATAAAGTGAAAGACTCGGTTCTCAGCCTCAAAAATAATTGTCTTCGTGCCTGCGATGCCCCTTCCCTCTTTAGTCTTCTCTAACAGTTCTGCGGTCAGTGTCTTGCCCTGATAAGTTGTCTTTGTTTAAGTAATACGTTTTTCAGCTGACGAACCAACAAGCATATAAAAAGATAACAAGGAATGTGTGTGCGCGCCATCATTTGGAAGTGTTGTAGCCTGTATTTTTCCCCAACTGTCCCTGTTCTAGTTCATCCATTTCCGGCAGTTAACTGCACCACAGTGACAAGGGATCTTATGCTGGTCGTCCTCCAGATCAAATTTGTAGTCGTAGCACAGCTGAGAGAGAGAGAGAAATCAGATCAACACTTCAGGTGCTTATTACTTCAATGACAAACTGATGATAACGATGCACAATTCTATGCACGCTTGATACAACGAGACCATTCTTAAACATTAGCTGATGTCACATGGCTGAGGTAGCCACTAGCCACAGTGCAATGTGTCTCCAGTCTCTACTTTCAATAACGAGGCATATTGCTAATGAAAAGAGGATATCTTACCTCTTCTCCTCTCTGGATATTGCGGCAAGAGCTGATGATGATCTTGTCGCCTCTCTCCAAGCTCACGGCCTCGGCGATGCAGTTCGGGGCGCAGGAGTGGTTGATGTATCTGAGGACGATGACAAAGGTAAACGACTTTCCTACATGCTAGCGACATTTACACAGAGTTGAAATGTAACACAAGTAGGGTCAAATGGTGTATTCTGAACGTAGGAAACTCTTACCTTGCTGGTCCGCCAGTGATGGTGGCGTCGACAACATGCTCACTGTCCAGGCGGAACATGTAGACTCCACGGTTCTGCACCACAGCAAGGGAATAACATGGAAGATACAACATTGCCATTCTTCTCTTATGCTATCATGTAGATGTTAAGATGAAGGGGGATGATATTTAGTCTTGTGGGAAACATATGGCAATGGTTTCTGAACTCACCTGGGATTCGTACATCTTCTCCATCCGGTTGGCGACCTCGTTGCGAATGAGGGTACCAATGTACTCAATCACCATGGTGTGGGACTCAATGTCCCTGGCGGCGTACAGACCCAACCCCTGCCAGGACAGAAACAGTGAGGGTCAACACCTCAATGAATCTGAAAGCAAACGACCACTATGAATGATGCCATATCAGTCATGTCCTCATAAACCAACAGGTAACTTGTACTTACTTACCACAAAAGCAACCATTGAATTCAATCAATGTGCATCAAGCAAAATGGATTGAGATACTTCTGTGCCTGAATAAGTTAGACAATTATATTGAATGTGCATCAGGGCCTGAGTAGAGTCTGCATGTAGCCCTAGCACAGTGACAGACCTGAATGCGGGAGCGCGCCAGGTACACGTTGCTCTTCCACTCTGCCTTCATGCGTCGGTACTGGAAGGGGACGGATGCAAACTGCTTGGGGATCACCTCTTCCGGTGCGTCCACCACACCCACGCTGCCAACTGTCTGCATGGACTTAGAGGAGACGATGCCGGTGCTGGACAAAGTGTGAGGTCTATGGGAAGAGGAGGAGCCAAAACATACAACACCCTGAAGCATTCCCGCAGGAAGTAGCATATGACCATCGAAATAGAAACACAGTACTACCATTCTACTTATTCTATTTCTATGCATGTATGACATTGATGGAAAGGTGATTGAACGGCAAGTGGGACTGCATTATGGTGGTTTTCTGGACAAACAGACATGGCCAATGGATAATCTTCATTTAAAGGCCCAGGAATAAGCTTCATTTGGGTCCTCCGGGGAAAGCGGTGTTCCACCAAATGAGAAGCCAGAGTTATTGGGGTGGAAAGGCAGTTAATGTGTGGCTGGGAGCAGATATACCACGATAAGTACCATTCCAGGAACCCAGGATATTTAACATTAGCATTATTTTACAGCGAATGTGTCACTTATGCGTCATCAGGGCACTAAGACAGTAAGATGTACAATGCTGACTGATAACAGATGTGACATTGAAGGATGACTATTTCAAGAAAACAGTGAGGGAAGCCAGTTATCTTTTGTTACTGAGCTGTCCAGTGTTTTAAACAAATTAAAGCTGAAAGATGACCTGTTTTGACTTCAAGTAGGCAGCAGTGAAGTTAAAGTATAAGGAAGAACAACATGCATAAAGAAAGAGAGCGAACACCTTGTTGTGGATGGAACAAAGACAAAGTGTTGCAGAGATAAAACAGTGATCAACCGAAACAAACATGGCAGGAACTTAAGTGTAAAATGACACAGAATACCTTAACACCAACCTCTTGACATGGCTGCAGGCCTTGGGTTCTGAACGGGCACTGCCAGTTGGGTTTATGGCCAAGGGGAGCTCCATGAGAGGGTTGCGTCCGAACCGGAAAGTATATCTGTCACAGGCTTCCACTCCGGGGAGCTGCACACCCACATTTTTTAAAACATTTTTAAAAACATTTTCAAGCAGTTCAATCCATTAAAATTGGTCAATAATAACCAATAGTTGTTAATTACAAGCTGCAATTAAGTATTCATCTTACTTTAAACACTCAATAGTACATTTCAGGTTTCCATTAAGATACATGAGTGGATTTATTGAACTGTTTTTCCTACAGGGAGTTTATGAAATAGTTCTCTTACACCACTTAACCTTAGACTGAAAAAGTGCTTTCATAATCAACTGCAAAGTCAGATAAAACTAGTGTGTTTGATGGAGAACCTTTCATCAAAGTACTTAGAGTGCATATGGAAAGCCTTTTCCTTTAAAGCACCTAATGGAGTTGAAGTTATTTTGCATGGGAGCTTTTAACAAAAGTGTTAAAAACTTGCCAAAACCAATTCAAAAGTCAAAACCAAACTGCTATACTGCACACCCACCTAAAACGTTCAACTCTCTCAAACTATTCATTTTACTCTCTCTTGTCATCTCTGCTCTTACTGATTCTACGATCCTGGTGACGGCGGTGACGGTGAATCCAAACAGGTCCTCTCCCTTCAAGTAGACGGGGAACAGTTTCAGAGTTCCTGATTCGTTACGCCGGTCAGCCACAGGCTCCAGAATCTTGTCCCATACACCTACAACACAGAGGGGAGATTCGACAGTCAGGGTAACTAGATTCATTTATCAGGATGTGTCTAGTTTTACTTTGTGTAAATCTAACCATAACCCATATTTTGGCTGGTTTTCTAACCATCCTTCACCCTGTTTCTACACCAGACAAATGCATTTGTCAAAGTATTTGAGGTGAGTTTGATGTAGAATTTGAATTGTTTGCACATAAGTGGACCTGAAGTATTTGACTTATGTATTTGACCCTGCCCTCTTACCTTTGGGTGAGGCGCCGGTGAGCACCAGGTCATCGTAGCCTTGCTCTATCATCCGCACCACAAACTCCGGCTGGCCCTCGTTCTCCTCCACCGAGCACAGGTAGCGGCATCGGTGGTTGCCTTGGCGTGTGCTCCAGTAGATGCGGCTGGCCCGGTAGCCCACGGGGAAGATGGCGTTCGCTGAGTGGAAGGCAGCCATCTGCTGGGGCAGCAGCTGACCCACGGTGTGGAACACCAGGCTTCCCACGCGGAACGTGTGCCGGCGCTCGCCACGCTGCACGATGCTGGCCATCTGCCGTGCCTCGTCGCGCTGCACGTAGACGCGGCGGAACACTGTGAAGCATCGCAGCTCCTGGTCGTGGTGGGTAGTTGCGGGCGCCGCGGCCCTGTCGCCTCCTCTCCCATCGCCACCGCCGATGCCACGGGGCCGGTGCAGGTGACACAGCATTGTCTTGTCCTTGAAGAAGGTGCACTGGGCCTTGAGTGCGCACGTGAAGTGGTAGGCGTTTCCGCAGCGCAGCCGGTGGCAGCCACTGGTGGCGCCTGTCTGCTGGCAGTAGGTGCAGTGCACCGCCATGCCCCGCCGCAGTGCCAGCTCCACGTTGATCAGGGCGCCTGCCTGCGTCTCATACACCTCAGATGACCACAGGGCGCAGTTCAGGTGTACCCACAGGTCCAGGTCCAGGTTGAGGAGGCGTGCGGGGCCGTCTGTCATGCCATCGCCCTCCTCGTGGCAAAAGCAGCAACGCCTCAGGTCCCGGGGGAGGGGATCGGGACGCAGAGAGGCACCCAGCTTCCTCAGCAGCTCATCCACCTCATCCTCACCGGGCAGAGAGGACAGCAGGCTGCCTCTAGTGGGAAACACGACGTGTACACTCCACTTGCGCCAGCGCAGGCCCTTCCAGCGCTTGTGGTGGCGGGGCGACATGTCATCACCACCCCCGCTGGCAGAGTGGACTGCTCGGGGCCTTGGCTTGAGCTTGACCGTCACCTTGAGGGTGTCCGGCTTAGGTTTCTCTGTGGGGAAGGAGATGGGAGGGGGGCTGGAGGGGGCAGACTGTTTGGGCTGCAGCTGGGCCAGGCAGTGGACGTCCAGTGTGGACATGTTGTTACTATACTGGTGGAGCACCTTAGACGGGTTCTCTTTGACCGACGACTCAGGCAAGAGAGGAGACGTGTTTGGCTGCGAAAGAGAGTTTACTCATTAGGAATCCAATGAAAAGTCTCTAATTACTCTCAGCAATGGCATCTTTGTTTGCCCAGCTGTGGTCATTGTTAGACCATGTTAGAATATTCCACCTGCTTTTTGACTGCGCTAAAATGAAAACTCATAAATCCACTCATTCTCCATGCAATCTACAACCTGCCTTGTCGTCTGTCTACCTACCGTACTGGTGTCAGTGAGGTTCTCAAAAAGCTAAGAGTCCACTTAGAGATACACACCTTACTGTCTGTGGCTTTGGACTGTGTGGCTGCGGTGTGGAGGACAAAACAGTTGCGGCTACAGAAGACCTGGTTCGGTCTCTCCTGCAGAAGCCAGAGACATCAGCATCATGTTCAGTTGCCACAAAAATAAAGGAAATGCTCCGAAACTGGGAGGACAACTAAACCTGTCCAATAAAAAACGTTTTTTTTTCTGTTGCAAAACGTTTTGCCTTTAATGACCAGGAACCAGGTCACTTGTTCTGAACATGCATTAGTCGCGCACTGTCTAGAAACAACCATTGTTTTTTATTTGACCTTTATTTAATCTAGGCAAGTGTGTACATGTGTGGGCTGGCAGGAGGAGAAGACCAAAAGGTAACTCCTGATTTAAACAGCCCGACTGTTAACCTAATTAAATCATGTTCAACCCAGGCCATCTCCACTCATCTCGTGGTAAATCAGACGGTGCCTCGCGGCAGTTAGGTTTACTTTATTTCATTAATATTGTTGGGCTTAGATAAATCTCATTCCATATCAACAAAACTCTGATCATTTTCACTGTACACTACTAGTGAATGTATTATGGTAATACTTAAAATAATTGACAATTCATATTCTTATACGATAGGAATTAATTTCAGGCTTTTGCAGTTTAAATGACTAAACATGTTCATATTAAGTGACAATACTTGCTTCAGTTGAGCAACAACTGATTTGGGGCTTACCCGTTTGCTGCAGGCTAGGTCTTTGGTGGACTTGCGCACTCCGTTTCCCAGAACCACCACCTTGCAGTGGCAGCACCACTGGGGTTTAGGCCCCTCCCCCCTGGCAGCTGAACCTAAAACACATTTTTACATCAATTTGTCACAAAAAACACCTGAGTGAAAGACAGCTGAACAAGAAGGAAACAGACAGATATTGTGATTGCATTGGGGTTATTTCAAAAGGGCTCCTTCACAATCAAGTTAGCCAAAGAGCTAACAGGTTCAACCTCCCCAATCATTAGTAGCTTTCATTAACTTTTCACATCTCAGACATGATCAATACGAGGCTAGATGGGACTATCCACTGAGAGTAGAGAGGTTTCTGACTCACACACAGACTGGTTTTTCCATGCCCAGATTTTGCCCAAAATCTGTTCTAAACAGCCAATTGCCTTTATTGAGGGTAATGGGAAAATAACTTAATCACAGTGCTTATCTGCCTGCCATTTCCTGAGCTAAAAGATATTTACTAAAATAGCTTGTACAAACTGAAAAATCATGTTTTGAAATAACCAAAATGAAAAGCTTAGGAACGCATGCCATTTGATTGTTAGTCTGTTGATAACATGACAGTGATAAATAGATTTTTGTGAAATAATTTCACTGAAAGATATAGTGCCACCAGCTCTGAAGCCAGAAACGTAATTTCTTCCATCACTATCAGTTGTTACCATCGGCAGATTAAAGTTGGATCGCTGGTGGGTACTGACCTGCGCTGGTGGGTGGGCCAATGGGCTGAAATGGCTGGCTAATTCTGGGATGGTTGGGTGATCCAGGGGGTCTCAGGGACCTGATGGTGGGGGGCTGCTGGTGCTGGGGAAACATGGATACGTGAAGGGGGTCCATTCCCTGGGTCTGAGGCACCTTGAGTCCAGCCAGTAAGGCCAGGGAGCTGCGCTCTGGGCTGCGGCTCACCTCGTAGCTGCTGGGGATGGTCACACACAGTAGATCGGCCACCGCAGCCACAACGCCAGGGACGTTCTGCAGGTCCAGAAGTGTCAGGGAAGTCAAATAAGTTTATAGCCAGTGGTGGTCAATACAACAGCCCCATGCCAGAGGTCGGCAACAGGTGGCCGTTTTCGGCCCGCGAGTGATATGTATTTTTTGGGGGGAACCTATTTTTATTATTTTGGACTAAAATGACCAGGAATTCTGTAAAAACAGTGTTTAATTTAGGCAATCGGTTCCCAAATATTCCCACGAATAAAAAAAGAAATATGTGATCGTGTCTCAACATAATCAAGGTATAAAATAATTATTTTCAAATACAAGCTCTTTTTGTGCTTACTTGTAGTCAATTTGCAATGTGCAAATTATTTTAATTATTTTCTTGCCCCCGTCTATTTGCTCTGATAAAAATCATCCCACGGCTGAATCTAGTTGCCTACCCCTGCCCGAAGCTACACGTGAGACTATCATGGAAATTAGCTTTCTTGAATGTGTTGTATATGGTCTGGCTTGTTTACCCAGAAGTGTATTTACAGTTATGTATGTATTCACTATGTCCACTGCAATTCAGTCTATAGCTGCAAATGTGTACAACATGAAATAAACTAAACTATAATAGTAAAAATGGGCTGTTTACAGTTGCTTTTAGCCACTCACCTCTGCTGAGACCGGATTCAAGGTGATTTCTATGGATACCAGGCCAGCTTTGGCGCAGGATGGAGGCTGTCCAAACTGGGACCCGAAGAAGGAGCTTGAGGGTTCAGTCTTGACCTCTTGCTTTATCTCAGTTCCTAAAGAAAACAACCAGACAATTTACTATTCCACAGGAACTAACACAAAGCAGCAGTTAAAATGCTTCTATAACCCTGGCCTGAGAATTATTCTTAAAGATCTTCACCAATACAATCACTACCTAATGATTAGTAGTACTAACAAGCAAAACTTCTAACTCAACATACCTCTAAATGACCATTTATTGGTACCTCTACTTCAGTCAGGAGTGAAAGGTGTGTGATTCTTACCTTTCCCGCTGGCGCTAGGCAGCATGGGTATGACGGGAGAGGAGCAAGGCGAGGTGGGCTCCTCCTTGACCTTTGACAGGTCGGGGTAGCGGCTGATCTCCATGCCGACTACGCTCTCGGGGGATGAGGAGGGGACAAAGCTGTCGGGGGTGTCCCTGTCTACACAGTGGTCCTGGCCCCTGGGACGTACAGAATGAAGGAAACTAGTTCAACCACTGAACCAGCGCAGTACAGCAGGATATAAGTCAGTCTTTAATACTCCCCTCAGAAGCTAAATAAGTTACTATAGTTACTCGTTCAGAGGCGAGGTAGGAACCATCCTGCCTTTAAATCCCATTGAAATGTGGATTTGCAAGTCCTCACCTGAGTTCCTCCTGGTTGTTATGGGGTGGTGTGGGGAGCGAGGCGGGAACGTCCACTGTCTTGGGCCCCTGGGTGATGTCATGGGTCATGAGGTCTTCCTCTGTCCGGAATGCTGTAGGTAGCTGCTTGGCTCCCAGTCCTTTGATCACTAATGTTAATTCAACAACAAACATATTTCAGCCATTGAAACACAAAAATGTGTCTTGCCATTAAAATGCCAGCAAAGATTCTTTGATATATATAATATATTTTCAAATCACTTTAACATTGGCTACAATATTACCACAGCATTACTTCTCCGAAGTGATTTTTAACACGAGTCACTTTACCATCATGGCTGCCCAAGACAGCAGTTTTCCTGGCGAGGTCCTCGGCCGTGGCGAACCCGTTGACCATCTTCTGCCTCGCCATGGGAGGCGGCGTGGGTGGGAGTGATGCTGGAGGGGTAGGTGGGTTGCTCAAGTTGTTCTGCTACAAAATGGCAAAGCAGACAACATTTTAACTGGATCCAACTAGGGAAATGTGTTTGAATATACAGGAACATTCAACAGTGTGCGGGTATCCTTTTTCTTTTCTATTAAATCTATTCCTTTCCTATAATATACCTTCTGGACTCTTCACCTGAAAAACAGACGGACGTGCCTACACAACGTTTGACCTAAGGGTGTGCTCTCTTCACCTTGTAGATGAGCTGTGAATAGTAGTCTGACACGCCGTCCAGAGAGGCGCTGCCGAAGGAGCCCGACAGCCTGTTCTCCCCGTTGACCTGCCCGCTGCCGAAGGGTGGGAAGTGGGAAAAGTTGACCCCCATTAGGGGCTCCATCAGGGGCAGCAGAGAGAGCTGCTGTGGAGGAAGAGAAGAGGGTTAGTAAGGCCAAAGGCTTTCTCACTGCTTAAATTTCGAGGTAAGCACTGAACAGGATTAAAATTTGTTCTAGAAATTGAATAAAAACTATTGACGGTCATTAGCTGAAGTCATTATCGTAAGTGTACGGAGACTTGGGAGGTCAAGACAAAAAGCAGAATAGTTCACTGCTGAATAACCCATGGTATATCTACTCCTAATTTGAATGACATGCAATTATTTTATGATTATTCACCTAAAAAGTACTATATATTTTCCATGTAATATTCTGTTTATGCCGTCCACAAATTCTGAGTGCTTCTTTCAAAAATCCACGGACCGTTCAATTAAACATTAAGATGACAGTAATTTATGAGGTGTGTTAACAGAAAACAGCAAAATAACACCCCACGTTTGTGCCCAAGCAACTGCAGAAGAAGATATCAGATACACGTTCATCTACAAAATCAGCAGCAGCCTGAGTGATAATTTGCCCATAGCGGCACCACACAGTTGCAACAATAAACACCATCAATCAAATATATTTTTTTAAGTGATCAAAATACAGACATTTGTTTTAGGCCTGGCTATACTACCAGACCAATTAGCCAATCAACACATTCACAGTGGCGACCCGTCCTATGGGACTCCAGAGTGGCACAGCGGTCTAAGGCACTGCATCTCAGTGCTAGAGGCGTCACTACTGACCCTGGTTTGATCCCGGGTTGTATCACAACTGGCCGTCATCCGGGTTCGGGAGGGTTTAGCTGGGGTAGGCTGTCATTGTAAAATATGAATTTGTTTTTAACTGACTTGCCTAGTTACATAAAGGTTAAATAAAAATGTTTAAAAATTCAGGGCAGGTGGGGCGTTTGCATGTTATTTTTGCATTAATAAGCGTCACATATCAGTTTGCAAACAATGTAAAAATAAATGAATCATTGAGTTAATAAAGCCGCATATAAACATTGTCTTTGTTTTGCTTTCTTGAGTAAGTCAGCTCCAAAATGTAGGTGTTTCAGGCTAGCTCTGTGCTATCTGTGGTTGTGGGGCAGCCAGCAGAAAATACAGAGCGTAGGGGATGTTAATGTTCTCTAGTTGTGCCGTGATTGTTCTGTCACTCATGGGGACACTACGTCACTGCAAAATCTACAGGGAGAGCTAGAAAATTCAAGCCCGTTGGGTGCTGCCATAGATTTACATTAGAAGTGCCAATCTAAGAAGGCTTAAGGTCAAGGTGACTGTACGTTTGTTTATCCCATGTGTAACTTTGTGTTTTTGTTGCACTGCTTTGCTTTATCTTGGCCAGGTCGCAGTTGTAAATGAGAACTTGTTCTCAACTGGCCTACCTGGTGAAATAAAAAAAATTGGCCACAGATAAAATGAACGTTGTAGCTTTGATTGCACTGATCATGTCAACATCATACTTTCAAAATCTTAGCAAGCAAGCTAGACAAGCAGTCATCATGAATCAAGTCAACAATCTACTGGTAAATCCTTGTCATATCAAGAGAAATTATAGATAAAACGGACAATGGACAAACATTACACAAAAAGTTGGAAATCACAAATTCAACAATGAGTGGTTTGGAAGGAATCAGTGGCTAACTGCTGGCTTTGCAACGCAATCACTATTTTTGCCTCCTAGTTAGTGGAGAAGCTGTGTAGTCCAAGTATGTGTTTAAAGGCCTCTTTTCTAAGCTTAAAATGATAAACATTCACATGCAACACCATGGGCCAGAAAAGGTTGGATACATTGGCCATGCTGTAAATCCAGCATGACTTCTGCCGCAGTCAAGACAACTGGGAACTCTGGGAAAATACGTTTTGAACGGTCATCCAACTCAGAATTCCAATTCCTCATAATTTAGCCTACTATTCTGACTTGGTGGTGCACATGTAGCCTAAAGCCTATTTTAGAGAAATGTCATCATCGAATATTGTAAGAGCTTTCATGGTCTGCTTATTATGCCCCTTTTATTTATCCTACGGTCCTGACTTGGTGTACAGCGATAATACTCTTAACGGCCCATGTTCTGAATTCTGTCGCTGTACATTTCAAAAGTGCTGAAAAAAATAGTTATATTGACTATGTCCGTCTTAGCTCGCTCATTAATGTCTTAATCGAAATTACGGATTGCCTCGTATCGTCCCCTTATGCCATAGTTTGTACATCTCAATTGCCAGGCAAAACCACATTTGTTTAAGGAGGTCAACCATAGCAGCAATGTTTTTTTTTTAAAGCAATAAATGAAGCTGAATTAACTGTTTTGCTGCCAGACAAGGCTCAGCTGATAGTGAGGTGTAGCGGTGGTAAGGATTCCCTCCATGGTGCTGAAAAGAAAGATCTGCTGTTGGGACAGCTTTATGTGGGCACTGTTTGTCACCGTTATAGGGAAATTAATGTGTTGTGTAGTGGCTTTGCTGGCATGCATAAAAACATTTGTTGAGTTTGCCCCACCAAGATTTACATGCTAAAATCGCCACTGCAGATTCAATAAACACACGCTAAACAACACATTCAACACTGTTTGGTGTCTGACTACTATCACATGTACCCGTTTGAGCTGTGTCAGACTGTCAGTACTGGAATAACCGATCTGCCTCTCCTCTTCCTCCTTCTTCCTCCTCTTGTAGCGTGACGGCGGTTTCTCCGCCCCGTTTTTGGGCGTCCGTTTGTTGCGTTGCTGCTTCCTTTTGCCCTGTGCCGGAACCGAGGGTTCTAGAAGCTCTGTGCTTCCTGTCAGCTGACTGTGTGGGGGAGTCTGGGAAAATACAATGATACAAGCAAGGTTGGTGAGCTACTATGTGAGCTACTATTATAGACACAACAAAGGGCTTTCTTTAGGAATGTAGTACTGAATAGCAATTTTTTGTGCATTTTATACACAAATAGTTTGATTTCAGAACATAGGTGTGATGATTATAGTGTCTGTGTGAATGTGGTCGTTCCCTTCTCACCATGTTGTTGGTGGTGGAGGCCGGCCCGGCGGTGGCTTTGAGGTCTGCCGAGGCCTGCTGCTCTGAGCTAAGGCTGTTGCAGGACATCTGCTGTGTGGGAGGGGCCTGGTTGGCACTGGCACCTGGCGGGGGCGTACTCTTGTTTTTCAGCAGGTGCTTAAGCAGCTCATTCCCTGCGTCCCCCCCTTTGGCGCCATGGAGTGGCGAAGAGAGCCCCCCCTCGCTTCCCTCCTCCTCCTTCACTATCCCCCCGGCTCGGGGACCGTGCCACAAGGCAGACCCTTCGTTGGCTGCCACGGCCCCTCTGCACTCAGTCTCTATCCTCTCCAGCTTGATTTGGAGGGTTTCGTCAAACAGGGAGGCCCGGTCATTCTCCGAGCCCATGTTGGAGAGCCCACCCTGGGCTAAGCTGCTGCCCGAGAGCTGCCTCTCCAGTTCTGAGGAGGGGGCCAAACCCGAGGACCCCACAGGGAGGAAAAGATCAGACAGATCCTGCTCTCCAGGAATGCTGAGGCTCCGGGTGGGGGTGGATGAGGTGTCAGACAAGTGGGAGGGAGTCAGTGGGGCGCAGAGGTCTGAGTGGGGAGTGGATGGGGTCTTGACTGAGTCTGCGTCGTCGACAGAGTCTCTCTTCTTCTTTCTGTTCCTCTTCTTCTTGGCCTTCTCCTCTGGGATGATGTTGGAGTAGAGCTGGATCAAGGACTGGCCTGAGCCGGGGTAGTTGGGAGGTAGGGGGGTGGATGAGTCCATTCCGAATGGGGGTCCATGTCCCTCGCCCCCAACCTGAGGCATCATCCCACGGTCTCTGAACCCAGCGGGACGGGGCTGTCCAGGGGGGTAGTTAAGCCCCTGTAGCATGGGGATTTTGGACCGGAAATTGGGACCCATCTCGGGACTACCAAATGCCCTGTTCCCAGGCATGGACCTGCGCTCACCATCCGGCATGAAGCCCTGACCTGGGAGTGGCCCGCCAGTGCTGGTGAAGCTTGGCTGCATGTTGCTCTGCTCGGGGTACATGGGCCCTAGCTGCCCCTGCTGTTGTTGAGGCCTAGAGGGTTGCATGAAGTCTTGGGGCAGATCAGTACTGTAGAATGGCATGTGGGCCAGGCTATCCCCTCCGGGGTTTGTAGCTCCAGAGCTGGATGGGAGCCCAGTAGGACCCAGGCCTTGCTGCTCCATCTCCAGCCGCTGCTGCATGGCCCGGTGCCTCTCCACCTCCTGCATAAGCTGGACCCTCTGTCTCTCCTGCTGCTCCCTCAGGCGGTCCCGCCTCTCGCGCTCCTGGAAGCCCTCACTGAATGGGTTGTTGTCGTCAAATTTCACAGCGAGGCTGTTGCCACCACTTCCACCGTTCGCTCCCTGGGCACCTGCTCCGTTTCCCGTTGGTGTAGCTTTTGTGCCAGGCACCATTGAGGGTGGGGGCTGTGGTGGTAGTTGGGCTTGGGGTGGTAACTGGGGCGGTGGCAACTGGGCAGGGCTGGCAAGGGGCATCTGTGGGGGCATGTGAGCTGGAATTCTTGGACCTGGGCCTCCCATCAGTCCTTGGGCTCCCCCTGGGTGCCAGCCTGGCATGTTGGGAATGCAGGCAGGGTTATGTTGGCTGGGGTGGGGCTGCATTGGCATCATGGGCCCCATCATGGGCTGGCCCATAGGGGGCGCTCCGGGCATCATAGGGGCAGCTTGAGTATGCATCCCAGGCATGGGTGGCATCATAGGAGCCTGGAGACATGGCCGTTGCTGCTGCTGCTTGACACGGTACTCCTCTATCAGCTCTGCATGGTCTTTCTGCTGTTTCCGAATCTACCAGAGAGAAAGAAAACAGAGAAATGTGAGCAGATTGAAGGGATCTGCACAGTCCAAGAAGATAGAGAAACATTTTTAGGCACCACTTTTGTATCCAGCCCAATTAGAATTGGTATTTACCTGGCAATCACAGAAAGAACAGAGTGATCAAATACTATTTTCTGTTGCTTATGCCTCCATAAAATTGGCAATTACCTGGAACTAGAGAATGCTTAGTGATATAGTAAATGTTTCAATGAATTCACTGCCCACAAGAAATCAGATTGAACCATTATCAAGTAAATAACATTATCTTAATATCTTAGAATATACTGCCAAAAAGGGAAACACTTGAGTAAATGAGTGATGCAGATGCTTCCACACAGGTGTGGTTCCTGAGTTAATTAAGAAATTAGCATCCCATCAAGCTTAGGGTCATGTATAAAAATGCTCAATTGGCCATTATTTTGTCTACCATGGCTAGAAGAGATTTCAATGACTTTGAAAGAGGCTCTCAAAGGAGCATAGGGGGTTTAAAGGGTGTGTGTATGTGTGTGTCATAGTCACCAGATCTCAAACCAGATTCTAGAGCTGCCCGAGATAGCGTTTTCCACCACTATCAACTAAACACCAACTGATGGAATTTGTGGAAGGATGTTGTCGCATCCCTCCAACAGATTTTCAGACACTTGTAGAATCGACACTACCGATCAAAAGTTTTTGGTCACTTAGAAATGTCCTTGTTTTTGGAAGAAAAGCACATTTTTTGTCCATTAAAATAACATCAAATATAGTGTACACATTGATAATGTTGTAAATTGCTATTGTAGCTGGAAACGGCTGATTTTTTTAAATGGAATATCTACATAGGCGTACAGATGCCCATTATCAGCAACCAGCACTCCTGTGTTCCAATGGCACATTGTGTTATCTAATCCAAGTTTATTTTGAAAGGCTAATTTTACATTAGAAAACCCTTTTGCAATTATGTTAGCACAGCTGAAAACTGTTGTACTGATTAAAGAAGAAATAAAACTGGCCTTTAGACTAGTTGAGTATCTGGAGCAGGGACATGGACATTTCTAAGTGACCCCAAACTTTTGAACGGTAGTGTATGTCAAGGTGGATTGAAGCTGTTATGGTGGCCCAACGCCCCGTTAAGACACTATATGTTGGTGTTTCTTTTATTTTAGCCTTGTGAAAATGTTGACAGAGTAGACTGTGTTAATGTCACAGAATAAATCATGTCTGCTGTCTCCTGTGGTCTTCATGCGACAGTGAAGTCTCGCGCCTCGCCACAATGAAAAGGTCACAACAGTTGGAAATAATTAGCGAAGTCGCCACTTTGTTGCTAAGAAAAGGTCAAAAGGTTTGTTTTCGGGCGTAATGTTTCCCTTGATTCTCAATAAAACAAGTAGTTCTTTGTTGTGTTGTCTCTTGTCGTGATGGGTGTTTTGCCATTGTAAATTGCCTAGTAAAATAAAGGTTCAATCAAATAAATACAAATAAAAGTAGCAGATGTTTTGCAGCAATTAAGTTTTGCGATGCTAAACCAAAACGTTCATGGTCATAATCAAGGTGTTTTCCATTTCTGAGTGGACGGGAATATAAAGCAAAGACGTGATAAAGAGCCGCCAACAGAGGTTTAACTTCAAGAGAAAATCTATAAGATAGAATCCAAAATGATACAGGTGCTTAAAACCAAAAGGGTTGGAGGCAAATCCTGAAGTAGACCCTCAAAGATTCCAGAGAGAATCAGCCTATTCAGGTGGCTTAAGATATGATTCCCTTTTCTTATCCACCTCTTCAAGGTGAATGACTACAACCGCTCTCTTTCTTTACATTATTTAGGTACTCAGAATTTCCAATCATTTTTACAGATTATGCCATGTAACGTCGTAAAATATTGTAATGTAAAAAACATAAGTCCAAATCCAAGATCTCAATATTTTCAAAACCTTCAACATGGAATGCCGGTAATTAACTCCTGCTACATTTAGTTAGCTACCTGCTCCAACTGCTTCTGCACCACACTCTGCTGCTCGGTCACATGCTTCAGCTGCTCGACGTCCTCCTCAGGAAACTCCCGGCCCGCCTTCTTGGCGGTCCGCTGTTTGGCCGACAGGGCCTTCTTGGACTTCCTGTGGGCCCCAATCTGATCTTCTAGAAACTTCTGCTGCATCTGGAGCAGCTGCTGGGTCTCCTGGAGCCACTCCTCATACTGCTTCCTCTGGCTGTCGTCTGAGAGACAAGACTGGGTTAGGCGCCATTTTTACTTTGGATGTATAAATCCCAAAGGGATGTAGGTGAAATCGAAGAGACCCTGGATTGGATATGGTGGTCAACATATGAAATACTGAAGAAACCTAAAGAATGGTCTATTATTAATCATTTGGTTAAAGTGAATAAGGATGTCATGATCAAATTCAAATTAAAAAACGATGGGTTGTCGTCCACTCACTGACAAATCCAGGTCCAAAATTTGGGGGGTTTGGTCTTGCCATTTGTGGAGCCAACTTCCCGTCCTGCGAAAACAATTAACAAACGGTAATGAGGCCTTGTTTTTTAGCATAATAGATTAAACAGACAGACAGTGGTCGATTCACAATGCTTACCTGTCCAAGCACATGTTGAGGCAGAGCGGCGGCAGCATCTGGTCCATGTGCTCCTGGCGTCTGCTGAATTCTGCCACAAAGACAAATGAGAGGATCGTTGTTTTAGGGAACATTACATTTACTTCTAAATATTTCCCATCCAATACTAAGCTTCACAATAGTGTTTCGGACAGACCAAGAGAGTATTACAAAAAGCCTTTAAATGAATGTACATATTACCCACAAGCACAAATAATGAGCTAGCATTAGGGTGAGCTTTTGTCTTACCTGTTAATGACTATTGGGGGCATTCCCATGCTGTTTTGAGCCATGACTTTATTGATTCCCTTCAGAGCTACCATCTTGGCCTTCATGATCGGGTCCGTGATGGCATCAAAGTCTGCTAAAAAATAAAGAAGTCCACTTAATCGTAGCTAGTTGACCTTCTTTTAACCTCTTGAATACTTATTTTCCACCATAATTTTGAAATCAATTCATTCAAAATCCTACAATGTGATTTTCTGGATTTTTTCTAATTTTGTCTGTCATAGTTGAAGTGTACCCATGATGAAAATTACAGGCCTCTCTCATCTTTTTAAGTCGGAGAACTTGCACAATTGGTGGCTGACTAAATACTTTTTTGCCCCACTGTAATTGACAGATTAGGATAGAAAACCCTCTAAAGTTTCCAAAAATATTGTCTGTGAGTATAACAGAACTGATATTGCAGGCGAAAGCCTGAGGATAATCCAATCAGGAAGTGCCTCTTATTTTGAAACTTCTGTGTTCCTATGCGTGCCTGTCCTTCATTTAAAGGGATATCAACCAGATTCCTTTTTCTGTGGCTTCCCTAAGGTGTCAACAGTCTTTAGACATAGTTTCAGGCTTTTATTTTGAACAATTGAGCGTGAAGGATCGATCACATTGCGTAAGTGGATAGGTGGGGGCTCTCAGAGTGAGTTGGTTCGCAATTGAGTAAAACGGCCATTGTTCCTCCCGCTGTAATGGAAAAAGCTACACACTCGGTTGATATATTATCGAATATATATTTTAAAAACTACCTGAGGAATGATTATAAAAACGTTTGACATGTTTCTGTGGACATTATGAAGACTATTTGGAATTTCCGTCTGCATTGTCGTGACCACTCTTTCCTGTGGATTTCTGAACATAACACGACAAACAAAAGTCGGTATTTTGGGTATAAAAATCATCTTCATGGAACAAAAGGAACATTTGCTGTCTAACTGGGAGTCCCGTGAGTGAAAACATCCGAAGATCATCAAAGGTAAACGGTTAATTTGATTGCTTTTCTGATTTTCGTGACCAAGCTTCCTGATGCTAAGTGTACATAATGCTATGCTATCGCTAAACTTACACAAACGCTTGGATTGCTTTCGCTGTCAAGCATAATTAAAAAATCTGAGACGACAGAGTGATTAACAAAAGGCTAAGCTGTGTTTCAAAATATTGCACTTGTGATTTCATGAATATGAATATTTTCTAGTAATATTATTTGACTTTTGCGCTATGCTATTCAGCGGTTGCAGGCAAAAATTATCCCGCTACAGGGATGGGTAGCATCAAGAAGTTAAGCCATTTCAAAAGAAGCCACCCCTAACAAGTGCCATGTCAAAATTACGGATGGAACGCTGGTGAAGTAAGACTCCCAAAAGTGTCTCTTCGTAAAAAATAATTAAGTCCAACATTCTGTTCCTCAAATTACAATTGAACAAATGTCAAGTACTTATTTTCCCTCAAAATCTTTAATAAAGCATGAGGCTCCAACTGAAATGGCTCGACATTCCACATTTATACCAAAAAGGATGACCATGCAAAATGACTACAAAACCCCCAGATAACTAATCTGACAACACCCTGGTAATGTGTGTGACTAAATGAAACGGGTGACCAAAACAGTAGACATGTCTATCTGAAGCTCAATGGCCTTACCCATATTGGGGAAGAAGGAGTCGCTGGAGCGCTGTCGGATCATGGCCTGCATTTGCCTCTGTTGCTGCTGCTCGTGCCTCTCCTGGTCCAGCAGGTCCTGTAGGAGGAGGGGCTGCTCTTCCAGCAACAGAGGCCTGTTCTGTGGGCCGGCCTGCCCCAGTGAGGGTCCCTGCTGCTGGGGGAATATGCCCTGCTGGCCCTGGGGGTTCAGGCCGTGGGCAGTGGGCTGCTGACCGGCTCCAACCATGGCTAGGTTGAGCTCCACCTGTTGGTTCGCTGAGGCCCCGAAGCTGTGGTTTCCCATTGAAAGTCTGCTCTGAACCAACGTGGGGCTCACCCGATGTCCCATAGCCACGCTGGGATTGAGCCTGTTGTTGTCTTGGGCGTGTTGCCTAGGTAGCATCAGCATGCCGGTGCTTGGGTGTAGCCCGGTGGCCTGGGCAGCCATGTTACCTTTTTGAGGAGAGCAGTTTGGGCCAAACCCAATGTTTTCCAGTTTTTCTTTGATCAGAAGGCAGGAGAGGACCGGAGTTGAGCCGGAGTCAGTTTGTCCAGGCTGCTCATACAGCCCTGCGCCCTCTTGGTTTGTCATGGTTCTGTTGTCATTCCTCGGGCCACTGCAGAGAGACTGGTCCTGGTTTTGCACGTGTTCATCTTTGACCTCCGTTTTGATTGTATCCTCGGTTTTAAACATGTCTAAGGTCTCTTTCGCTTCGTTGCCCTCCCGTTTGTCAGATTTCTCCCCGGATCGGGACGAGGTGGCTGTGCCATCCACGCTGCCTTTCCTCTTCTCCGACAAGGCTTTCTGGAGGTCTGAGGTCTCACCCTGTTGGTGGTCCTCCATAGGGTCGCCCAGGTCCAGATCTTCTTCACTGAACATGTCTTTCTTGTCATCCAGGTTGAGCTCGGGGTCCGTGTAGGCGATGAGGTCAAACTTCCCTGACATGAGGAAGTCGTCAAGGTGCAGGTCATTGGGTCCCAGTTCAAGGTCTTTGCCATCATCCGGGTCCAGGTTCAGGTTCAGATCGACCAGGTCTTTGACCTCCACATCTTCAAGGTCCTTTACTGCGGAGTCTTCAGCGTCCAAGTTTTCCTCAATTCCGTCTCCACTGGGTATCTGAGTCTCTTCCGTTTGACCGGTGCTAGACCCAGGCAAGAGCATACTAGATGGCGCTACATTGAGTGGCTCACCAGTGACAGGGTGGCTGAGTGACCTATTCAGTGAAGGATGCTGTTGCTGCCCCATGGTCATCGGGACTTCAGTCTGCTGCTGGTGCAGGTTCTCCATACTAGCCGACATGTGTGTGTGACCGACCGATCCCTGGGAAGGACTGTCCATCATGGGGTCCATCATTCTGGACAACTGGTTCCCAGCGAAGCCCATTTCCTGGCCTTCCATGAAGCCCTGGGGTGGTATCTGGGGCTGGTTGGAGGGGTCCATGACATTGGGAGGTCCATGCCCAAAGGGCATCCTCATTCTGTTCTGAGGGGCCCTGTGGCGGAGCTCGATGAACGGCTGACCCATGATGTTGTGCTGCTGGACAGGAAGGCCCTGTTGGGGGAAGGGCTGGGGGAGCCCCATCTGGGTGTTGCCCCCCATGACCCCCCTGGAAAAGTCCACAGAGTGGGACATTCTCATCTGGGGTGGAACATTGTCGACCATGGGCCCGCCGGGCATCTGGTGAAGGGCCCTGAGGAAGTGTTGCTCCTGGCCTGGTTGAAGGGATCCTTGAGGGCTGGGAGGGAATCCAAACCTGAGAGTAGAAAACACATTGTCAAATGCTTATCCGTGACTACATCCCAAGCATAACACAACAGCACTGGTTGCTCCCTATACACATCTTCAATAAGGAAGATTACACTAAGTGGGACTTCAACAATGACACTTCATTCCACATTTCGAGCATGTTTAACATAATTGTATTCATTTAATCTTTTCAAGGGGAGCAATAAATTCTGCAAGCCAATTATACAAATATACAGCTGAATATGGGTAAAGACCCTGTGCATACAAAGAAGTTTGAACAATATACAGCTGAGTGAAATCTATGCTGTCAAATTCAACTAACCTCATTTCTTGTGGCCTCATGCCCATGTCCCTGGGGAAGTGGGGTCTGGCAAACTGGCCCTCATTGGGGAAGTGTCCTCGCTGGTCCCCTAGAAAGGTACCAGGGAACCTCTGACCTCCTCTCATGGGTCCTGGGTAAGGTGGTGGTGGTCTGCCGAACATGTCATTCTGTGGGGCGGGATCGTCATGTGACCAGTGGCGGGGTGTCCCCGGGTTGGGGGCTGCAACAGTTTCCTGTAGTAGTCCTTTCTCTTGCCGGATGGCAGACTTCTGTTGTTGCTGCCTAAGGATCTGCTGGCGCAGTCTCTGGCGCTGCGGGGGGAGAGCACGGTACACTTTAGCAAGTTACATCATGCACGTATTCATTCAAATTTGAGGGCATCCTTACAGAGAAGCAAAACATGTTCACGTTGCACCAACATGCACTGCCATATTGGCTGCGGAATGGCTAATCACCTGCCAATAACTATGCAAACAGAAGAAGGCTTTATGGCAATTCAAGTGTTACCCATGTGAGTGTCATTGTGTCTCAACCAAATGGAAATACCTGTCTGAGCTTCTCCTCAGTGTCTCCCAGGTGTGGTAGCATGCTGTTCTGAGTGTCAACGGTGTTTCTGCTAGACTGAGGGATATCATGGGCCTGCCTTTCCGAAGTTTGGGCATAAGGTGTCATTGGACCCAGTTCAAAGGGATCGTGAATCTGCGTTTGACCACCGTGATGATTCGACTGCGGCAGAGAGAAACTTTCATCCGACATTCCTGGGTGCTTAGCTGTCTGCGAGCCCTGGGCGCTTGGACAGGCAAACCCGTCCTGCACCCTGCCCGGAGACTGGTGGGAGAATGGGTCAGCTGGGAGCTGGGACATGGGCGTCGGTCTGGAGCATAGTCGATTGAAGGCATCAGGGCCTGCTTCTGGCCGCGGCGTCCCTGGAGCTTGTGCGTAAGGGTCAGCGAGGAGCGGTCTTGGTGTTCCGGGTTGTTGGGCATACGGGTCCATGTTCCTTTGACTACCGGGGGATTTGGGAAACCTATCCCCTGGGGCTGGTCTGGGGGTACCTGGCATGGAAGCATAAGGATCCATGGAGTGAGATGGAGACGGTCTGTGATTGGGTGGGTGCTGCTGGGGGAACTGGTCTAGACGAAGGCTAGGCGGCGTCTGCAGGTATGAGGGATCTGAGTGTGGCCTTGGGGTGCCGGGAGGTTGAGCATAGCTATCAGAGTGAGGTCTGGGGGTGCCTGGTGGTTGGGTGAAAGGGTCAGACATCTGCTGTGAATAATCCGGTCTCGGGGTAGATGGCGCTTGTGCATACGGGTTTCTGTGAGGGTGTCTAATCATTGGCATGGGTTGAGAGAAATGGCCCTCCTGGGTTTGGCACATCATCTTGGACTCGTTGGGGAACCCTTCCCCCATGAGTGGCCGGGGGGTGAGAGGCTGCTGGGCGTAAGGGTCGGCCTGTATTCCTTGGGGAAAGCCATCAGATGGCCCTCGTTTAAGTCCCCCAGGCATAGGGCCACCGTAGGGCTCTTGCTGGGACTGCTGGGGAGGCATGGGGGCTTTGAACACTGAGACGGAGCCTGACTCGTTGCTGCCAGGGATGGGAGTGAGCAAGGGCCTGGAGTAGGGGTCCGAGAGGATCATGCGGTTGTGAGACATGCGCTGGTAGACCTCGGCTCGGTGTCCGCCCATCCTGGCAAAAGTCTCTCCTCCAGAAGGAGGGCTCATCATGTTGTGCCTGACCTGCTGGTGTTGCTGCTGCTCAACCAGTCCTGAAGGGCCCACCCTGGCGGGTCCCATGGGTTTAACAAAGGGGTCAGGGGGCCTGGGGGTGTCTGGCATCTTAGCATAGGGGTCAGCATTACCAGAAGGCCTCCCTCCTCTTTCCTGCATCTCCGACAGAGAGTTCTGCCGGGGCGTGGTGGATCCACCACCCCCAGGGGGCGGTCTCGGGGTGCCCACCATTTTGGCGTATGGGTCCCAGGGCGAGGACGGCCGGGAGCCTGAGGAGGAATCCGGGGAAAACATATGTGGTGACTGGGGCTGGGAGGATGGTCCCTGTTGAGGGTACGAGGTCTCCTGGGTGGGCGTCCTCGAGGACGGAGGTGGGAGCTGGGGTCTGAGGAACACGTCATCCTGTGACCCAGAGGTGGGTGTGCCCGGGAGTTGTGGTCTAGCGAAGCCATCCTTAGACACTATTGGCTGCAGTGGGGACGAGTTTCCAGACTTTCCTCCATTGCTGGGCTGAGGAGTCATGGGGCTCTGGTTACCACTATTAGGGGTTGTATCTCCACCTGCCTGACTGCTAAACAGCTGTTGTTGTTGTTGTTGTTGTTGCTGGAGCTGCTCATTTTTAACCTGCTCCAGCTTTTGAGTGGCTTCAATCTTCGCCTGCTGCTTGCTCTTTTGTCTCATTTGCTGCCATGGAAACAAGAAAAGCAGGGGAGGAGAGACACTTCAGTTAATTAAGCCTTTTTGGAAGCATGGAATTTGTAATTTTATGATGACATGGTGCTAAGAATGCTTTCTTTCCCTCACTCACAACAAAGTTTTAATGCTTTTTCAATATGAGTGGGTCTAGCGTGTGGTGTTAAGCCATGCAAGAGGGAACAATGTGAGGGTGTATGTCATAATATGGTGATGAAATAAAGCTTCTGGAGGCTGTTACTGTGTTTTTTCAGGACCAAGGACAGGTTTTACCAGTTAACCAAGCTTTTCTCCCTACAACTCCACTTTACAGTTTGCTTTTCTTACACCTTGTAAATTTTGCTTTATTGGTTCTCGGCAGACGAATACCAGAACAGTGCTTCGCCTTGGGAATCTTACCAGAGAATTTTTTCCACCTCCTGCAGCTATAGTTGCCTGGTTGGAATGTCCAAAAAGGACGTCTTTATTTGTTGATTTTATGGCTTTGCTTTTTGGGACCTTTTCCTGCTGCTTCTTAAGGGGTCCCCACATCTGATTTAACTCTCCCTTTTCAATGCAAATTAAGAATTAGTAGACTGTATGAGAACGCCAAATGTATTGTTTAAAAATGACTCACTCAACCATGCACATATATAAAGTTTAATAAAAAAATCTGTTTCATGCCCCCAGGTTATGTTATGTTCAATCTCACCACCTTGCTCCTACTCACCATTCCCCTGACATGCGGTACTTTGATTATTATGGTGGTGTATTATGGTGTCATTAAATACATGTACACATAAAAAATAAGTGTACACTGCTCTCACACCAGGGTTTCTCAACATGCAGGAACAAAATCCCACTTATACCATTTGGCTTCCTGAAGACCTGCCAAGGCAGCCACTAAACAAAAATATTTTATCTATTTTTAAAAGGCATGCATGCAATTTCCACACAATCCTGCATCCAATCCCATACCCAGTTTAAACAAAAAACATTGTAACATTTAAAAATGAAGGCCAAACGAATCCTCAACAGCTCCTAGAACAGTAGTTGAGAAACCCTGCTTTACAGTGTACCCATGCTTTCATATCCCCCCTCCCTCCATTCCCAGTACATGTTAACCCTCCAAAGGAACTCTTACCTGTCGGAACTTCCACTCCTGCTCGTGTTCAGACTCCTTGGGCTTGAGAGAGTCTTTGAAGAGCAGCTCAGTGTCCAAGGGGACACTATTGGGGTCAAAGGTGTCAGTCAACAGTTGCTGCTGCTGCTGAGGATGCTGGTGTCTCTTCAGCGTATCATTTGACATCTGAACTTTGTTTATGCGCAGGGCCGCCCGGTTATCCCGTGCTTTTTGCTGGAAGAGAGGGGATTGGAAGAGGCAGTCCATTTTGTAATTGATGGTGCAAGAAAGATACATTTCCTGAGACGCTAATTTCTTAAAACCCTACTGGAACAAATAAAGGCTCCACTATTTTTCTGAATGTCTTGGGGAAAATCAAAAGGCGAAGAAACCTTCTACAATCACCTAATCTCATCAAGTAATTTGGACATGCAGAGCGTTGTTAAATATAATTTCATCATAGAGACTGTCCTGAAAAATCCTGAAAGAACTGTGTGTTAAGTTGGAAAACATACTAGACACAACATTCAAACAGAACAAAGACACGAGAAGGGAACAAGCGCGAGAGCCTATGGGTTTAAAATATCAACAGAAAACAGATGAAAAGAACAAGACAAACACAAATATCTGTCTTCTCCCTATTGGCCTCTACAATTTACTTCAGGAAGTTTGTTTAGACTAACATTTTATCAGTAACTGGCTGATCCCTTTGATTCATCACTCCAAAAGGTATAGGGCACCATTCAATCAAAAGCCACAATCAGGTTTGTGGAGTAAGTCAACAACAATGTTCTTTCTGGTGAAGCAGAAATAATACATTTTTGATTGAATAGGGTTCTAAGTTTAATTGGAGGTTTTAAATGTTTTGTAAAAGATGAGCCTTCTTTTTAATGCATGGACTTTTTCTGTTGTTTGTACAAACTGTTATCTGTTGTCAATCAGCAAAACCTGCTGATCAAAATAAGTGCAGTGCATCACAGTCCAGCATGGATGTAAACAACTTCCAAAGCCAGAATGTGTTCTCAATCCACTTACCTGGTCCAAAAAAATGAACTTACCACATATGGGGCCCTGTCCTGAGAACTGGCTTTCCTCCATAACTTTGCGATTTGTTTCACTCTCATAGCCCAGTCTAAGAAATAAAAAAAGATTAGCCACTAAAACGTATAGCGCTACAACACACATGCAATATGGCCAAGAACTATACCTTTCCCAGTCCCCTTTTTATGAGTGTGACACAGAACTTCAGAGCTTATCATTTGAAAAAATGTAGTAGGTAATTCACACTTTTGAATTTGACGTAACCAAAAATCATCTCATTTGAGAAACTTTGTCTATGATGTACCAACCTGGGAACTCCTCTAGGAGGTTGGGGAAGTTGACGTTGGTGTAGAGGACTGGGGCCACGGTGGCCATCTCGCCCAGAGTCTCCTCCTTCTCCCACTTGAGCGTGCTCCTCTGGGCGTTGGACATGGTGTCTGTCTCTCCCTCTGGAGGTGGGACGGGGCCAGGGACGGGGCCGGGGGCGCTCCATGAACCAACCACATCACCCCCCATCTGGCTAAACTTCTTGTCCCTGGAAGGATATCTCAGGTTACACATTCTATTGCAACATTACCAATATATTTAGTTATATATTGATTTTTACAAACTGGGTGGTTCAAGCCCTGAATGCTGATTGGCTGACAGCTATGGTATATCAGACCAGTATACTACGGGTATGACAAAACATTTATTTTTACTGCTCTAATTACGTTGACAACCAGTTTATAATAGCAATAAGGCACCTCGGGAGTTTGTAGTATATGGCGATGCATCGTGCCGAATAAGAACAACCCTTGGTATATTGGCCATATATCACACCCCTTCGTGCCTTATTGCTCAAGTATGTCACATCACTTACAATGCGCTTCACTTTGAAGCAAATTATCATTTAAAAAGGGCTATAGTATAAAAATGACATTACATTCATTGATTGAGATATGAAAGCTAACAAGTGAGCAGACCTCAGGAAAAATGAGGTTAAAGTGAACTGTATACATTGGAGTCAAAACAATGAAGGATAACAGTAAAAAATAATCACGAGGCAAGTTAATAACACAACATCCAATTGATTGTCTTTGAGCAGATGAAAGCAATGCTCTAGTAATGGATAGACAGCTCCCTGCTCTTACCTAATCTTGTCTGGGAAAGGCATTCTGTGAATGGGCGAGAAGTTTCCCAGGCCACATGGGCCTGTGCTGCCGGGCATCATGGGAGTTGGAGGAAAGTGAGGGTTGGGCCCCATCATGCCGTTTATCATTGGCATGCGGGGAAACATTCCATGGTCGCCTGCAACAGAGAGCATAGAGACGAGGTCGGAGAAGTAGTTCCAGAAATACATCTGCATGTCCTGTTGATTATGTGAACATGATATTCATATAAATCAATGTTCATATCCATTCATTCTTATAGACTGATTTCCACAGTCAATAGTTGATTATAAACTCAGCAAAAAAAGATATGTCCTTTTTCAGGACCCCGTCTTTCAAAGATAATTCGTAAAAATCCACAGATCCTCATTGTAAAGGGTTTAAAAACTCTGTTTCCCATGCTTGTTCAATGAACCATAAACAATTAATAAACATGCATCTGTGGAATGGTCGTTAAGACACTAACTGCTTACACACAATAGGCAATTAAGGTCACAGTATTGAAAACTTAACTCTGAAAAACACCAAAAGAAAGATGCCCAGGGTCCCTGCTCATCTGCGTGAACGTGCCTTAGGCATGTTGCAAGGAGGCATGAGGACTGTAGATGTAGCCTGGGCAATAAATTGCAATGTCCGTACTGTGAGACGCCTAAGACAGCGGTACATGGAGACAGGATGGACAGCTGATCGTCCTCGCAGTGGCAGACCACGTGTAACAACACCTGCAGAGGATCGGTACATCCGAACATCACACCTGTGGGACAGGTACAGGATGGCAACAACTGCCCGAGTTACACCAGGAGGCTGGACTAAGGGCTTGTAGGCCTGTTGTAAGGCAGTTCCTCACCAAACATCACCGGCAACAACGTAGCCTATGGGCACAAACCCACCGTCGCTGGACCAGACAGGACGTAAGTGATGTGTATTGCCTCGTTATTGTTATTGTGTTACTTTTTCTTATTACTTTTTATTTTAGCCTACTTGGTAAATATTTTCTTCTTTAATTGCACTGTTGGTTAAGGGCTTGTAAAAGTACCGTAAGCATTTCACGGTACAAGTCTACACTTGTTGTATTATTTGCACGTGTGGCAAATAACGTTTGATTTGACTGCCAAAAAGTGCTCTTCACTGACGAGTCGCGGTTTTGTCTCACCAGGGGTGATGGTCGGATTCGCATTTATCGTCAAAGGAATGAGCGTTACACCGAGGCCTGTACTCTGGAGCGGGATCGATTTGGAGGTGGAGGGTCCGTCATGGTCTGGGGCAGTGTGTCACAGCATCATCGGACTGAGCTTGTTGACATTGCAGGCAATTTCAACACTGTACGTTACAGGGAAGACATCCTCCTCCCTCATGTGGTACCCTTCCTGCAGGCTCATTCTAGCATGACAATGCCACCAGCCATACTGCACGTTCTATGTGTGATTTCTTGCAAGACAGGAATGTAAGTGTTCTGCCATGGCCAGTGAAGAGCCCGGATCTCAATCTCATTGAGCAAGTCTGGGACATGTTGGATCGGCGGGTGAGGGCTACGGCCATTCCCCCCAGAGATGTCCAGGAACTTGCAGGTGCCTTGATGGAAGAGTGGGGTAACATCTCACAGCAATAACTGGCAAATCTGTTGCAGTCCATGAGGAGGAGATTTAATGCAGCTGGTGGCCACACCAAGATACTAACTGTTACATTTAAATTTGACCCCCCCCTTTTGCTCAGGGAAACATTATTCAATTTCTGCTAGTCACGTCTGTGAAACTTGTTCAGTTTATGTCTCAGTTGTTGAATCTTGCTATGTTCATACAAATATTTACACATTACATTTGCTGAAAATAAACACAAGTTGACAGTGAGAGGACGTTTCTTTTTTTGCTGTGTTCATTTAAATTCCCAGCAACCAAATGCAATTCTCCAAGAGGCTTGAGGTGGTGGTGGTACCTGGGTTTGGAATGGCCACGGCTCTAGGTACATTGGGCCCAGGGTGGGCCGGTTGGGGGTGACGCAGCTGTGGAGGCTGGCTGGTGCTGGGACTCAGGACCGCTGTGAAGAGGTCCTCCACGTCTTTACCCTCCAGCTCTGTAGAGGGCGACAGCAATGAAATAAATAGCGTTCACGCACATACTTTAAACCATCATCAACAGGTGGTGATTGAATGATTCACGGTTATCTTTTGAATTCTATGGAACTGATCATCTCTGACATACAAATGAATGAACAACCTTTTGAAAACTCTAAGTTAGACTTATATAATCAAAACCACAAACCTGGGATTTTGTAGAGCTTACTGAGAATTGCACCTGAAAAAAAGAAAATAAATGCATATTACATTGCTGCAATGTTATACACTTTATCCTCTGTGCTAGAGTGATTGAACCAAGCAAGCCAGTTAACAAATCCTGGGGATCAAACATAGAATTTCATCAGATGGTGTGTAGCTCAATTGCAAGTCTGAGGAATGCACAACAACCTCAACTAAAACCGGCATGGATTTGGTTATGTGTCAATGTGTTAGGCCAGACATTGGTTTTGACAGAGCCAGGAAGCCGCTAAGCAGATATAACACACAGGGAGCAAGTCAGGCGGGTAAATCTCTGCCAAGGGAATAAGGTTGACCTCCCTATTTGTCAACACTGATACTTTGCGGGAACTTCAGTTAAACTGAGCAAACATTATTTTCTTAGTGTTCCATGGTTTTGCAATGTGGGATGTGATTTGACCACCAATGCCTTCTATACACAGCAGTTGTTCCATGTGGTGGATACTATAAAGACCACAATCATCAACAGAGGCACGCAACTCTAAGAAGAAAGACATTTCTCATGATTGACTTTTAGGGCCAGTTTCCCAGACACAGATTAAGCCTAGTCCAGCTTTATAGACGGGTCTCGGAAACCAACCCTGAATCTATGTACTGATGTCAAGCTGGGAAACCATTTAGGCCAGAGAGTCGCACACTAACATACGTCAAATAGATCAGTGAGACAAGAGGAAACAGACACTGAAGCCCTGGAGGACTGGAGAAACCTCTGCTCTTCACCAATGACACCGAGTGTGCACAGAGAGGAAGAGGCGAAGCCAGAGGTTTCACTCTCGACAAAATCTGTCCAAAATAAGCCCAATACATTTCAATGGGTTATTTTGGACCTAAGCTTGTCGCCTGCCTTTGGGACAACCACTCCCATTGGTAGGGTGGAGACATGAGAAAATAATCAGTATATACAGATCTCTGGAAGACAGACAGAATTCAACAAGAACGCCTTACCATCTGCGACCATCTTGTCCAGTTCTGGGCTCAGGATGACGTCCAGAGGCTCCTCCTGTAGAGCCCTGGGCCCCCGGCCTGCCGAGCCCTGACAGGGCCCAGTGGGATCATCAGGTATGGGGTCCATGTCCAGACCAGCTAGCAGATGGCAGAAGAGGATGGTGAGAGGAGGGTGGTCACATACACACACGGGCATACCCACCCATACTCCACTTTTATATAACAAAAATAAATCGACAATAGCCCCCTCACGAGCCATTTCAGAGAGGAGGAAGAAAAAGAGAGAAGAGACGAGAGGAGATAGTGAGAGAAGCGAGAGAGAGGAGAGAGTGAGAAGCGAGAGAGGAACGAGAGAGAGAAGTGAGAGGAGAGAGTGAGAGGAGCGAGAGAGAGGAGAGTGAGAGGAGAGAGTGAGAGAAGCGAGAGAGAGGAGAGTGAGAGGAGAGAGTGAGAGAAGCGAGAGTGAGAGGAGAGAGCGAGAGTGAGAGGAGAGAGTGAGAGAAGCGAGAGTGAGAGGAGAGAGTGAGAGAAGCGAGAGAGAGGAGAGAGTGAGAGAAGCGAGAGAGAGGAGAGTGAGAGGAGCGAGAGAGAAGACAGAGCTGATCCTTCATGTCATGGTGGTAAAATAAACTGTCCATGATCTCGCATTATATAACCTCCAACGCTTGTTTTTTTTCTTCGTCTTCCCATAATTCAATCTTCTAAGTATAACGACTAACTAATTTGTGTTGCCTGCTCGACTGAGTGTGGAAAGAGGTGTGGGAGGGTCGCGGAGCAGCTCTCCCTTAAAAAATAGCCACACTGCTTCCATAATCAGTTCAAATATGCCCACATTAGAGTAGACAAGGGCTTAATCAATGAAAAGAGTTCTGGGAGACTGCAATGATTAATCATCATAACCTCAGTCGTCAACATCAGAGGGGGGTCCGAGGTCAACGCACATTTTACTGTGGTGCACTCTCGAATAGTTTGCTTCTTTTTTATTTATTTTTGTTGGGAAAAGCTACTTCGCTTGTGACCTTGAATTAACTTGATATATGGGAAGAGACAAAGTACATGGAGACTGCAGCTACTGCATATGGTGCTGAAGGTAAGGAATAAAGGCTAAAGGTAAAACATTGTTTTATCTGTTTTGGGGCCTTCAGGCATTCTCAAATAATCGGTCTGAGTATTACAAGGGTGAAAAACAAAGAAGAAATCACTATACAACACTGAAAAACAGGATAGATTAAATACATTGTGAAACAATGCCGACTCGAGACCACATAGAAAAAATAAAATCTAATTTCCCAAGCTGGCAAGGTTTTCTTTGCTACTCAGGTAAGTGTTCCATGGAATGACTGAACTGTGTGAAACGTGGAGTCATTTACAGTTCAAGCTTTGTTACATTCTATGACTAGAGGAAGTTCAGACTTTGAAACCCATACTCAACAAACTCAGCTGGGGTGAGGAGATAGAAAGCACTAAAACACATCAAATGTAAACAAAAGTTTATAGCAGTGTGTGTGGTCAGCTTTTTGATAAATCTCAGGTATATAACCCAGGTTTTTCATGAAGAAACCAACTGAAGTACATTAAAGTTATGACCTTTGTATTAAACAACATTATTTAAAAGAGCAACTCATCACTTTCACCTCCAGCCCTTTTTTTCCCACAGAATATCACTCAACAGTCCATAGATTGGTCAATAGACATGCAGATTGGTGAGTGGTTGTAAAATCACAGTAGTTAGTCAAAAAGACTGTACAGTGCTACAGCATGAGAAAATAGGGAGCGCAGAGAAGGAAGGACATGAAAAAAATGCAGAGAGCGTAGAAAGTGTTAGAGGGGATGGGGTCCCAAAGCATCCCAAAAGTGGGAGAAGGGGAGGGGTGGCAGGTCTGCTCCTAAGAGGCCAGACGGGCCCGAGGACGTCTCTTACCAAACGGAGAGGAAGAGCAGTCGACTTGGAAAGGGCATAAATCAAGACCTACAGGAACCCAAAACCAGAGGATTATAAACCGAGGGGGAGAAAAGCAGGTGTGATAAAATGCTATGCTAACACTTTACTTGAAGCAGCCCACTGTGATGCTACACCACTTTGGCAATAGTAGTGACATAAAACCAACCATCACGACGAGTCCTAACACAGGCCAGGGTTCAAATAGTAATCGGAACCCATAAAAATACTTAAACTGAGCTTGAATGAGCTTGTCTGGTACAATGTAACCAACGCTAATTTTTTTTAAACAAACACTCAACACATTTGAAAGAAAACAAATACAATTTGAACCCAGTTCTGGTTGTTATTAACCCTCGTCTATGAGGAGTGTTATGTCACTCCATTATGCAGGCATCAAGATGGGCATTTCAAGAAAACTGTTCAAAAGCAAACCAAAATCAATGGACACAGACAGGAGGTACTGCAAACCAAGAGTATTACTCAAAGTACAAAACTATACAAGTGAAGGAAAATGCAAAATGATGAGTAAAGATGCAACAGAGAAATGTCACAGGTGCTTGTTTATGGAGTTGACCTTGCTAGCGACAAGGATAGTGTGTGTGAGTGGGCAGAGAAGAAAGGAAGTGGAGGCAGACATTTTGGAGGAGGGCAGGGGAGGGGTCTACCTGAGTTGTGCCCCGACTTCACCAGATCATCCGACAGCATTCCCAGGAGATCTGCATCCGTGCTCAGGACTTCCGAAAGGTCCACTAAGGGATCCTCGGTATCGGCTGGAGATATAGACGATATACAGTTGAGGTCGGAAGTTTACATACACCTTAGACAAATACATTTAAACTTAGTTTTTCACAATTCCTGACATTTAATCCTAGTAAAAAATCCCTGTCTTAGGTCAGTTAGGATCACACTTTATTTTAAGAATGTGAAATGTCAGAATAATAGTAGAGAGAATTATTTATGTCAGCTTTTATTTCTTTCATCACATTCCCAGTGGGTCAGAAGTTTACATACACTCAATTAGTATTTGGTAGCAATGCCTTTAAATAGTTTAACTTGGGTCAAATGTTTCAGATAGCCTTCCACAAGCTTCCCACAATAAGTTTGGTGAATTTTGGCCCATTCCTCCTGACAAAGCTGGTGTAACTGAGTCAGGTTTGTAGGCCTCCTTGCTCGCACATGCTTTTTCAGTTCTGCCCACAAATGTTCTATAGGATTGAGGTCAGGGCTTTGTGATGGCCACTCCAATACCTTGACCCTGTTGTCCTTAAGCCATTTTGCCACAACTTTGGAAGTATGCTTGTGGTCATGGTCCATTTGGAAGACCCATTTGCGACCAAGCTTAACTTCCTGACTGATGTCTTGAGATGTTGCTTCAATATATCCACATAAGTTTCCTCCCTCATGATGCCATCTATTTTGTGAAGTGCACCAGTCCCTCCTGCAGCAAAGCACCCCCACAACATGATGCTGCCACCCCCGTGCGTCACGGTTGGGATGGTGTTTTTTCTTCAAAACATAACAATGGTCATTATGGCCAAACAGTTCTATTTTTGTTTCATCAGACCAGAGGACATTTCTCCAAAAAGAAGGATCTTTGTCCCCATGTGCAGTTGCAAACCGTAGTCTGGCTTTTTTGTTGATTTTGGAGCAGTGGCTTCTTCCTTGCTGAGTGGCCTTTCATGTTATATCGATATAGGACTCGTTTTTACTATGGAAATAGATACTTTTGTACTAGTTTCTTCCATCATCTTCACAAGGACCTTTGCTGTTGTTCTGGGATTGATTTGCACTTTCGCACCAAAGTACATTCATCTCTAGGAGACAGAACGCGTCTCTTTCCTGAGCGGTATGACAGTAAACTTCTGACCCACTGGGAAAAACAAAAGCTGAAATAAATCATTCTCTCTACTATTATTCTGACATTTCACATTCTTAAAATAAACTGGTGATCCTAACTGACCTAAAACAGGGAATTTTTACTAAATGTCAGGAATTGTGAAAAACTGAGTTTAAATGTATTTGGCTAAGGTGTATGTAAACTTCCGACTTCAACTGTATATATATATATATATATATATATGCGTATATGGTTTTCCGTAACATCTAAGAGAACTAACACTTTCCAAGGACCGTAGTCAAACTAGAAGCTGGTGAATGTCTCAAAACAAGCAAACCTTTCAAGTTATTACTGTGCTTCCCTCTGCCACAAATGACAAGAGGGGGAATTTAGCAGAGTGGACGAGTGTGTCCTCCATGACACTAGAGACAAACAGGCTGTTATGAAAGTGAACGTGTCTGTTGAAAACAACATAGAAAACCAAACTCTGCTGTTAATATTGCAGAAGGCAATCTGAAAAAACGTTAATCTAGAGCTTCTGTTTTGCTAGTATCCAGTGTGTTCTTGTCGCTATGTGTGTTCCTAGTAGGTAACTTGCAGCGCTGTTCATAGCGTGTTGGAGTAGAGTTTAAATGATTGTGGACGTGGAGAAGAGAACCAAAAACAAACAGACAGGGTGGAGAATGATGGGGGGTATGAGAGATAAAGAGAACGTTTTAATCTTTAATAAGGAGCAAGAGAGATGTGAACATACGCAGTCCTGCTTTGCTGGAGATGGGTGTGGTGGTGGAGGTAGCACTGAGCAGCGGGTCCGACAAGGGGTCCAGGAAGCTGGCGCTGGGGGGTTTGGTCTCTGCATGGGCCCCTGGGCTCTCCTCACAGAGCCCCGTGGTCACCAGGCCTGCCTGACTGCTCTGCTTGCACTTGTCCAGCAGCTCCTCACAGAGCCCCGTGGTCAGCAGGCCTGCCTGCCTGCTCTGCTTGCTCTTGTCCAGCAGCCCCTTCCCGAAGAAGGCCTCCTGGTAACATACCACACAAACACACGGTCAATGAAATACAGAAAACAGAGAGAACACATACAGAAACACAACATAATTATCTTTCAAGAACAAAAACAAGAAACAATTGTCTCCGTGTCAGAAGGTGGGATCCAGTTATGAATTCTAGATTTGAATTGAAAATGAATAAGGATTTATTGAATTATTACTCAATTCAAACACAGTATTTGAAATTAAAATGCGTGCTGAACACTAATGAACCAAAGTCTTATTGGGCTATGCTACTGCTAACCCACTGGTTTCCATTAAACTCAGGACTCCCCGCTAATTTTCTGAGTTGGAGTGGGAATAGCAGACTGAAGTCAGACACTAGGTGGTGGGGACTAAAACCTATAGTGGTTCCCTGGAGATCTAAGCTGCTGTTACATAGTTCCCCAGAGGAGGAACGGCCCAGACTCCAGTATGGCAGCGCTGCTCTATCGGCCCCAGGGTTATCCAGACTCCAGGATTACCCAGACGCATACAGAAAGAGTGAGGAGTGTACAGTGGAAGCATTCACCAGGGGTCTAATGCGACAGCGACATGGCTACAGAGCTGCATGCATATACTCTCTCTAAAGAGAGGGGCCCAGTTACATAGGAACTGAGAAACACAGCCATATCAAGATGCACCAAGTCAACTCATAGGTCCACAAAAAGAGAAAGTTGACTCGAAACACAAGAATCACTGATAACAATCACCTGCATATACTAGTGTTTTGCACAGTATACAGAAACTTTTTTCGATACTAGAACATGAAAAACATTTCGATACTAGAATTTTTGTTACTTTCAGTTCTTCTTTCAAATGTGTCTCACGTCATTTTTGGATTGAGATGATTGTGTCTGTGGAGCAATTTGTCTGAATCTTCTCTAGGGGGCAGTAGTAAGCTAGCCAGGCTACTTGTCTTCTCTAAGGGCTAGTTGTCAGCAAGCCAGGCTACTTGTCTTCTCTAGGGGGCAGTAGTAAGCTAGCCAGGCTACTTGTTTTCTCAAGCGGGCAGTAGTAAGCTAGCCAGGCTACTTGTCTTCTCCAAGGGGCAGTAGTTAAATAGCCAGGCAACTTGTCTTCTCTAGGGGGCAGTAGTAAGCTAGCCAGGCTACTTGTCTTCAAGGGGGCAGTAGTAAGCTAGCCAGGCTACTTGTCTTCAAGGGGGGAGTAGTTAGCTAGCCAGGCTACTTGTCTTCTCAAGGGGGCAGTAAGAAGTAAGCTAGCCAGGCTACTTGTGCATGCATCTGACACAGCGCAAGCCACATTTGAGAAGCAAGCGAGAGGAGAGAAAATCTCGACAGCATGGCTTCTTCTAAAGAAAACACCATACCTCCACGCCTGCATCTTGTTGACAATAATAATTAGGGAACGGGTTATGTGTTGTGAAGCTATCCACAATAAGGATTAGGCACAATAGTGGAATTTGAGGTTTGCCTTCAAAATAAAAGTATGTCATTGACAGTGATGCAAATTAATACAAATAGTGGAATTATACCATATATTATTTTGAAGGCTAACCGCAAAGTCCACTATTGTCCCTAATCCTTATTGTGGCTAGCTTCACATAGATGGGTCCGACCACCATTAATCAAATAAGAACTGTCTTAAAAATTAGGGTTATTTTAGATGACACCTAGCTATATACAGTGGGGCCAAAAATTATTTAGTCAGCCAGCAATTGTGCAAGTTCTCCCACTTAAAAAGATGAGAGGCCTGTAATTTTCATCATAGATACACTTCAACTATGACAGACAAAATGGGAAAAAAATTCCAGAAAATCACATTGTAGGATTTTTTATGAATTTATTTTCAAATTATGGTGGAAAATAAGTATTTGGTCACCTACAAACAAGCAAGATTTCTGGCTCTCACAGACCTGTAACAACTTCTTTAAGAGGCTCCTCTGTCCTCCACTTGTTTCCTGTATTAATCATTAATTAATGGCATCTGTTTGAACTTGTTATCAGTATAAAAGACACCTGTCCACAACCTCAAACAGTCACACTCCAAACTCCACTATGGCCAAGACCAAAGAGCTGTCAAAGGACATCAGAAACAAAATTGTAGACCTGCACTAGGCTGGGAAGACTGAATCTGCAATAGGTAAGCAGCTTGGTTTGAAGAAATCAACTGTGGGAGCAATTATTAGGAAATGGAAGACATACAAGACCACTGATAATCTCCCTCGATCTGGGGCTCCACGCAAGATCTCACCCCGTGGGGTCAAAAGGATCACAAGAACGGTGAGCAAAAATCCCAGAACCACATGGGGGGACCTAGTGAATGACCTGCAGAGAGCTGGGACCAAAGTAACAAAGCCTACCATGGAGAAGACACACTACGCCGCCAGGGACTCAAATCCTGCAGTGCCAGACGTGTCCCCCTGCTTAAGCCAGTACATGTCCAGGCCCGTCTGAAGTTTGCTAGAGAGCATTTGGATGATCCAGAAGAAGATTGGGAGAATGTCATATGGTCAGATGAAACCAAAATATAACTTTTTGGTAAAAACTCAACGTCGTGTTTGGAGGACAAAGAATGCTGAGTTGCATCCAAAGAACACCATACCTACTGTGGAGCATGGGGGTGGAAACATCATGCTTTGGGGCTGTTTTTCTGCAAAGGGACCAGGACGACTGATCCGAATGGGGCCATGTATCGTGAGATTTTGAGTGAAAACCTCCTTCCATCAGCAAGGGCATTGAAGATGAAACGTGGCTGGGTCTTTCAGCATGACAATGATCCCAAACACACCGCCCGGGCAACGAAGGAGTGGCTTCGTAAGAAGCATTTCAAGGTCCCGGAGTGGCCTAGCCAGTCTCCAGATCTCAACCCCATAGAAAATCTTTGGAGGGAGTTGAAAGTCTGTGTTGCCCAGCAACAGCCCCAAAACATCACTTCTCTAGAGGAGATCTGCATGGAGGAATGGGCCAAAATACCAGCAACAGTGTGTGAAAACCTTGTGAAGACTTACAGAAAATGTTTGACCTCTGTCATTGCCAACAAAGGGTATATAACAAAGTATTGAGATAAACTTTTGTTATTGACCAAATACTTATTTTCCACCATAATTTGCAAATAAATTCATTAAAAATCCTACAATGTGATTTTCTGGATTTTTTCTTTCTCATTTTGTCTGTCATAGTTGAAGTGTACCGATGATGAAAATTACAGGCCTCTCTCATCTTTTTAAGTGGGAGAACTTGCACAATTGGTGGCTGACTAAATACTTTTTTGCCCCACTGTAGTTAGCTACCTAACTATATAGCTACTGAAACAGATCATGTTGTGTTATTTGACACGTCAAATAGTGTTATTTGACGTGTATCTTTTTTGCAAAGACCCAAAACAGCGTTCCATAGAAATCCTGGTTGAGAATGAAACGACTGAACAACGAAACAACACAGCAAGTAAGTGAAAGAAATAGGTTTTTGATTATGTTTAACTGGTAATGGGGACATACGTAAACAGCAACAAATTAACTTTTTGGTCAGTGTGGTGTAACCTTTATTTAACTAGGCTAGTGAGTTAAGAACAAATATTTATTTACAATGACAGCCCAGATGACGCTGAGCCAATTGTGCGCCGCCCTATGGGACTCCCAATCACGGCCGGATGGAATACAGCCTGGATTTGAACCAGGGACTGTAGTAACGCTTCTTGCACTGAGATGCAGTGCCTTAGACCGCTGCGTCCATGTGTGTGTGTTAACTATTCAACTGTACTAGAATACTTAAAATGCAGCTAAAATTCAAAATATCGGTTATCAGTATCTGTATTTTTGTCAAGTAAAATATCAGATATCGGCATCGGCCAAAAATGTCATATGGGTGCATCACTAATAATAATAATAATAATAATACATGGGAGACCTACAGCAAGGGACTTTCAGGGACCCGAAGTCACTTTAAAATTGTAGAAACGAAAAGAAAAACAAAACATCAGAGTAAACAAAAACATGAATAAAGAGAGGGGTGGGCTCAAAGAAGGGAAAGACTGATGTATCAGGGGACGGGGAGGGATTTGGATATGAACCCGGTTTAGGGTAAGGGGTGGGATTGGGTGGAGCTCAGATTGAAAGAGGAGTGTCTTAGAGTGTATTTATTTTCTTGTCAAAGGGTTGGGGCTTTAGGAGGGACTAAAAGATTGTGATGACTCCGTTACGGATGGCCGGAGAGAGGGAGTCCCAGAGCCGATGAGCAACCCTGGAGAAGGCCCTGTCACAGAAGCTCTGAAGCTTGGACCTGGGGATGACAAGGTGGCCTACTGTGTTGGAACGGAGTGTGCGTGCGGGGTGGTAGGGGAGAAGGTCTGAGAGTTAAGGGGGGCCAAGGTGGTGAAGGGCTTTGTACACCCTGTATAACTGCAGCGGAGTCTGAGCTGTGGCCATTGAGGGAGACGTAGTGGGTCTGGTTTGTGAGGTAGTGTTAGTGTTTTGTGTTTTGTCAAATCTATCAGCCGTAGGAATCCATGTGTCTTGGATAGGATGTGATCCTGCACTCACTATAAACCAATAGAAATCAAATGCCCTAATAAACCCACACTCACCAAGAGACAAGGGTACATACAACCACACCGAGAGCCTGAACACAGCGACACATCATCACCTGCAAGGCTGCTTGGGTTGCTATGTGTTTAAGTAAGTCAACTGCACTTCGCATACATTTAACTGCTCAAAAACTATCGATGTGAATGCTCCCCGCTGTGGTAAAACATTAAAAGCCTAATGCGCCGGGTATTTAAATAATTGATTAAAGTCATTTCTCTGGTGAGGACCTTTAGGTTTCATTTTTGAAGCGCAGCATACAAGAAAGCCTATAGTGACAGCTGGTGCTCTTAACACATGGTTGCCCCCACGAATGCTGAACATACTGGGTCATTTAAAGGCGTGGCACAGAGAGGGCAATATCTCTCCGAGACGCCATTTAAATGCAGAGGATTTGTTGGTAAATCATGATGGTACTACATCTTAGAAGGGGGCAGCATACCACTTGTATGGTGGGGAAATAGTTGCTACTACTAAGTGCTTGGCAGGTGTCCTATAGAATATTAACAATTCTAATGTGGTACAGAACACGATTAAAGGTCCAGTGCAGTCAAAAACATGATTTTCCTGTGTTTAATATACACTGAACACCTTCCTAATATTGAGCTGCACCCCCTTTTGTCCTCAGAACAGCCTAAAGCGTTCCACAGGGATGCTGGCCCATGTTGACTCCAATGCGTCCCACAGTTTTGTCGGATGGCTGGATGTCCTTTGGATGGTGAACCATTCTTGATACACTCGGGCAACTGTTGAGCATGACATATCCAGCAGTGTTGCAGTTCTTGACACTCAAACTAGTGTACTTGGCACCTACTACCATACCCCGTGCAAAGGTACTTTCGTCTTGCCTATTCACCATCTGAATGGCACACATACACAATCCTTGTGTCAAAGCTTAAAAATACTTTTAACCTGTCTCCTCCCCTTCATCTATACTGATTGAAGTGGATTTAACAGCTGACATCAATAAGGGATCATAGCTTTCACCTGGTCTATGTCATGGAAAGAGCAGGTGTTCCTAATGTTTTGTACACAGTATGAGGTTGGAATAAAACTGTCCATTTGTGAAAATTATGCTAATGCCCTTTTAGTGTAAGAGCTATTTGAAAAGGCTGCATGAAATGTCAGCCTGTTTTAGTGGGATGGAGTTTTGGCCTGCCTGGTGACATCACCAGGTGGTAAATGAGTTAATAGACCAAAAAGAAAGACCTCTCTGCCAATAACAGCTAGTTTTCAGTTTCCCCTCCCCACTCAGACCACTCCCAGACAGTCCTAGCAAGCTTGAGAAGTTGTTTCTTTATCATTTTAATTGAAAACAATAACAGTGAGGTACCTTAATTGTTATCCAGAAATGATTTGATATTGAGATAAAAACGGCTGCATTGGACCGACATCATGTAGCCACACTAGCACCTTTGTGCTGATTAGATGACTTAATGCATACTTCACCGGTGACCTTTTCCTATAAATAGCTTTATAAGACAGTGTATGCATGATAACATAATTAAAGTGAACTTTGTAGATCAAAACTGATATCATTAGTGTACATGAGACTGAAAGTCACCTGCAGGTATGAAGGAAACTCCTCCTCCAGTTTGGTTTTCTTTTTGCGGTATCTTTTCTTGACTTTCTCCTGACATTCAGGCACCGGTGGGGTCTCCTCCACTGGAGTACTTTCTGTCTCGTTCCACCCTGCAACACACCGACAGGAGGTCACAACCTCAAAGTAACATTCTGGGAACCCACTTTTTACTGGGTTAAGTGATTGATTCTGCGTGGAGTGCCAGATGGGTGGGATTTGCACTTTTGGGATGATTCCATTGTCCTTACCCTCCTCTTTGCACATTGGGTTCTCAGGTAACGACCACGTCGAGTCTTTCCTGGATAGGGATCGTTTGGCTATGCCTTGTCCCGTCCTGCTTCTCTGGCGGACCATAAACCCTCCAATACCTGGCCGGGAGACACAGGGGAGGAGAGATGAGACAGTGTTCAGAAGTAGAATAAAATACTTGATTAATGTTGCCGGGGCTCTAATTTTGTCAAACATGAGAGGAGGGTCTGACAGTCCAATCCTTGACATTAATCTTCATTACTCAGTGACCTATGCACACAGAGCCTGAGGGTTGTGGGGGGGAGGGGGTTGTTTGGGGCAGAGAGAAACTATCATTGTGTGTTGAACAGAGGGAAAGAGCATGAGTGAGTGTGTGACAGAGAGAACAAATGAAAGAGTGAGTGTGTGTGAGAGTGTTTGGGGAACTCATCTCCTAGCCACTATATGAGAGAGAGGGAACGAGAGGGAGAGAACAAGAGAGAGAGAACAAGAGGTTTTTTCTGGATAAAATTGGGGCCTCTTTTGCCATTGCTTATGCTATCTGATTGACTCGTAAAATCATTGGGGGCCCCATGCCATAAAAATACTCCTGAATGCATAATTTTTGTAATTTTAGAATCTGTTATTTAAATATATAGGTCCATTGTCTTTTCTAGGTACATTATATCTGGTTTAAGTCATTAATGTTTTTTTATTTGACTGTTTGGACATAGGCAGCTCGAAAAACACACTTAGGTGGCCCACCCAATACTGGAGAGGTAGAAAAAGGGAGAATTTCAGGTGAGCCTATTTCTGGATAGCTTGGGTATTGAGAGAAAAGCCCCTTTGGTCTGAAAGCAGACAGACAGAGCTTTCCAGCCTTCCTTAAGCTGCCTCAGAGCAAGAGGGGGAGACTTCAGATGATTTATGTGTTTGGACATGAGAGGAAACAGCCGTTTGAGATCAGAGTACCCAGGGTACCAACCCTCTAAAAGAGATCCTACTCTGAGAGCATTCCATGGCGGGGCTTTTTCTGCCATTGAAAACGTTGGGCGTTATCGTTTTTACTGCCCGCCTAAAAAAAATAAAAAAAATGTTATTTATATATGGAGTACCAGTCAACAGTTTGGACACACCTACTCATTCAAGGGTTTATATTTTAACTATTTTATGCATTGTAGAATAATAGTGAAGACATCAAAACAGCATGGCTACCACAGCATTCTGCAGCGATAAGCCATCCATCTGGTTTGCACTTAGTGGGACTAGCATTTGTTTTTCAACAGGACAATGACCCAAAACACCTCCAGGCTGTGTAAGGGCTATTTGACCAAGAAGGCGAGTGATGGAGTGCTGCGTATGTGTTATTTCATAGTTTATGTCTTCACTAGTTTATGTCTCTAAACCGTGAAGATGGGGGCCTCTAAAATGTTCTCAAAATAAGCCGTGTCGACAGGCTGACTGCACCCATTACCACGCCCACCACCTAAGCCCCTTTTGATCCAGGAAAAAACCCTGAATGGAGAAACAACTGTACCTAAATTAAGGAACACAAAGATATGGGATTCTATTACCACTAGTTAAAAATAGCCAAATTACAAAACATAGTCGTTCCCCCTTTAAAAGTTGCGAGCTTACACCGTGGGACTTAGAGGTACCCACAGCGCCACGGCTTCACTGCTCCAGACCACCGCAAGGTGGCATTTTAAGATCATTATAACCATGAATAATTTTGCAATGAGGTCTTGGAACAATCATACTGTCACGTAAAGACCCATCCACTTGGCAAGATGTGGCTGGGAGTTATTGCATTTCTTTTACATCATCATTTTAGACAAGTTTACCTTGTTAAGCGACATCTAATATTCATTAAATGTTTTTTATCCGGACACTTTCTGTTCACCTGGAATTTTGTTGTTTTTGTAGGCTACTACTTTTACCACTTTTAGTCTTCATCTTTACTACACTACTCACTGTTTAGCACATGACCTCACATGTGACTCTAAAAAAGAGATGGGTGGGGCTGGCTAAAGAGGGTGTGAACAATGCTGAATGGGTGTAGACAAAGGAGAGCTCTCCAGTAGGTACCAAAACATTCAAAGGCCAACTCAAAAGTGAGTTGACAAGTTTATCCACTTTCAAAGCAGAATTACTTTCCCATTGTTCCTCAACTGTAGTGTATGATGTATCATTTTCTAGCTCTGGGTCTCTACTTTTATCCAGTGTAAAAAAAATAAAAAAACATTACATTTTGCTACATAAGACCGATTTGAGCCGGTCGGTCACATATGGGTGATTGTAAATGGGACAATTGAGGAAATGTATTGCGATATGGATTTTTGTCCATATCACACAGCTCTACTGGTATGTTATTTGTGAGAATGTCTGCAGCCACTTTCTCTCTGTTCACCAGAGCAGGGTAGAATAAAGTGACGGTTCATAACAAGTGACCTGGCATACAGGAGACACGCCGTCGTCTCCACCTCTCTCTACCCCATCCATCTCTCCTCCCGCCCCCTCCGCCCTGCCTCCCTGTCAGACCCAGCTACTTGACATGGGCGAGTGTGTGTGGCTCTCTCTGCCATAGACATGCACACATCTTACACACTTAGGAATGAACACATGCACAGGCAAACACATATACCACACATGCACAGACAAACACTTATACCGGCATTCACATCTAAGGGAAATGTGCAGACACACAAGTCTTTAATGTTTGGCTAATCAAACGCTCAAGCGCAGGAGATTTTGAAGGCACTTCCTTCTAGGGGCGTTTTATTCTTGGATATTGTGTTTGCCTGTGTACTGTAGTGGAGGCTGCTGAGGGGAGGATGGCTAATAATAATGGCTGGAACGGAGCAAATGGAATGGCATCAAACCATGTCTTTGATATCATTCCACTAATTCTGCTCCAGTCATTACCACGAGCCCGTCCTTCCCTATTAAGTTGCCACAAACCTCCTGTGGTGTAATGCTAAATAGCTAATCAAATGGCTACTTGGACTACCTGCATTGACCATTTTTTGCACCAACTCTAGCTGGAATGTACCCACACACTCAAACATAGTGCCTTAAGAAAGTCTTCATACCCCTTGACCCACTCCACATGTTGTTGTGTTACAGCCTGAATTCAAAATTGATACACACAATAGCCCATAACGACAAAGTGAAAACGTATTTTTAGAACTCTTCGCAACTTCAGTGAAAATGAAATACAGAAATATCCACACCCCACATGTTAGAATCAACTTTGGCAGCGATTACAGATGTGAGTCTTTCTGGGTAAGTCTCTAAGAGGTTATAATTATTATTTTTTTAAATTATTCAAGGTCAAATTGGTTGTTGATCATTGCTAGACAACCATTTTCAAGTCTTGCCATAGATTTAAGCAGATTTAAGACTAAACTAACTCAGCCATTCATGAACAGTCACAGTCTTCTAGGCAAGCAACTCCAGCGTAGATTTGACCTTGTGATTTAGTTTTTTGTCCTGCTGAATTCTTCTTCCAGTGTCTGGTGGAAAGCAGACAGATTTTCCTCTAGAATTTTGACTGTGCTTCTGTTTCTTTTTTATCCTGAAAAACTCCCTAGTCCTTAACGATTACAAACCTACCCATAACATGATGCAGTCACCACTATGCTTGAAAATATGGAGTGTTACTCAGTAATGTTATCTATTAGATTTACCCCAAACATAACACTTGGTATTCAGGATAAAAAGTTAATTGCTTCAACACCTTTTTTTGCGTGAAATTATTGCTTTAGTACCTTGTTGCAAACAGGATGCATGTTTTGGAATATTTTTATTCTGTACAGGTTTCCTTCTTTTCACTTGTCAATTCGGTTAGTATTGTGGAGTAACTACAATGTTGTTGATCCATCCACAGTTTTCTCTGATCACACCAATTAAACTCTAACTGTCACCATTGAGCTCATGGTGAAATCCCTGAGCAGTTTCCTTCCTCTCCGGCAACTAATTTCAGAAAGATGCCTGTATCTATGTAGTGACTGGATGTATTGATACACCATCCAAAGTATGCTCAAAGGGATATTCAATGTCTGCTTTTTTTTTTTTTACCCTTCTACCAATAGGTGTCCTTGTGGTTGAATCTGTGTTAGAAATTCACTGCCCGAATCAGGGACCTTACAGAGATTTGTATGTGTGTGGTACAGAGATGAGGTAGTCATTCAAAAATCATGTTAAACACTACTATTGCACACAGAGTCTTGTTACGCAACATTTTACTCCTAAACTTACTAAGGCTTATCATTTTGTATTAATTTGTAAAAAAAAAGAATAAAAAAAAAAGTAAAACATAATTCCACTAATCACATTGCGGGGTACTGTGACAAAATATCTCAATAATCCATTTTAAATTCAGGCTGTAACAAAATGTGGAAAAAGTCAAGGGGTGTGTGTGAACTTTCTGAAGGCACTGTACTTACACTGACATCCCAGCACGCACAATCACTTTACCCCTATCTACAGTATATGGCCATGTTACTGCCTGGTACTCCCGCTATATAGCCATGTTACTGCCTGGTACTCCCGGTATATAGCCATGTTACTGCCTGGTACTCCCGGTATATAGCCATGTTACTGCCTGGTACTCCCGGTATATAGCCATGTTACTGCCTGGTACTCCCGCTATATAGCCATGTTACTGCCTGGTACTCCCGGTATATAGCCATGTCACTGCCTGGTACTCCCGGTATATAGCCATGTTACTGCCTGGTACTCCCGGTATATAGCCATGTTACTGCCTGGTACTCCCGCTATATAGCCATGTTACTGCCTGGTACTCCCAGTATATAGCCATGTTACTGCCTGGTACTCCCGCTATATAGCCATGTTACTTTTACTCATTCTTGTTATTCACTGTGTATTTATTCCTCATGTCAATATTTCTATTTGCATTTTAGTTTATCTTATCTTGAACTCTGTTGGACCATCAGTAGTCATTTCACTGTTAGTCTACACCTGTTGTTAAACAAGCATGTGAGGAATAAAATGTGATTTGTACTGTGTGCCTGTGTACTGTGGTGTGTATGTGCATGCAATGCCCAACACATTGTGACAACTTCAACCAGAGAGAACAATATCACAGTAGCCGTGGCTGGAAATGGACAAGAACAGTGTTCCGCCAAGCGAGCAGAATTGGGTCCGGTGTACTTTATTACTGCGACAAATTCTTTAAGTCCACACAAGATAAGAAGCATAGCGTGCAGTTCACTAAAAGATAAGGAAGCAATGTCTAGCGGGAAGAAAATCCACTAGCCAGGGATGTGGCCTACTGCTATGAAACACTTCAGAGGAACTAGTTTCTTTTTTTAAAGATAGGCAAATTAAAAAGTCCTATATAAAAATACAATTTCCGGGTGTTTTTTTTAAAAAGGAGATTATTCCTTTGAGTATATGAGTCAATGTTATTTTCCCGGAGCCCTCTTTCCAGAGCTTTAAAGGCCCACTCCGTAATAAAAACAGAACAATAAAAAAAGCTGAAGGACGGCTGTAAATATCACACAGTGAGCCTTTAGAAAACAGTGCACTGTCCAGCGGAGCTGTCCTCTCAGATAAGTCTTCTCCCTCGCTCTACCACAATCCTGCATCCCTCTCTCTCTCCTTCTCCAGCCGCCATCCACCACTCTCCTTCCCGCTCGACCTGTCCATTCATCCCTATCAACATCCTCTTTCCATCTCTCATAAGTCAGCTCCCCCATTCCTTCTCTCTCCCTTCATACCTCCAACTCTCTCTCCATCCATCCATCCATTTACCCCCCCTTCCTACCACAATCATCCACCACTCTCCTTCCCGCTCTCTCCCCTGCTTCATTCATCCCTATCACAATCCTCTTTCCATCTCCCGTAAATCTGCTCCACATCCTTTTTCTCCATCCCTCCACCCCCCTCTCTCTCTCCATCCCTCCACCCCCCCTCTCTCTCTCCATCCCTCCACCCCCCCTCTCTCTCTCCATCCCTCCACCCCCCCTCTCTCTCTCCATCCCTCCACCCCCCCCTCTCTCTCCATCCCTCCAACCCCCCTCTCTCTCTCCATCCCTCTACCTACCACCATCATCCACCACTCTTTCCCTGTCCATTAATCCCTATCAACATCCACTCTCCCCTCTTCTCCTATGATGCTACACATAAGATGTTCCTAAGAGCTGCTATAAAATCAGCTTAATCTGAGCCTTAACCCACTTGAGACTAAACTGACCCAAGGTCTGTGCTGACCTATGGAAGGGAGGTGGTCAGAGATCTGGCTAGGTGGTGCCAGAATAACAACCTATCCCTCAACGTAACCAAGACTAAGGATATGATTGTGGACTACAGGAAACAGGAAAAGGAGGACCGAGCACGCCCCCAGTCTCAACGACGGGGCTGTAGTGGAGCAGGTTGAGAGCTTCAAGTTCCTTGATGTCCACATCACCAACAAACTAGAATGGTCCAAACACACCAAGACAGTCGTAAAGAGGGCACGACAATGCCTATTCCGCCTCAGGAAACTAAAAAGATTTGGCATGGGTCCTCAGATCCTCAAAAGTTTTGACGGCTGCACCATCGAGAGCATGGTTGCATCACTGCCCGATATGGCAAATGCTCAGCCTCCGACCGCAAGGCACTATAGAGTCACTAACTGTACATACTACCTCAATTAACCCGACTAACCGGTGCCCCCGCACATTGGCTACCCGCATTGTGTCCCGCCACCCCCTCTTTTACTGCTACTCTGTTTATCATACATGCATAGTCACTTTAACCACATCTACATGTACATACTACCTCAATCAGCCCGACTAACCTGTTTATAGCCTCGCTACTTTTTATAGCCTCGCTACTGTTATTATTCACTGTCTTTCAACTGTTGTTTTTTATTTCCTTACTTATCGATTGTTCACCTAATACCTTTTTTTTTTACTTAAAAATTGCACTGTTGGTTAGGGCCTGTAAGTAAGCATTTCACTGTAAGGTCTACTACACCTGTTCTATTTGGCGCACATGACAAATAAACTTTGATTTGAACCACAACCCAGTTGAGACAAAACTGACCCAAGGTCAGTGCTGACCTAAGGAAGGACACCCTTCCTTAGTGATGCCTCATATGAACGGATTTGTTTTTCCAGGCAGTTTTTGCTCTGCCATCTTTGAGCCAAAATGCATGTATGTTTTTAACTCCCCAAATGTAAAAATGCTTTGAACTTTGAACCTACCGGGCCGGTACGGTTTCCTCTTCCTCTTCTTGTTGCTGTCGGTGTCTTCGGCACCCTTGGCGTCGTCTACGGGCTCCCGTTCCGGGCTGGACTCAGACTTAACGTCACAGTACATCATGAGGTCCCCTTCCGGAACAAAACACAACCATGTCATCAAACCCAGGACCAAACCAGAACCATGTCACCAAACCCAGGACTACAGATCAAGGTATTTTTTATTAGGACACGCAATCGAAAACAGTTTTTGCAATGGAAAAATAAAATACTTTTTTTTCTAGGTAATCCCTCTCTTTTGTATGCATTTGGTGTTTAATGAACATGACCCGACCCTGCACATACTTCATGTGACCCACAAAAAGCTGAATGTATCTTCCATGGAAGGTCTGCCATCTTGGTGGGCCTGGTGTCCGAGTAAGACCTCTGGAAGAGGCGCCACAGCAGTACATTAAGTGGTGGAATTGAGCCACAGAGCATTTTAGCCTTAACCCCTTAGCGATAACGCTGGACTATTTCTCCGATTATAAATGCAAATGAGTGGCATCTCCAGGATTTGTTCAATGATTGATGTATATATCCTTTACATATTGGTCTTGCACAAATGTACTGTGCATATCAGATTTATGCATGATCAGTCCAAGGTTGACTTTTTTAGGTGTTATTTCTCTCATCTTTCTTCATGCCGTGAGGTTCATGTACTGCACTTATAGTGGCTATAACACCTACAGACACCCTAACATAGTCCTAGTACCTGATCACAACCCTAGTTCACTGCTGTAAAGGGTCAAATAGACTTCAAGCCAAGATGAATCGAATCTAATTATCTGTGTGTGCGTTGTAATAATTTCATGTACGGTAGCTACATTATAACATAACGTTACGTGATGTGTACAGCAGCCATTCAAAAGCTCCCTCTCAACAGGGCTTGAAAATTCACCCGCTGCATGGGCTAAATATAGAGGACCAGGAAAGGGTTAATTGCTCATCATTAGCCCTTGCTTGCACTCAGAGCAGAGTTCTGACAGATGGGTTGTGGATTAATTCAGTTATCCCTGGCCAGCCTCCTCATCACCAAAATGCCAATTCAGGTATAATTTGCTGACGGCTGTTTTCAAAGACTTCTCTCTGTCAGATTCATTACAAGCCTGCTCTCCTTTCCCTGCTTCGCTTTTCCCAAATAGGTTCCAGTGAGGTAGGAAAGCTTCTGTTTTTTCCTGTGCCTCTACATTTTGAGATGATTGAAACGTTGCTTCCTGGCAAACATACTCTCTTTCATTTGACCGTTCTGATTAAAAAGCAACGAGGAAAGGATTTATGCCACCCCCCCCGTCAAACCAACAAAATGTAACTGAAAACTCTATCCTCAGAAAATAGCCCAGACATTCCAGTGCTGGCCAATGTGAATGGCCATTAAACTCCAATGTCTGCATCTTCTCATCCCAGCTCATCATCCCATATCATCAATATTAGTCGACATAACATTTTCAATGAAAACCAAATTGATTATTAGACTTCTCAAAAAGGGCGGGGGTTATTTGAGCAAGACATCCTCTTTCTTTCTTCTCGTACATTTTTTGCCGGATTGGAGCCCCCTCAAGGTGGGGCACATGCAGCCAACCATTTGTGAAACCCTAAAAGTCTTTACCTCGGTTGTTGTCCATGTACCCGTCCCGGGACAGCTCTAAGTAGTGGGAGTCCAGTGGAGTCTGGAGCACAGCTACACTGTTCTGATTTATGATCTTCAGCTTGAGCTTGGGCTTGGGTCGCCTGTTCTGACCTCGGCGGGTCGACGAAGAGGGCACCACCAGGCTCTGCAGCTGGCACATGCCCAACTCTGTCAGACACACCCCATCCTGGGTGTATGTCTTCTGATTGGCTAAAGGGAAGTTTAAACATTTCAACAACATTAGACAATGACTGAAAAACTAGCAGCAACTTAGCTCACGAGGACATTGAGTACACTAAACATGAAGTATACAGTGCCTTGCGAAAGTATTCGGCCCCCTTGAACTTTGCGACCTTTTGCCACATTTTAGGCTTCAAACATAAATATATAAAACTGTATTTTTTGTGAAGAATCAACAACAAGTGGGACACAATCATGAAGTGGAACGACATTTATTGGATATTTCAAACTTTTTTAACAAATCAAAAACTGAAAAATTGGGCGTGCAAAATTATTCAGCCCCTTTACTTTCAGTGCAGCAAACTCTCTCCAGAAGATCAGTGAGGATCTCTGAATGATCCAATGTTGACCTAAATGACTAATGATGATAAATACAATCCACCAGTGTGTAATCAAGTCTCCGTATAAATGCACCTGCACTGTGATAGTCTCAGAGGTCCGTTAAAAGCGCAGAGAGCATCATGAAGAACAAGGAACACACCAGGCAGGTCCGAGATACTGTTGTGAAGAAGTTTAAAGCCGGATTTGGATACAAAAAGATTTCCCAAGCTTTAAACATCCCAAGGAGCACTGTGCAAGCGATAATATTGAAATGGAAGGAGTATCAGACCACTGCAAATCTACCAAGACCTGGCCGTCCCTCTAAACTTTCAGCTCATACAAGGAGAAGACTGATCAGAGATGCAGCCAAGAGGCCCATGATCACTCTGGATGAACTGCAGAGATCTACAGCTGAGGTGGGAGACTCTGTCCATAGGACAACAATCAGTCGTATATTCCACAAATCTGGCCTTTATGGAAGAGTGGTAAGAAGAAAGCCATTTCTTAAAGATATCCATAAAAAGTGTTGTTTAAAGTTTGCCACAAGCCACCTGGGAGACACACCAAACATGTGGAAGAAGGTGCTCTGGTCAGATGAAACCAAAATTGAACTTTTTGGCAACAATGAAAAACGTTATATTTGGCGTAAAAGCAACACAGCTGAACACACCATCCCCACTGTCAAACATGGTGGTGGCAGCATCATGGTTTGGGCCTGCTTTTCTTCAGCAGGGACAGGGAAGATGGTTAAAATTGATGGGAAGATGGATGGAGCCAAATACAGGACCATTCTGGAAGAACCTGATGGAGTCTGCAAAAGACCTGAGACTGGGACGGAGATTTGTCTTCCAACAAGACAGTGATCCAAAACATAAAGCAAAATCTACAATGGAATGGTTCAAAAATATACATATCCAGGTGTTAGAATGGCCAAGTCAAAGTCCAGACCTGAATCCAATCGAGAATCTGTGGAAAGAACTAAAAACTGCTGTTCACAAATGCTCTCCATCCAACCTCACTGAGCTCGAGCTGTTTTGCAAGGAGGAATGGGAAAAAATGTCAGTCTCTCGATGTGCAAAACTGATAGAGACATACCCCAAGCGACTTACAGCTGTAATCGCAGCAAAAGGTGGCGCTACAAAGTATTAACTTAAGGGGGCTGAATAATTTTGCACGCCCAATTTTTCAGTTTTTGATTTGTTAAAAAAGTTTGAAATATCCAATAAATGTCGTTCCACTTCATGATTGTGTCCCACTTATTGTTGATTCTTCACAAAAAAATACAGTTTTATATCTTTATGTTTGAATCATGAAATGTGGCAAAAGGTCGCAAAGTTCAAGGGGGCCGAATACTTTCGCAAGGCACTGTATTAAGTATTGTGAACTAAATGCTGAAGACCACTTACACATCTAGAACCATATGTGTTTACCGTATTTATTTTTTACAAATAGTGAAATACTTGTGTCCTCATACTGTGGATATTACAGTAGCAAGTCCAACGCTGTCAACTACACTAGCAGAAAGTAATGATTCATTTGATTCATACCACCTCATAAACTGTGACAATTATCTGGGTTATTTGGATCTATAGAGCTTGATTACCTGGCTCTCTTATTTTAGTCACCATCTGGGTCACCATCGGGGCCTCGCAGCCATCAGACAGGAGGGCTTTCATTTTGCCTGAAACAATGACATGAAAAATT